>NC_071389.1:152965872-153565872 GCF_022682495.2 Desmodus rotundus
GCGTTAGGATGACGTCACGTTCGCCGGACCGGTTTAGGAAGAGGGCGCCATGATTGGTTGGCGTTGGGGCGGCGGGCGGTGGCGGAGCTTGGTGTCTCCGGGTTTCATACCCGTGCTGGACTTTTCCCTTCCATGTTTTGAGGTCGTGGGGAGGCTGCAGAGGTCAGGGAGTAGGCTGAGCGGAAACCTGGATTTGGTTCTAAGAGCCGTGGGGTTGACCGGAAGTGGCTGGGGGCTGACCGGAAGCAAGGCCTGGAGGGGAAAGGGAGAGCGGGTCCCGGGAGGGAGGGGGTTCCTAGCGGTGGGGGGCGGGGTGGAAAGGTGCGAAAGCGACCTGGGAGCGCCTCGTAGGTGGTGGGTCGCTGCTGTTGGTCTCTTTGGGAAGCAGCGAGTGACCACCACGAGCGAAAGGGGAGAGCCCAGAGAGTGGAAGTCCAGGGCTGCTTCTGGGCAGTCTAGAATAATTAAGTAAAAGGGCCTTCACGCGGCTCCAGAGCGCTCGGTGGGAGGGACTTTGGAAGTCCAGGCAGCCCAGAACAAGGAGCCAAGGGCACGGGAGATTAGTGCGGGTAGGGCTTGAGGGTGCTGGTGGGTACTGCGTGGGAGATCTTGGTTTAGAGTTCCCTACAGTCCTTGCCCCCGTTGGGTAGAATCACACTGCTCACCTTTGTGCAAGAAACAGTGTCGCCTGGGGCAAGGAAGGAGCCAGGATGGCTTGGGCTCTGAAGCTGCCTCTGGCCGATGAAGTGATTGAATCCGGGCTGGTGCAGGACTTTGATGCTAGTCTGTCCGGGATCGGCCAGGAACTGGGTGCTGGTGCCTATAGCATGAGGTGAGTGAGGTCTCCCCAGACCCTGCACTTTCTGAATAACAAAGGCAGGATAGAGAATAGGGGTGGCGGTGGGGGGCAGTGCAGTGAATAGAGTTAAAGAAGCTGACTGCGTTTAGGGAAAAGGGACTTGTTTCTTCGTTGCTTTGAGTTGTGAGTGTTGTGAAAGAAACGGAACAAGAGATTGTAGACAGTGTCAAGTCTGCAGGGTCAGTAGAAGCAGCAAGAAGGGCCCTTGATTAGCAGCCAGATAATGTTGAGAGGCTGTTGTGCCTGTGTGAGAGACTTAGGGAGTTGGAAGCGGGTCTTGACGAATATTGATTGACCACTCGTTGGAAGGAAATGTGAGACCTTGGTGAAGAAGTCCACACGTCTGTATCTTAGCCTCCTTTTAGGCTTTGCTGAATTCTACCGGGTTTTGAAACATATCTGCAAAATGAAAAGTGTCAAAGAGAGCTTTTAGGGGCTTCTAGACCTTTCTGTATCAAGCCAAATGTTGATAATAAATAAAAGTACCCTTTGAAAGCACCATTACTCTTCCATGTAATTTATTTGCATGCATTAGCTCCTTCTTTCCCCCAATATGGTTTGTTTCGTTTATAAGATGTGCAAGAATCATGTCTGCAAATGTTGAAACATCTGCATCTTAGGGTTAGATCGAATATAATTGGGTTTCCAAATGTATTATAAGGCTTAATCTAAATAAGTCAAAAGAGACTTAATTTTTTTTTGAATTTTTTGGGGGTGACGTTGGTTAATAAAATTACATAGGTTTCAGGTGTACAATTCTGTAATGCTTCATCTGTATATTACATGTTCACCCCAAGCCCAGTCTTTTTTCATCACCATTTATCCCCTCTTTACCCTCTTCTACCTCCCCCCACCCTCCTTTTCCTCTGGTAATCACCATAGTGTCGTCTGCCTTTGAGATTTTTTTTTTCTTAATTCCTTCACCTTTTTCACCTAGCCCCCAACCTCCTCCCTAAGACACGTTAGAACTTAACACTTTAATTGGATGTAGGGGTTTATAGGGGAAAGATGTTTTTTTTATGGGAACACTGCAAAAATTTAAATTTTGCATTCTGATAGTGAGATCCTCGAGAGTTATGTAATGTAAATTTCCTCTCTTTATCCCTGTAAAACTAAAATGGACTTTCCTTATTGAAGTAAAATGAGTTACAACTTAGTAAGTACTTCACCTTCAGGACTCTGCTTAGAGTTAGAATAATGAAGGCTATCTGTGTATACATATTTTTGTGATTTTCAAGGAAATTTGAGTTCTGTCATACAGTGTTCTTGAGAAATTTAACCCTAGTTTTCCCTGTCCTTGTTTACATAAGTCTGACCATAAAAATAGAGATTAACTTGGTCTGAAAGTAAATGTGTGGACCCTGACCTTGCATGTTAGTATCTGACATAATGTTTGACAATTTATGCTATTGTTCATGCGAAGATTATCACAGCAAAAGTTTGGTTTTTGTCAAGGTTGTTAGAGTTTAGGATGGAGATACTTAATCATAACTGTAGTTGTTATAAAATAGTTCACATTGTCAACAAACATTTTCATGCCCACTGTGTACCCTCTCTGCTATATGACCGTCTGTTGATGAGTGCTTTCCATGTCATACCCTGAGTGCTTTTCACAGGAATTGGAAAGATTGGCTTGTGTATTTACACATTTAGAATTTTTTTCCAACATCAAATCCACAAGAGTTTTCAAACATTATCTTATGTTTTCTCAAAAGCACAATGTGCCACATTTTTACCATTATTTTGTTTTTTCACGCATTTTGCTCTTGTCACTGTTCTTTTGGCTCTTGCATACATTTAATCATTTGCATTAATTTGTGTTAATTACATATTACTTCCCAAACTTTAGTCTTCAAGAGAGTTATCTGGAGTACTTAAATGTAGTTTCCAGGGTCCCATTATTGGCGATTGGGACACAGTCCAGAAATCTGATTTTTTTAAAAACAAGTTCTTAGATGATTTTGATTCAGGTAGCCCAGGAACTACATTTCAAGAAACACTGACTAGAGGAGTTTTTATAGATGGAGGTAATGCTTTTTTGCTCTTCCTGTTTCTCCTTTTAATTAGACCTTGTGGTTGCATTTCTTACACCTTCATTAGGGAAAATGTTCTTTGACAAGCAATTTGTTTTGTAAAATTCTTTCCGTAATGTATTTGTTTTACCCTAGTTTGCTTACTTTAATGATTTTGTTTCAAATCTATTGATTTCTATTTTATAAAGATTCATCTTAACTGGATTCCTCTTTCTGATTCTTGATCTGCCATTATATTCAGTAATGTTCTTTTCATAAGTAGTCCTTTAATATTATTCTTCTTACTTTTTTCCTTATATTTTAATACACGGCATAAACTTTATGGTTAAAATAAAGGAGATACCCTGAAAATATGCTGAGTGAAAGAAGCCAGTCACAGAAGACCAGATAACATAAGATTCCATTTCTGTGAAATGTACAGAACAGGCAGATCTCTAGAGACAGGATCAGAGGTTGACTAGAGCTGTGAGAGAGGAGGGAGTGGGGAGTGACTGCTAGTGGGTACCATTGTTTGGGGGAGGGGTGATAATGAGGTTCTAAAGTTGTGAGGTTGCACAATGCTATGACTACCTAAAGACAATTGAATTATACATTTTAAATGGGTGAATTATATGATATATGAATTCTATTTCAATAGAACCGTTATTAAAAAAGGAAAGATTCAATTTTGTTTTAAGATTTTACCTTTCTTTCATTTTTTAAGTTGAGATGGAATTCATATTACATGCAAGTAATCACTTTAAAGTGAAAGCTCTGTGGTATTTAATGTGTTCTCGGTGTTGGGCAACCACCTCCTCTAGTTCTGGTTTTCTATTTATCACCCCCCAAAGAAAACCCTCTACCTGTTCAACAGTGCTTCTCATTTCCCCCTCCCCTGTCTCCCCCGTAACCACTAATGTGCATCATGTCTCTGAATTTATCTGTTCTGGATAGTTCACATAATGGAATCATAGGATGGATGACTTTGTGTGTCTGGCTTCTGTCACTTAGCACAAGTTTTCAGGGTTTGTCCACGTTGCACCATGTATTAATACTTCGGTACTTCATTCTTTTTTTATGGCCGAGTCATATGCCATTGTATGTGCATATCACAATTTGTTTATCCATTCACCTATTAGTGGATATTTAGGTGGTTTCTACTTTTTGACTTGT
Organism: Desmodus rotundus; assembly: GCF_022682495.2. Classification (NCBI taxonomy): domain Eukaryota; kingdom Metazoa; phylum Chordata; class Mammalia; order Chiroptera; family Phyllostomidae; genus Desmodus; species Desmodus rotundus. Next base: position 152,969,917 of record NC_071389.1, read on the forward strand.
ATGAATAACTGTAACATAGCATTGTGTTTATGAAGGAAATGACAACAGAATGTTTATAAACATTCATGAACAAGTTTCTGCATAAACATTTTTTCTTTTTACTGAGGTATAATTGACATATAACATTGTATTAGTTTCAGGTGTACAATGTAATGATTTCGTGTATTTTGTGAAACAATCACCACAATAAGTCCAGTTACGATCCATTACTATACATAGTTACAAGAACCGTCAGCAACATTCAAGTATGCAATACGTTGTCACAAACTATAGTCACCATGCTGCACTAGACATGTCTTCATTTCTCTTGGGTATATATTTAGAATTGGAATTGATGGGTCATATCAATGATTATGATTAACTTTTTTTTGTAATTTAAGGGCCTTTTTTTTTTTTGTAGTTTTAGGTTCATAGCAATAGAGGAAGGTACAGAAATTTCTCACATACTTCCTGCCTCCATTCATGTAAAGCCTCCCCAATTATCAACATCCCCCACCAGAGTGGTAACTGGACCTGCATTGATGAACCCATATCGACACATCATAATCACCCAAAGTCCATAGTTTACTTTAGGGCTCACTCTTCACTCTTGGTGTAGTATACATTCTGGGGTTTTAGACCAATTTATAATGACTTGTATCCATCATGTCAATACGGAGTATTTTCACTGCGCTAATAATCTTCCATGTTCTGCCTGTTCATATCCCCACTTCCATCCCTTGCAGCTATTAATCTTTTTGGGTTTTTTTAAAATGTGTTTATTGATTTTAGAAAGAGAGGGTGGGAGGAAAAGAGAGAAACATTGAGAGAGGAACATTGACTGGTTACCTCCCATACACACCCTGATTGGATAGTAAACCCTCAATCTAGGTAATCGCCCTGACCAGGAACTGAACTCCCAGCCTTTTGGTGTACAGGCCTGTGTTCCAACCAACTGAGCCACACTGGCCAGGGCTGGCAACTTTTGATCTTTTTACTGTCTCCGTAGTTTTGTCTTTTCCAGAGTGTCATATAATTGGAATCGTACAATATGTGGACTTTCACTTAGTAATAATGCATTTAATATGCCCCCATGTCTTTTTATGGCTCCATAGCTCATTTCTTTTTAGCAGTGAATAATATTTCATTGTCCGGAAGGATTTATTTATCCATTCACCTACTGAAGGACATCTTAGTTTCTTCCAGGTTTTGGCAGTTATGAGTAAGGCTGGTGTAAACATCCATGTGCAGGTTTTTGTGTGAAGATAGTTTTCAGCTGCGTTGGGTAAATATCATTGAGTGTTATTGCTGGGTCATATAGTAAGCATATGTTTAGTTTTTCAAGAAACCGCCAAAATCATCTTCAAAGTGGTTGTACCATTTTGCTGCCCATCAGCAATGAGTGAGAGTTCCTTTTGCTTCACATCCTTGTCAGCATTTGGTGGTGTCAGTGTTCCGGATGTTGGCCATTCGGTGTGTAGTGTATGCTTAATTTTTTTCAAGAACCGCCAAGCTGTTGTACACAGCAGTTGAACCACTTTACATTCTCACCAAAAATGTACAAGGGTTTTTGTTTCTCTGCATCCTCACCAACATTTTTTCCCAATTTTTTAAAAAAGATTTTACTTACTTATTTGTAGAGTGAGGGCTAGGGAGGGAGAAAGAGAGGGAGAGAGACATGGATCAGTTACCTCTCATGTGCACCCAGACAGGGGACCCAACCCACAACCCAGGTACATGCCCTGACCAGGAGTTGAACCCTGGACCTTTTGCTTTGTGGAACAACGCCCAACCAACTGAGCCATGTGGGTCAGGTTTTTGTTGTTGTTTTAAATTAAAGCCATCCTAGTGAGTGTAAACTAGTATCTCATTGTGGGTTTTTTTCCCCATTTCCTTAATGGCCATGATGTTGAACATCATTTTATGTGCTTATTGACCATTTGTATGACTCCTGAGTCTTCTTTGGAGAAGTGTCTGTTCAGTCCCTTGTCCAGTGTTTTTTAAATTATATTTTATTATTCATGCCATTACAGTTGTCCCAGTTTTTCCCTCTTTACTCCCCTCCACACAGCCCCCCCACTCCCTCAGGACTTTACATCCTCATGACTGTTCTGTAACAACCAATTTGTACTTCTCAATCCCTTTACCTGTTTCACCCATTTCCCCAACCTGCCCTCTCGTCTGGCAACCATCAAAATGTTCTCTGTATCTATGGTTTTGTTTCTGTTCTGCTTGTTCATTTATTTTGTTTTTTAGATTCAGTTGTTGATAGATATATATTGCCATTTTATTGATCACATTTTTGATCTTCTTAAAGAAGACCCTTTAACATTTCATATAATACTGGTTTGGTGATGATGAACTCCTTTAGCTTTTTCTTGTCTGGAGGCTCTTATCTGTCCTTCATTCTAAATGATAGCTTTTCTGGGTAAAGTAATCTTGGTTGTTGGTCCTTGCTTTTCATCACTTTAAATATTTCTTGCCAATCCCTTCTGGCCTGAAAAGTTTCTTTTGAGAAATCAGCTGACAGTCTTATGGGAACTACAGTATAGGTAACTAACTGCCTTTGTGTTGCTGCTTCTGAGATTCTTTCTTTGTCTTTAACCTTTGACATCTTAATTATGGTGTATCTTGGTGTGGATTTCTTTGGGTTCATCTTGTTTGGGACTCTGCACTTCCTGGTCTTTTACATCTATTTACTTCACCAAGTTAGGGAAGTTTTCTGTCATTTTTTCAAATAGGTTTTCAATTTCTTGCTCTCTTCTTCCTGCACCCCCATGATGCACATGTTGTTATACTTGAAGTTGCTCAGAGGCTCCTTACACTATCCTTTTTTTTTAAATTATTTTTTTCTTCTTACTGTTCTAATTCAGTTTTCTTTCTTATATTTAAAATTGTTGATTTGATTCTCAACTTCATCTACTCTACTATTGATACCCTGTAAATTATTCTTTACTTCAATTAGTGTATCCTTCATTTTTGACTGAATCTTTTTTATGCTGCTGAGGTTCTTACTAGGTTTATTGGGCAAATTTATAACCAGTGTTTTAAACTCTACATCTAGTAGATTAGATTGCTTGTCTCCCTTTTTTTAGTTCTTTTTCTGGAGTTTTTTTCTGTGCTTTCATTTGGGCCATGTTTCTTTGTCTCTTCATTTTGGAGGCCTCCTGTGTTTGTTTCTATGAATTAGCTAGAGCTGCTATGTCTCCCAGGCTTGCTACAGTGGCCTAGTGTAGTAGGTGTCCTGTAGGTTCCAGTGGCACAGCCTCCTATCACCCAAGCTCAGTGCGCCCACCCTGTGGGCTGTGTACACCCTCCTCTTATAGTTGGTTCTTGATTCCTATTAGCACGTCTACAGGAGGGATTTACCCAGGCCAGTCAGCTGCAAGGAAAGGCTGTGACCACTGACCGCCAACCACCAACCTCTGAACACTATGGAGGATCAGCTGGGCAGGGCCCCACTCCACAGAGCAGGACTGACTTCAGCAGGGCTCTAATGCCTGCTGAGTCTGCCGCCTGAGGGTGTTGCTGGTGGAGATGGTTGGGTGGTGCTACTCTGATGTGGTCTATAACTCTACTAGGTGTATTGGCTCTGGGACTCCTGGGAGGTGCAGGCCAAGGTCAGCCACTGTCTGTTCTTCTTGGGGCTGCCTGGCATAAGCTACCTGCAGATGGCTGCTACTTGTGCTGGGCTTGGAGGTGCCCAGGTAAGGCCAAGCTGTTAACCAAGGCTGGCTGCTGCTAGTGCTGGGCCTGGGGCCACTTACCAAGAGGATGGGGCTTGTTAAGGTCAGATGCTGCTTGCTTGAGAGAATTTAGGGAAATCTGAAGCATGAGCCAAGACAAGCTATTCATCAGGAAAAGCCACTGGAAACAGCTTGAGAGGGCCTGAAAGTTGGGTGGGGTGGGGTCTCAGGGAATCACCAGGGTGGGGCAAACAGCCGTGAGTTAGGTTGATGGATCTCAGATACGGTGCCTGCCTGCTGGCTCTGTGAGAGGTGGGCTCATCAAAGGAACAGTCTCTGCCAGCACTTGTTTCTGGGAGAAAGCTGCCTCCCAGCTCTCACCCTGATGTCAAACAGTTCATTTCCTCCCCATTTGCCTCTGGTGCCTTTCAAGCTGCTGCCCCTGTGCCTGAGCTCAGAGGGAGTGAGTCTGAGTAAGTTCATGTGTGGCTCCTTTAAGAGGAACTGCCTGGGATTCCAGCAGTTTTTGTCTTCCCTGGCCTTGATCCTTGCTTTTTTTAACAGCAAGAAGTTATGGAGACTTATATCCCTGGCATTGGATCCTCGGGCTGTGGGGGCCTGGTGTGGGGCTGGCACCCTTGTTCCTCAGCTGTGACATCACTCCTGATTTTTACCCACCGTACATGGGTATGGGACCACCCTGGTCAGCTACTCCGCCCCTCCTACCAGTCTCAATGTGGTTTCTTCTTTAACTCCCTGGTTGTAGCACTTCCATTCAACTTGATTTCTGGTGGTTCTGAGTGATGGTGTTTCTGTACCTTAGCTGTAATTTTGATGTGGTTGTGGGAGGAGGCAACTACTGCATTAACCTACACCGCTATCTTGACCAGAAGCCCCACCTTGCCCAGTTTTAAATTGGGTTGTTGTCTTTTTTTGTTGTTGTGTTGTAAGAGTTATTTTTATATTCTGGATACTAGATCACCATCAGATACATGCTTTGCAAATATTTTCTCCCATTCTGTAGGTTGTCTTTTCACATTCTTGATAGTGTTCTTTGACTTACAAAAGTGTCTATAATTTTGATGAAGTCCAGTTTATCTGGTTTTTTTAAAGATTTTATTTATTTTAATTTTTTTAGAAAGAGGGAGGGAGGAAGAAGAGAGGGAGCGAAACATTGCTGTGTGAGAGATTTATCAATTCGGTTGCTTCTTGCACATCCCCAGCTGGGAATCTGGCCCACAACCCAGGCAAGTGCCCTGACTGGGAATTGAACCAACAACCTTTTGGTTCACAGGCCAGCACTCAATCCACTGAACCTCACCAGCAGGTACAGTTTACCTATGTTTTCTTTTGTGACTCATGATTTTGATGTCAACTTTAAAAATCTATTGCCAAATTAAAAGCCATGAAGTTTTACTCAGTGGTGGTTTCTCCTAAGAGTCTTATAGTTTAAGCTCTTATATTTAGGTCATTGATCTACTTTTGAGTTTCTATGTATGGAGTGAGGTAGGGGTCCAAATTCATTTGTTTGCATGTAGATATCCAGTTGTCCCATCCACCATTTTTTCATTCTTTCTCCATTGAATTTTCTTGGCACCTTCATTGAGAGTCAAGTGGCCATAGATAAAAGATCTGTTTGTGGACTCTTAGTTCGATTCATTTGGTTGGTATGTCTATTCTTTGCTAGTACCACACTTCTTTAATTACTGTAGCTTTGAAGTAAGTTCTGAAATTGGGGAGTTTGAGTCCTCCTACTTAGTTTTTTTTTTTCAATATTGTTTTTGCTATTCAGGGAATTTTGATAGTGATTTCACGTTTGTAAATAGCTTTGGAAGTATTGCCATCTTTTTTTTTTTTTTTTAGATCTAATTGGCTTTATTCAACAATTCATGAATTGGATAGCCACTCTGCTAATAAATAGAAAGGTGCTCCTGGAAGTATTGTCATCTTAAAATACTAAGTTTATCAATCCATGCACATGGATGTTTTCCCATTTATTTAGGTCATCTTTAATTTTTTTCACCAATGTTTTATAGTTTTCAGTGTCTAGGTCTTTCACATTCTTGGTTAATTTATTCCTACATATTTTATTCTTTTGGATACAATTAAAAATAGAACTATTTCTTTTTTGGATTATTCATTGCTAATGCATAGAAACAACAGGGTTTTTTTAGTTCATTTCATGTCCTGCAACTTTGCAAAATTCATTTGTTAGCCCTTTAGTTTTGGGGGATTCTATGGGATTTTCTTAACATAGAATTACGTCATCTACAAATAGAGATAGTTTTAGTTCTTTTTTTTCCAATTTGCAAACCTTTTATTTCTTTTTCTTGCCTAATTGTTCTAACTAGGATTTCCAGTACAATGTTGAATAGCAGTAGTGCATCCTGGTCTTATTGCTGATCTTAGAGGGAAAGCTTTTAGTCTTTCATCATGGAGATTTGGGTTTTTCATAATACCCTTTTAATGTTCAGGACATTTTCATCTATTCCTAGTTTGCTCTGTGTGTGTGTGTGTGTGTGTGTTAATGGTAAAATATACATAATATAAAATTTACCATTTTAGCTATTTGTAAGCATACAGCTCAGTGACATTACGCCCATTCACACTGTTGTGAAGTCGCCACCACCACCCATTTCCAGAACCTGGCCACCATCCCAGTCTGCAACTCTGTATCCACTGACCCTACTTCTCCCAGCCCCTGCAACCACTACTTACTTTCTGTCTGTGTGAATTTAGCTACTCCAGGAGCCTCACATAATGGGAGTCATGCAAATTTGTCCTTTTTGGTTGCCTTATTTCACTTAGCACAGTGTCATCAAGGTTTTACTGAGTTGTGTTTTTTTTAAATCATGAAAGGGTGTTAAATTTTGTAGTCTATTTCTCTGTTGGATGATTATGTGAGATATTTCATTGATTGATTTCCTTATGTTGAACTACCCTTGAATTCCTGGGATAAATCCTACTTGGTCATAGTTTATAATCCTTTTAATGTACTGTCAGATTCAGTTTGCTAATATTTTGTGGAGGACTTTTGTGTCTCTATTCATAAGAGACTTGGTCTGCAGTGTTCTTTTCTTGTGATCTCTCCAGCTGGCTTTGGTTTCAGAATAACACTGGTTTCATAGAATGTGAGGAAGTGTTCCCTCCTCTTCTCTTTTTTGGAAGAGTTTGAGTAAGATTGGTGTTAATTCTTTAAATGTTTGATACAGTTCACCAATGAAGGCATCTGGTCCTAGAATTTTTCAATGTTGAGAGGTTTTTGGTTGCTGATCCAATTTCATTATAAATGGTCTATTGAGAATTTTTTATTCTTCTTTAGTCAGTTTTGGTACTTTGTGTGTTTCTAAAAACTTGTCTGTTTTATGTAGGTTGTCTAATTTTTTGTGTATAAATTGTTTATAGTTTTATAATTCTTTCATTTCTGTAAGGTTGGTAGTAATAACATACTTTCATTTCTGATTTTATTTTTTTGTGTCTTCTCTCTTTTTTCCCTGGACAATCTAGCTATGTTTGTCAGTTTTGTTGCTCTTTTAGAAGAATTGACTTAGTTTTTTTTGAGGAGATATTTTGAGACTGTAGAAATACCCTATTTTCAAACTTCTACCAGTTTTATCATTTATTGATTATTCTTGGCCTAATCAATTATCTTTATGATGGTTGCTAAATGATGATTTTTCTAATCATGTCTTTCCTTCTACATTTATTAGTTGGCTTTCAAAGAGCTTCCCCTTATTTATTTATTTTTATCAATGTAGCCTCAGATTACTTTATGCCACAGGTTATTACCAGGAAATTAGTCTTTTATTATCACTATATATTTTGATAAAATTGTTCCTTATATGGCCAGAGGAATCCCTTCTAGCTGGCTCCGAGCAGAAGCCTTTTAAAATTAAGGTCTTGTTGATGCTTATTGTCCTGAGTTAACTATTAATAGCACCCTCCTTTGCTCACCAAAATGTCCCTGTTTGAGTGATAAATTTTATGACAAATTATATATGATAACTGATCATGTTACTTTCCTCCAGAAACTCCCCAATGATTTTGCATCTCACTTTGAGTAAAAGCCTCAGTTCTGGCATTGGTCCCATGGATTGCCTGTTAGACCATGTTGTCCGTAATTGCTCTTCTCCTGGCTTGCTTTGCCCCAGCTGCGTCTGGCGGCCTTACAGCTGCGCAAATGCTGTGCGCACTCCCACCTCAGGGCCTTTGCAGTTGCTATTACACTTCCTGGGCTAATAGTTGAGAGGAAGTGGAATAGAGGGGAGAGCAAGGAAAAGGCACTTCATTTTTTCAGCTGGAACTTTCAAAAAGGGAACGGAGAGCTGGGAGTATGAGAGATGAGACTGTATAGGTAAGCTGAGCCAGTTTAGAAAGGACTTGGGAGCCCTGGTGAGAACTAACTATCATGATTTCACTGAGAGGCCACTGAAGCATGGTAAACAGTAGTGATATTTTAGATTTACATTTTTAAAAGTTACTCTGGTTGCAGATTGGAGGATAATGATAAAAAGTTAGTTATCATTCCTGAGAAGGGTTGATGCTTGGCAGCTGAACTGGGTATCTTCTGCTTTGCATGTCCTTAGAAATGTAAATTGATTATAAAAGAAAGGGGGCAGATAAGAGTTCTGCTTTGACTGCAGCATCAGGACTAATTGAGGACATCTTGGAAGCTTTGGCCGTTTTAGAAGAGAGGGCCCCCGTCAGAGGTGTGGTCTGAAGGAAGAGAAGGAAGAGGGCTTTTATAAGCCCTGCATTGTGAGCATAAAGGGAGAGGAGATATCTAAAGCCTTTTACCATTTCAAAGGACTAGTGTTCTGATACCTTTAGGATTTCCCCAGAAGTCATTATCAGTTAAAGTCTGAATAAACAGAAAAATGTCTGTGCTTGTCTTTCAGTGCAGGGAGGAATCGGGGCAGGGGAGATTGTGTGGCTTTGAAACTAGGTTTGGTAGTGGGGATGGAACAGGCAAAGCAGAAGAACCCCAAAGGTGGTGAGTGGTACTTCTTGCCAGTGAAGAGGGAGAGAAGCTTAACTGCGAAAGAAGAAGAAAAAGGGGCGGCAGCAGCAGCCACTGGCAGACATTTTGGGCCTGCAAGAGGCTTTGAGGCTCACCTCTATGAGGGGCTGAGTGCGGCCTCCCTTATCTACAGGAAGACAAACACAGAAACTGTCGTTCTCCCAGGGAGGTCCTATGATGATAGATGTCAGGTCTTTGAATACTGAAATGGGAGTTATGCTTTTCTCTCTCTCTTTTTTTAAGTATTTTATATCTATTTTTAGAGAGAGGGGAAAGGAGAGAGAAAGAGAGGGAGAGAAACATCAATTGTTTTCCTCTCACACACCCCCACCTGGGAACCTGGCCATAACCCAGGCATGTGCCCTGACTGGGAGTCGAACTGCCAACCTTTTAGGCTGAAGGCTGGCACTCAATCCACTGAGCCACACCAGCCTGAGCGGCAATTCTACTTTCTATATCGAAATTGTCAGATTTCCTGAATATATAACCCATGAATACTGTTTCAGGTTGCCGTTAACCACCTTGCCATTAATAGGAAGAGTCAGTAATTTCAGAAATTTAATAAAAGAGCCTGGTACTAATGATGCCACAAGTGGTTTTCAATTAGCAGTATTTTAATGAGATTTTTAGGCTGGTAAGAGCTAATCCTGTAATGCGGGGGGGGGGGGTGACTGAGAATGAGGCCTGTATCTGGCAAATCTCCTGAGGTATGGCTTTGCTGATTCAGCATTCTTTGATTAAACATTTAATATCTTACAAGTTCTCTGGAAGTATCTGACATTGGTAAGATACTTTTTCACTTCCAAAATAAGTAATACTTGCAGACAGATTTGAAATTAGAAGTTTTTAGTGACTTTCTTAGCTAAAGGAAATTAAAAAAAACACATTGCCCAGAGGAGTAAATTAGTGAGTCGGCAAATAGCAGAGTAGAAATGAGGGAGATTCAGAGACTTGGGGGGAAAAGAACTTAAGCTTCAGTGTTCAGTAAATTTGAGACGTACATGATGACAACTGTTCAAACCTCTGGTCTGTCCTAACTGTGCTGAAGAAGTAGAATGGTTTATACCTAAAAGCACATTCTTAAAGTATTTAAAGAATCTGAAGCCCATGTTGAGATCTGGAGAGAAGTTCCACGAACAGTATTCTTAAAGAAAGACTGTCAGATGCCCAGTATCTCTATCAGGGGCAGCCTCAGTATAAAATCCAGATGCGGTGTTTTTTATCTACTGCTCACTTGTGTTTTGATTTCATACTCAACAGTCAGTGTTCTGTGTTCCAAGTTGGAAGCTGGAGGGGAGTGGAGTTAAGCTCCTCAGAGCAGAGTTGAGTAAAATACCTACTAGAAACACACTAAGCCCTTTTGAGTCACATAATTTTTACTATATTTTTAAATAATTGATTTATGCTTCCTTGAGTATTAGTTAATACTGTAAGGACAACGAACTGGAATGTAGGAAAACAACAGGTGTTTGTAGAATAGTATGAGTTGTTGCTGTGCAGCGTTGGAAATTTAGATGACAGTGATACTATGCTTTGTAAAGGGACCCTATCCACAGCTTATTTATTGCTATATCCTGCTATCTACAGTAGGGCCTGGCCTGGAACACCGTAGGTGCTCAAAGACTATTTGCTAAATCAATGGAAAAAATAAAAAGGTCTCAAAGGGATTTACTGATTCAATGTCAAGCTCAGTGTTTTCCCCTTGTGGAGGTCATGGAACAACTCCTTTGCCCTAACTAGTCACGTTGGAAGATGGCTGACTGAAGGCCTCTAAAATCAGGTCTTGGTGTAGAAAAGCGGTTATGGTAGATGACACGGAGATCAAACGCATTACCTTGACTTATTAAGACACAGCACTCTAATTAAGCTCACCAACCTCTTCCTCCCAGTTCTGATTTAATTGGCATGGGATATGGCCTGGAAGGGATATTTAAAACCTTCCCTGGTGATTCTTAATATGCAGTGCAGCCAGCCACAGTTGAGAATCATTGGTATTTACACGCCTTCCATACAGACCTGACTCCTTTAATTTAGTAAAGCATTCTATAGGTACAAAAGATGGCTTGAAAGCTATTTTATTTCCAAATATTTGCTGACTTAAAAACCAGGATTTGGATTGCAGTTTTTAAGACAGACTTTGGTATGAATATGTTTGTCATTAGGTTTAGCAGCATTGTTTGTTGCTTTGCCGTGGAGAGTCAGGTATATATGAGTTTATAAATGAGAGAGTCAAAGGGGCCCAGTAAGGGCGTGTTGGAGGAAGAGCCACTTTTCTATTTGAGTACCACATGTGTTTACTTTCTGTCTGAGTCTCTGTGAGTATTTGTTTAGTTATTAAAGTAGATAATATCGCTGTTTTTAAGTAGCTGAGTTACGGTCTGATATGGAAGGCTTGTCTTTTATTGTGTTAGTTTTTTAAATACTGGTAAATGGACTGTAAATAAACTTGATTAAATTTATTGCAAAGTTCTAAGGGGAAAACTAGAATAGTGTTTTTCAAACTGCAGATTGTGGGCGACATTTAATAAAGTCAAATAGAGAATACGAAAATTAATAAGTATTGTTTTTGAAACTAGTTTCAGTTCTGTAGACATATATAGATGTATGTTCTGGGCCTTAATATAAAAATGACTTAATTAGCCCTGGCAGGTGTGGCTCAGTGGATTGAGCGCCGGACTGTGAACCAGGGGGTCGCCAGTTTGATTCCCAGGCAGGGCACATGCCTCGGTTGTGGGCCAGGTCCCTGGTGGGGGATGTTTGAGAAGCAACCACACACTGATGTTTCTCTCCCTTTCTTTCTCCCTCCCTTCCCCTCTCTAAAAATAAATAAATCTTTTAAAAAATGACTTAATTGATGTGAATGGTATTCAGAATTTGAAAGCCGCAGGACTAGAGCATTGAGGAGGTGGGGGAAAGAGGTGGCTGTCTTCATGGGTCAGACTGATCATTGTGCACGCCTTTGTCCTCGGACATATATTTTTGTTCATTTTTTATACAGTTGCTTATTCTTTGAATCTGGCCACATAGTTCAAATTCTTTACTACTATTTCTATACCTGAAGAGTGAAAATAAGTATGCTTTATTGGCAATGTAGTTTTTGTAGCATCGACTGCTGTTTCAAAGGTAATATAAGTAAAGCAGTCTGTGCTTTGTTGTTTATTTTTCCTTAAGTGCCATACTAAGGCTTTTGGAATGTACCCTTTTGGGTTTTTTCTGTGTGTGAGGAATTTAATATCTTTCTTTACATATTCAGCACTACTATCATGTTTGGTTGTAAAGAATTCTTTAGAAACATTGGAACAGGGGCCTGTTCCTCTGTTTTATAACTTAACAAACCACCCCTAAAAGGTAGTGGCTTGAAACAACAATTTATGACGTCTCATGAGCCCACCGATTGGCTGTGCAGATTTGCTTTATGTGGGCCATTCGGGATGGCTCACTCGCCTGACTTGAATCCATCTGTCTATCTTTGCATATACCTCTCAGGCCTCTCCCTTTTCATGGTGCCGCTCCAGGTGGTCTCTCCAGCAGGGTAGCCAGACTTCCTACCTCAGAGGTCAGGGTTCCCCAAAGTGCAAGCTGACAGTCCTTAAAGATTAGTTTCAGAAAAGGCATACAACTGTAATTGAATAACAATAAAAATTCTAAAAAAGAGATTAGTTTCTAGGCCAGACCTAACACACTGCTATTTCCTTCAGATTATCTTTGTTAAAAGCAGTTTACCAGCCCAGATTCAATGTGGAAGGAGGGCCACATAAAGGTATGACTGCCCAGAGATGCTGATCACCCTCGGCCCTCTTTGGAGATTAGCTACTAAAGGAACATTTAGCAGGCTAGTTATGAAGTCTCATGCAATTTTTCTGGTATATAAAACTTAAGGCTATATTTGGATTGTCTAGATTTATTTATTTTCATTTTTTTTCCAAGCTCTGTTTCACCATTTGTCCTGTTACACTTAGATAGGAACTGTCTAGCAACTATTTAGCTGTAAGTTAGGCATAAGTGAAAAAGAATTTAGTAAATTTAAATTGGTTAGGGAGAAGTGTGTACAGAATGGGAAAGAGATGATGCAATAAACTTTGTGTTAAACAATTAGTAAGAACTAAAAAGAGGTACCAGTTATTCACAACTGCTAAAGTATGGAAGACCAAAGGAAAGAGAAAATAGAGTCCCCTGGACAATGTGGCTCAGTTGGTTGGAGCATCATCCTGTAAATTGAAATGTCAAGGGTTTGATTCCGGTTGGGGCACATGCCTAGGTTGTGGGTTTGGTCCCCAGTTTGATGTTTTTCACATCAATGTATATCTCCCTCCTTAACCCTCTCTCTAAAATCAGTAAGCATGTCCTCAGGTGAGGATAAAAAATAAAATTTTAAAAAAGAGAAAAAATTTATTTTTAAACATTTTATTTATTTTATTTTTAGAGAGAGGGGAAGGGAGGGAGAAAGAGAAGGAGAGAAATATCAATGTGTGTTTGCCTCTCACATGGCTCCTACTGGGAACCTGGCTACAACCCAGGCATTTGCCCTGACTGGGAATCGAACCAGCGACTCCTTGGTCTGCAGCCTGTGCTCAATCCACTGAGCTACACCAGCCAGGGCAGAAAACAAATTTATTTAAGAAATCATATGTGATTTTTAGTACTTAGAGTGGTGTCTGGCACTAGTAGTCACTCAATAAATATTTGAATGACTGATGGAAGCCTTTTTTTTTTAATCTGCACCTGAGGACATGCTTATTGATTTTTTTAGAGAGAAGGAGAGAGGGAGAGAAACATCAATGTGAGAGAGAAATATCCATTGGTTGTCGCTTGCACACTCCCAACTGGGGACTCAGCCTGCAACCCAGGCATTTGCCCTGACTGGGAGTCAAACCCATGACCTTTCAGTTTATGGGATGATGCCCAACCCACTGAGCCACACCAGGCAGTGTGAGGACACTTTAAAGAGGCCAGATCTTTCAACCCTGAACTGGTAATTGAATCTCTTTATAGAGTAGATCTAACAAGATTTCTTTGCTTCAGATAAACACCCTCATTTCCTTCATTTAACTCTTCAAATGGCATGATGTTAGGTCCCCCCAATTCTTATTTCTTTCTTAGATTTTTAAAGTCCTCTTTTTTAAAGTTCTGTATTCAGAACGAAGAACAGTACTCAGGTGTTGTCTGATTTGCAAAGAGACGAATGTCATTCCCATCATCAGACTTTGTTTTTAATGAAACCTGATACCAGAATTTTTGGTAGCCATAGTACACTGTTTGTCTCATTAATATAGACTTTTTCTTAAAGCCCTAGTCTTTCTAATGTATATTGGGCCATTTTGTTGTTTAGTTCTAAGTGCATGGCTTAATACTTATCCTTATTAAATCTTACCCCGTTAGATTTAGCTTCCTGTTCCAGCCAATTAGAATTATAGTGGTGCCTTGGTACACGTTAATTCACTCCAGAACTCCTGACGAGTGCCAAGCCCAATGAGTACTGAATGATGAAGCATTTTCTCTTGCAAGGCAGTGTTGTGACTCATACAAGTTCAGCAAGCGCAGCAAGTCCTGAGCAAGCGCTAAGTGCTGAAACTTTTTTTTCTCATCAAAATACAACGAATACAGAGTTTGATGAGTTCTAAAGCCGACAAGCACCAAGGTATGACTCTACTTTAAAGGTGATTCATGTGCCCTGGCTGGTGTGACTCAGTTGTCCTGCAAACCAAAAGGTCGCAGGTTCACTTCCCAGTCAGGGCACATGCCTGGGTTGCGGGCCAAGTCCCCAGTTGAGGGTGTGCAAGAGGCAACCAATTGCACATTGATGTTTCTCTCCCTCCCTCTCTCTAAAATAAGTAAATTAATTAATTAATTAAGAAGTTGATCCTCTCATATAGGATATTTGCTTTTCTATCCCAGATTCCTGTGATTTGCATATTTGGTCATCATCCTGTTCAGTGTCCTCATCAAGTCATTTATTTGTGAATAACGTCGCAGAGGATGAGTTTCTCTAGAGTCCTGTGGCATACCACTAAACCATCTAGACTTACCTGTACTCTTTAGGGACAGTTGTATACCTGTAAAGCCACTTGACTGTAGCAAATTTCATATGTTTTCGCCTTGAACAGGGGTATCAAGAGAGACTTTATTTTATACATTGCTAAAATCCAGAAATACTGATGCTTCCAGCATTCCCTGGTCAAATCATATAAAAAAAGGAAAATGAGTTAGCTTGGGTATGGCTCCTAGTGATCCCTCATGCCCTGCCTAACTACTCAAACTATTCTTTTATTTTTATTTATTTTTTATCAACTATTCTTTTTATAACCTGCTGTACAGTCTTGCCTGGATTTCATGTAAGATCACTCTGGTGTAAAAGTCTGGATAATATACTCTCCTCACTTTGAAAATTGCTACTACAGACATAAAACGCTGATGTGACATTTGACATTTTCAGAATCATGAAATGTATCTGAGTTTACCAAGTGTCACTCATGGATCTCAATTGTACATTCTTTAATTCTGGTATATAATTTCACCCAGGTATACTAATTTCATTCCTTCACTTTTTTTTTTAATATATTTATTGATTATGCTATTACAGTTGTCCCATTCCCCCCCCACTCCACTCCATCCTGCCCCCCCCCTCCCTCCCACATTCCCCCCCTATAGTTCATGTCCATAGGTCATACTTGTAAGTTCTTTGTCTTCTACATTTCCTACACTATTTTTACCCTCCCCCTGTCTATTTTCCACCTATCTACTATGCTACTTATTCTCTGTACCTTTACCCCCCTCTCCCCCTCCCACTCCCCTATTGACAACCCTCATGTTCTAGTTGTTTGCCTAGTTTGCTCTCGTTTTTGTTTTATGTGTGGTCATTAATAACTGTGAGTTTGCTGTCATTTTTACTGTTCCTATTTTTGATCTTCTTTTTCTTAGGTAACTCCCTTTAACATTTCATATAATAAGGACTTGGTGATGATGAGCTTCTTTAACTTGACCTTATCTGAGAAGCACTTTATCTTCCCTTCCATTCTAAGTGATAGCTTTGCTGGATACAGTAATCTTGGATGTAGGTCCTTGCGTTTAATCTTGGGTAATGTAATTATGATGTGCCTTGGTGTGTTCCTCCTTGGGTCCAGCTTCTTTGGGACTCTCTGAGCTTCCTGGACTTCCCGGAAGTCTATTTCCTTTGCCAGATCGGGGAAGTTTTCCATTATTTGTTCAAATAAGTTTTCAATTTTTTGTTCTTCCTCTTCTCCTTCTGGCACCCCTATAATTTGGATGTTGGAACATTTCAAGGTGTCCTGGAGGTTCCTAAGCCTCTCCTCATTTTTCCAAGTTCTTGTTTCTTCATTCTTTTCTGGTTGGATGTTTGTTTCTTCCTTCTGGTCCATACCATTGATTTGAGTCCCAGTTTCCTTCTCATCACTATTGGTTCCCTGTACATTTTCCTTTGTTTCTCTCAGCATAGGCTTCATTTTTTCATCTGTTTTTCGAACAGATTCAACCAAGTCTGTGAGCATATCGATAACCAGTGCTTTGAACTGTGCATCCGATAGGTTGGCTATCTCTTCGTCGCTTAGTTGTATTTTTTCTGGAGCTTTGAAGTGTTCTGTCATTTGGACCATTTTTTTGTTTGTTTGTTTGTCATGGCGCGTCTGTTACTTTAAGGGGCGGAGCCTTAGGTGTTCACCAGGGCGGGGTAATGCTGGTCGCTGCGCTGTGACGCTGTACGTGGGGGAGGGGCCGAGTGGGAGCAATGGCGCCAGCCTCACTGTCCTCCAGATTTCAATCTTTCACTCCAATACCCACAATCAAATTGGGCCACTCTGGTGCTGGTTCCCGAGTAAGTGGGCCTGTGCACACTCTAGGCCCCTGTGGGTCTCTCCAACAACCTCTCCTGTGAGGCTGGGAGTCTCTCCTGCTACCGCCCCAACCCCCACGGGCGTTTTCAATCAGAGGTTTGAGGCTTTATTTCCCTGAGCTGGAGCCCTGGGTTATGCAGTCTGCTTCGCTGCCCGCCGTTCGTCAGGTTTATCTGTGGGCGAATGTGGTGCTGCAGGGTGCTACCCGCCACTCTGCCTGCCCCGTTCTCCGCCACTCTGAGTCCGGCCCTCTGGGTTTATCTGTGCAAATGTGGGGCCGCAGGGTCTGCTAGTGCTCGGACTGCGCCATTTGTCCCACACTCCGCCAGTCTCAGTCCCGCCACAGCCACGCGAGTCCTCTCCACCCCGGTGCCCGTCTCCGCCCCTCCTACCAGTCTGGATGTGTTTATTTTCTATTTCCTTGGTGTCAGTCCCCCTTGCTGTTCGATTCTCTGTCAGTTCTGGTTGTGCGAGGAGGCGCAGTGTGTCTACCTACGCCGCCATCTTGGTTCTCCCTTCCTTCACTTTTTGATAGTCTCCTATTTATTTGGACGTTAATCTACTTTCCCCATATTTGGTCTTCTCTCTCTATTTTCAAAATGGTTTTTCTTTACAGGAAAGTAGAAGAAAGAAGATTAACAGGAATTGAGATGTTCTTCTGTCTCTGCTGATATTAATTAGTGATACGCCATTTACATCAAAGAGTGGAACTGTGCCTCCCTTACCTTTTTGCAAGTCTCAGCACATTCTGGGCTTCGGCTCAGGCTTGCTGCTTCTATGTATCGGTGCCACATTTAAAAAATAATTTCTTTCCTCTTATATGTATTTTTCTTGTGCATATCCTTCTAATTCTGAGTTGATGGGTGAGCTTTTTGTCCAGTCTTCCTAGATACTTCCACTCTTCTTCCCTCTCTATGTCTGATAATGTGAAATTGGCAGGATTTCAATTTTGAGAATCTTAATCTTTTTGTCTTCCCCTCTAGCACCTTGGACCCTTGGGCTTGGGTCCTGTCTTCACTGTGTGAAGCCTGTTTTTTAAGAGTCTAGGAATCACATCTGATGTGTCTTGTTCTTCTTCCTTGTCTATCTGGCTGGCTTGGTTGCTTTCTTTTGAGGCTCCCACCACTTCCTCTTTTCTGATGAGTTTCTTTGTGGTCAAATTTGGTTTAAAATATAATTCTACTCATTTTATGCCTTCTGGGTGAATAGAATAATTAGCAAGGCAATTTTTAAAATTATGTAGGCTGCTTGAATGAGATTTTTCATAGATGTTCTGGTAGTAGGAATCTTTTTTATCACTTTGAGACAGAAGGCTTCTAACAAGAAAAAAAGACAGTTTCACCATTACTCTGTAGTCAGGACATCTCACTGGCTTCATGTTAAAACTTGCAGAGTCATCTCCTCTCTTTGCCAGGTCGTCTTCCTGATCTGCCCACAAATCCAAGGAAGTCAATCTGCTTTTCTCTCCTCTTTAACTGATGTTATGACCAGTTATTTACTGGATATTTTTTTCTTTTGAAGCTGATCTCAGAGTAGGGTGTAGTCTCTTCAATGATTGCCCATTTATGCTTATAACATAGGGATATTGGCATGTTTTTCAATTTTTTTTTGTTTTTGTCACGATGGATTCTAAATGAGGGTTATAAATAGGGAAGTTAGAAGCTAATGACATCTTATTGTCCCAAGTTAGTTTCTAATTTCTTTAGAGGCTGTAGATGCCTGTCTACTTGCCTCTCTTACTCAAGATAGAGCTCATCAAACTTCTCCCTCTCTATGCTGTAGGCTTCTTTCTAGAAAAGGGCATTCAATAGCTGGTAGGCCTGAGGGAGGAGGTTAAACCATAGTTGCAAATTGATAGAGATCATTCAGAGGCTGCCTTATATCAAAAGGATACCGTATTTTGCCATGTATAATGTGCACTTTTGCCCAATTTCTTGAGGGAAAAATAAGGATGTACATTATACATAGGTCGTACTAATCCCGTGTCTATATAAATGTTTTGTTTTGTTTTTTTAGCAATTTTTAAATTTATTTTTTAATTTTATAGATTTTATTTATTTATTTTTAGAGAGAGGGGAAGGGAGGGAGAAAGAGAGGAATTGAAACATCAATGTGTGGTTGCCTCTAGTACACCCCTTACTGGGGACCTGGCCCACAACCAAGGCACGTGCCCTGACTGGGAATCAAACCAACAATGCTTTGGTTCAGAGGCTGCGCTCAATCCACTGAGCTACACCAGCCAGGGCTCTATATAAATGTTTTAAATTCTTTCATTTATGCTTATGTGTTAAAAGCATAACTCTAGAAAGCAATAACGATATCTGTACACAAAATAATACCCCAGAATACGATAATCAGTTTTGTTGAACTTACTATGAACTTGGAACGAAAGCAGTTTCAGCCAACAATTCAACAAAATGAAATGAAGAGTGATGTATCGTTATCCACAGAGTAAGATAGATTCTTGTACCTTGTATCTGTTCTTATGTTTTGTAATTATTTTTTACATAAAATTTCTTGTACCATACGCTAAAAAATAAATACTAAAATTTCTTTTATAATACAGAAAACAAGTATCTAAATATAAATAAATAAATGAATGGATAATTGAATTAAAAAATTAAGACAAAATATTTTTTTCCTGAAAGTTTGGGCCAAAAATGCGGGTGCACATTATAACTGCAAAATACGGTAATTTATGCTTAAGCGGGACCACGAAGCCGCTCTTCAGAGAATCCCAGTTATATATAGGGAGGATCACTTCTGATACTGTTATGCCTCCACTGTCAGGTGTTGATTTCTATTTAGGGATGCCTATTTTAAAAATATACTCAACTTGTTATTTTTAACAGGTAAGCTTTCCATATCCTTATCTTTGATCAGAGATACTATGAGATGTTGAGAATTACAAAATGATCACAATGGATTAGGGTTGAGTATTTGGAAGAATGGAAACAATCAAAAATATAAACCATACCAAAAATATTTACTAAACACAGAAAAGAGAAATTCCTTCAAATAGCTTATGTTTTATGGAATGAATTAAATACATGAAGCAATCAGAGAATATAATAAAATGCCAAATTTCACATTGGTGGCAACTACTTACCTCTGAGATAGAGCAGACTTCTCTGTATTTCCAAAATTGTTTCTTGTTGAATTTGTTATTGTTTTGGTATAAGCAGGGGCCTAGAACAGTAGTTACCAGTGACCTTTAGCCTCCATCTCTAGGAATGTGGAACTGAATGGTACTCTTGTTCCCACAGCAGAGTAAAAGAAATTCAGTGTACCAAGAATATGAGTGATTCAGATATATTTGAGGTCTTTAGATCTTACAGCCTCTGATGAGAAAATACAGTTTTGTGTGTTTGGTTTGGCTGTACTGTTTTGAGTTAATTTTAGGGGTAATTTTAGAATCAGTTTTAGAATTCCAGCCTCAAATTATAGTCCTTTGCTTAGTCATGAGGGGTTAGGTGTAATGCCACATTTTATTGAAAAGACTAGGAACCGTTGCTATATATTAACCTTGCTAGGCACTGAAATTTGAGAAGGAAAAAAACACCCTGCATTCCTAAAGGTTGAGCTGTTGCTATGTTGCAAAATCCGATTTGCCTTGATTTCTGCTAATCTTCACTAATCCTTCAAGGAATCATCAGATGTGATACACTTAAGAATGGAATGGCAACAAAGTCTCCCAAAGACTAATGCTTTTTATTACACTGTAGCAAAAGGTATGTGTGTGTGTGCGCGCGTGCCTGTGCATGTGTGTGTGTGCGTGCGTGTGCGTGCTCTCACTCTCTCTGAATATCTGATGACTGACAGTGCTACTAAGTGACGCACAGTTGGGTAACGAATTTGGAGTGTATGCTGGGCAAAGGGATGATTTGTGCCCTGGGTGGGACAGAGCAGGACAGCATGAGATTTCATCACACTACTCAGAATGGTGTGCAACTTAAAACTTAGGAGTCGTTTATGCCTGCAATTTTCCATCTAATATTTTCACGGTGACTGAAACCGTGGGAGAAACTCTGAATAAGGAGGGTACTATTCTATAAAGACACTGTAGTTGGAATGAAATAAAGAACAATCTGACAGTAATCAGCGAGGAGGAGGGAGAGGGATAATAGGGGATAATGGTGGGGGGGGGCATCAAGGGACATGTATGAAGGACACATGGACAAAACCAAAGGGGGTGGGTTTGAGGGTGAGAGGCAGGAATGGGTGAGGCAGGGGGGCACGTGGTGGGGTGAAAATGGAGGCAAATGTACTTGAACAACAATAAAGAACTTAATTTTTTTAAAAAGATACTGTAGTTGGTACCTTTCTGAGAATAAATGTATTACCAAGTGTCCTAAATTGAGATTTTGGAACTCTACATTCAGTTTTCAGAGCCCTTTAGGAATACCCATGTTTCCTAGAAATGCAGCCTTTGGGCACTTAGGTAGCTTTCACAGCAAGTATCTGTCATTGCTCAGTGTCATGGTCAGGGGGATGTCACGGGAGGTAATCCAAACTGAACGGTTGGGAAGAAAGTCCACAAAGTGAGTAGTGTTTATGGTTTTACAAAGCAAATTACAGTTAAATTACCTCCGTAATAAATCTGTTCTTGCACCTTTGTCAGATGTTAACGAGAGTCGTTTATTTGTTTTATTTCAGTGATGTCCTCGCATTGCCCATTTTTAAGCAAGAAGAGTCAAGTTTGCCTCCTGATAATGAGAATAAAATCCTGCCTTTTCAGTATGTGCTGTGCGCTGCCACCTCTCCAGCAGTGAAGCTCCACGATGAAACCCTGACCTATCTCAATCAAGGTTAGTGCAGACCTGCTGGGTTCATGACCTTTAATTAGGCACACTCTATGTAAAAAGTACTGTATTTTTTGGACTATAAAATGCACCCCCCAAAATTTGGGAGGAAAGTGGGGGTGCATCTTCTAGTCCGAATGTAGCTTCCCTGGCTTGTGGGGGCGGGGGTGTGGTGGTGGAGTGGGGTCACAGGAGGCAGGAGCAGGGCCACATTTTTTGCTTCAAATTTTTTTTTCCCCTATTTTCCTCCTCTAAAACCTAGGTGCATCTTATGGTCCGGTACGTCTTACAGTCCAAAAAATACGGTACATCTTTCTAGCGTGACCTGTCAAAGTCAGCGGCTTGCTTCAGATATTTGAGTTGTAATGTCCTATGTGATATATACCGTATTACTGGCTTCTTTTGTCTTCCTGCCCATTTTTCATTCCCACCTCCCTCTTTCCAGTCATGTTCCCTGGACATGGTTACTGTCGAAGAAGTATTATCCTACCCAGCATTATTGCTTACCAGTTGTGTGGCCTTGGACATGTTGCTTAAACTCTTTATGTTTCAGTTTCCTTATCTGTAAAAATGAGATTGCTAATGCCTCAGAGTTGTATCAATTAACTGGTATAATATATGAAAACACCTAGCACTATGCCTAGCATATAGTAAGGGATTATAGTTATTGTTATTAATACTAATAATATTATCCTCTTGTATATTTAACCAACTAAATTTTATTCTTTCTGGGTTTTTTTTTCCTTGCCTCTAAGGCAATTTATGAATACTCCTGCATTTAACAACTATGTCATACATCCATAAAGAGGATACTGTGGGGGTATACAAACTTTCTTGAGGTTCCGTCTCTACTCTTCTAAGATAGACAGGGTTTTCACTAAGTTTTACTCTATCCTTTCGTGATTTGAAAAGCTTTCTACAATGTTATCACTTCTAGGTGATGTTGGCAACATAACAGTAATGATGGCAGCTGACATACATTGGGCCATGGAGCGCCAGGCATTGTTTTACATGCGTTATATATATTAAGGCATTTATTCCTCTTACGGCCCTGTGAGATGGATTACTAAATCTTATTCCCATTTTGTGGGTGAGGCAACTGAGACAAAGATTAACAAACTTGCAAAGGTCACACAATGGAAGAACCGGGTTTTAGAAAATATTTCATTTACTTATTTACTTTTAGACCGAAGGGAAAGGAGGGAGAAAGTGAGGGAGACAACCATCAGTTGGTTGCCTCTCACACACCCGCAGCTGGGACCTGGCCTGCAACCCAGGCCTGTGCCCTGACTGGGAATCAAATTGGCAACCTTTTGGTTAGCAGAGCAGCACTCAGTCCAGTGAACCACACCAGCCAGGGCAGAATTGGATTTTAAACCCAGGGAGTAGTTTGGCTTCCAGCTTCATTGAATTCCCGAGGAAAAGGACTAGGGCTTATGTATGACGTCTGTCCATAAAAAGTCCAGCCAGTGTTAATATAATGAGAATGGTTTGTGTGACATCATTGTAACCTGGCAGCCAAGGAGAGTGGACTGGAATGCACCTGTGTGAACAATGACGACTTCACTGTACTAGTCAGTGGGGGCAGTGGATACTGTTGAGTGAGCTTGTGTACTGTATGGCCGAGACATTCAAAATGAGCAATTAAAGCAACGGATCTGTGTCAGATTTTGCATTAAGCTTGAACGTTCCTCCTTGGAAACTATTCAGATGACTCAGAAGGCCACAGCTGTGGCAGCTGGTGATTGGCAGTTTCACAGCAACACACCCACTCGTGCATCATGTCTTATGCAGAGTTTTTTAGCAAAACATCAAACCCAGGTGACTCAGCCCCTTTACAGCCGAGATTTGTCACCCTCCAAATTTTGGCTTTTCCCAAAACTAAGATCATCTCTGAAAGGGAAGAGATTTCAGACCATGAAATTCAGGAAAATATGGTGGGGCAGCTGATGACAATTGGGAGAACTGTGTGGGTCCCGAGGTGCCTACTTTGAAGGGGACTGAGGTGTCATTGTCCTGTGTACAATGTTTCTTGTACCTGGTATCTTCTTCAATAAATGTCTCTATTTTTCGTATTACATGGTTGGGTACCTTCTGGACAGACCTTGTATGCTTTTATCCCACACAGAATCTAACATCACTTTCAAAGCTCCAAAAAAGTTGCTAAAATGCCTTTTTGGGGGGTAGGTATGTGGAGAAAGAAGAATCTTCATTCATTCAGTAATTCCAAGTCACAGTTCTGTCTGGAAGATGAATACTTCCCATGGCGCTGCAGGGCAGTGGGATACGTACATATCTGTGCTTGGGCCATTTTCTGGCTGCCCTGACTCCAAGCTGATTCCAGACATGTATGTCGCCTCTGGACCCCTCAGTCTACCTGCAGGTGCACCGTTGGGGGAGGGGAAGCATGCCACAGCCTGCAGTGTCATGGGAGTAAGGGGTTTCTCCTCTTATTCCTCTTAGAGCACACAGGTTCCAGGTCCCTCCTGGGTGCCCTGGGGTCCACCGCACAGCTTCCCTTCCCCTGGGCTGCCTGCCAGGGTCTGAAGCCTGGATGCGCCTGCTAGTTCTTTCCCCCACACTAGGACTCACGCCCCTCAGCCCGCCAGCCCATCTGATAGCGCGCGTTGGCCCCATACCTAGAACCCTCAGAGAACATTGCTCTTGTACAATTCAACTCGCTGCCGCCACAGCAAACCACACAGAAACTCTTCTCCCAAACACAGTTTTTCTTTCTGAATTTTTGACAGTTACTTATGATGAATATAATACATGATTACTTTTTCTTCTAGGACAGTCTTATGAAATCCGAATGCTAGACAATAGGAAACTTGGAGAACTTCCAGAAATTAATGGCAAGTTGGTGAAGGTAAAAGAAAATTTACAACTCTGTGTCAGGGTAGTCTCCTGGCTCAGTGAAATTCTTTTTGGATGGAATAAAGTAACCTTCTTGAGATCTTTAGAGAAGTACCTATGTGTTTTTGGATACCTAGTCTTGTAGCAAGGAAAACAAGCTAGTGTGGATGAATAGCAGTTTTCTTTGTCTAGACTGCCGGTGATGAACTCACAGTACAGTTGGGACAGAGGAGTTGTCAGCAGCTGTAAACGGTGGTAAGAAGGATACTAATAGGCACTTCCACAAAGTCAGAGTAACAAAAGGAAAGTTGATGGAAACAATCTCTGCCTACTCTCAGTGTTTTCAGTTTATATCAGGGGTGTCAAACTCATTTTCACTGGGGGCCACATCAGCGTCGTAGTTGCCTTCAAAGGGCCGAAATAATTTTAGGGCTGTATAAATGTAACTATTTCTTAACTGTTCAGGAGTTGAAATTACATTCGGCCTTTTGAAGGCAACCACAAGGCTGATGTGGCCCCCAGTGAAAATGACTTTGACACCACTGGTTTATATGGTGGGTTAGCAAGCAGAGGACTTGGTGAGGTTTCCATATCCATCTGAAGAGCCAAGCTGAATATTAATGGCATGGTAACAGTAGGGGCATGCAGAAATGCCCTGATAGGGGTCCTTTGTGTTTAGTTACCGTCAGGACTGATGTTTCAGCCAAATATGGTACCAGTCAAACTATAAAGATTATATCTGGGCAATTACAAAATTTACCTTAAAATAGAGCTACGTATGGTATGGGTTTTAGAACGATAGGTCTTGCCCTGGCTGGTAACTCTGTTGATTAGAGCCTTTTCCCGATACGCCGAGGTTGTGGGTTCTCTGAGGTTGTGGGTTCAGTCCTCGGTCAGGGCACATACAAGAAACAACCAATAAGTGCCTAAACAAGTAGAACAACAAATCAGTGTTTCTGTCCCTTTGTCTTCCTCCCTCCCTCCCTCCCTCCTTCCCTCCCTCCCTTCCTCTCTCTCAGATCAATAAAAATAAATAATAGAGTGAGATAGGTCTTAAGAAAAACAACTTTAGGTGTATCTAGAAACCAGCTGGGGGTGACTACGGCAACTTTTTGTTCGTCAGCATTGATTTTTAAGGGATCCTGTTATCACTCAGTTTTGGTGCTTCCTTTTAGAGTATATTCCGTGTAGTGTTCCATGACAGACGGCTACAATACACTGAACACCAGCAACTCGAGGGCTGGAGGTGGAACCGACCTGGAGATAGAATTCTTGACATTGGTGAGTTACGGGAATCTGTTGCTTAGGCAGTGTCTGAGAATTGGTGTTCTTTACTTGATGTTTACCTTGATTCATAATGCTTCGGGGGCTCAGTTAGCATGAATTGGCAGTAGCTGTTGCCTAAGTATAAAAAAATTACTGGTATGATGATACCAAAAGTTGGCAAGTGTCGACCCTTCGGTTCCATAACAGTCACATCTGTTACTTCTGGGTGATTTTTTTTTAACGTAGGTGTGGTAAAACATACATAACATTTTAACTATTTTTAGTAAGTTAAATAATCCAGTATTTATCTTTTTGTGATTGGCTTATTTCACTTAGCATAATCCTCAAGGTTTATTTCTGTAATTGCATGAGTCAGAATTTCCTTCCTTTTTATGAGTGAATAATATTCCATGGCGTGTTGATGCCACACTTTGTTTTCCTGTTCACCCCTCAGTGGATGCTCGGGTTCACTCCACCTTTTGGCTATTGTGAATGATAACGCTACTCTGAACATGGGTGTGCCAGTACTTATTTCAGTCTCTGCTTTCAATTTTTTTAGTAACTACCATACTGTTTTCCACAGGGGCTATACATTTTATGTTCCTACCAGAATGCACAAGGGTTCTAATTATTCCACGTGCTTGCCAACACTTATTTTCTGGGTTTTTTGTTTGTTTGGATATTAGGCACTCGAATGGATATGGAGTGGTATCTGACTGTGATTTTGATTTACATTTCTCTAATGATTGGTGATGTTGGGTGTCTTCCCGCGTGCTTATTGGCCATTTGTATATCTTCTTTGGAGAAATGTGTGTTCAGATCCTGTGTTCATTTTTGGATCTGGGTGGTGGTGGTTGAAATGCAGGAGTTTTTTATATATTCTGGCTGTTAACCCCACATTAGACACATGATTTGCAGTGTTTTCTCCCATTCTGTGTGGGTTGTCCTCTCCCCATGCAGATAGTGTCCTTTGTTAGACGAAAGGTTTAAATTTTGATTTGGTCTAGTGTACATTTTTTTTTTTTAATTGCCTGTGCTTTTTGGGTCACACCTAAGAAATCTGCGAAATCCAGTGTCATGAAGTTTTTCCTGGTATGTTTTCTAAGAGTTTTATAGTTTTAGGTTTAGATGTACATCCATTTTTTTAAGTTCATTTTAAAGGTTTTATTTGCTTATTTTTAGAGAAAGGGGAATGGAGGGAGAAAGAGAGGGAGAGAAACATCGATGTATTGGTTTTCTCTCACATGCCTACAACCAGGACCTGGCCTACAACCCGCGCATGTTCCCCGACCAGGAATCAAACCAGCGACCTTTTGGTCCACGGGATGATGCCTAACTCACTGAGCCACCCAGTCAGGGCTCCAACAGCATTTGTTGAAAAGACTGTCCATTACCCTTGATGGCCTTGTCACCTTGTCTAAAATCATTTTACCATGTATTTGAAGGTTTGTTTCGGGGCTCTCTGTTCTGTTGCATTTGTCCGTATGTCCATCTTTATGCCAGTACCACACTGGTTTTGATAGCTGTACCTTTGTAACAGCTTTGAAATCAGAAAGTATGAGGCCTCCAATTTCGTTACTTTTTAGGATTGTTTTGGCTATTCAGAGTCTGATAAAAAGGGACCAGGTTTCCCCCCTAAATTTCTTAAGTCCTTTTACTTTACTAATACCTGAGAGCTAGACTAGTCCTTTGTCTCACCTAAAGTGGGAGGCCTGGACTAGAATCTATGTCTCTTGGTTTGCAGTTCGGGTTTCTCTACTTTGCTACACAGAGAATTTGTTTTTCTTACATTATGGCACAGAAGAGAAAGGCCTTTACAAACACACACACAGTCTCTCGTCATAAATGTACTTGGAGTCCCAGCATCTGTGTCTTTGATCTCTTATGGGTTATTCGCTCCTATTTGTAAACACAGTTAAATCTAGGTAGGTAGTTTTACCTGAGAAAACACTGGACCTCATACAGATACCCTGATATCCATATGTTAAAGCTGGCTTTAGGATGCATCCAACACAACTAGCACAGTGGGGTGGGATGCACTTAATGCTTTCTGGTTATGTGCTGTACAGAATGGAAAGCCACGTTCTACTGAAGCTCATTCATTTTTGCTCACCGCTTGAGTATAAGATGTGTCACTCTGTTACAGGGTTATTCAATGGCTTTTCCACTTCTGTCTGTGATGCTGTGCTTTCTGCCTCTGTTCAGATACTGTACTTGATTCTTCTGTAGCAGTGCTGTTAATGTACTTCTGGCAGTAATGCTAATCTTAAAACTAAGTGAAACAAACTGTAAGTTACAATTTTCATGACACTAGAGCTAGTGTGTGGAGTAAATCTATCTTTAAGTAGAATTTTGGAAAATTTAAAGAAACTTTTTAAATTGTCTCATTTAAAAAAAACTTTTTCAAGTGGAAAAAAGATATTCAGAAGGAAAGTACTTACATCAATTTTAGCTCTATTCATACTCTTTTCACTGGCAAAAAGAGGTTTACACAAAAATCTTGGTAACTGGGAACCAATAATAACTATATAAGAATCTGTGCTTTTTTTATCCAGTAGTACTCACAGTTGATCAATCATTACCATTTGTTTCTCAGACATCCCAATGTCTGTGGGTATCATCGATCCTAGGGCTAATCCAAACCAACTAAATACAGTGGAGTTCCTGTGGGATCCTTCCAAGAGGACATCTGTATTTATTCAGGTAAGGCATTGCAAATGGGGTTCCAGTTATGAAGAACATCTCTTACTACCAATTTGTTTCTTAAAGGAAAAACATCTTGAGTTGGAAATCTTTACAGGTGCAGACTCCTCAACATGTTCCTGAAAGCAAAAAGGAGTTTCTAAATTGCTCTTCTAATTTCTCCAATTTATTTACTTGTTTCTCCCCAAATGCTTACTGACAGCTGCATAATACAGGATAAGGCAAAAGTAGGTTTACAGTTGTTCATGTGGAAAATAATACAATAATTAATGTTAATAATACAAGAATAAACTGTGTGTTTTATACTGAGAACTGTAAACCTACGTTTGCCCCATCCTGCATTTTGTTCTGGATGGACTGTAACTTATCTAACAATTATTTAGCATTGAGATTGTCCTAAGTTTTCACTATTATCCATAAAGTTATTTTGAACATCTTTATACTTAAAGTTTGATTTGCATATGTGATCATCTTCTTCGGGTAGATTCCTTGAAAATTATTATTTGTCATACTGAGAACTATTAGTTTGTTTATTGAGTAGTTCCCATGAGGTGGTTACTGTGTTAAGTATAACACTTTGTATACATAATTTTATTTAAGACTTTCACCAGTAATCCTGTGGAGTAGGAATAGTCCTGGAGGCTTAGAGAAGATAACAACTTACCCAAGCTAGCATTTGGTCGACTGAGAGTCCACTGTTCACATTTGCCAACGTCTCAGACTTTATGCAGTCGCCACACGAGCCTTCTTCCCCTTGTTGCCAGCCTTCCTATTTGCCATTTTCCCAGCGTGGATGGCCCTTCCACTTTCTAAAATCTATCTAGATTTCCAGGAAACTTTTACTAACAGAAATCATTTCTCTTTTATGTTAACTCTGTATTCTTTGAAGCAGTTAATGAATTTAATTCCTCACGGTGGTTTTTGTAAACATTAGATCTGTATGTTTCCTTTGTTTGGATTTGTAAGTCATTTAAGTTTTCCTCAGTTCCATCATTAGAGTATAAATTATTCAAGGTAAAAACAGTAAAAGTTTTTCTGGTAGGTGTTCATTATGCTTTTTAAAGGTTTTACTGTTAGTAGTTGCTCAAAACATGTGGCGGACGGGGCTGCCCAGCGGCAGCGCTGACCCTGGCCGCCGTGTCCTCTCAGGTGCACTGCATCAGCACAGAGTTCACCATGAGGAAACATGGCGGGGAGAAGGGGGTGCCGTTCCGAGTGCAGATCGATACCTTCAAGGAGGACGAGAATGGGGAGTACACTGAGCACTTGCACTCAGCCAGCTGCCAGATCAAAGTCTTCAAGGTACTCCTGGGCCCTGTGGCGGCCCTCGGAAGCTGCCCTCCTCGTCTCTCAGTTGTGGCATTCAGTCACCAAGTCAGAAAGTCAGCTCGTCTTTGTGCAAAAACTAAGCACACTCAAGGGCTTTCTTGGAATGCCCTTAAAGCCTATTGAAGTTACAAGCTCTTCTAAAAGCTCACAAAATTATGAAAACTTGACAGTTTTGGATACGTTTGTACTTGATCTTTACTTATTTGCGTCTTTATTTAGTTTTGTCACATGGATAAATTTGTTCTGATTGCAGAAGATTCATTAATACAAGAGTATTCAGAGCATGAAACTGACGTTCGCCTGTTACCACTCTTGCCCTGACTCCCCAGCCTCTCCCCACAGGCAGCTCCCCACTGGCACAGTTTAGGATGGGTGTGTCCGTCTAGTCCCAGGCTGCGCTTTTATATGCACGTGCACATAGGTGCACACACACTTTCTTCTCTTTCGAACATAAGTGGGATTATACTGTATGAACTGTTTTGAGGCTTGCTTTTTCCCACGTGCTTTAGAGATCTTTCCATGTCTGTAGCTGTAGGTTTCTTATTCTTTTGTAACTCCATCAAACATTTAAATGTCCTAGTTTCAGACTTATTGCAATGATGCATTTTGTCTTTATATCATTGTAATACATCTTTGTTTCACTTGTGACTAGTCAAGTTTTTAGAAGTAATATTGTTGGGTTGAAGGGTGAGTTTAAAACAAAGTATTTCTCATTTCAGCCCAAAGGTGCGGACAGAAAGCAAAAAACAGATAGGGAGAAAATGGAGAAACGGACACCTCATGAGAAGGAGAAATACCAACCTTCCTATGAGACAACTATACTCACAGAGGTAAAAAGGCTTTCTTTGGTGACAGTTTCAATCAGTACTTTTTACTCTTAAGAAAAATCCAATCATTTTACAGTATATGCATATATCAAGTCATTATGTTCTAATTGATCTAAAATTAATATAATGTCATACGTCATTTATATCTCAGTTTTTAAAAAATTGCTTCCCACTTGGTCAAAACTTACTTATCCTCTTCGTTATGGGGGGATCCGAGGAATTAAAATTTAATGATCAAGATGAGCTATTCAAGTGACAGTGTTTTGGTGGAATACTAGAGTCAGTTATACTTTCTAGTATCTGAGTTGTCCTTTGTTTCAGTGTTCTCCATGGCCTGAAATCACATATGTCAATAATTCCCCATCACCTGGCTTCAACAGTTCCCATAGCAGTTTTTCTCTTGGGGAAGGGTAAGTCTGGGAAATGAAATTGGCTTGTGTTTGTCCTAAATGTGTATTTTTAAGTCATCATTCTATAAACAAGATCTTTCCTAACCAATAAGTACTTCTATTGGTTCAGTCTTTGATAGATTTATGTAGTAACTGAGGTCTGGATTACCTTCAAAAGAAACTGAAAGAAGGGGTTTGTTTTGTTTGTTTTTCGTGTTTTCTTATTTTTGGTTTTGTTTTGTTTTGTTTGTGTGGGTTTTTTTGCTGCCTAAGTCTGTATAACTTGTCTCAGTATTACTTGTCTCGTAGAGGAGAGAGCACCAGAGTAGGTTACACTTTGTTGCTATAGGAAGCTCATCTTGTGTCAGACAGTTTTGATCATCTGCTTGCAAGAGACTGAAGGAGTTTTATGTACTCTTTTGTCTTTTTTCCCCCTCACATTAGAAAATCATATTTAGTGTCAGTTTTTAGTGATTCACGGACTGATTTTCTGGGCTTTTCACTTGGCCCTGTTACTGCTTACTTGTGGTTCTTTCCCTTCCTGATCATACTTTCACCGCAGAGTGGTCATCAGGAACTGAAACACACATGTACAGATACTGATATCTGTTTGCTACTTACTGAGAATGATCCTTACACCTAGTTATCATGAATCTTTGCTAATCAGGGGAAGAAGATTGAACATGACAGCTAAAGAGTGTCTTATTTCTGTAGCATTAAGCATGTACTCCACATAGGCCATATTGAAATTTCAAGATTGATTGATTGATTGATTGATTGATTGATTTAGAGAGAGAAAGGGGAAGGGAAGGAGAAAGAGAGGGAGAGAAACATCACTGTGTGGTTGCCTCTCGTGCGCCGCCACTGGGGACCTGGCCTGCAACCCAGGCATGTATCCTGACTGGGAATCGAACAGACGGTCCCTTGGTTCATAGGCTGGCGCTCAATCCACTGATCTACATCATCCAGGGCTGAAATTTCAAATAAGCTGTGAAATGTGTGGCTATATTGTTGTGTTGTAATGTTTGTTTTTTTATTTATCTAGGTTCTGTGTTCATACTACTTCTGAAACTGTTTAGTTAAGGTGACTTAAATGTTCAAAATGTAACAAGAATAAAGATAGGTAGAAGTTGTAGAAAGAATAGATAACTATGGCCTTGAGATAAGTTTATCATGAAACTTGAATACTGAATTTGAAGTTTGCAATTAAGGCAAAAAAGAAAAAGATCTTTTTTGAGAGAAAAATCTCTTACTACCAATGTGCATTACTCAGTGTACTTATAAGGAAATTAAAATATTATATAGGCCTGGCTGGTGTAGCTAGTGGATTGAGCACAGGCTGCGAACCAAAGAGTCGCCAGTTCAATTCCCAGTCAGGGCACGCGCCTGGGTTGTAGGCCAGGTCCCTAGTACAGGGCACGCGAGAGGCAACCACACATTGGAAAAAAATATATTATATAGGGTTTAAGAGGTTTTTTACCTTTTTGTTATGTATTCATTGTTAGGCTCACCTTCCTCTCATGAAAGAAGTAAATATTAGGAAAGAGGGACAATCTGTAAAGCAAAAGGGAGGACAGACAGGGAAAAACTAACTGTGTAAATAGCCCTTGGATTACAAATTAGGTAACACTAATTTTTGAAACTGGTTTAAAATAATTGTTTCTTATTATAAAAATTGTGTGATCCCATTACATTTCATAAAGTTTATTCTAATATTTTTTTCTCTGTATGTTTGTACATTTATATATTTCATGCAGTGGTAATACATTGATTACTTTCTTTTTTTAAGATTACTTATCTATTTTTAGAGAAAGGGGAAGGGAGGGAGAGAAACATCAATGTGTGATTTCTTCTCACACTACCCCAACTGGGGACCTGGCCTGCAACCCGAGCATGTGCCTGACTGGGAACCAAACCAGCCACCCTGTGGTTCGCAGGCCGGCACTCACTCCACTGAGCCACGCCAGCCAGGGCAAGGTTACTTGTATATTCTGATATTTAGTTTACATTCTTAAAAATTTATGTTAAATAGTCTTTATATCATAATTTGTCTAATCAGTCCCAACTTACTAGAATCTTGATTTTATTTCAATGTCTCCAATAAAAAATGTTGCAAATGACATAGTTTCTCCTCCCTTACCCTCTAAAAAGTCTTTACAATAAATGAATACATAATAGAAGTATTGGGTCCAAGAGTAAAAATGTTTTATGAGAGAGTACAGATTCCTTTAAATATCTAGCTTAGGACTTACAAGAGTCAAGAATGAGATGATGAACCCCAGTATGTGTCATGGACTCATCCTTTTGTTATAAATGTTTCTTTAGAAACGGTTCACCAAACCACCAGCCAGAGCCGCCCCCTCCAGTCACAGATGTAAGTTTAAAGTTAAATGTCAGCTATTTGCAATATTTAATAATACTTTGATGACTGTGCAGTTCAGTACAAGTGCCCAGCTTCTAAGGTGTGTTCATTAAATATTTATTGAATTTTGACTGTGAACCAGATACTGTGCTATGGACCAGATATACAAAACAAGAAACGTAGGACCCTTGTATTTAAGGAACTTACAGTCTAGTGGGAGAAGATAAGGATGGAAAAATCCAAGGGTATCTTGCATGGTTAGAGAAGGAAAAAATATATAAACAATTTACCAACAAACCAGGCCTGTCTGAGTATGGGTGTGTTTGGCTCCTTCTTATCTAATAATGTAACATTTAACTTTTTTTAAGTTCAATCTATTTAGTTACCCAAAAAATTGCTTTCTCTCTTTCAGAACCTTTTGCCAACAACCACACCTCAGGAAGCTCAGCAGTGGTTGCATCGAAACCGGTTTTCTACATTCACAAGGCTTTTTACAAACTTCTCAGGTTAAATTTGCTTATCCTTTTGTTTTCCCCCACTTGGGGTATTCTGCATTCTAGGGCTTCCTGGTACCCCTGTGAGGGTATTGTATGTGTGTGCTGTGAAATACTTAAAAAGAAAGACCTCTTAGTTTAAACTTATTTTAATTTTTCAAATACTCATTTCTTATTAACACTTAAAAATGTCCTATATAATATTTTGCAAAGGAGCATTTGCAGGTAGTCTGAAATTTTCTCCTGATGTCACAATACTGTATTTTATTTGCACATTCCACTTTTATTTAATACCTTCAGGGTAACCGGTCATGGTTGGAATAGTCAAATGGATAAGGCATACTTCCTGATCATTTATCATCTATTACCAAAAAATTACATCAAAATATCCCTACCCCCCCCCAAAAAAAAGGGTAAACAAGTAGTTGTGATGTAATAGAAACAAACTTAGGCATTTAGGGGAGGGCCTTGGGTTAGGGAACATGTCTGATGCATGAGAGGTGAGGAGTTTGTTGATCAGGCAGTGGAAGGATGTTTCAGGCAGGAGGAACAACTTCTTATTAGATGTCCTCAGTATCACGAAAGCATAGGGTTAAGTGGACAAGTAATTGGATGGGAATGGAGGTGGGAGAGGAAGCAGGGGCCAGGTCATGGAGGACCTTATGCACCATGCAAAAAGATTGTGATATAGCGGTAATGAAGTGTCCTTGTAACAGAGCCCATTTTATTAGTCATTAACAAAGAGACTCTATGCCTCTATCACCCATTTTCTTATATTTATTTCAGGGGCAGATTTATTGAAACTAACTAGAGATGATGTGATCCAAATATGTGGCCCTGCAGATGGAATCAGACTTTTTAATGCATTAAAAGGCCGGTATGTGATTAGTGTTAAAATATCAGTGAGGTTGGATTTCAAATGGATTTGGATTCAGGGACTCTTCGTAATACTCATTACACATTTAAATACATCTTGTCAAAACATTTTTTTTGAATGCTAGCTGTGTACCAAATAAACAAAGATGAAAAGTATCCTTTCTCACAATTGATTCAAGGAATTCCTCATGATATCCCATTTTTTATTTTCAGGTAGTTTTTTCATTCAATAAGTATTCATTGTTACTATTATGAGCCATCTAGGCTAAGGGATACATTGGTGAGCAAAATAGACAGGGTACCCATTATCATGGAGACTACTTTCTAACGGGAAGAGAGATAAAGATATAAACAGTAAGTATTTTGGGTAGTGATAGTGCTTTAAAGGAAAACAAAATAAAACAAAAAAAAGGGTTCTGGCCTATGGAGTACCCAGAATTTGGTTAGGAGAGATTTTCTGGGGAGTGATTATTTAAACTGAGTTATGAAAAAACTGGAATCTATGAGGTCATACCAGGGGAGAGCCTTCTAGGCAGAAGGAACAATAGATATAAAGGCCCTGAATCAGTTTTAGCTAGAGAAGAGATCAGTCTTAAGGTTGGATAGGAATTGCTTAAGTGTCTGCTTACAAATATTATTTATAATACAAAGAGTAATTTGTAGTCCCAATTTGTGATTTCCAGTTTCTAGTAGGTACTAGTAGTATTGACGGAACAAACATATAGGTTGATGCCATAGAACCAAAGCAGTGACTAAATAATGAAACAGATTGTGAACTGTTTGTATTTGTGAACATCACAAAGTTATTAGGTAGGCCATAAACTTGGGAAGTTTTAAGAGGTGAAATTCAAGGCTTAATGACTTAAGGAAAAAGAATGGATCTTTCATTTTTTAAAAGATTTTATTTATTTATTTTTAGAGAGAGGGGAAGTGTGGGAGAAAGAGAGGGAGAAACATCAATGTGTGAGAGATACATCGATTCATTGCCTCTCACATGCCCCAACTGGGGACCTGGCATGCAACCCAGACATGTGTCCTAACAGGGAATTGAACCTGCAACCTTTTAGTTTGTAAGCCAGCAATCAATCCACTGAGCTACAGCCAGGGCTGGATCTTTCATTTTAAAATGTATTTTCAAAGAGCATTTAGAAATAGAGAGTAATGAGGACTTCCGGCCAAGATGGAGGTGTGGGTAGATACACATTGCCTCCTCGCACAACCAAAAGAAGGACAACAACAAATTTAACAACAAAAAATAACCAGAAATGCCAGAAAATTGAACTATATGGAAGTCAGACAACCAAGGACTTAAAGAAGAAACATACATCCAGATGGGTAGGAGGGCTGGAGACAGACAGCCAGGGCAGAGAGGACGTGTGGAAAGGTGGCTGCTGGAGGACTGAGCGGGTAAGGCAGTGGCTGGTGGTCCCACATTTGTGTGTGGATTAACCTGGAGGAAAATGGGGGAGCAAGACAGACTGCGCAACCCAGGGTTCCAGCATGAGCAACAAAGCCTCAAAACCTCTGGCTGTAAAAATCTGTGAGGGTTGCAGTGGTGGGAGAAACTCCCATCTTCACAGGAAAGTCCACTGGAGAGATCCATGGGGTTCCAGAATGTACACAAACCCACTCACCTGGGAATCACCACCAGAATGTCCCAATCTGCTTGTGGGTAGTGGGGGAAGTGACTGAAATCCTGCAGTAACTGAGCAAGCAGCATTGTTCCCTCTCAAACCCCCCCCCCCCCCACATGCAGTGCCACAAGGCAGTGAAGTGAGTTGCCCTGCCCTGGCAAATACCTAAGGCTCCATCCTTTACAACGTAACAGGTGCGCCAAGACAAAGAAATATGACCCAAGTGAAAGAACAGATCAAAACTCCAGAAAAAGAACTAAGCGACGAGGAGGTAGACAACCTATCAGATGCAGAGTTCAAAACACTGGTAATCAGGATGCTCACAGAAATGGTTGAGTGTGGTCGCAAAAGAGTGAAGGCTATGTGAAGTGAAATAAAGAAAAATATACAGGGAACAATAGTGATGGGAAGGAAACTGGGACTCAAATCAATGATTTGGACCAGAAAGAAGAAATAAACATTCAATCAGAACAGAATGAAGAAACAATTCAGAAAAATGAGGAGAGGCTTAGGAACCTCCGGGACAACTTTAAACATTCCAACATCCGAATCATAGGGTTGCCAGAAGGAGAAGAGGAAGACCAAGAAACTGAAAACTTATTTGAAAACATAATGAAGGAGAACTTCCCCAATCTGGCAAAGGAAATAGACTTCTAGGAAGTCTAGGAAGCTCAGAGAGTCCCAAAGAAGCTGGACCCAAGGAAGCACACACTAAGGCACATCATAATTACATTAGCCAAGGTTAAAGATAAGGAGAGAATCTCAGAAGCAGCAAGAGAAAAGGAAGCAGTTACCTACAAAGGAGTTCCCATAAGACTGTCAGCTGATTTCTCAAAAGAGACCTTACAGGCAAGAAGGGGCTGGAAAGAAGTATTCAAAGTCTTGAAAGGCAAGGACCTACATCCAAGATTACTGTATCCAGCAAGGCTATCATTTAGAATGGAATGGCAGATAAAGTGCTTCCCAGATAAGGTCAAGTTAAAGGATTTCATCATCACCAAGCCCTTATTATGTGAAAAGTTAAAGGGACTTATCTAAGCAAAAGAAGATCAAAACTATGAACAGTAAAATATGACAACAAACTCACAACTATCAACAACTGAACCTAAAAAACAAAACAAACTAAGCAAACAACTAGAACAAGAAGAGAATCACAGAAATGGAGATCACATGGAGGGTTACCAGTGGAGAGGGGGAGGGAGGAGAATGGGGGGAAGGTACAGAGAATAAGAAACATAAGTGGTAGGTATAAAATAGACAGGGAGGTTAAAAATAGTATGGGAAATGGAGAAGCCAAAGAACTTATATGTATAACCCATGGGCATGAAGTAAGTGGGGAAATGCTGGTGGGAGGCTGGGTGCAGGGCGGAGGGGAGTAAAGGGGAGAAAAAAATGGGACAACTGTAATAGCATAATCAATAAAATATACTTAAAAAAAGAAATAGGGATTAATAAGATCAAGAAGTAATTGAATACAGTTATCAAAAAAGTAAGAACAGAAAGAAGGCTTAAGCTATTTAGGAGAAAGTAATGTGGGAAATAAGACTCTCCAGTTTATTATATTGGTACTTTTAAATAAAAGGTATACCTTGAGCCCTGGCCATTGTGGCCCTGTTGGTTGGAGCTTTGTCCCATACACCAAAAGTTTGAGGGTTTGATTCCCAGTCTGGTGACATACCTAGGTTGTAGATTCAGTCCCTGGTGGGGGCACATATTGGAGGCAACTAATCAGTGTTTCTCTCTTACATCGATGTTCCTCTCTCTCTCTCCCTCTCTCTCTCTCTCTTTCTCTTTCTCTCTCTCTCTCTCTCCCCTCCCCACCACTCTCTCAAATCAGTAAGCATGTTTGTTTTTTAAAGGCCCTGGCTGGTGTAGTTCAGTGGATTGAGCGCCGGCCTGTGAACCGAAGGGTTGCCGTTTCGATTCCCAGTCAGGGCACAGGCCTGGGTTTCAGGCCAGGTCCCCAGTTGGGGTCATGCAAGAGGCAACCACACATTGATGTTTCTCTCCCTCTTTCTCCCTCCCTTCCCCTCTCTGAAAATAAATAAATAAAACATTAAGAAATAAATAAATAAGATATATCTTGAACAAGACTTATAAAACAGTGGCTTGTACATTTTGAATACAGATGGGTCCCTGATTTATGATGTCTCAATTTATGATTGTTCAGCCTTATGATGGTGCAAAAGTGATAGGCAGTCAGAAACTACTTTGGTTTTTGAATTTTTATCTTTTCCTGGGCTCTAGTGGAAGTGGTACAGTGCTCTAATGCAGAGCAGCGGCAGTGAGCTGACTGCCCAACTGTAGGCTCGAGTGAGTGTTCTGATCACGTTTAAGGTAGGCTGAGCTAAGCTATGATGTTTGGTAGGTTCGGGGAATTAAAGCATTTGTAATTTACAGTATTTTCAACTTACAATGGGTTTATTGGGACGTAACCCCACTGTAAGTTGAGGAACATTTGTATTTCTAACCTTTTACATCAAAGGTTGCAAAGTCAGGTAACTGTAGAGGCCATGTGTAAATGAGTGACGGTCAGGTCTAGGGTACACTGACGTGTGCATGCCCCAAGTAAGAGGGACAGCTGATTGTTTTCTTCTAGAATGAGGGCTTTGGATTACCAGATCTTATTGTTGAAGAAAAGCCAAAAATTCAGAGATTCATATGATGTCTTCTGTCAGAAGGGATTCATTTAAGTGCACACACATGCACGCACCCACTGGGGAACTAATAAAACACGGCAAGTGAGCTGCATTGGCCCATGGGCCGCCAGTTTTCAGCCGTTGCGCTATAGTGTTAACGTAAGTACATAAGTTCTCCCTTAAAATGTGCTTACCATGGAAAATGTAAGACTGACAGCGTTTTTTTTCCTCCTTAGGATGGTGCGTCCAAGGCTAACCATTTATGTTTGTCAGGAATCCTTGCAGTTGAGGGAGCAGCAGCAGCAGCAGCAGCAGCAGCAGAAGCATGAGGATGGAGACTCAAATGGCACTTTCTTTGGTAGGTCATGCTGGACAGGCCGGGACAGTTATGAAAAAAGGGGAAGAGGTGACTAACAAGCATGTATGATAGGAATTTACCAACAGCAGATTTAGAATTTGCTAGAAGTAGTGGTAGTAGCTAACATTTATTGAGTTCCTCATATATGCCAAGCACTATTCTCAGCACTTTTTTACATGTTTTAATTTTTATGACTAGTGTCTCCTCTTTGTAGTAGGTTTTATTGTTATCTCCAGCATTTAGGTGAGGAAAATGAGGCTTAGGGATGTTAAGTAACTTACCCCAGGTCACACACTAGTGAGTGGTTGAGTCAGGATTTGAACTCAGGATTTGACTCTGAGTCCTTCAGGACAGTGCACGTTGCTATTGATCATATTACCTATAGAAACAGATAAACTTTGTGCTGACTGCCGTTGTTTTCTCCCTCTTGCAGTGTACCATGCCATCTACCTGGAAGAACTGACAGCTGTTGAACTGACAGAAAAAATTGCTCAGCTCTTCAGCATTTCCCCTTGCCAGATCAGCCAGATCTACAAGCAGGGGCCGACAGGAATCCATGTGCTCATTAGTGATGAGGTAGGTTTTCAGTGCCGAATTGCCCGATGACAACTGATCTGTCACGGCATGTGACAGGAGCAGGAGCAGTTCTATGGAGGCAGAGTGCTTTGTTTTCTAGACCAGAGGTTCTCAGACTTTTCTACGTGCTTACCAAGTAAAATAATTTTTTAAAAATGTGTATCCCCTTGCACATTTTTAGGGACTTAAAATTTTTTCTCTTAAGTTCAAATAAAGTGGCAAAAAGTGTTATTTCTGGGCATATTATATGACATATAAAAATGAAATGGTTGTGCTGGCCAGTATGGCTCAGTTGGTTGGAGCATGCTTCTGAGACTGAGGAGTTGCAGGTTCGATTCCCAGTCAGGGCACATACCTAGGCTCCACGGTTCCATCCATGGTCTGGGAGCACATGGGAGGCAGCCGACTGATGGTTTTTTTTTTCTCTCTCTCTCCCCACTACCTCTCTTCCTAAAAGCAATGGAAAAAAATGTCCTTGGGTGAGGATTAAAAAGAAAAATGAAATGATTGCTTCCCTATTCTAACCATATTCTATGTAACCTAAATACAAGAGTGATTTAACAGAATTTTTAAAAATTTACTCATTTTTAGAGAGGGAGTGGAAGGGAGGGAGAGAAACATCGATGTATGAGAGAAACATGAGTTGGTTGCCTCTCAAACATGCCCCAACTGCGGACAGAACCCACAACCCAGCCACCAGCCGTGACCAGAAATTGAGCCCAGCAACCCTTCCTTTTGTGGTACGATGCCCAACCAACTGAGCCAACGGGTCAGGCCCAGAATTTTTATAGACTTTCTTTGTTTCCTTGAATTAATATTTCCATTCACTTCCCATAACATTTTTATACTTGAACTTTTTAATTAATTATCCTACTATATTTCATTGAAACAAAAGTTTGTTTCACCGAAAATATTTGTTTCAGTAAAATTATTTCTTCTGAATAGAATTAACACCATAATTATACAGTTGATTAAAATGATGTCAGTGTATATCATATGTTTTGATGAGTAATAATTAAACATAAAGAAAAAATTTATTAGAAGTGCATCTAGTCATGAGATGGATGGAATTGTTTGATTCCCTGTCCCCTATCCTGCACACAATTAATTCATCTATGAATGATTACTGCCTGTTGAATGAAGTAAGAATTCAGTCTCAATTCCATCTGGTTATTTTCCTCAAGATACAGGTGCTGTGGAACCTGATTCACATTTACTGACTGACAGCAATGGATTGAGTTTTGCTATGACATCATTGCTGGATCCTTTTTTTTCCCCCCGAACTTCTGAGTTATGTGCCAAAAATTACATAATGATGTTGTCACAAATTATTTTGAGTCATCTATCATTTGACAATTTGTAATTAAGTCACTCTAGTTCTGGTGAAAGGAAGAAATTGGTAACCATATGACCCCCA
Source organism: Desmodus rotundus (assembly GCF_022682495.2). NCBI lineage: Eukaryota > Metazoa > Chordata > Mammalia > Chiroptera > Phyllostomidae > Desmodus > Desmodus rotundus. Next base: position 153,010,977 of record NC_071389.1, read on the forward strand.
CAAAGAATTTGCTATCTAGTCATTAGAGTTTACATTTGCAGTTAAACTTGGGCTTTCTGAGAGCATGTGGGAGGCAGCCAATCCGATCGATGTTTCTCCCACTCTGGAGGCTTTTATACCCTAGGGCAATGTGTTTCAGGATTCCAGGAGGGTAGAATTCATGCCTTTATTTTATAGATGAGAAAAGGGAGTTTAAGAAGGGAAAGTGGGAAAGGAAAACAGAAAAATCTCAGGCAGTTTTAGGAGAAACTAGATACGGAATTTGGAGAACTAGAAGTCAGTTCTTCCGTATGGGCCTCTCAGTGTCTGTGTTCCCCTTGGAAAGTCTTGGGGTGAAGCCTGGAAAGTGCATACTCCAATTTTAAGACAACTGTTTTAGAATACTTAGTTTAACAAAAAAGATTTTATTTATTTATTTTTAAAGAGAGGGTAGAAGGGAAGGAGAGAGGGAGAGAAACACCTATTGGTTCCCTCCTGTACATGCCCTGACTGGGGACTGAACTGGTACCCGGGCATGTGCCCTGACTGGGAATTGAACCAGTTACTTTTTGCTTTTCAGGACAATACCCAACCAACTGAGCCACACCAGTCAGGGCTAGACTACTTAGTTTTTATTTATTTATTTTTTAAGATTATTTATTTATTTTTAGAGGGGGAGACAGAGGGAGAGAAACATCAATGTGTGGTTGCCTCTCGCATGCCCGCCTCCCACTGGGGACCTGGCCTGCAACCCAGGCTTGTGTCCTGACTGGTAATCAAAACAGTGACCTTTTGGTTCACAGACTCGTGCTCAATCCACTGAAACACACCAGCCAGGGCTAGACTACTTAGCTTTTAAAACTTAAAAACAAAACAAAGCAAAGGATTATTTTTCACTTAAACCTATGTAAGAAAAAGCCACATAAGCATAGTAAATATAACAAACCAAAGCTTTTAATAATCAGCAAATTTTTTTTGCTTTTTTTCAGATGATACAGAACTTTCAGGAAGAAGCCTGTTTTATTCTGGACACAATGAAAGGTAATAAAATAGTAAGGCAAACATCATTTTCTAAGGAGTTTAAGAGCTTTTTTCGTACTTATTTGAGTAGAAAGGTAAGGTGTGAACCACCATATTTTAAATAGAGAAAGTGACATTATTAGAGTTTGTTCCTTTGTATAAATTGGCTTCTTTATCAGAATAGACGTTATCAGAATAGACGAAGTGTAACTAATGATTCTCTGCCATTGTCTTTCACCTTCCATGGACAAATGAGGAAATTGAGACATGTTTTTATAATGCATATTTATTCAAAGTATTCTGTGATAATTAATAAGTATGCTTCTCTTTGCCCTGCTGTTTTTTCCCTTTCTCAAAAGAAACTTACTGTACTTTTTTTCTCCTACTATGTTTTAAAAGTGACTAAAGATTATCCTCTTTCTTTTCTGTTTTACAGCAGAAACCAGTGATAGCTATCATATTATACTGAAGTAGGTGTGGGGCATTCTGTCCTCAGTGGCTGCTGCTTCCTACACCTCTGGGAAACCCCCCTTGAAGGGGTCGCAGATGGAGATTTGAAGGTCTGCGGGAACCTGGTCCATCTGACTGTGTTGGGGGGAGTGCAGGCCATGGAGGCAGGATCCCGGCCATCTGTGTGGGTCCAGGCTCTGTGGCACACAGGTTACTGCCCACCATGCCTTTCTGCAGCTGTTTCTGAGTTACAGTTTCTGGACCCTGTTGTTGGATATCAGTGGAAACTCCACATCATTTGGGGTGTATGTAGAGCATAACGATGATGAGAATTGTGTGATGTTTAATGGAAAGATGTTAAATTTTGTGATATGGAGCTGTGTAATTTTTTTCTAATATAAAAAAGTGAACATCTATATTCATAAGACTAGATCTTCAATTTCTTTTGCATCAAACATGTTCTGGCTTTTTACCATAGTCAACCCCTGAAAACCTCATCTAGGAGAAATACTGAGATAGACTAGAATATTCCTTTGGCTCCCCTGTAATACTGTGACTAAGAGTAATTTTAGCTAACATTTACGGAGCATTTATTTGTGCCAGGCAGTGTGATAAATTCTTTAAATGGATTATCTTGTTTAAATCCTCGTAATAATCCTATGTGAAGTAGGTGATAATGATCCTTCACGGAGAATGAGGAAATGGAGACATGTAGTGAGTGGCTGAGCAGCCTGCTAAGCAGTGGGCAGCTAGCAGGTGGTGATGCGGGAATTCAAACCCAGGCAGTCTGGGTCTTCCTGATCGCTGCCCATTGCTGCCACCTTCACAGTCCTTGTGCTTGGCATCATTTCTTACTGTGGCTCTTCTGGTGAATAGGACAGAACACTTGGTGAGAACTGAGTATTTAACCACTGAAAGGGACAAACCATACCTAAATGATGATGAACAAATCAAAACGTACAAAAAGTAAAAATGCCGGTGCTTCGTATGCATCATTAGTTATCAGGTCATAGCATTTGAGGTGGTGAGAACTAGGGATTTTCTGTAATTCCCCAAATTCACTGTTCTTGGATAACCTTCTCAAACTATTTATTAATGGGATAGACTAACCCTGCCTTTCTCTTTCCTTCTCTGCATTTTCTCTTGGTGTGGGAAGTTCTTTTATTTGTTTAGTGTTCTTTTATTTAAGCTTTACAAAAAATTCATTCTGATCCCATTCACATTCTTATCATATATTTTTGTTATTCATTAAAGAATGATTGTGTGTGGGTTTACGTGTGTAAGAATATGGGTCTTTCTTTTTCACATGTAAAGTTTTATCCAGAAATCCCTTTACATATTATGTAGAAGTGAAGAAGATAACTTTCAAAGATTATGTATTGAATTTGGGTCTGTATGCGTGTGTGTTTTTAAAGCATTTGATAAAGTTTAAATGTTTTTATACAGAGGTTTTTGTTCATTAAAATCAACCTGCAACACGGTATGATTTCTTCTGGTTAGAAAAAAGTTGAAAACTTTGGAAGATAAGTGATCTAACTTGTTTAGAACTGACCTGGCAACTTGACATCTTAGGCCAAAATAATTTTTTAGAGAATGATTACCATATGTCTCGTCTCCGCTTTGGGGGACTTTCTAGTTACACCATGTCTCTAGGACTGCTGCTCAGCTTCAAGGAAGTCGCTCTCTCTGGAGGCTCCTGTTGTGTTTTGTTTTTTTCTATTCTGTCTGAATAATGTTAGGCTAGGAGGGTTGGTCTAGATGACTTTTAAGGTCCCTTCTAAATCTGAATCAGTGACACTTGTTGACTGCAAATGATACATAGAATTCTATTAATATATTTATTATAAATTTACACTTACTATTTTTACTTGGCATTAGGGGGCTTTTTTAGAGTAGTCTTCAAATTTATAGAAATAAACTTATACAAGTTTGTAGTCACAGATCCTGAAATTAATCAGAAAATCTCTTAGGCTTTCTTTCGGTTCAAAAATATTTATAGTGCCCAAACTATATAATTGGTAAGAATTGGTATAGTGCTAAAACATTGTGCTTATTCAACTTCCTTTAAAAATCGTATCTGTTCACTATCCTTCCAATTTAATGAAAATTTAAAACTTGCTTTTTCATCATGAAAGTCACACACAAAGTGATAAGTGCAAACAATTAAGAAGGCTATAGCTTACCATTTAGCTCCTAGTTTCACTCCATAGGGATCAGCACTGAAAAAAATTACCTCCCCCCCATGTCTGTCTGTCTGTCTGTCTGTCTCACACACACAGATACTCAGATGGGCTCATGTTTTACTAATGACCTGCAATTTGCTTTTTGTATTTATGCAGCATAGCTTGAACATCTTCTATTAGACTTCATAGTACCGCATCATTCTTTCTAAAAAAGGGCCATACCCTGTGGGTGCCTTTTAGGTTAGGTCCATTTGAACATGCATCTTCATATTTTTTGCAGGTATCTCTAAGATGTTCCTAGAAGTAACATTTGCTGGCTTTTACCTTTTAAACAGTGTGACAGTAGATATTTAAAATAGATGGTTTAGCCCTGGCTGGTGTGGCTCAGTGGATTGAGTGCCAGCCTGCAAATCAAAGGGTCACCGGTTCAATTCCCAGTCAGGGAACGTGCCTGGGTTGCAGGCCAGGTTCCCCAGTGCAGGGCGTGTGAGAGCAACCACACATTGATGTTTCTCTCCCTCTCTTTCTCCTTCCCTTCCACGCTCTCTAAATATAAATAAATAAAATCTTTTAAAAAATGGATAGTTTAATATTTCTGTCAGAGGGAGGGTGGAGGGTATGAGAAGGAGAATGTTCAGGATTTAGGCCCTCCTAAGAGTAGAGTAGTGTCCTATTTGACTTAGCATTTTCTGGTCTGTTCCCTTGAAGGTAATAGGTTCATCTAGAAGAATCTGCCGTATAAAGACTTGACAGTTAGAAAGGAGTTGCTGAGAAATGAAAAGGGGGGGTCATTGCAGGACTCTAAGGATTGAGTACGAGTTACTACGTGAAATGTGTCCAGTAAATAAGATTAAGATTGTTTTCCAGTATTATGGCACAAGAACAGTGTTTGCCCACATAAGTGATTTCTTTAAGAAGTCATTTAAAGGGAGGAGAAGTGGGAGTGGTCATGCTGCCTGGAAAGAGATTACAGTACAATGAATACAAGACCACTGGAGTCTGGAAGCCCCGAGAAAGTGAGGTCCACGCGAGGGGCATTTGTTCTCACTCCTGGGAGCCAGGGGCCATCAGGCACTGGGTGTGTTGTGAGGCTAGATCATGATCTCACCACTGTCGGTTGAGGGAGCACGGAGAGGCATGGCAAGTGAAGAAAGTGTGGCATAATGGAACTAGCCATTTCTAATTTGTGCCTAATGAAGGAGTGTTCTAAAAACCCTTGGTGTCCCCAAATATTCTGGGAGAGGCCTTTGTATAGGGTTGCTGCACAGATTGTCTTGCAAACTATTGTGAAGGGTTGAATGGAGCTTCAGCATTCAGTTTTGAAAGGGGTGCCAATATTTGAAGTCAGGACTGAGCTTCTCCCTCCTTCACTGTAGGTTTTTTCTCTGGCCACTACTTAGCAATTCCATATAACTTGGGACGAGAGAGCTAAAGTAGAGCCATTTTATCACTTTTCTGAATCCTTAGTTTCCTTGGCCACAGATGGTTCCTCTAGCAGGGGCGTCCAACTCACAGCCCAGTATGCTATGGATACAGCCCAATACAAAATCGTAAATTTACTTAAAACCTGAGATTTTTTTGTGGTTATGTGTCACAGTGTATTTAGTGTGTGGCCCAAGACAACTCTTCTTCCAGTGTGGCCCAGAGATGCCAAAAGGTTGGACACCTTTGGTCAGTTTGCCTCCACTGGACTGTTTTGAGAACTCCACAGCCTCAACAGAAATGGCACAAATGCCCCACCTAGCTGCATAATTTATACAGAGTGGGGCAAAAGTAAGGGTATAGTTGTGAGTACTCGAAACAGAGTTTATTCTTGTATTATTAGTTATTATTGTATTATTTTCCATATGAACAACTACACCTACTTTTGCCCCACCCTGTACACCATTTCATGCAGAGTAATTGTACATCATTCTTCTTTTAAAAAATGCTATATTTTCTTAAGTGTGGGCTAAGGCTTTTCTACTAGAATATTTTTTAGTTTATGATTAAATTTTTCTTTTATTATATGAACTCCAAGGCTTACCTGAGGAAGAAGTTACTACCACTGCAAAATAGAACAAGCTGAAAAAGAAATGAGATTAATGCCATTGGTACTTTCTGTTTTCTGTATCGTTAATACATAATTTTTCCTTTTTTTTTTTTAATCTCTTTTGATGACCTTGTATTTTACCCTTGGCTTTAAACTTCCATCTGTTCCACTTCCTCCTTTTTCTTTTTTCAACTTTCCTATTCACTTCCAGATCTCTACTGTGTCGTTCCTTATGAACATAGGCCTATTCAACACGTTACCTTGGAAATTGCAACTAAGTCTAACATTGGCCTTCTCCAATTCAGAGGTTTAAAGGTTATATATAAATTAAAATTTTCAATTGGATTGATGTCAATTATAAGGGAACTTGCTATTAAAAAATATTAATGTATTATTTATTGTAGTATTATACTATTTTGTTCTGCATGGGTAATAACCCATTTACCTATTAGGTGAATCTATGTTTTTATATATTTGCATAAGATGAGGTGCACAGTCCTTATTTTATACTTAAAAAAAAAAAAAAAATCCTCACCTGAGCTACAGCCAATGAGGTTTATCCGAGTCGCAATTATTGCTAATTGAAAAATCCTCATCCAAGGATAACTTCATTGATTTTTAAGATTTTATCTATTTATTTTTAGAGAGGGGGAAGGGAGGAAGAGAAACTTTGTTCAGTTGCCTCTCATCAGTGACAGGCTACCACCCAGGCATGTGCCCTGACTGGGAGTGGAACTGGCCGCTTTTCGCTTTGTAGGACAGCACTCTAACCAACTGAGCCACACTGGCCAGGGCAGTTCAGGTAGTATTTTGACTGATCTAGAGATTATTGCCAAATGAGATTCTGCTGTCTTAAAGAAAAACTTTGCTTTGGCTGTCATCTAGTTTGGTATCATTAACCAACAAAACTTGGGCACTGAGGCGGATGGCACCCTGATAAATCTCCATGACTGCTCAAACTCTGGATGTGTAGGCATATGAAACCGTTTTTAGCCTACCCACATGACTTTTAGGCTGTTTTTCGTTACTCATGCCACTGATTCACAGAGTGGTCTGGGGCCTTGTCTTCCTTTTTGTCTTCTGTGTTCAGGGAAAACAGAATCATGAACATTGACATAGCACTGACTGTGCTATAAACATTTTATACTTTATTAACTATTTAATCTTCACAAAACCCTGTAAGATCCATGCTGTTGTCCCCATCTTCCAGATGCATAAGCTATGGCACAGGGAAGTGACATACCTTGTTAAGGGTCACACTACTAGCGAGCAGAGGAGCTGGGGTTTGTTTTCTGGCCATCTGGCTCCAGGATCGAGCGCATGTTATATCACACCTACATTTCGGCAATAGGGAGATGACCAGTACACGGTACCCTAAGGACTGCTTTTTGTGATCCGCTGCTGTTTCATTTTGCAGTATTGTTTCTTAGCCTCTTAGAGTCTCTAATGTCACCTGGGGGGAGGGATGGAATTTGTGGCATTTTTTTTTCCAAGCCACCCAACCTCTAGATCTGGCTCCATAGTTATTGGTTGAGTGGAAAGTTAGGCTTTGGAACCCGCCTAACCTGAGTTTAAGTCCTGCCATCCATCAATTCAATATCCAGTAAATATCTACTGAGCTCCTAATTGTCAAATACCAGGCTTTGTACTCGGTACTGACCATACAGCAAACAAAACAATTCCTTTCTCATGGAATTTAGTCAAGTGAGAAAAGATAAATACATGTCAGGTGGTAAATACTCAGAAATGCAAGGCAAGAGGATAGAGACTAAGGGGCACCATGTATTTATTTGTTTATTTATTTATAATCCTCACCCGATGGTATGTTTATTGGTTTTTAGAGAGAGGGAAGGGAAAGAGAGAAAGAAACATCGATGTCATCCGTAGGTTGCCTCCACTAAGCGGCGCCACGGGGGGATTGAAGTCACAAGGTAGGCATGTGCCCTGACGGGGAATCAAACCCGCAACCTTTCCGTGTGCTGGACAACGCTCTAACAAGCTGAGCTACCTGGCCAGGGCAGGAGCAGCACTATTTTAGAAATATGGTTAGAGAAGGTCTTTGATAAAGGGGCATTTGGGCAAATATTAAGTGAGGGCGGATGTGGCTAGCTGGTGAAATTGTGTTCCAGGCAAAAGCCCCCCAGATGAGAGCATGATTGTCCTGTTGAAGGAGCTGAAGGAGGCCAGTGGGCCAGTGTTCCAGCAGAGTAAGGGTAAGGAAAAGTAGAGGGAAACAAGAGGACATAGGACTGGGGATGGGGGGGAGAGAGGTGGTGCCTATCTCTTGTAGGGCCTTTTAAGTCAAGAAAGAGACATGAACTATTCTGAATGAATGGGAAACCACGTCAGGGTGTCCTTGACAAATAACATATAACTTCTGAGTCTTCGTTTATACCATCTTAAAAGTGGGTGCAAAGTTGTGAAGATCAATGATCATGTAAAAATAACTTTGAAAGAAAACAACCAATCCATCAATACATATTGAGATAACTCCATATATTGCTTGTATTTTCTCCATATCTTGGGTAGGTTGCGGCACGTCTTGCTGCTTAAGACTAAGATCTCCCATGAACGAGTTAGGGAGGATTGTTTTCTTTTGTAGGCATGGGAGTGTGGTCCTGTCGAAAGGAAAAGGGTAGTTTTAGAGAATTCGTTTAGTCATTGAAGCTCTGTAGCTGAGTGTCTTCCCCTCTTCAAAAGGCTGCAGCGGCACCTAACTCGCTTTCCCAGGGTCCGCTGCAGCACAGACACTGCCTCCTGAGCCAGTTAGCTCCGAGAGTTTCGGCTTCGAGCTGGTCGGTGCCTCCAATTCCCAGCATGCCACGGAGCGGGGGGACTGGACGTAGACTCCATTTCCCAGCCTGCCCTGGGCCTTGGTCCAGACGTGCCGGCGCCTATAAGAACCAGGGCTCTGCGGCCACAGCCTATTGTTAGCCGGAGCCGGGGCGGTTCTGGGCGGCTGCTACCGAGGGCACCCGAGTTGCCGGAGCCGTCCGCCCTCCGCCGCCTGCCGGCTGACCTGCCCACCCGCCCTCCTTCCCTGTCGCCTTGGGAACTCCCCGACCGTCGCTGCAGTCGCTGCAGTCCCGGGACTCGCGCTATCCTCCTTCCTTACCAGTGGGCTAGGGCGGCGGCGGCAGCAGCAGCGGGGGTGGCAGAGACCATCACGGGAGGAGGCAACTGCGGCGGGGCCGGTAATGGGCCTGGGGGTGCGGGGCGGAGGGTGCCGCCTTGTCCTTTCTGGGGATCGGCCCTCGGGCGGCGGTGAAGGAGTGGTTACCCCAGAGCCACGCGCGGATGGAGGGGTCAGAAATGCTGGTGGCTCGGCTGGGAGCGGCCGGGGGCGGGGAGCTAAGGCGCCGTTGGGAAGGGGAAGAGTAGGGAGAGGCGTGGGAGCGAGCGGCACGGAGATTGCGGGGCCCGGACTGCGGGGGGCACCTCGAGGGAGACCGATGGACGGCTTGGAAGCCGGCATGATTGCTGATGAGGATTAAGTTCCGAATGGAGTGGAGAAGATGTAGGATGGAGGGAAGTGCAGGGAGGGGAGGAGGAATAGAGGAAAATGTGGGAGGAGTGGTTGGGAATTTGTGAGTAGCAGGCAGGAAGGGATAAAGACTGGGTAGGGGCTGCAAAAGATAAGAATGAGCGGGAAGGATAACAGGAATCAGAAAGAAAGGGGCCGGAGCTGAAGGAGTCAGCGAGGGTTCCATTAAGGGGAACTGGTGACTTGACATGTCCTTTCAGCTCAGGTTCCTGATGTGTCTCCCATTTTTCTGGCGTTATGTGGGAAAAACGAAAGCATCACTTGCCCTGGTTGCTAGCTTGACCCTTTTCACAGGCCCAAACATGCAGCTGACTGCCGTTCATCCCTTTTAGTGCTATGGTTTTGATTCATCGTTTTTAGGGGGGTTAGAGTGGCCTTGTGTCACACAAACCGTTCTTCAGTATGAAACATTAGAAGTTATCCCCAAGAGACACAGTGTCCCCTTGTCCTACAGTTTTCAGTTCAAGGTAAATCCATAGTTAGTTCAAATTCTCCTTTTCTGTCCTGATTTTCCGTCTTGCAAATCTCCAAAGCCAGGAGGACGCTGGTATGTGCCAGAGTTATAAATGACTGGGGATCCTTGAGAGTTAATGGTTCCTCCAGCATCATGTTCCAGTTCTTCCACAAAGATCTTGCTTCTGTCCTCCTTACCACGGCACTTTAGTTAGGCACAGGAAGCCAAATTCTCACCTTGTGTCAGTGAACTGGTGTACACCAGGGAGTGTTGGAGGGGACTTCCTAGACGTACCTAGTTTAAAGGATGTTTTCACTGAGTGCTTTAAAAGTTCATGATCCTGGTAATCACAAGGACACAGAGCCACAGAATTCATAGTATTCAAGAATTAACCACAACATATTGTAAAAGGAAAAATAGGACAAGTCATCTTATTCAGGTTGATCATAACACTTAGAAAGCTTTCCTTCCTCTGACCTAGCTACAAATGGTAGCCCTGGTGATCTTAATAGAGATTTTGGTTCCTTGACCCTTAGCAGAAGGTTGGGTTCTAGTTGAGCAGAGAGGCTTTCTCCTGTGAGTTGTATAGTTTGTCTTATTTTGCATTCATTTAGGGGAGAGGTTTTTACTACTTAAACTTTACAAAATGTGGCAGAGTGTCATCCTGGTTTTGGGGGGTTGTTAAAGGAATCGTCGAATGCCTGAAAAGGCTTAGATCTAGTACTGAAATGCACATATGCATAGATCTGTTTTGTTTGGTGCTAGCCTAATACCCTCTACATACTGTGAATACCTTTGGGAAATGTTCAGCTAGAAACATTTGAGAAAAGACCGGAAAACATGTAGCCAGAAAGTGTCAGTTGACCTTTCCTTTCACTGGCATTTAAAAGCTTTTATAGAGGTTTGCATTATTTTCTCAAAAGCATTTGTTGTTTGAGTTGCTCGTTTTGACAGTTAACTGTCAGTTGTGGTGTGCGTTGCCAGTCTCACCTCGATTATTTCTGTATGGGGTCAAGTGCTGGGAGTGTAACTTGTGTTTTTCGAACACATGCATTGATCCTCTGCCAGGCGAGAGGTGGGAATGACTGGTTTCTGATTGTGGTTTGAAAGGAGATTGATTTGATAAATTGGAAAATGTGGAACCTAGTCTAGTCGTTGCTGTTGCAAAGCAAGATCTCCACAGGCCACTGCGGAAGTGGATGGGAGGTTTGTTCTTGGTGCCCAGAGAGTATTTCCATCTACCAGGTCAAGTTCACACCAGAGAGGTGGACAAGGAGAGCTGGGTTGGAATTTAAATTTATATTGGTTGTCAGGACAGAATCAGTGGATTTTTTTTTTTTTTAATGATGGAGTTAATGTCAGAATGTGATGCTAATAGATGCTGCATAGGGTGAAGAGAGCTAAGTCAATATACACGTTATTTACACTTACAGCCATAGATTATTCTCAGGCATTTTAAAGAAAATATTTTTCTCCTACATTCACATCTTTTTATCTTTTCTTTCTTATCTACCTTCTATCACTGCCCGAAACCACTATTCCAGAAGTGGAAGGGGAGAAGACAGAGATAAAAAGGCAAAGGGGAATGGGACAAGCAGCCGACAATTCTTGCTGCACCAAAGTGCACAAAAATTAACCTAACAGAAATGATACCCTTGGGGGCAACTGGGTGAAGACAGTGGAGAATTTTGATAATAAAGATGATTTTGGACCAAAGCCAATGTCATGTAGGGCTTAAAGAGAAATATTCATAGGCAATCCTCACTGCCAGAAGCAAAGGGATACCCGGGAAAGGACCAGAAGTGCATACTTGCTTCCCGTCATAAATCCCTGAGTAATTCCAGGCTGAAGAAAAGACCGCTTTCCTAGTAGCACGCCACCTGGATATCAGTTAAAACTGAAGCTGGACTTGCACTCTTTCTGAGGAAGCAGAATTTGGAGCTCAGTTTGAGTTTTCATGTGGTTGATAAAGTTTTTAGGTCGGGAAGAAGAATTAAATTCAGTGGTCAACATTATTCTCTTTTTGTTAATCCCACCCATATAAGTACTCAGTTGCAAAGGTTCCTCCCCCTCCCATAATAGAATGGAATGAGAAATTTGTTAATAGCTATCTTTAAAACACAGCAGTATTCTTAACCCATAAAAAGACCTTGGCTCTCTCCATTCTTACCATGTCCTAGGAATGTGACCTCTGATGGCAAGATCAGTAACCTGAAAAACAGAATTGAAAACTAATATAATAGTGTATGTCGACTGTAATTGAAAAATATTTTTAATGACTTAAAAAAATTTTTAAATGATACTTTGGACTCACTTTTCAATTTAATTATGATTATTTCAAGTACTTGATTACTTTTTTCCCTCCCTGACCACATTTATTTCAGGAATGAGCTTGTCTGAGACCTATATAGCTGAGGTTTCTTAGATCCATCTCGTGACTTAGAAAGACAGGATTTTGATGCGGTCTAGATAGATAGATTCAGAAGTGTCATTTGTAAAGTACTTATTGGATCTGGTTCGCTATGCAGAGCTTGTCCAAGAGCAGGCAAATTGCATCTAAAAGACATAGTCCAGAAAAACAGCTCTGTAGCAGGCATCTCTAGACACCACAGTATATTCTGGGTAGCTGCTGCTCTGCAGTAATGCAGCCCTGTCTTTCTGGGCAGTGTTGTTATTCCTGCTGCATAATTAGCAACTAGTGAGATCATAGTCTGGGGAGATTCTGGCATTACTGAGGCAAAGCCGGGAGGCCTGGTATCATCACACGTGGCTCTGGCTCTGACAGCATTTCTGTCCAGGAGAATGACCTCCTTGGGAACTGAAGTCCAAAGACAGGAGAGATTTGTATCCAGACTCCTTGATTGTGTGACAGCTTGTTAAAGATACTGCCTGCCATATACATGTAATCAGAGTAAATTGTCGCTTCTTTTGCTGTTGTTTCCCCCTTGCTGGTTTCTTTGCAGAGGGCAAAGGTGGTAAAGCTAAGTTTTCCTTGCCCGGAGGAAGATGACAGACCAGCAGAACCCTGTTTTATGGAGCAGTATGAGATTGAGAAAGACTCTGGGTTTTGAAGCCAGTGCAGATTCTAATCTTCAGTCCATTCTGTAGAACCAAATCTGACCTTTTTAGGAGCCTGGAGAGACACTTTATACTTGCGAAGATCTGGGTAAAGCGTTTCCCTGGCTGTCGCTGTAACTTTGAAATTGAGAGCCTGGAGCAGTATTTCCCAAAGTGTGTTCCAAGGATCGTTTGCCCCCTAAAATACTCTGGAAAACAAAGGGCTCCCTAAGCAGGTGTGTGAAACACTGTGTGCTGTCTTCTCCCACTCTTCCCTGTGCTCATTAGCATATAAAAAGCCTCTAAGAGGTCCTCCCATAAGCAGATTTCTAAACTATTTTAACACGGCAGTCCTATTTCCATGTAAAGCTATTAATACCCATTGAATAAGTTTATTCCGTATGTACACTTTGGGAAATGCCAGGCTATATCTTCGGTAGGAAAAATAATTGGACGCAGCCTAGGTTTGGGCACAGCCTACTTCTGCGTTTGACCCCCAGGCCCTCCTGCTGGCCCCTTGAAGAGCTCTGCTGTGTGATAGGAAGAGCAGCATGTGCCCCCAGCTCATGAAGCCGGGGCCTTCACTCCACTGGGAAAGGTGCTTCGGTGACTCATCTCATTATTCCCAGAGTGGTTGAGACTGGAGGGGCTGAGGGGAAACAAAAGTAGGGGAATGTTGGCCGGAATCAGGAGAGAAATGACCCAATCTGGAGAGCCCAGACATCGGTGCTAGTTCAGGTGCTTTTCTGTCTTCAGTCGGAGAGCTTGATTTATAGACTCTGGAGGGGTCTGTCTTGGCACAGGAATGCTGATTCCTCTTTTCCCCTGGGCAGAATCCTAATGCACCTGGCTAGCTGGTGGTGAGCGGGGGCTCTGGGGCCAACACGGTGGGCTCCCCAAGGAAACCCCTTTGAAACCAATGGATGCATTCACGGGCTCGGGTCTCAAGAGGAAGTTTGATGATGTGGATGTGGGCTCATCAGTGTCCAACTCAGATGATGAGATCTCCAGCAGTGACAGTGCCGACAGCTGCGACAGCCTCAATCCTCCTACAACTGCCAGCTTCACACGTGAGTGAGCCCTCCCCCCGCCCCACGGGCACCCAGTCCTCAAGCCTCAGAGCCCATTGCAGCTCTTGAGACAGCTGCTGCTACCCAGCTTGGGGATTTTCCCTTAGTCATAATCTTTCCCATTCTTAGTTCGGGCTTGCTCTTTGGAGGACCTCATTGCTGTAATATTGTAGACCTAAGTCTGATTTATTCTAGCTGGTTTTACTTGTGCTTGGTTTGTGGGTCCCCGGAATGGGCTGAATTAAATTGAAGGAGGGTAGGAGTGCAGGATTCCACCCTTCCCCACCAAAGTCCTGTAGAGTTCCATGATACTGGAGCTCTAGCGGGACATAAATCCTTTCTGCCTGCACATCTAGGGGAAATCCCAATTTCTTTATCCTTATGGCTAAATTAGTTTCTTGGAAAGAACTTTCAATACTATAGATCAGGGGTTGCCTGTGGGCCAAATCTGGCCCAGTGCCTACTTTTGTAAATAAAGTTTTATTGGAACACAGCCACACCCATTGTCTGATTGCTTTCATGATACAATGGCTGAGTTGAGTAGTTGAAACAGAGCCCTGATGGCCGGCCTGCAAAGCCTAGCCCTGGCTGGTGCAGCTCAGTGGATTAAGTGCCTGCGAACTGAAAGGTCACTGGTTCTATTCCCTCCCTTCCTCTCTTTCTAAAAATAAATAAAATTTTTTTAAAAAAGCCTAAAACACATACTACCCCATTACAGAAGTTTACTATCTCATTATACTACGTTGTCTAAGAGGATTTTCTGTTATGAAAGAAGCGTTCTGTATCTGCACTGCCCACTATGGTAGCCATTAGCCATGTGTAGTGTTGAGCACCTGAATTGAGAATTAGTGTAACTGAGGAGCTGAGCTGTAGATGTTACTTCATTTTAATTCACTTTTATTTAAATCGACATATGTGGCTCGTAGCTGCTGTGTTGGACAGTAAAGCTCTACAGGTTGTTTTATCCTGAGATGATTACCTAGAAATCCTCTTCCCAGCTGATGTCTAAAAATAGATTTTGCGGTCTGTTCGGGTGCAGTCTTTCTGGAGGTAATGTTGTTGACTAGCTGATACCCAAGGTCCCTTCCAGCTGGGCATTTATGACTTGAAAATCAGAAATGTCTCTGGGCACAGGGAGCCCCTTTGGAGGAGAGTTGAGGGCCTAGATAGATGAGAAAGGATAAGGTCCCCAAACAGGCCATCTCTGGGACAATAAAATCGCTCTGTGCTCCCTTCGCAGCCACCTCCATCCTAAAGCGACAGAAGCAGCTGCGGAGGAAGAATGTACGCTTCGACCAGGTGACTGTGTACTACTTTGCCCGGCGCCAGGGTTTTACCAGCGTGCCCAGCCAGGGTGGTAGCTCTCTGGGCATGGCTCAGCGTCACAATTCTGTACGCAGCTACACGCTCTGTGAGTTTGCTCAAGAGCAGGAGGTGAACCATCGGGAGATTCTTCGTGAGCACCTGAAGGAGGAGAAACTCCATGCCAAGAAGATGAAGGTGCCTAGGGGGTGTGGGCTCTGGTAGTTCCCTTGTGCCAGAATTAAGTGGGAAACCATCTAGGTCTATTGATTTTTTTTTTTTTTTGGACTGTTGCCCTTGGCATCTAGATCATTCTAGAGAAAAGGCTCAGATTTGGAATCAAATCTCAGTCTGAGACACCCTTCTTTTTGTATCTAGTGGGGAGTCTACCAGAGATAGCAAAATGACTTCTCTAGAATTCCCTACCCTTGCCCCCTCCGTGTTTTGTAAAGGTTTAAGATGTGAGTACTTGAAGGCATCCAAGTTTGTCCCCCAGAACCCGAGGAAGGGCAGTGTTTCGGTTCCTTGCCGGTTGATTTTCTGTTGCCAGCACGCACAGGACAGGTTTGGATGTTTTCATTGTCTGAAAGGATCCTACTGTTTCTGTAACCCCCATCATCTCTAGGTGGTAGTCTTTAGGTATAAACAACAGCATTACCAAATGGTTATTTTGATTGCATATTCTGTGCCTGCCGCTGGTGCGGCACCGGCTCCTCAAGTGCGGGAGGAGAGTGGGCCTGGAAGAGGCCCGTCTCAGATGGCGCTATATAGCTACCCATTTGCTCTCTCAGCGCTGCTAGGCACTATACAGCCGTAGTTTCCACCAGTCTGCAAAACTTTCCCCCAAAGTTTCTAGTTCCAGATTGGGAGAACACTGCTTTAGGCCTGGCCAAGTTTCCAGTGGGCCCATATTAAAATGGTGGCTGCATTATTTCCAGTGTTGTGGGTGAAATCCTGCTGAGACAACCCCCGTGTCATAGGGTTGGAGGCCTGGTGGCAGAGGACTCGGGTTAGCTGGATCTCTTCCCTTTCTCCCTTTGGGAGCTCTGTGTCTGCTTCCCTCAGCCGGCTCCTAAAGCCTTACACCTGTTCTTCTAACTGGAACAACATTCAGGCTTCCCTTTCTTCTGTCTGAGGAATTCCATCACAGACCCCATCCCTTCCTGCTGCCATAGCAACAGCTGGGCAAATATACACTGTTCTCCTCATCTGCAGTGAAGGCTTCCCTCTCCCCAAGAAGAATCCCTCTCCTAAATCTGGTAGACGAATGACCTGTGGAAACAGGATGTTGTCATGTTCTGTGGCCTCACACAGAGGAGATCCAGAGACAAACCCAAGGCTTACGGTGTAGGATTCCTGCTTATAGCGGGTTAGTGTGCAGCAGCTGTGCTGGCATCTAATACAACTTCTATGTCAAGAGGAAACCCTTTGCCCTCCCCAAGTCCAGTTTCCTCTTTTCTTAGAACTTTTTCTATCTTTAGCACTCTATAGGGGAGGCAGTTGCGCTCAAAAATATATATTTTGGCCCTGGCCGGGTAGCTCAGTTGGCTAGAGCATTGTCCCGATATGCCGAGGTTGCAGGTTCAATCCCCAGTCAGGGCACATACAGTAATCAACCAATGAGTGCATAAATGAGTGGAACGACAAATTGATGTTTATTTCTCTAAAATCAGTAAAAATTTTTAAAAATTAAAAAATATATTCTGTATCACCTATATGCCATCTAATATTTATTTTCCTTTTGGGCTGGGCTGCCACAAAAAAAAAAAAGAAAAGAAAAAGAAAAAAGCTGATGGTACTCTGCAACTTTAATTGCTAATAATTTTTATAATATTTTTATTACTTTTTTTTGCCTTTTATCCACATGGAATTCATTATTATGAATAGTATGAATTGGAAACCTAACCTTATTTTTTTTCCAAAGAATATTCAGTTGTCCCAATACCACTAAATTATTAGAAAACTGACAAATGATATGAAAGTCACCTATATCATGATATGTAAATTCTAATATCTACATGGGTTTCTTTCTGTTGCATCTCTAATCTCTTTGAGAGGATAGCAGGAGCGAGGGTGGTTGGGGAGGGAGCCAGCCCAGGTGAAATAGATAGGAGCAGTCCTAAGGTGTGCGGCAAGGCGCCTGTAGTAGGTACAGAGATAAGACTGCTCTGGCTGGCGTGGCTCAGTGGACTGAGTGCTGGCCTGCGAACCAAAATGTTGGCCAGTTTGAATTCCAATCAGGGCACCTACCTGGGTTGCAGGCCAGGTCCCCACCAAGGGGCGCATGAGAGGCAACCACACATTGGTGTTTCTCTCCCTCTTTTTCTCCCTCCCTTCCCCTCTCTAAAATAAATAAATACAGTCTTTAAAAGAAAAAGAGAAGAAAAATAATAGACTAAGGAATCCTCAAAAGGACCACTTTTTCTCCTCATTTTTCTACCAGCTCCCTGCAAACAAGCAAACAAACAAAACAGGTGTGCAGCCTATTACCCAGCTCTCTTGCATCACATCTCTCCTAGGAGTCGTTCCTTTACCAGCTCTACTCTGTGGCTGTCTGACAAAATAAGCCAAACCCTCCAGTTGCTTGGCTTTCTTCCTGCTAGTAGCTTCCAGAGCCCTGGGGATTGTAAAGCCTTATTTTCTTTACTTGAATTCTCTAGTGAGTTTTCAGAAATCATTCAGCTATGGATTGTCTTCACCTTGTCCTTCCACTAGGATTCCCTTTTCCTGGCTGTTCGTCCCTCCTAGCCCAGAGAACCCAGATCTGCCTGTAGGTAGTACAGTCAGTATCATACATGCCACCCTACCTCACATACAACTTTCCTTAGGAATCAAATAAAAACAGACTACAAAGGAGAAAGAAAGCGCATATGTTTTTTCTAGGCCGTGGGCGGGAAGCAAGGGCTTGGTAGCCATAAATAATTTGCTCATTTTCTCCTCCCAATGAAATGAAGCTCTTCTGTGTATGAATAGATAATTGTTCACAGTGTGGGGATGCAGGCTTATTGACAAGGGCATGGTAGCCTTGTACTACCCTTCAATGTACCCGTCTTTCCAAAATGCCATTTTGTGTCCTTTGGGCTACAAATTGAAGGGCGTAAGGCTTCCTGTTTTCCTGCTCTAGATTTATCCTCTTGACCTACACTGTCCAATATGGTAGCCACACGTGGCTATTTATACTGAGCTGAAATCAAATAAAATTTAAAATTCAGTTTCTCAGTTGCACTAGCTACATGTACAGTGCTCGGGGTGCTAGTGGCTCCTGTATTCGGCAGCACGGGAATTTCATATTGCGGAAAGCGCAGTTGCATCGTGCTGCTCTGAACCATGCCACCCTGTGAGGAAGCTCCCGCCGATCAGGCCCTAGGGGCTAACCTCTCCTTCCTGTCTCTTGGCAGCTGACCAAGAATGGGACGGTGGAGTCAGTGGAGGCCGATGGCCTGACACTGGATGATGTTTCCGATGAAGATATTGATGTGGAAAACGTGGAGGTCGATGATTACTTCTTCCTGCAGCCTCTGCCCACCAAACGGCGACGGGCCCTGTTGAGGGCTTCTGGGGTCCACCGCATTGATGCTGAAGAGAAGCAAGAACTTCGAGCCATCCGCCTGTCACGGGAAGAGTGTGGTTGTGACTGTCGACTGTATTGTGACCCAGAAGCGTGTGCTTGTAGCCAAGCTGGGATTAAATGCCAGGTCAGTCCAAGTTGGTCTGAGGTGGTGTATCTGCACTGGAGTCAGGGATGTGGTGTGGGTGCCAGTGAGCCTGGGAGGCTGCCCGTCAAAGGGTGGATTTCCGTGACTGAACACTCCCCAGTTCCGCAGTCCTCCTCCACCAGCCAAGAAAACCAGCATGACAGGACTCCGGCATTGGAGACACCTGTTATCTTTGTGTTTTACACAGTATCGGGGGATAAGCAGCAGCTGTTAGCAAATGGAAGAACGGGGGGTTAGTAAATGTAACACTTAGTAGCTGTTCCCTAAATAATGACGGGTTCGTTGAGATGAAGCAGAGAAGTGAGGTAGGCCTTTAGATTTTATCTTGCAGACACTTATTCATAGTACCTCTATTTCAGTTTTATAAAAATCAAAATAGTTCTTGGATCCTGTCATTCAGGATCACACTTGGCCTGGCAGAGCTTAAATTCATAGTGTCCTGAAAGATAGAACGCGTCAGCCTCCAGCTGGCCTTCTGATGGCCAGTGTGGAAGATACATTTCAACTGAAAACAGCAGTACCATCCTGAAGAGTGAAATGTATCTGGAACTTGTATACTGAGGATATGGATGCTGAGTCCTTACAGTTGAACTTCTCCTGACCGACCTTTTCTTATTTTTGGGTAGGTATCGTAGATCTAAACAAATAATGCTTTTCAGACTGAAATCCCACAATGAATCGGTCTGTTACCCACAGACCTGAGGGCAGTCCCTGGTGATTAGATGGTCCCTAAGAAATGAAATGGGGAGTTCTTTAAGTTGACATCATAGGAAGACACTGTGTATTTGAACATACCAGCTTGCTCGTGTTTTAAATTTTCTTTTTGCTACCTTTTTTCCTCTTTTTGGGGACTCAAAGGGAGAAAAGGGTCTTAGCTGGTGTGACTCAGTGGATTGAGCCACAAGCCTGAGAACCAAGGGATTGCCGGTTCGATTGCCAGTCAGGGCACATGCCTGGGTTGTGGGCCAGGTCTCCAGTGAGGGGCACGCAAGAGGCAACCACACATCGATGTTTCTCTCCCTCTCTTTCTTCCCTGTCCCAGTCTTGAAAAATAAATAAATAAAACCTTTTAAAAAACCAAACCAACCAACCAGTGAATGCATAAATGAGTGGAACGACAAATTGATGTTTCTCTCTCTAAAATCCATAAAAATTTTTAAAATTTTAAAAATTAAAAAATATATTCTGTATCACCTGTATGCCATCTAATATTTATTTTCCTTTTGGGCTGCCACAAAAAGAAAAAAAGAAGAAAGAAAAAAGCTGATGGTATTCTGCAGCTTTAGTTGCCAATAATTTTTCTAATATTTGTATTACTTTTTTTTGCCTTTTATCCACATGGAATTCACGGCAGCCTACAAACAGTTCCATTCCCAGTCTCAGGCATCAGCCTGGATTGTGAGCCAGGTCCCCAGTGTGGGGTGCACGACGGGCAACCACATATTGATATCTCTCTCCCTCCCTTCCCCTCTCTAAAAAATAAATAAATAAAATCTTTAAGAAAAAAAAAGAAAGGAGGTAGAAAGCATCTCTTTTCCAGATACCCCTGGTGTGAAAGTTATCTTGGTTACTGCCTCAGCACCAGGCTGATCAACCATCAGGGGGAAATGCAGCAGGTAGAGTTTCCCCAGAATGTATTTCTCTGTACCAGGCAGGAACCCTGCTCCCTTCCCCGTGCCTGTTATCGCAGGAGAAGAGGCTCAGGCCCCAGGCTTTGGGTTCCTCAGTAAACCCAGTAACTTCAGTAGTAGTATCTGAAACATGTAAATGTCTTCCGCTTTGAGAATTGTTGGCGTTTAGAGAGGTATCTCTGGACTTTTGAACTTGGAAGGGCCCTCTGATAGGACTTGTCTACTTTTTGTTGAGAAGAGGAAACAAAGCCCCAGAAACGAAGCTGCGCTGGAATTAAAACACAGGTGGCTTGGTAACTACCGTCTAGTGCTTGCTGTCTGAGCCCACACTGCATGTTGCTTTGAATTGGTGGCCTCTTAGAAAGAGACCACAAATCCCAGCTGCCTGTTTTTGCCAGCTAATGTCTCCTGTCACTTTGTTAAATCTGTTGGTGTCTTTTCGCCTCAACCTCCTTGTGCCCTCCTCAGGTGGATCGCATGTCCTTCCCTTGTGGCTGCTCCCGGGATGGCTGTGGGAACATGGCTGGGCGCATTGAATTTAATCCAATCCGGGTCCGGACTCATTACCTCCACACCATCATGAAGCTGGAGCTGGAGAGCAAGCGGCAGGTGAGCCGCCCGCCCGCCCCAGATGAGGAGCCCTCACCCACGGCCAGCTGCAGCCTGACCGGGGCACAGGGGTCTGAGACGCAGGACTTCCAGGAGTTCATTGCTGAGAACGAGACGGCAGTGATGCACCTACAGAGCGCAGAGGAGCTGGAGCGGCTCAAGGCAGAAGAAGACTCCAGCGGCTCTAGTGCCAGCCTGGACTCCAGCATAGAGAGCCTGGGTGTGTGTATCCTGGAGGAGCCCCTGGCCGTCTCTGAAGAGCTGTGTCCAGGCCTGACAGCCCCCATTCTCATCCAGGCTCAGCTGACCCCAGGCTCCTCGGTCCTGTGTTTTGCCGAGAACTCGGACCACCCGGCTGCTTCAGCAGTGACCAACCCATCCTATTTGAACAGCGGGCCTCTGGTCTATTATCAGGTGGAGCAGAGGCCAGTCCTGGGGGTGAAAGGAGAGCCTAGCACAGGAGAAGTCCCACCCTCTTTCCCCAAGGAGAAGGATCTCAGTGTCTTCTCTCTCCCTGTTACCTCACTGGTGGCTTGTAGCCCCACAGACCCAGCTGCCCTCTGTAAACCAGAGGTCGGGAAAACATCCACTCTAGAAGCGCTAGTGCCCGAAGATTGTAACCCTGAGGAGCCGGAGAACGAAGACTTCCGCCCCTCGTGGTCCCCCTCAAACCTCCCCTTCAGCACGGACCGTGAAGAAGGCTGTGTGGCGGAGAAGACCTCACAGCAGGGCGAGGACCGGCCCCCTGAAGATCCTTCTCTGGAACTTCCTCTGGCAGTGTGACATGCAGACAGAGGTTTTGCCTCTTACCCTTCTCTATTTATTCCCTTATTTTATCTAACACCGTTCCAGAACGAACTGTAGAAGAAGCTGCTGCTCCTATGTTATTTTATTGGGGTCTTTGGGGGAATGGGTGGGAAAAGATTGTTTGTACAAGTATTTTTAAAAGGGTTAACAGAACCAAGGAGACCAGCCCCAGCTTGATCTGGGGATAGTCTTGGGGCAGAGGAGGCTGCACAGTGCCTGATAACAGCTTTCTGGGCCATTGGAACAAAGAACTAGGATCTCACAGGAGAATCTAGGTAATTCAAGCAGCTATTCTTTATGTAGGGATCAGAATACATAATTTGAACAGCATGGCAAAGCCCCTTCTCTCCAGAGCTCCGGGGGGGGGGGTGCAAGCTCATTTTTCTCGGTGGCTACTCTGATATCCCACTTTGGTGTGTTGTAACAACAGGTAGAAATGTTACCTGGAGAGGAGGGGTAGAAGGGTCTCTGCCTCTGTACAAAACCTCTAGGATTTATAAAAATTTAACCTGCCTTCCCCAGTCCCCCATTTGGTAAATAAGTTAATATTTGACATGTTTGGTGTTCTCTGACTTGTTCCCCACACTGGGGATTCCTGGTTTGTAACTTGAATTGTTTCTTTCTCATGTTCCTAGGTACTAGAGTTTAACTCGTCTGTCTCCCCTCCCCCACCCCACCCTTGGCCTGCCTTTAAGAGCTAGATTGGCTGGGGACGTGGCTTAAAGAGCCTGGTGTTCTGTGTGTGTCTAACACTAGCTGGTCAAGGCCGCTGTAGGCTGGGCCCACACGTGCCCTGGAGGCGCACATGGAGCGTTAAGTGTATCCAAAGGAGGCAGCAGGAGCAGGCTGCTGTCTGGAAAGATGTCGACTTCTTTGAGCCGTGCTTGCTCTCACCCAGGTACCACCCGCCCCTCCTTGGGAGATTTGAGCTTTAAAGGAATATAGAATGAGGCAATCTAAGGTCACCAACCAGTTTGGGGTTTTTTTTCTTTTTCTGTCTCTACCCTGGTAGTCCTTCTTGGAAATACAGGGTTGGAGATTTATACCATTCCAGTTCACCCCCAAGAACTGCAAATATTTATTTGATCCCTCCATCTTGATACATAAAAATTGGAAGCCAAAAAAAAATGGAAGCCAAATCAATTCGTAAATGCTACATACAACTTCCATGTTCCAAAGAATTCAAGTTCTGCTGACCACCTCTGAGATCTAGAGTAGGACTCAAGCCCAGTTCTTACCTCTGCCTGGGAACACGGCTCCTGTCCCTCTCACGACCAGCTTTTGTTCCTGGGTGTGCGCCACTGAACTCATTAGCAAGGTTATCTTTGCTTTAAATGGAGATAGTAGGGAGCAACACACTCTTCTCTAGCACCCTTTACAACATGCTTTGCTGGTTACGGTTCACTAACCAGAGTAGAACAAAGTGGAAAACCTTTCAGGGGAGGAGGGGGAGATACCTGTTCCTGCTTATCTTGCTCATAAAGCCTTTTCTTGTGAGACGCTGAGACCCTGGGGTCTTAGAGCAGCCTTCGTGTGTCACAGCAGCACCTCACCTGTGAAATTGCTGAGCTGAGCCCGACAGGCCTTGTACTTGACAGACGTCTTCTAACCCACCTGCATCCCTGTTCCTGGCGGGGAGGGTTCTTAGTTAAGTACATGGGTCCTTAACACTCCCCATCCCCTAGCCTCACAAGACAGAGTGGAGAGTCTTACGTACCTGAGATCTAGAAGCTATTCCAAACCGATCTGCAACCCTCCCCACCCTGCACCTTAGACTGGTCCCCTCAAAGACAAGACTGAAGCTTGATTGGGAGTTGGACTCTGTGGAGAAGAATCTTTCTGAAAGTTTGTGTTGGAAGGGGAGGGTGAGCTGTAAGTACACATTCCCTCCTCAGGAAGGATTCCTAATCAGTTGCTTAGAGACGCATTAGCCTTTGGGATCAAAGCAAGAATTTGAGTCTAATTATTAAACTCATTGCCAACCCCCATGATGATTTTTCTGAAGAAACTAGTTTTCTTCATCTAAACCCTTCGTTAACTCTGCAATTCTGACTCACACTGATCCCAAGCTTTTAAATGCTAAGTGTTAACATTTAGCATTCACTATGTTGTTAAGCAAAGGGCCTTTTCTACAACCTGGTCCATCTCATTTCTGGTGCTACCTGAGTTGGACACAATTAGAGCTCATGGTTGCTAGAAAAGCTAGGCCTCTGGTCACAGGAGCAGATAGCTTCAATCCTGCTCAGTCCAGGCCTAGACAAAAGAAATGACTTCTTATTGCAACTCATTATTTTCCAATCTCCTCACATACTATATACAGGCTGTATTTTCAGTGTGAATCCAAAGCTTGTCTGGTTCTCTGGAAAAAAAAAAATTTTTTTTTTTTTTTTGCCTTTTAGGTCCGTTACATTGTGATAATGCTGTATTTAAAGAGAATATTTAAATGTAATATTAAAGAAATATTCAAAAGAATGGTGTGTTACTCTTTATCTTGGCAGGCCACAATCCAGTTACTGTTAGAAAAAGGGTACTTCTCCAGCACTGTATATAAAACTAATTAGGTCAGTTAGGGATTAGTGTTACTGATAGAAGAGTTTTACGGTGGAAAAACAGAACATTCTCTTTGGAGCATCGAGAGCGTCACTCGCGTCACTCGCACCGTATGCCCTTAGCTCCTCTCATCGGCTGAACAGGCCCTGATCCTGCCTGGTTGGAGCTTTTCCCTGTCCACAGCCCCTGCCCTTGGGGCCTGTTTTCAATTTCATTACTTTCTCTATGTATGTGAGTTTTTCTATTCCTAGTTACCATTTAAAAATCCAGCAACAGAATCAACTTCAAATCAGTTCCTTTGTAATTGCCATCCCGTCAGAAAGTTCTATTCCCACCAGTTACCTCCCCATTAGTTAGGTTACGACAGTCTCGTAAAGGAGCCTTAGCAAAATGATTAGAGTATGCATAAGTAACTTCCAGCAACTGATTTCAGTCTTTACTTGGGTTTTAAAACAGTGCTTCATGCATTCACATTAAGTTACTACAGGTCACTGACGTACATACAGAGACAAAAGCTAACCCCAACTTACTATCTTGATGCAGACCTCTCCTGTCTCCCGGGCAGGGTAGTAACTAGTACGGGATGGGTTTCATCCACGGCCCAAAGGCAGCCACTGTAGGTGACTGGGAAGGCTGCAACACAGTGGAGGTAGCAAAGAGTTTAAGATCCACAAGGATTGTAGCACAGCCCGGAAATTAAGACAAGGGTGTGAAGGCTATAAACCCCAGGGAAGGGGTCAAGAAGCACTTGTATTTCCTTTCATCTTTTCTATTCAAATGTTCCCATAAGTTATTCACTAAAAGATTAAGGAAAAAAGTTATGGTGGTAAAAGGATTTGAGAAGGAAAGAGAAGTTAGTTACCCCAATGAAGGGAACAAAAAAAATTCCTATTTTTGGTCACCTCAGGGTTAAGAGGAGCATCAAAGAACATGCATGTAACCGCTCCAATGTAAGTGGCGCTATCCCCTCACTGGCCAGAAGCTGGCTTTAACAAAACCACTGCTCAAATGAACGCGGCAGTGCTAGGCCCGAGGAGAAGCCCCACCTGGGGCAGAAGCTTACTTCCTAGGATCTGAACTAAGTTTGTCACAGTAAAAGCCCAGTACAGTGGATGCTTCCATTTCCAGCTAATTCCAAGGGAGTTGGGAATGACACCTCACGTGGGCCACCTCTGTAAGGGGGCTTGTTTCGGTTCCAGCCCCCACATGGGTACCGCACCGAAGCCTGTGGCACCTGCTCCTCTGTCTCTCACACATCCAACAGTGCACACAGACAGTGCTGACAAATGCTAGTTGGTCCCACGCTGCAGTCCTGTGACGGCAGGACAAGGACATCTGCTCCATGTTCACTCAGCGCCTTGTCCCAGTGTAGTTGATGGAAAGCAGGACCACGTTGTGTAGCAAAAGGGACAGCTCAGCTTCTGAAAACACCATCAATGTTAATGGTTTGGCCAGGGAACAGCTTGCCTCCTAACTGCCTTGGTTTACAGGACTAGAAACCAGAGGTAGGAAGCCAAGTGCAGGAGCTGTGACATTAATGGACTGTTGTTCTCCAGCTCCCCTGCTTCGCTCCCGTCCCTGCACGTATGCTCCCCTTTCCTTCCACCACAGAGTCCTATCTATTCATCCTTATTTATTTTTTTTTAGGGGGGAAGGGAGGAAGGGAAACATGGACGTGGGAAACATTGATTGATTTCCTCTTACATGTCCCCACCTGGAAATCTGGCCTGTAACCCAGGCATGTGCCCTGACTGGGAATCAAACCAGCAACCTGTCAGTTTGCAGGCCAGTGCTCAATCCACTGAGCCCTGGCTGGTGTGGCTCAGTTCTTGACTCTCCTGTGACAGCAGCAGAAAATTCAGAGATAGTAATGGTACTAAACACCACTGTTACCCTTGGGATTCTTCTGGTAGAAGTTAGTGCTCTGGGGATATTTCTCAGCTGGAATGGGATTAGCAGGCCTACACAGGTTTAGGAACCATCAAGGCCTAGCCAAAGGTTCTGAACAGGAGACCCACCAGCCTAATACTCACCTTAGATACTTATTGTTTAGCCAGTTGAGTGGGTTTGTTTTGAATCTGGATACCTTTAGACTAGTACTTCTCATCTGAGACAATTCTGCTCTCCCTCCCACCCAGACATTTGGCAACATCTGAAGACATTTTAGGTTGTCAGAACTGAGGCGAAGGGTGGTACTATTGGCGTGTAGTGGGTAGAGGCCAGGGATATTGCTTAACACCCTATAATGCACAGGACAGCCTTCACAACGGAGCATCAATAGTGCCGAGGGGGAGCACCTGCTTCAGACAGGTAGGCACTCACGCCGGTGCTCGCACTGTGCACTCGCTTGTCTTGCATGGTGTTTCATTACCTGCTCAGCCCCTGTAGGCTACTGAGCTTATGCCTTCCAGTTAGATAAGTATGTGAGAGAAGGGTCTCACAGCACTCGATAACTAAATCCAAAATAGCCCTGGCCAGTATGGCTCAGTGGATTGAGCGCTGGCCTGGGAATCAAAGGGTCGCTGGTTTGATTCCCAGTCAGGACACGTGCGCTGGGTCCCCAGTAGGGGGTGCACGAGAGGCAACCACACATTGATGTTTCTCTCCCTTTCTTTCTCCCTCCCTTCCCCGCTCTAAAAATAAATAAATAAAATCTCTAAAATAAATAAATAAACCCAAAATAATCTTAGAATAAAATACAAAAATGACTTGGATTTTGGTTATGCCAGAGAGATCTGTCTTACCTTTCAGGTTGCAGGAAATCTGCAGCCATTCTGCCAGCCAAGTTCGACACCTCTCTTCTGCAATAAGGGTAGAATTCAAGCCACGAAGATAACAAGCCTGCAACACTCAGGAGAGAAATGGTCCTTAATAATCACAGAGCAAGGATGCCAAGGAAGTGTAACCCCGCAAATAACCCGAAATCTCCTTGAAATAAGTTACAACCTCATCCCAAGAAACCTTTCTCCATGGCAGTTTGAACTAAGCTGACAAGCAAAGAGGCCTATAGAAGCTAAAACAGTAGATCTAAGGTGTAATGGCCTTGATTTTTGAAGGACCAGAAGAAACATAAACCAAAATTACTATGGGCAATTCCTTCTCAGTACTTAAGTTCACTGAGGAAAAGAAAAAAAGATCTAGAAATGAGGTGAGAGAATAAAGAGCTTGAATTTTGCTATAACAAGCAAGACAACGAGCTCTTTGTAAGCTCCCAGCCCTGTGAACTCAAAAGTCCACTGAGAGTGGAGGGATGGTACTGCAATCAAGCTCTTACCGATTTCACTTCCTGAGCAGTGAGCTGGCTAACCCCCAGTGTTGCCAAAGCCTTGTCCAGGTGGTGAAGCACAGTGGTGTGAGTCTTTAAACGGTGTCTCAACAAGAGAGATGGCAGGTGAGGTGTGAGAAGCATGGCTCGACTCAAGGCTTTCTGTGACACAACGTATTGGGACAGAGTCAACACAGCACTCCTGCAAGCAAAGAGCTGAAGCAAGGGGAAGCTGTGGGAAGGGAAAGCCTCAGAGTACTTACCATCTGCAAAGTATGGAGCTGATCCATGCCCAGAGGATCCTTAGAGAAACCCTCTCTCAGAGCCAGGATATCATGTACTGCCGGATGGGTACCACGCTGCATCTTGGGAGAGGATGGGAGAGGTAAGAGAAAGGTAGCTGTTGCAAATTGAACCTAACAAGATTCCCAGTCTGGAACGAGGGTTAACTGGAGAAATACCTTGGCGCACAGCTCAGTCATGTGCCACCGGAGTCCTGCATCAGAAATTCGAGGGATAATTTTTTCTAAATAACAAAGGATTTCTGGGTGGGACTGCTTCCGGATAGCATGATAGATCTCTAAGAAGTCAACTTGTTGCTTTGGGGTCCAGAAATGTTTGATCAGTAGTTGCCTAGGAAACAGATACCTGAAAAGAAAAGGAATCACAAAGTCACTTGCTGAAACTGGCATCTTTCAAAGCCTTTGGCAGGCATGAATACTAGAAAGAAGAGATGGAGACACTGTTTCCCTACCACACTGCTCTTTTTTCGCAAAGGTTCTCAGACCAAGGTTTAGGGATACAGTGAAGCACAATGTCGAGCCACGCTGTGAGGTTCTGTGAAAGGAAGCAGCAGTGGAAGAGGACTGCAGGCAGCAGCCAGATAAAATGACTTCTTTGAACCAATGCGAGTATTTTGGACACAGTTGGACGGAGTTACAGAGCTGGACACTGTATGTGATGTTGACAACGTCACAAAGTAATAGTCTTCGTGTGCATACAAAGTAGAAAGAGCAAAACTGCTTTTAATTCATTTCTCTCTACCTGTGTGGTAGTTTTAAAACATGGCCACAAATTCCCTGGCACTCCTCTTATTGAAAAGTGATGTCTATGTCCCTTCTAAAATCTGGGTGACTGACTCAGCCAATAGAAGAGAGCAGAAGTACGTCTTTGTGACCTCCAAGCCTGGGTTACAATGGTTTCTCTGGGCCATGCAGATTCTTATTTGCTGGCACACTCACTCTTGGAGCCCTGAGCTGCCACAGGAGAAGTCGCACCACCCTGAGGCCACATTAAAGAGGCCACAAGTAGGCGCTGTGGTTGACAGTCCCAGTCTTCCAGCCACCCCTGCAAAGGCATCAGATATAAGAGTGACCTCAAACCACCCAGACTAGTTCCTTCACCAGCTATCAGTGAGGGACCTCTGTCAACACCACATGAAGAGAAATGTCCATCACCCACTTGACCAAATTCCTGACGCAGCAAATCATAAAAATGGTGCTTGTTTTAAGCCATTAAGCTTTGAAGTTGTTGTACAGCAACAGATAAGTAGAAGAACATGCAAGGTCATAATTTAAAAGTTGTCAGCTTCGGATATAAAGTAATAAAGATTTATGGTTTCAAAATATGAAACACATTTCTCTCCTTAGGAAAAAAATTTGTCCCAAATTGCTATGTCTCTCAGGGAGTGGGTTATTGCCTCTAGGAATAATGAAAAAGGTCATTATCTTATTTCACATCATATAGGGGCAGCTAAGAGACAGGGAGAGTCTAGACCATCTGTACTTACAGCTGTCCCGTACCCCGGGTGTTCTGCGCAGCTTTTATGAACCTGGGGCTAGTGAAGAGACTGCAGCAGGAAGTTTGATAACTTCTGCTTAGCTTCTGAATGGAAAGTTCTTCATAAAATGATTTGTGATTTTTAAAATCTATAGACCTTCAATATGCTAGGGAGACAGGAGTCTGTACTCACATTAGCAAGAAGACCAGGTAGTTGGCAAAGGGCGGAATGGAAATAATACCTAGGAAAAGACACTTGGTGACGTCTCGACGGAACTACGCGGAAATAAACACAGATGCAGTTTTAGCCCACATTCTTAACACAATGGCCACCCGTGCCACCCCACCGTGCAGGAAGCTTCTACCACAGCCCAGCAAAGGATCAAGGTTATGTCTGTCTACCTGTAGCTGGTTGGTTCCTAAGGACACAAGCCCTGATTTATTTACTTTTGTATCCCAAATATTCTCGAGTGTGAGGCCTGACACTATCCAAATCCCTCAGTGAACTCTTCCTGATCTGCAGCTCGGGTCCTAGAGTCTTACTCTCAGCTTCAAAACTACTCGTCAAGTCACCACCAAATATCACTTTCCTGCTGCCTCTTGGATCCTTGCAGATTTTTCTGCGTTCGGAAACAAATTAGATTTTACTGTCTCTAACTTCTATTCATAACGTGTGCCTGAAATTCTATGGAGCTCTGCTACGGAGGGCTACAACTCTGAAAGAATCCAATTTTGGCAAATAATCTGATGCTCTCGTTTAGTTCGATACTTTAATCTCATGGCAAAGGGCAAAAGCTTGGTCAGTGGTTAAGAAAATAGAAAAGAAAAAAAACTTGAAATCTTGGTTAATTTTAATTACCTCACCATGAACTTCTGGGTACCGGCCCCTGGCCCATACCTGTCTCATATGCTCCATCTCCCGGTATGAGAGTTGATGAAACTTTATATTGTGCTTCCACATGTTCGTCTTTATTCTTCTAGCCTTTTTGGCATCAGCCCAAATCATCTGCAATCCTGCCTCATTGAAGTAGAGGACAGAGTGTGATGTCACCCCAGTATGAATCTCACCACAGCCTCCTATTCCAAGCCCACCCACAATACACACGTTTGTCCTTCCCCAACACTACTCGACATTAAAATTTCCATCTAGGTCACTTGAAGCTCTTGTGAGGCCACCCTACACATCTTTTCTCATTCTTGTTCCCACAGCACGTCACTTCTCTTCTAGCCAGGTGGGCCTTCTGTGTGTGATCTGCTATGGAACGGTCTCTCTTTTCTGCTTCATTACTCATTCCCTTTTTAAAGTAAAATGTCAAAGCTCCCTAACTTCAGGAAGTCTTGTCTAATCAGCTCTGTGTATTCCCCAACCAGAAATTATCTCCTTTCTAGAACACTTTTATAATTACTGTAATTCAACATATTTCTATGATTGTGTTTTTCTCTTCATTCTAGAATTCTTACATTTATCTAGAACATTAGTTTTTAAAAATGCTTTACTTATAAATGAAATAATATACTGTCTAGGTTGGCTTGAAAATAATACAGAAGCATGTGTATAAGTGAAATAAGATGGGAGGTTGTGAATTAATTGCTGAAGTGCGGTTGAGCACACAGAAGCTCATTATATTATTTTCTCTACTTTTGCATATGTTTAAAATTTTCCATAATAAAAGGCTTAAAAAACGAAACAACCAAAATGCTTTCAGACCCTTTTCTGTTTGATCCTAGTTACAAACTGGGAGCTGACAAAGCAGCCTTTCTTATCTCCACTTTACAATTAAGGATGAGCAATTTGCACATCCACAAAGCTAGTAACAAGTATGATAATATTCAGAGCTGACAGTGTGGTATTTATTGTAATTGGTATTGTGATAAAAAGTATAAAGTATAATAGTTATGGCTACATTTATTGAGCCCTTACTATATCAGGCCTTAACTACTTTACATGTATTAATTCAATCTTCACAAGCATAAGGTCACACAGGTAGGTTTCACTATTATCCCCAATTTACAGATAAGAAAACCAAACGACAAAGAGGTTAAGTAACTAGCCCAATCACATCGCCAGCGACAAGCAGGGATTTGAACCCAGGCACTCTGGCTCCAGAGTAGACACTTGACACTACATCATCTCCTGGTAAGTAGCACAGCTCTGATTTGAACCAAAACGTTCAGAAACCAAGCACTGCAGTGCCATTTCCACAACATGCTAACTAGGATAGGTTTGTGACAAGCATTAAACATTTTCTTATGGGCCAAGGCAACTGATAAATCACAGGGCAAGTCTGTGCAGCCGTAGATCGCTGCCATTGTACATGGCAAATAATTTCTACTATAGTTAAGTGTGTGGTTAAGAAAAATGCAAAAATACCCTCTGGGTGTTGTTAGAAGTGGTTTCTCATAATACATTTAATTTTTTAAAAAAATTATTAATTTGTGAGAGGGAGGGAGAGACACATCAATTTGTTGTTCCACTTATTTGTGCATTCATTGGTTGATTCTTGTATGCGCCCTGAGGGGAAGGGTGTGTTGAACCTGCAACCCTGTGTCTAGGGATAACGCTCTAACCAACTGCGCTACTCCACCAGGGCTGCTCTCACAATTCCTCTCTAGGAACACCCTCGAGAAGTGCTAACTTAAAAAGATTTATGTTAACCCTCAAGCATTTGTGAAACCTAAGACCCCAGCTCACTCTCCCATAACAAACCTTGCAAATTATCTTTCTTACTCTAACCCTCTGACAATGCCCAAGAGCTAATTCTAGTGATTTCTATTTCAGTTTTGTTTTTACCTTTCATGAAGGTTGTGTACAGGACATAGAAGCGGGGGAAATGATGATCCAAAAAACGATGGTATTTCCCACTAATCACTTTTGTTTTAGTCACCACGTAAGAGATTAAGCTCTTCACATCTGCCTTTGGAGAAAGGTGAAGCTTTGAAGACCTACAAGGAGGATCAAAGAGACTATCTGGGAATCAGTCCAAGAAGCCTCTTCACACCTGGCGTCCCTAATGTAAGACACAGGCCTCATAGAATGTACACTGAAACCTCCGAAATACAAGGAAGACCTTGGGATCAAGAGGAGATAAGCAATCAGACTGAGAAAAACACATGAGGCAGAGGAGAGGCTAGGCAGGTAAGGACGTCGGGGAGTGGTATGAGTCTGGAGGGAGCGCAAGGCCTGAGGCCAGAGCAGCAGGATAGAGACAGACAGGTGAGACCGAGGTAAACAGCGGTAAAACCCGAGTCGGAAGAGGGAAGCTGAAAGACGAACTCACGACGCGCTGGGAAGACTATATAGGGCACTAAGAGTTCAGAGCGTCAAGAAGCCAGGTCCCTAGCGGGGATCGGGCTGCGATTTCTGAGCAAGAGAATAAAAACCCCGAGGCCAGAGAGTGGAGGAACCCTGACAACTAAGAGACAGCATGCAAGCAAGGATGAGACACTAGAAGGGCCTGTACATCAAAAAATGCTTTTCCTTCTCCAGGTCCCTCACCGAGGGGCCCCCCAGACCAGTCCAAAGCGAACAAGTTGCAGCCTCCGGGTGACATAAGGTGAGGGGGTGACCGCCAAACCCCACACAGCAGTCCGAGCCCAGCACACCCTGGAGAGCGCCATCTTCTCAGCGAGGGAGGGGGGAAAAGAGGTTTTCTTCACGTCAAGGTTCACAGTACGTCGCGTTCGTTTGATGACGCATGCGCCTTTCCTGGGAGTTGATTGGTAACCGCAGACCGCCTGCCTCGCGCTAATCCAGCTCCTACGAAAGCCGAAGACTGGGTATGGAAGAAAGGGTAGGATTGGTCGCAGCCAGTACTTCCTAGTTGAAAGGCGCCGGAAGCGGGCTCTCCCAAAGGGAGCGAGTGTCGTGCCAATGGTAGGGTTTGTGATCTTGAGGACGTCCTCTCTTTGAGGGCCTAGTGACCCCCTCTCAATTCCCTAGCGCCGTCCGCGCCCTCCGTCCGTAACCCAGGCTTTGGGGCCTTAAGGCGGTAGGTGCCTGATGTCAATTTGGCAGTGCCTGGGGCCACGGCGCCTCCTGGGGGCAGGGAGGACCCGCGGCATTCTCTAGTGGTGGCGGCTTGACTGGGCTGAGAACTGTCCGTTTCCAGTTACGGTCAGGTGGACGGAAGCCTGGGAGCGGCCTCTGTGCAAACTAAGTCTGCTTTTTCCTTTTGTCTGGTTTCCCGGATTAGGTTTGTGGGAAAATGCCTCTCCTTAAGCACCTCTTGCAGACCCAACTTGGGTTTCAAGTGTCACTTTCCTGAGAGGCTTTCTTTGACCAAAGCCCACACGTTTTTTTTTTTTTACCCCTATCACCCTGTGTATGTTATTTATAGCACTTAGCACTTACATGCTTTATACATTTTTTTCCTTGTTTGGCAGGTTCCCTGAACTATATTGAGGGCAAGCGTCTTGCCTTATTCACTGCTATACCCTACCCCTAACAATAGGTGCCATACCTGACGCGTAGTAGGTGTGCAATAAACATTTTTAAATAAATTAATAACTGAAACCGGAAAAGATTCCCAGAAGTGGCACTTAGCTGCCTCCAGGAGTTAAGTCTTCTTGAGTACATACGAATACAGGATGGGGCAAAAGCAGGGTTACAGCTGTTTGTATGGAAAACAAGACTGCAATAATACACTGTGTCACAGACACACAACTGTAAACATACTTTGGTCCTACCCTGTATTTACTCCCCATGAAGGATAATAGAGCATTCCATTTGGAAGCAGAGGCTGGAGTCTGGCG
The DNA here is from genome assembly GCF_022682495.2 of Desmodus rotundus. Classification (NCBI taxonomy): domain Eukaryota; kingdom Metazoa; phylum Chordata; class Mammalia; order Chiroptera; family Phyllostomidae; genus Desmodus; species Desmodus rotundus. The sequence goes on from NC_071389.1 coordinate 153,045,177, forward strand.
CCTTAGACCACTTGACCATCCTGACAAGCACCCATTTGGAACCTGGAGATCTTGGTTCAAATCCTAGCACTGCAACTTCCTTTAATATATGTGTAACCTTGGATGTGTCACTCTAGCTCTGAGTTTGTTTCCTTTATAATAGTACCTGTCTTGTAAGAGGTCTGTGAAGATCCAAGAAGAAAATGGTTGCGAACGCTCCCACAGCTATAGGAGGCTTTCTGGGTCACAGAGCTTTCTGTCAGTGTGGGCTGTGTACGATTGTACCACTCGTGCAGTCAGCAGAAAAGTTCTGTGCGTGGGCGGCTGTCAGCAAGTGCTAAGTGGGCAGGATACAAAGTTGACTAAAAAATGATCTCTGCCTTCACGCAATTTCCAAGGCTTCTCAACTGCTATGTATGTCTCAAGACTGTTCAATTCTATGCCCTGGCTGGTGTGGCTCAGTGGATTGAGCACCCGCCTTCAAAGCAAGGTGTCACAGGTTGGATTCCCAATCAGGTCACATGCCTGGGTTGCAGGCCAGGTCCCCAGTAGGGGGCCTGTGAGAGGCAACCACACATGGATGTTTCTCTCCCTCTCTTTCTCCTGCCCTTCCCCTCTCTCTAAATAAATAAATAAAAAGATCAGTTCTAAAATTCTAGAACACTCCTGAAGGGGGTTAAGACCAGAGTTTTGTGAAGGAAATGGGAAGGGAAGGAACTGTGCCTGGGAGGACAGAGTAGAGGAAAGGCATTCCATACAGTGAAACGATATGGCAGGAACACAGGAATTCATTTACTTCTTCTTCAAATATTTATGGGTTAGTGCCCCTCACCCCAATACACACACACTAAATCTTGTTGGTTCTGTCTCCTGTTCAGTCGTCCCGTTTCCTTCTCTCCTGTGCCACGGATCTAGATTACTGGAGTAGCTTCCTTGCTGGTTTCCTGTCATGTATTTTGGCTTTTCTCCAGCCAGTTCTCCATACTGTAGCCAGAGAAAGCTCTTGAAATTGCAAATCTAAGCTTGTCGCTTTCCTTTATAAAACCTTTCACGTTTCCTCTGACTCCAAGGACAAAGTTCAGGCTCCTTAACCTGGCCTCCCTTCCTAGCCTCACCTCATGTCTCATGGTATCTCTTTCCCCTTAGCTCTCTATGCTAAGAAATACTGGCCTTTCAGTTCTACCAAAGGCCAAGCCACTTTATACCCCCAGGCTTTTATACATATTGCTCTTTGCCTGGAGTTTCTCTCTTCCTACTTGCCTTCCTTTGAGCTTGTCTTTCAGGTTCCAGCTGAAATGGTAATGATAGCTAGCATTACTGAGCAGATACTATGTGCCTCCATTGTTCTTAGTGTATTAAGAAGATGTATTAAGTCATTTAATCCTCACTTCATGAGGAAGATACTATTGTTAGCTCCATTTTATAAGTGAGTAAAATGAGGTTTTAAGTAACCTACTCAAGGTCTGCCCCTGCCTGGTGTGGCTCAGTGGCTTGAGCGCTGGCTTGAGGACTGAAAGGTTGCTGGTTCAATTCCCAGTAGGGGCACATGCCTGGGTTGTGGTCCAGGTCCCTGGTCTGGGCACATAGGAGAGACAGCTGATTGATGTTTCTCTCGCACATCTATGTTTCTCCCTCCTTCCCCCTTCTCTAAAAATAATCTTAAAAAAAAAAAAAAGACCTGAGTCAGCAGTTGGAACCAGACAGACTGGGCACATGAATTACTGCTGCTTGTGTATAAACAGCACTGTTACAGGAAACTCTTAAGCCCGCAGAGTTAGGTTTCCCTGCAACTCGTCTTGTAGCTGGCTATACTTATCCTTCACAGTACTTAAAATGATCATAATTAACAGTGGCATTATACATTTAATGACTGTGTTCCCCATTTGTTTGTAAGCTCACTGTATTTCTGGTCCCTAGCACAGTCCCTGGCACAGGAGGTGCATATTAAGTATTTACTAATTGAATAAATATCTTATATATCAGAGTATAAGGCAATGTTTTTCCTTTCAAAATAATTCCTTAGGAAATTGCTTTATATTCTGTGTTCTTTCATTCACTAATAAGTAGTTAATTAATTCACTAATTTCACAGTTATTGACCATCTCCCCCAGGCCTACTTAGGACAGTCTACATTATAAAATGTTTGAGAGACTGGTTGGAATACTAAAGTGAGGCAGTACCCTTCGGAGCCTAATGTGAAGACTAGATTTGCTTGCGGACCTCAAGTGTCAAAGTTAAAGATAGGGATTTGATTTGAAAGGTACTAGGGAATCACAATGCATTTTGCCCAAGGGAATGACAAGATGAAGGCAATGTTTTATAAAAATTACTCTGGAGTTAACACAGATTAGAGTGGGAAGAGACTGGAGATTCAGGATATCAATGAAGTTATTTTATAAAGATCTGGATAAGAGATAGTGAGGAACCACCAGACTGCCCCAAAATGGTGAGCATCTTTTAAGTGGTCCCAGATTTGTGCTGCAATCAGTGGGAACCAGATTCGAGCACCCCAAACCCATATGTCATTTAACTCGTTGTCAGCAGTTGCTGTTGTTCATTTGGCGGACATTTGAGGGCCTGCTCTGTAGCCCTTCTGCTAGGTTCCAGGAAAATGTCAGGGCCTTTTGCTCCAAAAGCTCAGAGGTTTAGTAGAGAAGACTGACATTTAAAAATAACTGTGCTTCAGCCCTGGCCAGGGTGGCTCGGTTGGTTAGAGTGTCGTCTCGGCACACCAAGGTTTTGAGTTGAATCCTCTGTCAGGGCACATACAAGAATCAACCAATGAATGCATAAGTGAGTGGGACAACAAATCGATGTCTCTCTTTCTCTCCCCCTTTCTCTAAAATCAATCAGTAAATTAAAATTAAAAAATAATTGTGCCCCTCTCTCACTCTCTCTTGTTCTCTCCACCAAGCTGGGGCACTGTGAGAAGGCAGCGAGCCAGAAAGAGGGCCATCAACAGAAACCAGCCCTGGCAGCTTCTTAATCCCGGACTTCCTGCATCCTGAGCTGAGAAAATAAATGTCAGTTGTTTGAACCACACAATCAATGATACCAGTGCTGGGTTATTTATGTGATTATTTATTTAGTACTAGGTCTAGGACTAAATACCTAGAAGGGCCAGCACAGGCGAAACAGATGAGACAAGCAAAACAAAGGGGTGTGCTGAGGGCGCATCAAATTAGAGAGCGTGCCCCGCCACGGGGAAGATGCCCTGGGCACTTCGTCACAGGGTGGCAGAGTCTCCAAATTTTTAGGTAAAGCCAGAAATTCAAGTGTGTGAAGGTTAGCAACTAATTTAAAATGATTTTAAAAGGGAAAAATAATTATGCTATCATATGATAGGTGCTGTAAGAGGAAAATGTCCAAGGTACAGTGAGAGTTAAACGAAGGAGCAGTGAATTGAAAAATCCTGGTGGTGGTTATGGTGGTGCCTCCAGATAAAGAGAAGTCGGGTGTGAACCAGGTCATGGAGGATAGATTGGATACTGACTGGCAGACAAGTACTGTGAAGAAGGGCTTTTTGGAAAGAGGGAGCGGCTTGTGCAAAGATAAGAAAGACTGGAAAATTCAGGGAAAGATAAACCTCTTGCTAGTACAGACAATACCTGCAGTGATTTGCTGCTTTTAGATACTAATTCATTGAGTTTGACAGGCTGTTTGGGGGCACATGATTCTTCTGAAGTAACTGAAAAAAAAGTCCCAGGCTGAAAGAATTTTAATAACCAATGGTTTGTATTAAAACTTCTTAATTGCATTTCTTTCTTCTTATATGTTAAAAATGTTTTAAAAGAAAAAGAACAAAGAATATTATAATATTCATCTATGTATCTACCACCCAAAATGAATACATAATGCCATACCTATTTTTCTTTCTTCCCTTAGGTAGCCCCTTTGTAAAATCAGTCCATTTTTAATACTTTGAACATACATGAGTATATCTTTGAATTTTATATAATAATTTATATTTAAGTGAGGTCTGTCCAGAAGGTATCCAACCAGGTACTATGAAAAATAGAGACATTTATTGAAAAAGATACAAGATACAAGAAACATTGTATATAAAACAATGACGCCTCAGTCCTCTTCAAAGTAGGCACCTTGAGACCTCTCACAATTCTCCCAATCACCATCAGCTGCCTCGTATATTTTCCTGAATCTTATCAAGAGTCTGAAAAGTCTTCCCTTTCAAAGGTGATTTTAGTTTGGGGAAAAGCCAGAAGTCACAGGGTGACAAATCTGGGCTGTAGGGGGTCTGAGTCAACCTGGGTGATTTGATGTTTCACCAAAAAAACTCTGCATGAGATGTGATGCATGAGCGGGCGTGTTGTGATGAAGTTGCCAATCACCAGTTGCCCGTAGTTGTGGCTTTCTGAAACATCTGTAGTTTCTGCAGAGGAATGTTCACGCTTAACACAAAATTTGATGCAGATTCATTGCTCTACTTGCTCAGTCATTTTGAATGTGTCGGCCACAGTACATGGTCACTCAACAGCATCTACCACCCTCACTGACTAGTACAGTGAAGTTGTCATTGTTCATGCATGCGCATTCCAGTCCACTCCCCCTGGCTTCCAGGTTATATTGATACCATACTTGTTATATTTACAATGGCTGGACTTTTTCCAGACCTTGTATATATAAATAAATAGTATATGGTATCTAAAAAAAATATTTTTTATCCTCACCTGAGGACATTTTTTCATTCCTTTTAGAGAGAGAGAAACATTGATGTGAAAGAAATGTTGATTGGCCCTGGCTGGTGTGGCTCAGTGGATTGAGTGCCAGCCTTCGAGCCAAAGGGTTTTTTGTTAGATTCTCAGTCAGGGCACATGCCTGGATTGTGGGCCAGGTCCCCAGTAGGGGGCACACAAGAGGCAACCACACATTGGTGTTTCTCTCTCTCTCTTTCTCCCTCCCTTTCTCTCTATCTAAAAATAAATAAAATCTTTAAAAAAGAAAAGAAAGAAAGTTGATTGGTTGCCCAATCGGGGATCAAACTGGCAACCTGCGTATGTGCCCTGACTGGGAATCACACCTAGGCGACCTTTCAGTCTATGGGACACTGATTCAACCAACTGAGCCACACCCGTGAGGGCTCAGTTGGTATTTTCTTTAATGTATTTTTTAAAATGTTTTGAAAATTCAGGGAGCACTCCTGCACCTTTCCCTTCCCCCTTCTCCTTCCCCCACAGGCATTCATCTCCTAAACTAAGGCATCCTTTTCTCTGACTCTCCAGTGAGCTGACAGCAGCCCCACCTGCACTCACTGCTTTCCCATAATGTTTCCAGAGAGCCAAAGCAGCCCCACCTAGTCTCTCCTATTGCTTCTTCTATCCTAGGACCTTCCTTGTTCACTGCCTCAGCTTTAATAAATGTATTCTGAAAAAATATATATATATTTGGTTTTGCGTGGCCTTTTTCTGTTTTGTTTCCCTCAAATTTGTTTTCAGAATTCATCCATGTGATACTGTAGACCAGGTACCATTTGGAGAACAGGAAGTTCATTAATTTTGGCTACTGCTTGGTGTTCCATCACATAAATACACTCTGATTTGTTTATTTGCTACATTTACATTGCTTTCAGTGTTTCATTATTACAAACACTACAGTGCAGGGAACATACACAAAGACGTCTCCTTGTTCTTAGGTGTAAGAGTTTTTCTTAAGAAACTTAAGCAGTGTTTTCATAGAGCTTTTTAACCGTAACTCATAGTAAACACATTTTACATCAAAACCCAGTTCATATATTTTACATTCTATTTCATTTTTGTAAAATGCTGGACATGACCCACTAAGAGATGGAAAAGCACACTGCTCTAAGGCAATAGACTTTCTGGAGCAAAGGATATATGCATTTTCAACTTGCACAAATATCATCAAGTTGCTCTCCAAAGCAGTTGTATCAGTTTTTACAGGATATGAGAATCCTCCTAGTTTCTCCACATCCTCACTGTGGAAGAAAAGGGACGCTGTAATAAATCTAACTTCACAGGGCAATCTGACCATAAATTCCCAACTGGGCAGGTCTTGGTGGGTCATCTGGCCTCAGGCCTGTAACTTCTTTAGGGAAAGGGTTTTAAGCAAGTCCTGCCCACGTTCTTGTGCATCGAGGTTAACATGCCTTTGAAAAGTCAGAAGTGATCATCTTTTCCAGACCCCTCCAAGGCAGAAATGCTCTCGAGGGAGCGCATAATCTTGTTGACTGTCCTGCGCCTGGTTTTCTCTCACCTTCCTGCAATCTTCCTGAAGGTCCCTCCTTAATGCCAGGTGCACAGAAGAAACTGCAAACTGGCGTTCTCCGAATCACTCGAGATCTCGCTTCCCGGCAATTGTGGTCAGTTTTGCTCAAATACACTCAGTTTCGGACGTTTCCTGTGTGAACGTCACTGACACTTAAAATGGTCAGACTCTTAAATTATTGCTAACCCAGCAGATGTGAGATGAATCTCATTGCCAGTTTACTTTGTATTTCTCTTATTACTCAAGAGAGTTGATTTTTATAGGTTATTGGTTATTTGAATTTCTTCTGGTAATTCCTACATTTTGTCCATTTTTCTATGGGGACGTTGTCTTTGTCGCCATTGGTTTGTAGGAGTCCTTTGCAGATAGTAGGCCCGATGTGTTTCTGATATCCATGTTGGTTGTGGATGGCTGCCCCGTCTCTCCATCTGCCGCTTGCGATTGAACCCTGTTTAAGATGTCTTTCATGTGGAAGCTTTTAATTTGTTATAGTAAATTTTATCAAAGTTGTTCATTATGACTTGTTTTTTCATAATTTGCTTGAAGACATTCTGCCTTAAGAGCATAACGATATTCTATATCTTTTTCAGATAATTTTGAAATTCTTTTGTTTTATAACTTTAGGTCTTTAATTCACATGGAGTAGATTTTTGCCTGTTCCTTTTCTGTCTTCTGAATTTCTGGGTTCTCTATTTGACTTTTTACCACATTTCTTTCTCTAGAGATTATCTTTGGCATTCTAGGCATCTTACATCCTCTAAGTCTTTTTCTTAAAAACAACAGAATGGGAATATAAATAAGGCCCAGGCTTAGCAACGCAGCAAAGATGAGTAGAGGGAGTAGTTGGGAGGAATCTCGGCAAACGACCATAGGCACAAAGGGTCCCTCAGCCTTCACAACCGGAACCCGAGGAAGGACATTATCCTCGTGTGCAGAAACAAGACTGCCTCAGAGGGCTAGCCCTGAAAGGAAAGAAGTATAGACTTCTGACAGGATTTTTTTTTTAAAGATTTTATTTATTTTTAAATAAAATAAATAAAGAGAAGGGACGGAGAAAAGAAACATCACAGTGTGGTTGCTTCTTGCGCGCCCCCTACTGGGGACCTGGCCTGCAACGCAGGCATGTGCCCTGACCGGGGATCCAGACGGCAACCTTTTGGTTCCCAGCTGTTACTGGATCCGCTGAGCCACCCCAGCCAGGGTGTTTTTGTTTTGGTTTGGGTTTTTTGACTTCTGACAGGATTTTTATGTCCTGCTTTTAAAGCCCTTCCACATGTACTGTTTTATTTTACTTCTCTGCCCTACCTGCAAGCCCTGTGAGCTGCTTCTGAATTGCAATAGAAGACTGCAAAACTGAGGCGTATACAGAAGTTGGTGAACCTAAATGAGAAACCAGGACTCCTGACCATGACATTGACAGGGTTCAGGCAAGGCCAGCTGAAGCCAGTCTGAGAGAAGACCTATGGAGGGGAGGGAGAATGTTATCTTCAGAGGAGCAATATTCTAAGGACAAGAAATAGCCTTGGATTTTAATGTATTCATTGCAGACATAGTCATCTTCAGAAAGCTTTTATCAGTGCCTGCCAGCCAAGACAATCAAGGTAGACACTGGACTAAATTTAGAATGCATTATTCATGAACATGGTCTAAGAATTTACAGTCTATGAAAATTAATATAAACAGATAAAGACATATCCATATGACAATAAAAACAGTAGACTGAGACAGGCAGCATGAGCAAGAAGCTAAGAAAATTCCTGGGCAAGTAGAATGAGGAAACTGAGACAAGAAAATTAAACAAGAAGGCCAAACAGTTTGAGCAGTTTACAGACAGCTAGTGAATGGCAAGACTTTATCTCCCCTAACGAAGGACACTTGAGAGTAAATGGTTCATACCTCTCCTCCCTGACCAGAGCTTACAAAACCTCCCAGTCTGACCACAGGCCTCCAGGGAAGAGAAGAGGAATTCTAATGCAAACAGAGGGATAACACAGGAACAAAGGAGACAGCTTGGGAAGAAGCTGCGGACTTTCCAGTCAACTCCCGCTCCCAAATTCCTAGTTTCCCCGTGTAAACTTACTTCTGAAAACTCGGGGTAAGGTGGATGTTAGGGTTCTAACCCACCACCTTCTCAGACTGCTGGCCTCTGATATTAATAAAAGCACAATTATAATCCAGTCCCTGCCTCTGCTTTCTGGCTAAGTGGTGACAGGCAGCACCAGCCCTGGACTCGGTTGCCCTCTGGTTTCAAGACCAATCTAGCTACTGTGGACAGTAAAGAATTAACATCAAACAAGTCAGAAGTCAGTGCAATTCAAAGATAAGGGCATCAGTGGGTGCAGAGCAGTGTCTAATAGGGATTGGTTATAGGGGTTCCAAGTTCAGGGAAACTGATTAGGGAGGGCTGGTCTCTTGCTTTCTCTACTCCTTTCCACCCTCCACACATATGCCCCACCCCAAGCTTTCACTCTTAGCAAAGGTAACATAACCCTTGCTAAGGCTTGAGAACAGAGGAATTTTTACTTTACGTTTGTCTGTGGCTCTGCCAAAGGAGACCTTTACCCAGCATCAGCAGGAACCACCCTCAAGAGCCGTTCTGTGCTGTCTGGCACGTCCACAGCAATTAGAGCAAAAGGACAGAGGTAAGGGAAGTCCTGGAGAGGAACTTCCCCACCCAGCTTTGCAGGGCCACCCAAGATCTCCACTGTAAGTCCTGATGTTCACCAGGTGCGCGGCTCACTGTCCAACCAGCACCACTTACTGGACTTTTAGGCACGCTTGCACATTCAGCAACACTCATAAACGTCTTACCTAGCTGAGTCAGTATTAGAAAGACTTCAAGGACTTTGCAGTCGGCCCTGGCTGAGTAGCTCAGTTAGTTAGGGTGTCACCCTGTCACACTAAGTTTGTGGGTTTGACTCCCAGTCAGGGCACATACAAATACCCACCAATGAATGCGTAAATAAGTGGAGCAACAAACTGATGTCTTTCTCTCTCCCGTCTTCTGTCTCTAAAATCAGTAAATAAATTTTTTTAAAAGGATATTGCGGTTTACTATTGTTAGGTAGAAGTTTAAGAAAAGGAGGAGGTGTGGGAGGGAGTCCATAGTACTTTCAGGAAAAGTTCATAAATAACTTGATTAACGGCCTACAAGAATTGGTCTGGAGCAAGATAAAACTCTGACGACCTCCACCCCCACCTACGCTTGGGAGGTCACTCCCCCCTTGGAAGAGTATGCACCACTTGCACCCACCAAACCAATATGTAGCTCCCTCACCTCACCCACAAATATGTGAGTCCTCAGGAGAAAGAGACGGAGCGCCTGTGCCTTCCTCACCCACCTCGGCTGCGCTGTTCTCTCCGACAACGTGTTACTGATAAAGCCCTGCTCGCTTTCTAACCAACTTACGGGTCTTTAATGCGTAGGCAGGAAGAACCGAGCCTCCTACACCACTGTCATCACACCATTGTCATGTAGAACCAAGGATTAATATGTTCACATACACATACAAATAGGTTTCTAAATGTACATGTATTGCTCCAGGGAGAAGTTATTGGCCCTATCTCAGGGTTTTGTTTTGTTTTTTTTTAGTTTGTTAATTAATGTAGAAAGAGGAAGGGGGGTGGAGAGAAACATCGGATCTGTTGTTCCGCTTACTTAATGCACTTATTGGTTGATTCTTGTCTGTGCCCTGACCCGGGATCAGACCTGCAACCTTGGCATTTCGGGATGACGCTCTAAACCACTGAACTCCTCGGCCTCGGCCACGTCTCAGGGTCTTTGCACTTGCTTTTCCCTCTGCCTGGAAGTTCTTCCCCAGATATGATTCCCGTGATTTGCTCTTTCACTTGGGTCAGATTTGTGCTTCAAAGTCACCAAACGAGGTCTTTCCTAACCATCCCTCCTGAAATAGTGTTTGTCTCTCATCTCTGGCTCTTGCTGTTCCTTACCTTGTTTTTAAATTTATTTTTAAATAAAATTGATCACTCCCTGACATAATCTAATTGACTTCTTTATCATTTGTCTCCCCCGGAGAATGTAAGTTCTCTGAGAGCAGGAATTTTCTATGTCTTTGATCATTGCTACATTCCAGTGCCTAGAACAGAACCTGGCACATAGTAAATCCTCAGTGCTGTGTTTAGTATTTAATGTTGTATGATGAAGTTAAATAGACGAGACCAAGATGTCTTTCTAAACTAATCATATTCAGCTTTATTAACTTGGATATTCTGAATCTCTGACCCCTCCCCTGGAGCAGACTCCTCCCCAAACTCTTTTTTAGTATAGGTATCTCAGGCAGGGCTGACTGCACCCCCTAGCTCCAAGGCTCAGCTGTGGTCCTAGGCACATGTGACCACTGTTTTTGGTTTGGGGCTTAGCTCATGACCCAAGCTAGGTATCAGACAGAGTCCTCCTTGGGAGTTTTGCTGGAACGATAAGGAGATACTCTATGCCACAGGTGGCAAAACACAAGTCCTGCAGGCCGAATCTGGCCCTCCACCTTGTTTTATCCGGCCCAGCACCTTGTTTCTACCTGGCGGCAGCACCAAGCTCTCGCTTAACTGCTAAGGAGTAGGTGCATTTATACAGTCTTAAATTACATTCAGCCCTCTGAAAGCAACCACGAGGCTGATGTGGCCCCTGGTGAAAATGAGCTTGACACCCCTGATCTGTGCGCTAGCTGGGAGGATCACGTCACCCCAGAGAAGGTGGTGGCCCTCATTCCACCATGTGGGGAAAACCCATCTGAGAATAAAACCTCACTGGTACTGAAGCAGGGCCCGGAGTGAGAGAGTTAGGAAGAAAGAGACAGGTGGACAGCATCTCAGTGATATTATCTGAGTCCCCAGACCCAGCGCTGCCCAAACTAGCTATACCACTGGGCTCCCCCGTACGTGAGTGATTCAATTCTCCTTGAGCATAACCAGTCTGAGCTGGGTTTCTATCACTGGCAATAAAAAAAAAAAAAGCATTCCCAATGCACATTTAGCTGTAAAATTTATACTACATCAGTTTTCACTTTATTAACTGAGTGAACATGTAGGGTTTTGTTTTTTTTTTAAGGACTTTATTTACTTATTTTTAGAGAGAGTAGAAGGGAGGGTGAAAGAGAGGGAGAGAAACATTGTTCAGTTGCCCTTCACACACCCCTAACCTGGGACCTGGCTGACCTGCAACCCAGGCATGTGCCCTGACCAAGAAGTGAACTGGCGACCTTTTGGTTTGCAGACTGGTACTCAATCCACTGAGCCATATCAGCCAGGGCAAACATGTAGGTTTTTACCTACAACTTTTCAACCTTTTTGTAGTTTACGAAATAATCTTGAATATATACATCACTTAATTTTAACATAATTACGTGAGATAGGATATTCTTTTAGTTAGTTAAACTGAAGCTCAGAGAAATCAAGTAATTTATCCAATGTCACACAGCTAATAAATAGCAAAGAGAGAACTCTAATGTAGGTCCTCTGGCTCTAAATCCAAGGACTATTCTATGGCTCTTCAGCTGCTTTCTTAACATTTGTAGAATTTCTTCATGAGTTTATTTTTTGTCTCTCTTTTCTTTAAAGATTTTATTTATTTATTTTTAAGGGAGGGAGGGAGAAAAAGGGAGAGAAACATCAATGTGCGGTTCCCTCTCGTGAGCCGGTGAGAGTTTCTAAGTGGGGAAGAGAAATGATCAGATTGATCGGGGGGATGTTGGGGTCGGAGCAGTGGAAGCCTAAGCAGGAAGGTGGCAGCTGAAACAGAAAGCAGCAGACAACTGACCTTGTGCAGGTAGGCTACAGCAACTGGCGTTGTTTGACGTAAGGGAGGATAAGGAAACCATGAAGACTTTCTTGAAGAGAAGAGGTTAGTTTGGGATATAGTAATGCTGACTTTCTTCCTGGATAACCAGGGAGAAAGTCCAAGGGGCAATACAGCTTGGGAAAAGAAGCTCCAGAGAGTGGACTTTGGGAATCATTGTCAAGAAGGTGAAATAGCTGTGAAGGGATTTTGCCAGCCTTGGAGGCCTCCCTGAGGGTACAGTAGTGAACAGGACAAAGTCCTGGGCCTCAAGGAGAGATGCAAACAAATAAACAGCAAAAGCAATTCAGTGGGATAGTGCTACGGGAAAGGGAAGAATATAGTGAATGGAGTATAGTGTGTCATAGGACTACATCTATAGCAATTCTGCCTTGGCCCACTTCTTCTTTTTTTTAGATTTTATTTATTTACTTTTATAGAGAGTGGAAGGGAGAAGAAAGAGAGGAAGAGAAACATCAATGTGTGGCTGCCTCTCATACAGCCCCACTGGGCACCTGCCCCACAACCCAGGCATGTGCCCTGACTGGAAATTGAACCTGCAACCCTTTGGTTGTCAGGCCAGCACTCAATCCACTGAGCTACACCAGCCAGGGTATGCATTGGCCCACTTCTGTCATTGTGACTTTTACTTCTGAGGTGGGTCCACGCAGCCCTGTGTGGCTCACTTCTTTCCTATAACGTTTCTAGAGGGCCAACGCAGCACCACCTAGGCTCTCCTGTTGCTTCTTTTCACTTAAGCCCTTCCTTTGTTTCATTCTCCTCGGCTTTAATAAACATACTCTCAAAATAAAATAGAAAAGGGAGTATGAGGAAGAAAAGTAGCAATTGAAGCAACTAGAGGGAGAGAGAGCAATTCAAACAGGAGAACTACCCAGAGAGCACAGTATGATGGAAGCCAAAGAATGAGAGTCGGAAGAGGAGTGACACAGGATTTTAAACGTGGAGAAAGATGAAGTTAGTGGGTTCTGACTGTTGATGGCCAATTTAGCTCATGAGAAAGTAATTTCCAGGGTGGATCACAAACGGTAGAAAATTAAATGAGTGTTAAGGCAGTAGAGTGAGTGCAGAACACGTTTCTCAGAAACATTGGTTTCAGGTTACAGGAAGAAGAAGGGAAACTGACTGAGACGGAGGTAGTAGGTTTATCGGGAACTGGTCTTGAGATGAATACTGAGGGAAGGGAAGGAAGCAAGTGTGCACAGAAGTCAAGATGTGATGCAGGACAAAGGCTCAGCCACCCTTCAGACCTGTCCCTGGTTGGGGTGAGACGGATGAATCTCCACACTCCCACATAGATCGGTTGGTCCTTCAGTGTGGGCTGCCTGAGAAAAGGGCATGATGTGACATCTGAGGACCATCTGCCAGCAGCCTGCCCCCACCAAACAGTGGGGGTAATCAGTTCCACACTTTCAAAGGGGGTCCTGCCTGTGCATTGCAGCCTTCATCACAGGAATAGCTTATAAGGCTAGCAGGGTAAAGGGAGGATGGTTTTTAGGACAGGTGAACTTCGGAAGTAGGTACATAAATATAAATGAATACATCCTAATTATTATTCATTATTGATGACAGCCATAATATTAAAAAAGTGAGTTAATACAGGCCTGGCCGGGTAGCTAAATTGGGTATAGCGTCATTCTCATCCGCCAAGGTTGTGGGTTCAATCTCTGGTCAGGGCACATACAAGAATCAACCAATGAATGCATAAATAAGTGGAACAACTGATCGATGTTTCTCTCTCTAAAAATCAATAAAAAGTTTTAAAAAATGGAGTAATACATTTACAGAACACCTATGTATCTGTTAACACCAGCTGTATGAACAAAAGATAATCTGCCCTGGCTGGTGTGGCTCAGTGGGTTGAGTGCCGACCTGCCAACCAAAAGGTCACCAGTTGGATTCCTGGTCAGGACACAGGCCTGGGTTGTGGGCCGGGTCCCCGTTTGGGGGGTGTAAGAGGCAACTGATTGAGGTTTCTCTGGCACATCGAGGTTTCTCTCCCTCTCTTTCTCCTTCCTTTCTCCTCTCTCTAAAAAAAATAATAAATAAAATCTTTAAAAAAATAAAAATCAAATATCAGAGGCCTATGCTTGTATAGAAGGATTTCTGGTACCAAGAATTAACCAATGAGACACAAACTTTTTATGCCATGCGAGCAATAAAACACAAATTATATGAGCTACATATTTACAGTTCAAGACAGGGCGTTCACACCAGACAGCTATTGTTGTGTTGGCGGTTGTCATTGTTTGATTTGACAATCTAAGGGAAAAGGTCAGGGCTCCTGACTAGATAGTCAGGTATCGCATGTTGTAAAATTTTTGCGGCACACCGGGAGAAAATCGCTGCTATAAGGAGCTGTGGTTTCCTTATTGTGCATCTGTACCACCCAGCCTATGCCTGGTACATAGTAGGTTCTCAATAAATACACACAGAGTGAGTTAGTGCTGGAGTAGGGTGAGAAATGCTCGGGGAGCAGACAGACTGTAGGCCTAGTGCTGCCTGGAGGATTCCGGGAAGTGTCACAGAGGAGGAGTCTTCCAGGTACTGAAGGGGGAGGGGTGGTAGCAGTTAACCCCAGGCAGTTGCCTCAAGGAAAACAAAAGCATAAAAAAGAATACTTGGAGAGTGAGTGGAAAGTAAGCCCGAAAGGAGAAATCTCCTGTTTAAATAAAGGGCACATATGATACAGACACACATTAATATCTATACAGAAGAGAGTTGTTTTTTGTGGTAATGTGGAATGTTCAGTGAATTTGCATTAACAGGATTTTATGAGGACAGAATTTTTCAGCTAGACTTGAATGGAAGGATATTGTTTTAGGTGGACAAGATAGAGGTGGTATGATATGGTAGTTGAGTGCTGTTCTTAGATGTAATAGATTTATGTTCAAAGTACAGGGGTTCGAAGGGAGCCACCCCAAGATGTATCTACCTTAGCGGCATGGGAGTTATTTTGAGCTAAAGAAAACCAAGATCCTGCAGGCTCGAGAAAAACTTCTGCTTCCCCAGCCCCCTTCACTATCTAGAAGAATTAAACCAGGAGCCTGGCCCTCAGCAAGAGTTAAAAACAGAACTGGCTGTTTTCTGTCTCTGTGGAGGACAAACTGGTTACTGAACACGCGCTCTCCCTGCGATGACCTCTGAGGCCCCGACGTGCACTACCTCATCCCTCGCTCAGGACGTCCCGTCTACCTCAATTTCTCCTTCTGCCTCTGATCCTCTTGTGTGTGTAGGGTCTCCGAACCTCTCATATATGTGGGGTTCCCACACGTATGCACATATTAAATCAGGTTATTTCCTCTTGTTAATCTGTCTCATGTCTATTTGATTTAGACCACCTGAAGAAACTTGAGAGTAGAGGGAAAGATTCTTCCTCCCTTACAAAAGCCTGGCTCTGTTGTTACCAGACAGGGGCCTGCCTGCAGCCAGCTGTAGTGTGTGGGTTCTTGCCGTCACATAGGAAAGATTTCACAACACGAGTCCAGGTGACTATGAGGATGCATTTATTAAAGCTGGGGACAATGAACAAGGAAGGGCTTATCACAGAAGGAACAGGAGAGCCTAGGTTGGGCTGCCTTACTTCACTGGGAAGTCAGAGAAAAGGGGGCTTTGGACTGGTTCAGGGGATTAACCTGGAATAAGCTGCCAGCTGCCCACTGCCTTAGAGTTTAGGCAATGTATGGCTAAGAAGGAAGCGAGGGAGAAGGGAATGACACAGGCTGCTCCCTGGAAGGGGATCGCCTGCACTGGGTTCTTTGTCTTGAGCGTTTTATCTTTTTTTGCAGGCCTGACTCTTAGGGGAGTTCTCAGGGGAGGGTTTCAGCAGAACATTCATCAGTTCTCCAGGTGTGCCCTTTCAGGGTCATGGTCTCTTCTGATTGGTCAGTGACAGGGCAGGGGGTCTTTTGTCATTGCAGTTGGTTCTGGTCTTTGCCTACCTGGTTTTGCTACTTTTCTGGGCCTGGAGCTGAAATACAGCTGAAACCTAGATGTTATCTCCAGGGAGGAAAGGCCAGGGGAGGAGGTTACCCTGGGGGTGAGGTCCTAGTTTTCTCAGTTTTGCCCCCTGCCAGGCACTGGGGCCTTCTGCCCTGGTGACCATCTGCCCCTGACTGTAAATTGCTCAGCCATTCTGTCTCAGTTTCCCTATTCCACTTGCCAAGGAATTTTCCTATTTTCTCACTATCTTATCTCACTATCACTAACTAGCTGTGTGTCCTTAGGCAAATTACTTAACTTCCCTAAGATTCAGGTTCCTAATTTGCAAAACAAAGGTTATAGTTCCTGCCTCCCACATTCTTTGGGAGGATTTATTGATCTTCTGGGGGTGGGGAGGGAGACCCAGAGAGAAACACTGATTTTGCTGTCCCACTTGTTGATGCTTGCTTCAGTTGATCCTTGTATGTGCCCTAACCCGGAATCAAACCTGCAACCTTGGTGTATCTCGACAATGCTGTAACCAACTGAGCTATCTGGCCAGGGCCTATTGTGAGAATTAATTCATGTTTGTGACACATTAAATACTGTTGGGGAGGAAAAATTATCCTCTACTCTTCAAGGTTCTTCTGGCTGGACTAAGAATCAAACTAAAGGAAGACGGATTAGCAGGAGAAAAAACTGAGACAGTAAAGGGGTAATGTTTGCACTCCATCTTGACGAAAAGATCTTAGAGACCTATGACTCCTTGCTTTCAGTCAAATTCTGTAGTTGAAATTAACCTAAACACATCCTTAAAGGAAAGAATGTATGACGATAACATCTTTCTTAACGCCAGGTTCTACAAAATAGTTGTTTTATCAATTCATGGTAACTAGAATGTTTGCACAAGCATTATTTTACAGGCCCTTTGGGTGGTCCACTGACCACAGAAAACATCTTGTGACTATCCCAGGATCAACTGCCACCAGATGTCAATCATGAGACAACTGACTTCATCCTCATTCCCAAGCCCTACCCCCATCCCCAGGCCCCTGTAAAAGCCGTCCACAAGAACCCCTTGGGAGCTTGACTTCTCTTTCCTGGTTGACTCCCTTGTGTACAAGCTCTTTGCAAAAACTATCTGCTTGACTTGTACTGAGTTCACTGCTTATTTCTATGGCACTGAATCTCAAAAACCTGGCATTTAAGTCTAGTAACATTACTATGTGATAACTAAGGACCTAGAAGGCGAGAGCGGAGTGTGTATGTTGGGAGCGACTGCTGAGTAAAGGCAACAGTGGGGCTATGGTAGGGTCTCATTGTCAAATCCATTCCTATTTTTGGAGTTCCTAAAATAAAATAGGGCTTTTCCCTCTAACACTTTAGTTGGTGATTTTATCTAACTTCTTTCCTGTGAAGAAGGACAAATTGGTGGCCAATAAGGTTTTGCCTTAGGGAACTTGTCTGAGCAAGGACAAAAAGGCAAGATCCAGTTGTAATGATAGGATTTGAGTGCTTGCTGCAACCCTTGACTACAGAGATCTTAATCTGGGGTCCAGGGCAGAAGATCCCAGCCTAGTTTCTTCTACTGACTCCATGGCTGTTTTGCGTAGGAACCGGAGCCACTGGCTGGAAGCCAGTCTTTATTAGTGTGAGTTAATTATTCCTTTTCTTTTCCATTCTAAGGTATTTATTTCTATCACATTTATTTGCATATATTTTTATGGTACTAAGCAGATACCCTCTTTCCTGTTAAGACCACCCCAAAATGCTTCAGGTAAAGTTAAGGGGTTACATACATACTTCAAAAATCTGATTAAGGGGTGGAAAAAAGAATAACTACCAGGCATTTCTCCAGTGGACCTCGGAGTGAGAACTGCTCGTGCTCTGGTCTCTGCAGCTGTAACCTGCGGTGTTCTGATTATCCCCAGACGGGGTTTTCTTTTTTCCTGTTACATTGAGTCATTTGCCTTCGAGATTGACATTCACATCTATTCACAAATTAAAATGCTTCAGTATCCCCGGCTAAAAATAAAAAGTGATTACAAAACTTACCTTAATTCTGTCTCAAATTCATTTGTTTCCCTCAAATTGGTTCAAAACCAAAACCCATAAAACTTGTCATCTACCATTCCTCCAGGCCTTGGAAGTCTGCCCTCAGAAGCTTCAGACCAGATGCTTGAGAAAATAAGCCTGCAAAAGAGGAACCTACAACACCTGGAAATTGGACTACATTCCATAATAAAGCCCTTGCCACTTAAGTACACAACTCTCCCGTTACCATTATTAAAGTACAGGTTACCATAGTAAGTTATCCAAAACCAGGACATGGCCGAACTCCTGGACTTTTACCACACCGGTGGCCGCCTGCATGTGGCCTTACACACTGAGGCTGCTCTAGACTCTTCTATCTGTCCTCCACCCCTAAGGAGATTTCCTTTAAAACCACCAGAAAGCTTTCTGAACGCAGCACCTCCTTTCCAGTAGCCCGCCCCACTCAAATGCTTCTTTCCAGCTTTGCCTCCAGCTGGCCTACTAAACTGTTTATTTGCTGGAGGCAAATTTTCCTCATTCTTTCAGTTCCACTGCTCCCAGATTGAGAAATTCTGGGCTTGCTCCAGATTTGTTGTTTTTTTCTACAATGTCAAGGTTCGTTTTGGGGTTTTTTTTCCCTTTGCTATCAGGCACCTTGTCCTGGGTTTGTGTGCCTTTGTTCTCTGCCTGTGGATCACTGATTGACAGAGCTCGTGTCAGCAGGCCCTTAAGATCCCAAGGGATAGGCCAGGTGGCCTTGTCACCCACACCCTGAGACTCCTCATAATTGCATTGATGCTCACGTAACTATGTGGAAAATACTTGTGAACTGTCAGGCTTGGGGTTAATTGGTTTCAGTTTACATCTTAGGGGAGTAGAGTCCTATTGCACATGCAGCCCTGGTACAAGTGCCTGAACCAGCTTCACCCCAAGAGGAGTGGAGTCATGAAGAAAACCAATTCCTTTTACTCCACCCTTTCATACACCGCCTCCAGCTCCTTCCCAGTGGAACAGATGAAATCTTAGATTACAAGTTTTCAAACTCAATTACTTGTTCATTAATATCCAGGAGTGGCAGATATACGCTGCTTCCCTTTTCATGGCAGGTCAAAGATGAAATTTGATTATGCTTTGAAGGATGTAGTTTGCCTCTTGTAATTCCGTGCTGTATCTTTATTAGTGTTCTGCAGCCTAAAGTGCCCTTATTTAACCAAGGGAGGCGCACTTGTCTGCATATATAGAGACAGGAGCAAGCACCGGGAGAAGTCAAACCCGTCCTGCACAATGAAGAAGCAGCATAAGATGGAGGCAGCACCACACTGTGAGCTAAGTAAGTAACTAGCAAGTATGGAACAGCCCAGGGAAGTTGCCCAGCTGGGCGGAGGTTCCCAAAGGAAAGGTTCTGGTTTGGAGGGACTTTCTCAAACTCCCCAGATGTGTTATAGAGAGATTCTCAGAATTAATTTGTGCATTTTCTTTCTCTCCAGGAGAAAGTCTGTATGCAAATCAGCCTGTACCAGTTAATGATGCATTCAGCCCAGTTTTTGGGTCCCCAAATTTTTTACTTCATACTTTACTTGGATTTTCCTGATTTGGAGTTTACTCTCTTTTTCTCATCTCTTGGACTCTTTTACCAACTAGGGAAACTTTCTCTTAGCAGTTCTTAGTTGAAGAAAGAAGTTGGAGGGTTTATGCTTTTCCTCTCCAGACTTACGACTTGGTTAAATAAGCTTGGCTATCTTTATTATAAGTGTGGGAAGTGTGTGTCCAGAAATGTTTCTATGGCTCTAAACGATGTTGTAGAAAATTAGGGTGGTTTGTCAGACCATTTGTTTTCTTTCCTCTATAGCACCAGTAGTCTAGTTGCCATCTTCAGAAAAAGACTCTAGGACGTGTGTGACGTTGAGGCTGGGGGATGGAGTGGGATTACTCTGGGGTAAGTGGAGATAAAGCCTGGGGGAAGAAGTGAGTCAGATGGATAGGATGGAGGAAAATGATTCATTACCAGGGCTTGGGAGTAGGGCATCTGATGCGATCGAACTGGCTGCCGTAGCTGATGTTTGGCGGTTTCTCTCAAGTGTGGGATGCTCTTGGTGGGGCACAGATACTACGATGTGGCTCTGGGGGCGAGAGGAAATGGTCCGGCAGGTGGCTGTACTTCACAGGGTGGAGCTATACTTCGGAGAGCCACGTCTCCAGAAGAAACGAGGTAGATTGCCATTAGCTAACGTGAAGCCGAGACGAACTATTGCACGAAACTTATCTGTCCGCGGGGTGCGAGCCTTCCAAATTCACACTCCGTGGGCTGAACCAGCGTAACCACCTGCTCTGTAGGATGCAGCTCCGCGCAGGCCGCTGGGGCCTCTCCCCCAGCCAGATATCGGAGTGGGCGGAGCCTCGGGACTGGCTGCGGAGTTGCCACGCGCACCGACAGCTACCGGGAATTCAGCGAATCCAGCCAATAGGAATGCGCGGCTGCTGTGCAGTCGGCCAATGGCGGGGTGTGTAGGGGTTGGATGGCTTGGCGCTGGGTCCAGGACTATGGAGCTGCTGGAGCGGGGACAGCTTGTCTGGTGACTGCGGAGCTGGTAAGGCAAAAGGTTGGCGAGGTCAAGGGTAAAGCGAACGCTCTGTTTTTTTTCCAATCTGGCCGGGAGGGCGCGGGGCGGCTTGTGGGTCTGCCCGGGAGAAGGTGCCGGGGAACGCGGAGCGCCGTGCGGGACTGCGGGGCGGTGCGGACAGTGGGGGCCAGAGGCGCGGGATCCAGATGGAGCAGCGTTATTCGAAGGGAGAAGAGGACGCGGGGAGTGGGATCTAGTGGTGGGCGGGGAACGAACGCCGGAGTTCGTGGGGCCTCACCCCTTCTTTCCGCGGCCTAGGGGAAATGGCCAACCCCTGACTGGACCTGCTCCGCGCGGGCACCCGTGATCGAGGGTGGGGTGGGTGACCCGCTTCACGCCTCGGAATAGGCCGGCGGACACAGGGCAAGGTCCTGGTGGACTCCTTACCTGAGGAGCTCTAGGGCCCGGTCCGCTCCCTGGGCTCCCCACTTCAACAGAAAGTTCATTTTTGTGCAGCAAATAGAGCGACTTCCCGCGAAGGGCCGGGGCGGGCAGCTGCGTACTCGTGTATAGATAGATTGGTTTTAGGCCTGTTTGTGCAATTATCGCATATGGTATGGAATGTTATGTAAGTGGGGTGGATGCTCTTCATTTGTTCGGTTTCATATGTACCTAATTTTTAAGCTGTCGCTTACTTTTTATTATATCACCTTTGGATTCCTTTTCACTTGTATTTTTCCCAAATACCCCACCTCATATATCAGACTATTTTAAAGAGAATCATTAGGGGAGAAGTTGAGGAATCCGGCCTTGAGTTTTCTGTGTGTGAAATGAAGATCTTCTCATATTGTCCATGCTCTCAAAGGAGTGTTAGGAAGTTAAAGAAATGTGACATCTCTTTAAAGTGGGAAGTAAAAACAAAAATTATATGGAGAGTCAAGGATTTCAAGAAACTTTTGCTTCCCTAATTTTAGTGATTATTGGTGAAACCAGGGGGATACTGTGTTGGTCTTGACTCCTGTGGACTCTGAAACCCTCCCAGTTTGCACGGTGTTTTTGGCTGTGTAAACTTTTGCATAAGTTGCTTAGCCTCTTTGTTTCCACATACTTGAGATGGGGATTGGTAGTAATATCAATTTTATAGTGTTGTTGGTGAGTATTAAATGAGGAAATACACACAAAGTGCTTAGAACTGTTGCTGGCGTGTGGGAGGTCCCCCCCCCTTTTCTTTACTATTCCCTACATATGCCTTCTTTCCCTTTAAAGATTCTAAACTTAACCTTTGATCAGAATCCTGTTATCCTATTGCCAGTGAACCCCTGTCATTAACATTGATCTCAGTGTATAGTATAAATTACCCATAACTAGAGGCTTCCTGCTGGGTGTTTATTTTTATCATTAAATAAGGTTGGAAACTATTACTATTCTGGGTCTGTCTGTGGTACCTGTTTTGGGTACAGGAAACCTAAGAACTTCCTTGGCCGTTTAATTTTTCATTGGATAATATAGCATTTACAGCCTTGGGGCCTAGGCACAGTTTCTTTTGGACCCAGATCCAATACCAAAAAGGCCACGATTGCAGCATACTTGATTCCTCATGTTTCCGGAATGGCCAAGCTGGGACTGGGGAGGGGAATTTCTTGGCAGTCTGGCAGCACTTCTTGTTAAAGAATGGGGAAGCTTGGTGTGAATCTAATTTTATTCTGCTGTTAGGAAATCAGCAATGTTCCTTGGATTACTCTACAGAGCTATCGGTCAGCTTTGGTTCAGTTTTGACTCAGTGACATGAAAGTTAGAGGTTAGAGAATGGTATCCATGAAGTAGTAGTTTGTGTGTTTGACTTTTAGTGCTAAAAGCTTGGGTGGGCGCTGTGGAGTCAAAGATATCTTTATTCCCTGCCTCCTCACCGTGGGCCTAAATACAGATGTGTGATGACAGATTCGTGCCCTTTTTATGAGTGTCACAGTCCCTCTCAAGTTCTCTCTGGAAGCTCTGATGGAAGACTGTCATGTCTTCTAGTTCTCCTTCAAGGAAGCTGCTATTTATACATGTAGACTTATTGAGAACTAACTGTAAAATGAGAAACTTTGAATTTACAAAAAAGAATATCGCGCCCTGGCCAGCGTGGCTCGGTTCGAGCGCAGTCCTGTAACTGAAAGGCTGTGGGTTTGATTCCCCGTGGAGGCACATACCTGGGTTGCAGTTTCTGTCCCCATGTGGATCCCTGGGTGCGTTTGGAAGGCAACTGGTCCATGTTTTTCTCTCACACGATGTTTCTCTCTTTTCCTTCCTGTCTTTCTAAAAACAATGAAGAAATGTCCTCTGGAGAGGAAAAACTTTTTTAAAAAACTTAAAAAGAAGAACATTGCTTACTGTAGCAGTGTGCTGGTCTGATGTGACTGAAATGCAGATGGTATAAGTTTAGTTATTTAGCTTCACAGTAAGACAATTTTTTACTACTCTTATAAGGCTGAAAATTGGATATTGGCATAGTGAGTGTGGAGGACAGTGTCTTTGTGAAACCTCTTTATTTGTACTTGAATAAGGAGGAAAAGGAGTGACATCTTTTTTTTTTAAGATTTTATTTATTTATTTTTAGAGAGAGGGAAAGGGAGGGAGAAAGAATGGGAGAGAAACATCAATGTATGGGAGATACCTCGATCGGTTGCTTCTCACACACCCCCACCTGGGGACCTGGCAGCAAACCCAGCATGTGCCCTGTATGGGAATTGAACCCGTGACCTTTTGGTTTGTAGCTCAATCCACTGAGCTACACTGGCCAGGGCAGAAGTGACATCTTTAAAGAGTTGAGTGTTTGCCCTGACCGGTGTGGCTCAGTTGGTTGGTCAGCATTCCACAAAACAAAGTGAAGTGAAGCAAAGTGAAGGGTTGTCAGTTCAATTCCAGGTCAGGGCACATGCCTGGGTTGCAGGTTCAGTCCCTGGTCAGGGCACATACAAGAGGCAACTGATTGACGTTTCTCTCTCACATTGATGTTTCTCTTCCTTCCCCCCTCTCTAAAAGTAAATAAATATAATCTTAAAAAAAAATAAAGTGTTGAGTGTTTGAGGTAGAAAGGGGAGCCTGTTGCACTAATATTGTCACCTTTATCATGATAGTCTCTGTGGGTTGATTAAAATATTTTGGAAAAGAAGCCTGGCAGCATTTGAAGGTATAGAATATCAGGAGTTAGAAGACCTCAACCCTTGTCTCGCTCATTGGATGCTATTTGTTCTTTTGATAATTTAACACAAATATATTGAACGATTAACTTTTTTAAAAAAAGAGTTCATTCATTTACTTTTAGAGAGATGGGAAGGGAGGAAGAAAGGGAGAGAAACATCAGTGTGCGAGAGATACATCAATTGGTTGCCTCTCTCATGCCTCCGACTGGAGATCTGGCCCTCAAGCCAAGCAGGTACCTTGACTGGGAATCGAACCAGCAACCCTTTGGTTTGCAGGCTGGCACTCAATCCACTGAGCCACTCCAGCCAGAGTTGCTCTTGCACTTTTAATTTAAGGTCAGAGTAACTTGCATTTTCTAGTGTAAGAACCAGTTTCCAGTGAAGACTTAAATTGGGAAGTTAGGGTTTCAGTGTTTGTGCCTATTGGCTAGTAGGTCATCTTGTATGGGTTATTATTGTTTGTTTTGGTCCCATTTATTGCTAATCATCAAGTGTCTGTTAAACTCCATGGTAATGAAAGGAGAAGGCAACAAGTTAAAATTCTAATAAGTTCCAAAGAACAGAAGGAGGCATAAATGAGGTTGGAGAATCTTGTAGTATGTATTGCCTGTCTTTATACATAATTTGGTTTTTTGCTTTAAGAAAAGAAACGTTGAGGTAAATATGTACTTAAAATTGTTAAGGCCAGTCTACGTCAGGGGGGCCAATACTGTCATTAGAATAAATGAGTTGATATAATCTACTGATAATCATTTTTCATCTTTACCAGAGCAAAAAGCGACTTAACCAGGTATAAGGGCAAAACATTTTTTTTTTTCCTGAGGCCAGAAATAGATACAGACTGATTAATGGACTTTTTTATTTCTGTCGAAAGGGGTCTCTGGAATTGTTTGCAGAGTTGGACTTGTGTTCCAGGACAGATGTGTCAGGCCAGGGGGCCAGGTTGGTCTCCCAAAGGGAAATGCACTGCTGTAAATTTCTGGTTAGGAGGGAATCAGAGGGAGCTCACACTGGGTGAGTTGGGAGGAACAAAGACCAAACTGTAGTCTCTAGGAGTACACCTTTAATGAGTAGTAAAGGTTTGGAAGCTGGTTAAGCCCCAGCACTGAGCATAGAAAGTGAGGAGTTCTATTTAGGAGGTGTCTGAAGTCTCTGGTTGATGAGTGGTATTTTTGTGTGAAAGATCTGTACTTCTTGACAGCCTGCCCACATTTCTCCCAACTGTAATCATCGTTCACACCCAAGCAGCTGGTTTCATTATCAGTTATACACTCTTTCTCCCCATATCTTACTCCCCTTTCTCTTGCTAATTAATTTTCTTTTTTTTCTTTGTCATTAGATGTTCTCAATGTTAGGTTTTTCTTTCAACTATAAAAGAGTCTCAGAAGTCCAACTTGGGTGAGAAACAGCAAGCTGGGTGTTGAGTTGAAATTGTGGTTCTCTGGTAAACTAAGCAAGATTATTATGATAGCACACAAAGTCAGTAATATGAAGAACAGTCTGAGCGGGTATTTCCAGAGAGAGGGACTGGCTCGCATTCCGACGCCCAGGTGCGGACTGAGCACATTGTACAATAGCAGCACTGTTTGTACTTTATGAACTGGGCGTGCTTGTGTGGCTTTCGGCTGAAGACGTTCTGATAGCACTCACTTGGGCAGAGAGGAGTTAGAGTTCCCAGGCCTTTTTCTTCAGCTAACACCAGAGGGGCTTTTCACTTTGTTCTTTCTGTCAGGGAGTAGATGTCATCAGTCTTCAACCTGTCTTTTTAAAATTTTATGTTGAATTGATTTTCATAAGAGAAAAATAGGATACACTTACCCAAATTAAAAAAACAAAATTCCTTTGGCCCTGAATCAAGGCCAGCAGTTTGTTGAAGCTGTTGGTTTCAAGCAGGAGCCTAAAGCAGTGTCTTTCTATGGTCTGTTGGCCATTTCAGAACTTAGGAAATGTAACGGTCAATTCATTAGAAAGAAACATCTGGGTCGTTGGTAATAGATGTGGGTTAATATTTATTTGTAGGCAGTTAATACTGGGATTCCAAAGTGCAGAGGTCCCTGATTTAACCTGTTTGTTAGAATTATAATACTGTAAAGTTCAATTATTACAAAAAAATTACTGTGAATTTTCTACCAATAACAATAGGACAATTTTGAACTGTGAAAAAAAGAAATTCCAAACTTCACATCCTCAAGAATAATTTAGAAATTCACATGGCTTTTCTGAGCTATTTCCTCTCACCCCCATTGGGGAACATTTTTTTTGGAACTAATTAGGTAGATGGACGTCCTAGATGGAAGAGACTCAGAAAATGGTGCATTTTTATTGACCTGGAATGGAAAAACAGAGGAAGTAATAATCTTTTTTAAAAAATCTTCTCCTGAGGATGTATTTATTTGAGAGACAGCGAGAAAGAGAGAAAACATCCATCAGTTGCCTCCCGGACTCGCCCGAACCGGGGATTGAACCTGCAACCTTTTTTGGTGTATGGGATGACGCTCCAACCAGCTGAACCAGGTGGCGAGAGTGAATCTTTCACCTTAAAAAAAGTGGCTGGTAATCTTCCTTATTAAAACACAGAGGGTTCCGAAAACAATGAGCTCTGTTTGAGCCACTCGAATATTTCGGTTTTGTTGACTCCCAGTCATCAAGGGGCAGAGGCTCACTTTCCTAAAGAGCACCTTGTACGACGTAGGTGTTAGATTAACAGCCATGGTTTTGTGGGAATATCAAGTGCCATAACCTTAAAGTAGACCTTTAGGAAAAAAGGAATTTTAGAAGTATTGGGAAATCTTTACATTTTCTTAAGGACACAGTATGAATGTTAAAATGTCATAACTCCTTGTAACTTTCTAAAACACTCCGGTGTCACTTTTGAAAACCTTGATCTGTGCTCCTGGCAGTTTCTGCTTTGCCGCCAGCACGTTGCTGGCAGGACGCATTGTCTAAGGGAGGCTTCAGGAGAGAGTAAACTCCACACATTCCTGTTTACTTTTATTTAATTGCTTGTGTGCAAAAACACCTTTCTGTTTGCTTCTGTGAACGTTCTTTTCCTACATCAGCAATTTTCAACCTTGTTCCTCTCATGGCACACATAAACTAATTCCTAAAATACTGTGGCACACCAAAATATATATTTTTTGCCAATCTGACAAAAAAAATAGGTGTAATTTTGATTCATTCACACCAAACAGCTATTGTGTTGGCTGTTGTCACTTTTTTATTTGACAAGCTAAGGGAAAAGAGGTCAGCGCCCTTGACTAAATAGACAGGTATTGCATATTTTAAAAATTCTTGTGGCGTACCAGTTGAAAATCACTGTCCTATGTAATGCTGTCTTTGTTTACATAGCGAAAGGGAGGAAAAAAGAAGGAAAGAATCAGAGAACTAACTGTGTAAAAACATTCCTCTCTAAACCTTACTATTTTAGGGACACCTTTACAACATTGAATACAGCTCTAAAGTCAGTGAAATAGTTTTGAGTGCCTTTGCTGTAAATAGCATCAGGGAATAAATGATTTCAAGATTGCAGGGTAAGAGTTATGATAGAGGTAAGCAGCTGGTGCCTTGGGAGAACATGGAGGAAGGCCATTTAAGAGTGAGTCAGGAAATGCTTTCCTGAGGATTTGGCTTCTAATTCTTTGCATTCAGATGAAACTCCCAAATCATAACTTCACAGGATGGCTACTTGGGCACTAAGGCAGAGTGGTAGTAAATTAAGCTTAGAGCAATACATGCTTGCCAGGGGAAGGCT
This sequence comes from Desmodus rotundus, assembly GCF_022682495.2. Taxonomy (NCBI): domain Eukaryota; kingdom Metazoa; phylum Chordata; class Mammalia; order Chiroptera; family Phyllostomidae; genus Desmodus; species Desmodus rotundus. Next base: position 153,072,660 of record NC_071389.1, read on the forward strand.
GCAGATCTCCAATTATCTATCATTATAGAAGCTTTGTCAGCGAGAGTCCGCAGTGTTCATTAAGAAGCGAATCCGGAGAGCAATGGGTGGCTGACAGCACCAGGACCAAGTACTTGACTGAACCCAGATTCAGCACAGGCAGTGCAGACCTGCCCCCGGAGATCATGACAGATAAGAATGAAAACAAGGTAGGAATTTGATCAAAGGAGGAACTCAAGACCCAGAGAAGTTAAGTGAGGTACTCGAAGTCATTTGACTTAGCAAGTATGATTCTAAAGCCACAAGTTTCCTCTTTCCCCTTCTTGGGAACAAGGAGACAATTATTCCATTCAAGTCGTAGACTGGAGGGATTGGAGATTGGGTTGGGCCATCTGGATTACACTGATGGGGTGAAGATATGTACTGAACTCTTTAACATTTCAAGAAAATCATGTGTAATCAGGATACTGGAGAACTCTCAGTTTTTTAAAAAAGATGTTATTTCTTTATTTTTAGACAGAAGGGAAGGGGGAGAGAAAGAGAGAGAGAGAAGTATCAGTGTGTGGTTGCTTCTCACACGTCCCCCATTGGGGACCTACACTGAAACCCAGGCATGTGCCCTGACTGGGAATCAAACCCACGACCCTTTGGTTTGCAGGCTGGCACTCAATCCACTGAGCCACACCAGCCAGGGCAGAACTCTTACTTTTTAAATGTTTAGTCTTTGTTTTCTTAAGATTCTTTAATATATGTTTATTAATTTTTTCCTTAAAATGTGTTTCTCTTAGAACTAAATTATTAGAAAAACTCTTGAAATTATGGTTTTATAGTTATTTGTTACTCATTCATTTATACAAGTTTGATGTGTTTTATACATGGTTTTTGCTAGTTAAAAATAATTTGTTACTTCAACCTCTAAAAAGACAAAAAGAGGCAAATCCAACCATATGCAGCAGCATGGACGGAGCTAGGAGGTATTTTGCTCAGTGAAATAAGTCAGAGAAAGACAAATACCATATGATTTCACTTATATGTGGAATCTAAATAACAAGATAAACAAAATTGAAAGAGACTCAGAAATACAGAGAGTAGACAGCTATCAGAGGGGAGGGGGGTTGAGGGAGCTAGGGGAAAAAGGTGAAGGGATTAAGAAATAAAAATCGGTAGTTACAGAATAGTCACAGGGGTATGAAGTACTGCATAGGGAATATAGTGAAGAATATTCCAATATGATTGCAATAGCTGTTAATATCGCAATAACTGTGTACAGTGCCAGGTGGATATTGGAACTATCAGGGCACTTTGTAAAGTACGTGATTGTCGAACCACTATGCTGTACACGTGAAATCAGTACAAAATACTATTGAAACTAAACTGTAATTGAAAAAAAAGAAGGAAATCCATATCCTCTCTTTACGTTAAAAAAATGCACACAGTAAAAAAATTTTTTAAAGAACAACATGTTATGTGGCATATATTCAGTTTAGTGACCTCATTTGTGCCCCCTACTTCGTTGTCTTTTGGAGATTGTATGTATGTGTACTTGTGTATATTTTCCTTTTGTTTTTCTACATAAATGATAGCATACTGCATACTGTTTTATAAATTGGGTTTTTTACTTGACAGCATATCTTGGATATTATTACCTATTAATATCTATAGATCTGCCTTATTTCTAATAGCTGCATGGTATTCCATCCTATGAATATTCATAGTTTACCAGTCCCCTACTAATATCTGGGTTGTTTTTTGATGCTACAGTCTTTTGACACTACAAACACTGCTACAGGAAATATTCTTGCACATACTTCCTCATGTGAATGTTCCTTTAGGATGCATTCTTAGAAGTGGAACTGCTGGGTCAAAGGATATGTAGATTTTTGACATTTTAGACAGAAAATGTAATTTTATTAGCATGTTTGACTGTAGAACAGTCTTACAGCTTTTGATAAGGAATGGGATACAAGAGTTATATTACATTTAACCGTGAGTGCCATTTTCTCTGTTGATGGCCGTTGATGGTGTGAAACTCACTGGCTGTGGGAGGAGGTGATGCTTTAGGGTTGGGGGCGATCTGGACATCACAGCAGCGCTACTCACGATTGTCAAAGTGCTGCTGAGTTGATTCTGCTCGCTCTGTACCTCAACTTCACTTTCCCTTCGTGGCCTGGTGGTACGGCCTTAGAGAGCACAACTGTGTTAATGTTAACTGAGGCACTCTCTCCCTTGGGAGCACACCTGCACCCCCGCCCCGCTTCTTCCCCCAGGAGCATCACCTTTGCCTGCCTCTCTCCTAAGCTCCAAAGGCCCTTCTTCTGCCTCTAACTTGTTTCCTGAGCCTGCACAGCCCAGCGGACTCACTTCTGCTACCTCCGTAACTTTCTAAATAAACTTTCTCTTAAAAATGTCTAACTTACTGCTTCCGTATGTGTCTTACATTTTCATGGAGACTTAAATACCGTGCAGCAAGCGCACCAGGCATAACCGACCCTCGCTGCCCCGGTTTTGTTCTGTGTACACGGCAGACAGTGGAGCTTGTAGTTTGGTTGATGAAAAGTTTTGATGAGAAAGTTGGAATCTAGAATCCATTTTTTCTCTTGGAATAATACATTCCTGAGATTTCAGAGAGAAGACCAGACTTTTTATATTATTGGCCCTGTATATAATTAGTATAGGAATAATCAGTTAGAATACTAACAATGATTATTAAATATTCTTAAAAATTGATTCTAGAGAGGGGGGAAGGGAGGGAGAAAGAGAAGGAGAGAAACATTGATGTGAAAGAGAAACATTCATCCGTTGCTTCTCACACGCACCCTGACAGGGACCAGGCCCAAAACCCAGGCATGTGCCCTGACTGGGAATTGAACCAACGACCTTTTGGTTTGTGTGATGATGCCCAACCAACTAAGCCACCCCAGGCAGGGCTAATTAATAAAATTTTTATCATGAAATATTTCTGGCCCTGGCCGGGTAACTCATTTGGCTAGAGCGTTGTCCCCATATGCCGAAGTTGTGGGTTTGATCCCCAGTCGGGGCATGTACAACAAATGCATAAATAAGTGGGAAACAAACTGATGTCTGTCTGTCTGTCTCTCTCCCTCTCTAAAAAATCAATAAAAATTAAAAAAAAATTCTGTCTAAAGTTATTGGGTTGGCCAAAAAGTCTGTTATGTTTTTTTCCATAAAAGACACATTTTTTGTTTTCACCAATAACTTTATTGATCTGGATATTTTGAGCATGTTGGCTATCTCCTGCTATTGGCTTCCTGTTGGTAGAGGCCAGGGGTGCTGCTAAACATCTTCCAATGCATATGATAGCCCCACCGCAAAGAATTATTTAGCCAAAATGTACCAAGAAATTTTGCAAACCACTTTTGACACATTCAATCAGTCACAGTACCTTCTCCATACACTGCAAATCTTTTTTTTTTTTGCCTTTCAGTTGCATTTTTACCTTTCTTGAAATAATAGAGTGAAATACGCTGATATGTGTATTTTCTTCCATCCTCAATATTAAAATGGCTGCACAAAAAATCACCAATTTTGACAACTTTTTTTTAAATACACACTGATGTGACAGCTGTCACGATACAATCAAACAAAATTGTTTTGAACGAAGTTCAAGACAATGAAACTATACTAGAGCCATCTTCCGGAAAAAACTGAACGGACTTTTTGGCCAACCCAGTATTTAACTGTCACCTCTGCTGACTACAGGCTTGGGGAAAACACACTACTATGTCATTTGTTTGCTTTTCAAATATGTTCAGTAGCCTATTTTGGATAGGAATCTTCCTCAAATGTATAAGGTACTTATGTGTCTTCTTAAATAAGATATCATCTCTACAAAAATAATCTAATTTAAATAATTCTTGGTGAGTAGGCCACAGTTAAGAACTTGAGTTATTCTTAATAATAATATTTTATTAAGAATAATATTTTATTAAGAATAATGTATATGAATACTATAATCTCTATAATAATATATAGGAGAATTTATAATATTCTTATATATTCTTATATTATCTATTCTCTATTATATATTATTCTTATTATATTATTCTTATATTATTATCTATTCTCTATTATAACATATAGAAGAATATATATTATTCTATAATATATATTATAATATATTCTTATATATTATATTCAGTATATTCTTATATATAATAATATAATTAATACATTATTATTTTTAATAATAATGTTTTCAGAGCTGATGGAAGTATAAGGAAGGTCTCTTTGCCTCATACCAAATGGCCTGAGACCTTTTCCTTTAGGATCCTTAGTCTGAGGTCAGATTTGTGGTTTCTAATTGACTGGCAGTTCGAATAACCAGAGTACCTGGCTTCTTAGAATTATATTTAAAATAAAGTTCAGAGGCTCTGGGTGGCACCAAGGGGCTGTGCTGCGATCGAAAGCTAAGTGGTACTGCAGCTGAGTCAGCAGATGCGTAAATCCCAGTTGGGTTAGGAGCTGTTGTAACTGATGAGAGGGTGGGTTGAGTCAGTGTTACTGGGGTCTGGTGGCCCAGAGCCTGGTAGGAGGGACATCACAGGTTGTACCTCGTAACAGAACACTGGATATTGGTTACTGTAGAGGTGGAATATGTTTTCTAGATTAGCTAGTGGTCATATGTTTTATATCCCAGAAAATAAATGAAACCTAAAACCCCTTTTAGGTCTGAATTCTCTAATTCTTTAATTTTGGTACAGTATAGAATATGTGGGTAGATAGATTACCTAAAACAAAGCGGAGGACTGTTCAGTTAGGAAGAACTAAGGGACAGGGTTGGAAAAAGACCATTTAAGCAGTAAAAGATAGCTAAGGGGAGGCTTTATACCTCTCTCAGTAGGATAGTAATTATTGGGATTTAAGTGGGGGTGTTCACAATATATATTACTTCATATTTTCCCATCTGAATTGGGAATTGACTGACAAGCAGATTCCTTAATCGGTAGATCAAAATTTAAGTCAGCCTTGTTGGTGGGGTTGGCTGGAGAATACACCATAGATCTGGGGCCAAATGGGCTTATTAAATCCCCTCCCCCACAGCTGAACTTATCCCAACAGAATGTGGGACATTTGAGACACAGCCTCGTCCTCACAGGCTGCTTCCTGCAGGACTAAGAAAAGCGCTGGCACCTTGCAGACCATGCCTAGCTCTCCCTGCAAGCCCGGGAGGGGAGGACCATGCTCAGTTTCCTCTCCCAGTTGTTGAAGGGGTTGGGGATGAGACCCGAAACATCATACCTGAAGTCTATCCTGGGGGAATGTGAGTGAGGCTGGGGAATTTCGGCCCTCTACTACCAGTATGCTGGTGAGGTGCTCACCCCCCCTTTCCAGAAGATTGAAGCCTGAGACCCTGGCATAAATCTTTGTCATTCATTTCTAGTCAAAGCCTCCCCACTACTAGGCAAAACCAAGAGTGCTCCCAAGCAGAAAGAAAAGTCTTGAGAGTTTTATGGTAAAAAGCACGTTCTTGAGAAGAATCAGTTCTGCATTCTTAGCCTCACCTTGGTCCAAGATGCTGATCCTCAGATGTCCAGTGGATTAGACAGTGGAACGTTTTCTTTTTGAGTCATTCAGGTGGCTGACTGGGGGCATGAAAGGCACAAGGCACGCTGTATTCAGGTAGGGCTGGAAATTCCAAAAGGTTGAGTTCCCACAGTCAGTTAAAACAGGAATACTTTTTTTTTTTTGATGTCTTAGTCTACTTGGAGTTAATAATTTAGCAGCTTGGCCCTCTGACTCCTTTTTATTTCTTCACTCTATTTCTCAATCTTAAATTGGTAGGTCAAAGAGAGTTATAGATCTCTGCCCTTAAAAACTCAGCCCTGGTCGGGTAGCTCAGTTGGATAGAGAGTCCTCCCCATACACCAAGGATACGCTAAGGGGTTAAATCCCGGGTCAGGGCTGTGCAGGAATCAGACGGTGAGTGCATGAATGGGTGCAACAACAGATCTATGTGTGTCTGTCTCTGTCTATGTCTCTGTCTCTCTCTCCCCGCCATCCTCCCCTCTTCCCTTCCTCTTTCTCTCTAAAATCAATAAAGAAATAACAATAAAAAGACTCAAAAATGGGGAGAAATCAGTCTGGTTTTAAATTTGGGTTAATCTAGAGGCACAGCATAGACTGGGTGATTGCCTAGCAGCCTCTGTGGGAGCTTATCAAAAAGTATTCGCCTTGCCCTGGCTGGTGTGGCTCAGTGGACTGAGTGCTGGCCTGTGAACCGAAAGGTTGTTGGTTGGATTCCCAATCAGGGCACATGCCTAGGTTGTGGGCCAAGTCCCCAGTTGGGGATGTGCAAGAGGCAACCGATCAATATAGCTCAGGCACATTGATGATGTTCCTCTCCCTCTCTATCTCCTTCTCTTCCCCTCACCCTAAAAGTATATAAATAAAATCTTTTTTTAAAAAAAGCACGTGCTTTGCACATGGGAACCGGTTTGGTGCAGAGTCCGAGTTCTGGGAACTTGGGCATGGCCAGAAAGGGGGCTGCCCTGTGCCCACCACTCAGTGCACGGTGGTGGGGAACCTGGTGCGAAATCATTCATAGACGCCTGCTTCTAAAGGAAAAGGCATTTGCTTGCTTTCCTGAAATCCTGTTTGCTTCAGTTTGGTTTTGAAGTCTTGCCAGCAAAACCATGATTAAGACTTACATTTTTTATTAAATATCTCTTACTCATACTATCAAAACTGTAATTATTTTCAAGGTTATCTAATTCAGTAGAAGAATAATTCTTTTCATATAATAGGGGTTAGGTTGTACAGAGTACAGAATGCTGTTTTTGAACTTGTTAGTTTGTTCTTGTTAATTCCTCTCCCTACCTTTTCTACTTTCCAGAATCCTATTCTAAGAACACCATGGTGTTGGGTCGTGGACAGAAGATACCAAATGGTAATTTATAGTTTTTGTGTTATTCTCTAATTTTTATTTGGAATTAGGCTGGAGTCAGTAAGAGAAATTTACCATATTTCTCTTCTCGTCATCTAGTCCAACAAAAATTGTCCCCATTTCCTCTTCCCTGGCCAACAGAATCTTTATGGAGTCCTGCTCCATTCAGGAATCACCATCTGGTGCCTTGGGCTGTAAATGAAAATGGCTTTGTAACCACAGAAGCCTGCCTCATCTTGTTTCCAGTTCTGAGATGGGCCAAGATTAGCTGCAAGTTTAGTTTCTATAGCAGTAATGCTTGCAAAGGCAGTATTGCTCACACACCTGTCATAAAAATCCCTAGATTGCTTTGGTTGCTGATGGCGCGTTTCAGATATACGTGGAGCAGTAAAATACTGAGTGTGCACCTTATACTGTGTATTCAATTAAAGCTCTTTGACCAATCCTTTCCTAATTCTCAAGTTCCCCTTTAGGATTTCCACTTATTTTTTATAATTTTTAAAAATCAGTTTGGGGCCACTAAAGGTAAAGAGGATTAGTTCCTCCTTTTTTTTTTTTTTTTTTTTTTTTTTTGTAATTGGAGGTTGTAAGGATTTCTTGGAAACACTGAGATAAGAGCTTTGTAGCTGGAAATAGCCATTTGATGGCTACAGCAAACTGGATTTTGTATCTTTCTGGCAGATTAGCCCTTTTCTTCCAGTCCCTCCCCCTTTCCCTTCCCTGTGTTTAATATTAACTGCAAAATGCCAGGCTTGGGGAAACACTGATATATCAGTCTCAGATGAGTCCTCCTATCACGAGAGTTACCCTGTGCCCCGAAGCTCCTTACTGCAGGCCTTAGTCAGGCGGCAAAGGGGTTCCTGCTTGGTGGTTTCCCTGCAGCTTCAAATTTTAGCCTCAAGTGTGGCAGGGTTTTGCAACTTCCACATTTTTTGAGGAGCCTAACGGAAGTGTAATGTCCAGGGATGCTTCTTTGAGTAAGTCCTGCCAAATATTGGGAGGAACGGTCACTAGACTGACCTAGTTTCTTTCTTCTAAAAGTTAGGATTTTAGGTTAGCCATGAGGCTAGTTTGGAGATGTTATATTTTGAGCCCTAGACATTAGTTTTTTTAGAAGAAAATGAAATGGTTCTCAAATTGCCAAGTGGGAATAGAAGTAGGAAGGCAGGAAAACCACTGTGAGACCAGCGGTAAAGCTGATCTGGAGCTGCGCGACTGGCGGAGCGTGTGAGAGGGGGCTTTGTTTATCGTAAGCTCTTTTGTATTTCTCAGATTTTCAATCATGTGAATGTATTGCTCAGTCAAAAATTAATTTATTAAAAATATAAATAAAAATGAAGTATTAGAAAGAAGTTGAGGTACAGTCCGGGTTGGCCTTGTTCCTTTAGGGCATTAAAAAGATTTCAGTATTACCGAAGATGAACCATTAGTGTGTTTTGTTCATTTAAAAAAAAGTTCTTTTCACATCTGTTCATTTAGATGATGCTTCTGAAGACCATGGGGACTCTGCCCATCTCGGCGCCATCAACCCTGCCTACAGCAACTCCTCTCTCCCACAGTCCACCGGGAGCTCAGACGAGCCCTTCACCACCTATTTTGATGAGAAGATTGCCATTCCTGAGGGGGAGGTTAGTGGCAGGTCCTTGGAGGAAAAAGTTACTGGGTAGGGAAACGTGAGCGGAAGGTCTGCTGCACGACTCAAGATCAGCAGCCTCGAGTCTAATTTTGGCAAGCTGTCTCTGAAGACTGAATATTTGAATATTTGTCATCAGAATAACTAGAAACTGTTAAGGAAAACAAGGGCCTTGAAAACAGTTGCCCAGTTGTCTTAGCATTTTTTGATCAAGGAAGTTTGAGTTTTATGTTCCTTTTTTACGGTGGCTTTTGCCCCATTTGGGTCGTGGTTGGGCACAGAGGTACTGGTGTTGTGTGCCTGGTTTTAAAATGAGAGGCTGCTGGCAAAGATCAGGGCAGGGAAGGGGCTCGTGCTTGGGTGGGGAAGTGGCCAGTTTATTGATAAGAAGTGGGTAAGATGGAAGTGAAACTTGGACACACCCATGTTCCAACATCCTAAATCCTTTGTTCCTGTGAGGCTGAGGTTTTGTTTTCTATGTGATAAAATAGATAACTAGTGGGAGGTATAATCAGTTCTCTCTCTCTCTTCCTCTCCTGCAGTACTCTTGCTTTAGCTTTCGTAAACTCTGGGCTTTCACGGGACCAGGCTTTCTTATGAGCATTGCCTACCTGGATCCAGGAAACATCGAATCTGATCTGCAGTCTGGAGCAGTGGCCGGGTTTAAGGTAAACACCTAGTCCCCCTGTGTCCCTTTGAAACACACACAGCACACTTTCACATCCTTTTCCTCCTCTGCCTTTTGGATATCAACCTCTGGACCTGCATGCAGATACTTCACTGGCAGGGACACTTAGGTGAAAAGTGCTTCCCCACTTGTTTTTTTATTTTATTTCATCCATATAGTTTCCTTGAATAAAGGAGAAACTGCAGGCGGGAGAAACCAAGGCTCAGAGAGGTACAAGGAGACATACCAGGCTATGTGCAGACCCTGACACAGAACCCAGGTCATTTGTTCCTGACCTGGGCTCTTCCCTGAATGCAGTGTTCCCCATTCACATCACCAACCAACCAGGCAAACCCTTCGGCCGTCTAATGAGTGCTGTGCTGGGATCTGTTCTTCTCTAGTTGCTCTGGGTTCTTCTGTTGGCCACCATCGTGGGGCTCCTGCTACAGCGCCTTGCAGCTAGGCTGGGAGTGGTCACCGGCATGCACCTGGCCGAAGTATGTCACCGTCAGTATCCCAAGGTGAGCAGTGCGCTGTCCTGTGTGTCTGTCACTCACATCACAGGACCCTGTGTGCCTGGCAGTATGTGCTGGCCCTGCTCTGTGCACTGGAACAGTGAAGGACGTGGGGGTCTGTGCCCTGAGACTGGGAGTCCCACGGGAAATCCTCTAGCCCCTTCTTGCTGCCAACCCACTTTCTATGCTCCTTAAAAATCTAACTTGAGATTCACTTTTTCCCAGAAAATTTCCTTAGAAAAATCCTGTTGAGTGAGCATAACCATTCACTCTGCCCTCTGGCCTCTCGTAGTGCCCAGTCCGCGCGGGTGGTCACTCATGCATTTGTGTCACTCCGTCACTTTGCATTCTGTGTTTTCTTTTTGTTTGACTTCGCCATCAATTTGAATAAAGTTTCTCCCTTATATCAAACTATTTGTGGCAGGATCCTTGGATTTATTAATAATTACTTTTCAATTTACCCTGACCCTGATGTCACGCTGTCCTGTACAGCTGCCTCCTGGACATTCGGGGCCCTTCGTCCCGCCGCCGCAGGCGGGCGCAGAGCCCGGGTCTGGAAGGCAGCTCCGACGGAGCTTCGCCTTTGGGTGAGGTGCTGCTGAACTGCTCTGGTTTTGCCTAAATGTTTAATCTCCTTTCCTGGCTGTAAGAAAGTATCCGTATTAATTTTTTTTTTCTTATATGCTCCTCAGAAGAAAACCTTGATAACTTATAATTTCTTTTAGTTTCTCTTTCTTTATCTTAAATGTTGTTTTTTGAGACAAATTTTTGGGTAGTAGATACCTGGCGGTGTTCTTTTTCTGGCCTCGGTGAGCCAGCATGAACTAAATTTGTCTTTCACCTGTGTTATTTGACCAGATTAGTTTACTATTTTGTTATATAGCACCAATTCCAACCGCTTTGCCCCGAGTCCCTTTGCATACCTGTCCTTTTTCACTTGCTTTCCTATTACATTAAATCAGACCCTAGCCCTGGCCAGGTAGCTCAGTCGGTTAGTGTCAATATACCTAGGCTGTGGTCAGGGCACATACAAGAGTCAACCAATGAATGCATAAATACGTGGAACAGCGAGTCTCCCCCCGCCCCCACCATCGCTTCTGCCTTCCTCTCTCTAAAAATCAATTAAGAAAAAAAAGGATAGGCCCAGCCTTTTCCCATTTGTTTCGTCTTTTCAGCTGAAATCAGGATGGATATTTTCTTCTGTAGTCATTTTCAGTTCTCTCCTGAACAATATTTTGACCATATCAGCATCCTTTTTTCTAAAATTAAGATTTTATTTATTTATTTACTTTTAGAGAGAGGGGAAGGGAGGCAGAAAGAGAGGGAGAGAAACAGCAGTGGGTGAGAGATACAGCCCCTGGTTGCCTCTGGCATGCCCCCAGCTAGGGGCCTGGCCTGCAACCCAGGCATGGTGACCTTTTGGTCACAGGCCAGTGCTCTGTCCACTGAGCCACACCAGCCAGGGCGATTTCCCCTTCAGATTTTTTCAGGATTGTTTTTAGGCAGGAAATTAAGTGGAAATTAATGAATGGAAATTCTTTTCCTCTCTTGAATGGAAAGAAAAGAGAAGAAATCAGGGTCAGTGGCCACCCAGACCTTGACGCATAAGCACGGCCACATGAAAGCAGCCTCACCTTCTCTAGCCAGGGCCCACAGTGCGGTGATGGGGCAGGCGGAGTCCGGTGCTGGCACTTAATCTCTAGACTGAAGGCTTGAAAAGGGCTTTATATGGGTCCGTTCCAAAATGTGATTTCCTAACTATGGGGGAGCTTCCTAGAAATGATCGATTAGAACCATGTCCTCCTTCTGCTTGATGTGCAGGTCCCACGAATTATCCTGTGGCTGATGGTGGAGCTGGCTATCATTGGCTCGGACATGCAAGAAGTCATTGGCTCGGCCATTGCCATCAATCTCCTGTCTGTAGGAAGGTGAGGGCTTTCCCTGTACAAAGTAATTAATGTTTTGCTAGATTTTAAAGCAAATGTAAAAACAAAAACCCAACTCATTCTCAGTTTTCAAGATTCAGCTCAAGTGTATTATATTTCCAGTGGAACCATTCTGGGACCACCTTCCTCTCTCCTGGCAGACGTAGGCTCTATATCCCCATGTTCTTGTGTTGGATTATATATGCTTCTGTTGTGCAGTGTGTATTTTATTTGTGTATTATTGTGTATTACAATTATTTAATTTCATGTCAAATCATCCCACTAGACAGTGAACTCCTTGAGGGGTGAGACCCATTCTTTTCAGCTTTACACCCTAAATGTCTGACGTGGTAGACAGTCTGGCTTGAATGAATATTACTCAGTTGGCGCTGTGAGCCTAAACTACCCAAGGCCTGGCGTCCTGCCACTGTCTCCTCTCCCACAAGTCCTTGCTTCTCCCAGTGTTGCTTACATGGAGGGCTGTGGAGGAGAAAGCACTTCTCAATGTTTCCTTTCTTTCCTCTAATGTCCATTTCTTATCTCTGACCCAGGGTTCCCCTGTGGGGTGGAGTTCTCATCACCATTGCAGATACCTTTGTATTTCTCTTTTTGGACAAATATGGTAAGTAGAGTGGGAATGGAGGGGTTAGAAAAAGAAGCTACTTCCCCTTCCTATGGCTGACGGGGAAGTGAGTCTCCTGCGAACTCACTGCTGCATTTTCCCCTTTAGGCTTGCGGAAGCTGGAAGCATTTTTTGGCTTTCTCATCACTGTTATGGCCTTCACATTTGGATACGAGGCAAGTGCTCCAGGCTATTCGTTAGCTTTGTAAAAAAAAAAAAAAAAATTTTTTTTGCCTTTACTATAAAAGAGAATAGTGCTAGGATGGTTTAATTATACTGCATGTGCTCAGAAAAAGCCAATTGCTTCTTGTTAGTGGCCTGAGGTGACCTCTGAAAATAGTTTGCCATTCACTTGACCTAGAAACTATGCAAAATCATGCAGGTGAAGAGGTTCAAATCTTTGTGTTCACTTTAAGAGCACCCCTGGCCATCAGGGGTTTGCATATCAGAAAAGCCATCGAGTGTCTGAAGGCTGTCACTTTACAGAAGCAATGTGTGCCATTCCGTTGTGACAGTGGTGGAGTTGGTAGGTGTGTCCAGGCCAAACGGTGGAGTTGGCCACAGGGTCAGTGGCCCAAAAAGAGTGCTGACTTCTTGCTGCACATGCTTAAAAGTGCAGAGTAATGCAGAGCTTAAGGGCTTAGGTGTAGAGTCTCTGGTTGCTGAGCACATCCAGGTAAACAGAGCTCCCAAGATGCAGCCCAGAACTTGCAGAGCTCGTGAGCAGACGACCCACACACGAGCTCTCCCTGCCACACTGAGAGGGTCCTACCGAAAAGCAGGTTGTTCCCAAACCAGAAGAGGAGGTTGCACAGAAGCATAAGATAGCCTGAAAGAAACTGAAGAAACAAAAACTTAGGACCCGGAAGTAAAGTCAGCATAAAATAAAATAAAAAATATTAGTAAAAGTAAAAGCGGGGAGGGGGGGGTGGAGAAAAGAAAGAAAAAGCCAATTAAGCCTTGGGCCAATTTTGAAGGAATATTATCTATAGCAAAGACTAGTATCCAGGAAGATCTGCAGGGACCTCTGGGTTGAAAATGACTAGACTTTCTAGGACCTTCCAGACAACCCCCTGGTTCAAAATTGGCCATCTCGGCAACAGAGCAGCTTCGGAGAGGGTTAGCGAGGGTGTTCCCGGGTGATTCTGGCTGTTAACTTAGAGGGGTCTGTTTTTGCTCATTCTGGTGCGTCCCCGCTGCAGTGTGAGCTTTCTCTGCGTTGGAACTATAGAGGATTTAGTGGGCACTTCCTGCTTGTGCCCTAACCCAAACGCTCCCAGGAATCAGTATCATTATGTGCAGTAATAGCACCTTTCTGTGTCCAGTTTACCTGATTCTGTTTATTGGCCTGGCTAGACTTTTATAAATGTATCTCATCTATGAGTAGATTATACAGTTTGGTCTAAGGCTTTCAAGAGAAATGCTGAACCAGGGAAAAGTGTTTATGAATGAGTCAGCTTGTGCTAGAGGCAAACACAGTGAGAGTTAGACGAATATAGGTGAGCAGGAGCATCAGTGTGGATAATTAAGAATTGACTATAGTCTTAGGTCTGTCTCAGGAGTTATTATGAAATTAATATTAATAAAGCCCTTAGCACCATTTTACATCTTTAGAATATTAACTACATTCTCTCTATATCTATTTTGTGTATCTAAAAGATGATGTAAAGTATCAAGGTACCCCGGTGTTGAATTCTCTGATCTTGGCAGCAAGCTCCTTGTGCTGCGTGGTTTTTGATGGTTCTTTATTCCTCATTATCGTTGGTAGTTGCTGAAGAACAAGAGGTTGTAAGGAAAGCAGTAAAGGACACTGAGTGTTTCCTAGTACTGTTATTCCCTCAGTCTCGCGTTCCAGTAAAGGCTAATAGTTGTTATGTTGGTATGTAGTATATTACAGTGAGACCCAACCAGAGCGACGTACTCAAGGGCATGTTTGTGCCATCCTGTTCAGGCTGTGGCACCCCACAGGTCCAGCAGGCCGTGGGCATCGTGGGAGCGGTCATCATGCCACACAACATGTACCTGCATTCTGCCTTAGTCAAGGTGAGCAAGGCCTATATCTCAGTGGCCTCCTGGGTAGGTCACTGCATGTTTTCCTTTAGTTGCAAGGGACACATAACTTAGTTTACAACCATTAGAGCCCCAAAGGAGCAAGGTATTTTTCCGTGGTTGGACATTTATAAACTCCACACACTTGGACTCTGGTTTATGACCAGAGATAACTAACCCCCCCAGAGAGAAACTGGGACTAAAGTTCTTCATAAAAGGTCTGAAAGTGCACCAAGTCTCTTGTGGTTTAATCTCAAAACCCTGAGTGGCCTCGAGGAGGTCAGGAGTAAAGAGCCCAACCAAACTTTTACCAGTCAGTCTTACACAGTCATTCGCTGGGAGATTTCCAAGACCTTTACACTTAAGGTTATACATTTCTTAGGGCAGGTTTTGTGGTTTTTCCAACCATAATACCTGAGAGCTCGGTAGTCACTTAATTACTCCTGCCCATTTGAGGAATGCGTAATGCCATCCAGGGGTCATGAAGTTCTTCCTTAGTGAATGAGGATGTAAGCGGTTTCTCTCACATTTCATCTGGTCGATTGTTTGGCCTGTAAGTCTTTTGTTGTCTCTAAACTCATGAAATATTACAAGGAAACTTGTTCCAACAACTCAAAAAAAAATGACTACTACTATTATCTCTCCAGTCCAGACAGATAAACCGAGCCAAAAAGGAGGAAGTCCGAGAAGCCAATAAGTACTTTTTCATTGAGTCCTGCATTGCTCTCTTTGTTTCCTTCATCATCAATGTCTTTGTCGTCTCAGTCTTTGCTGAAGCATTTTTTTGGAAAACCAACCAGCAGGTGGTGAGTAAGCCAGGGTCCTGAGTAGTAGTGAACGTGAGCATACCACACGGCTGGAATGGGCCGGGAAATACGACAGTGACGTGGGGCGCAGGGGAAAGATTGGGGCCTCCACGCTGTCCTTTCAGTCACTGCACTGGGCAGGGTTGGCAGTCTGGGGCCAACCAAGTGAGACCCATTTTCCCTGCTTTTGGCTGATAAGGGAGATGGCTCAGATTACAGATTGCCTCATGCTGTTTTGTCAGCGCTTCACACCAGCGTGGCCCTTTGCTTCCTGTTTACCAGCTGCTAGCTGCCATTCCTGCCCTTTGGTGATGAGGGCAGGTAGGGAGGAGTCAGCAGACAAAACAGAAACTGTTGTCGGGACAGACAGTTTTGTTGTTTTTCAGTTCTCTGTCTTCTCAGTTCCTGATTGCCTATCTAGTTTTTTTTTAACTTTTTAAAAATTGATTTGACAGAGGGAATGGAACATTGATTTGTTGTCCCACTTATTCAATGGTTGATTCTTGTATGGGCCCTGACCAGGGATTGAACTCTCGGCCTGGGTGTATCAGGATAACACTCTAACCAAGTGAGCTACCCGGCCAGGGCCCATCTAGTTTCCATCACCACTTTGCCTCCCACCTGTAGTGCCTCAGACTCCTGGTGCTGCGTTGACTGAGGACTCCCTATTCACATGTCCTCTCGTACGCGGAGCCTTACTAAGGGCTCTCTCTTCTGTCATCGTTTGAAATGACCCAACAGTGCACGCTCTGACTCAGTAAATAACTTCGATGACATGGGGGTACAGAAAGATTATGGAGGGGTGTGCGAGTGGTTCCTGCTGCCCGTCTTTGCCCATCACAGCCTACATCCAGTGTCTTACCTGTAGGCCGTGTCTCGTGGATGACTTGTGAGTGATGTGTAGGAGACCTTTCCTGGTCCTTGACATGAAAACGAAAGTCGCCCTGAAACCGCTTTATCTTCCAGATTGAAGTCTGCAGGAATAGCAGCAGTCCCCACACTGACCTCTTCCCGGATGACAACTCGACACTGGCCGTGGACATCTACAAAGGGGTGAGCCTGTTCAGACTGGTGTTCTTCTGCCCTGAGTCGATACTCTTCACGTCGTGTCTGGTCTTTTCTGTGGGTTCACTTCAGAGCTGAGCATGTCTTCTTTGGGGTGTCATTTATTTCAGGGGTCCAGATGCTAGACAAGCATTTGGACTACATAGAAGGAATAGAGGGCCAGCTAAACAAATGAATTGTTTCAGCAGTTCCCAAACTCGTGTTGATACTACAGTGTGCTGCAGGATGTTAACTGGGGTGATCTTAGAAAGTATACCTGGTAAAGTGCTGTTTAGTGGGGCCTCCGTTACATTCTGAACCTCCAAGAATAGAGCATATGTAGCATTTCCCAATTTAATGGCCTTTTTACTCCTGTTATCTTCTTCTTTTTTTTTTTCTTAAGATTTTATTTATCTATTTTTAGAGAGAGGGGAAGGGAAGGAGGAAGAAAGGGAGAGAAACCTCAATTGCTTGCCATTCATCTGCGCTCTGACCTGGGACGAACCCACAACCCAGTCTTGTGCCCTGACTGGGAATCAACTGGCAAGCTTTCGCTTTGTGGGACGACGCCCAACCCACCGAGCCACACTGGTCAGGGCTCCTGTTATCTTCTAAAGTAGTGTGTTAAGCAATATAATTTGGGAAATGTAGTGTAGGGTTTTTAAAAATACATATTTAAGCTATAGGATGAAGATGAAGGCTTTAGGAGCCTGAAGTAAAGAAAGGACTAGGCTGAGGAATGAAGAACCGTCCAACAAAATTCACGTTGAAAGCTTTTTGAATGAGGGTAGGACCTGAGTTGAGCTTCTGGGACAGTGCACTGCCCTGGGGGGCCGGGTGCACAGCAGAGCAGAGGGAGAAGTGCGGTCCTGGGTGTCGTCTGAGCGGCTCACTGACACACATTCCCCCTCGCCTTCCCAGGGTGTTGTTCTGGGATGTTTCTTCGGGCCTGCTGCCCTCTACATCTGGGCGGTGGGGATCCTGGCCGCAGGGCAGAGCTCTACCATGACAGGAACCTATTCCGGCCAGTTTGTCATGGAGGTACGTGCTGTTCCGACTGGTAAAGACTAGAGGAGATTGCTGTTTTGTTCCTCATTGATCCCATGCTTCTAAGGTCTGCCTGAGCCTCTCCAAACCTTTTTAGTTTCCTGTTCCAGACATTCATCCTGCCTCTGTGTTTTCTTCCAGGGATTTCTGAACCTAAGATGGTCACGCTTTGCCCGAGTGATTCTGACCCGCTCCATTGCCATTATCCCCACTCTGCTTGTTGCTGTTTTCCAAGACGTAGAACATCTCACGGGGATGAATGACTTCCTCAACGTCCTGCAGAGCTTACAGGTGAGGAGGGAGCAGGGAAAACCCACATTGCATTTAGTCAGGCAGCACTAGGTATTGCCCTTAGGCTTTACCCCTCACGCCAAGTGCTGGGGAAAATTTAGAGGAAGAAGCGTGGCCTCGGTCTGCAGTAAATGTTCAACATATGAAGTCCCTGGCATCTAAAAGGCTTTTAGAAATGTCTTGGGGTTTTTTTTTAAACCCTTTGAATGGGAATTATAAGCTATAATTACATGTAGAACACAAAATTATTGTTCATTAAGCCAAGCAAATATTTTGTTTAAAGATTTTATTTATTTACTTTTAGAGAGAGAGGAAGGGAGGGAGAAAAACATCAATGTGTGAGAGATATATCTATCAGTTGCCTCTCAAATGCCCCTATCTGGGGACCTGGCCCACAACCCGGGCATGTGCCCTGACTGGGAATCGAACTGGAAACCTTTGGTTCACAGTCTGGGACTCAATCCACTGACCCACACCAGCCAGGGCAAGCCAGGCAAATATTAAGTGACATGCAGGACACTCCTAGGTCCTAAGCAGGATAAGACAAGGCAGGTACAAATGTTTGTAGAGACACTTAGGATCATACTTGATGCTAGGTTAGTGATAGCTGTACAGATTTCAACGTAATGCTTGAGCATTTGGGATGGTAGGATGATTTCTTGTGGAGCAGATGAGGCAAGGTCTGTGTTTCCCTTTCACTAACAGTGCTACTCTCGGGCGATACAAGGCCCCCGAGTAGCCCTATCTGATCTTAGTTGTTTTTTTTTTCCAGCTTCCCTTTGCTCTCATACCCATCCTCACCTTTACGAGCTTGCGGCCAATAATGAGTGACTTTGCCAATGGAATGTGAGTGAACACCTCTCAGCTCCCCAAAGCTCTGTGGAGCAGGGGGATCTTTATCAAATGGGCCAGTAAAGAGGGAGTCACATACGGGTTTGAGAGGTGGTTGCTTATGCTGCCCCCTCAATCTCTGGCTTAGAAAATGGAGACTGTGAATGTAGTGAGGGAAGGCAAGGACATTTTTATTTGCTGGGGGAGAAAGTACCTTTTAGGGCTTTCACTCTTTAGCTTCAGCCGCGGAAGTGTAAACCATCTTAGTTCCATGTTAACGATCCGAACGGGAAAGGTTTAAGCTTGTACCTTTTGTATACATCTTTAAAGGGTATGAGGGTAGTTGAAATGACTTCGTGCATCTCTAGAGACTCGTTACTTGTTCTATTTTTAGGTTGTATTTCTAGGGACTTAAGTAATAGGGGTTAATTTGATAGCATTTTTTCCCTTTGTCCATATCAGTGTCTAATTTTGGCTCATTTAACTACATCTAGGACATGTTAAGAACCATTTTTCAGTTCTTTTTATTTTTTATTTTGAAAGTACGTTTATTAAAGCTGGGGACAGTGAAACAAGGAAAGGCTTAGAAGAAGCAACAGAAGAGAGTCTAGGCGGGGCTGCCTTAGCTCACTTGGAAGTCAGAGGAAAGGGGGCCTTGGAGACAGGTTCAGGGGGTTCGCCAGGAGGAGCTGCTGTTGCCCTGTAGCTCTGCGGTTGCGAGTCTTGTGGGGTTGCTTAGATTTTAGCAGATGCGTACCTGAGAGGGAAGGGGCGGGGGTGGGGGGGAGGCATGGGCATACTCCCAGGAAGGGGAGCATGCCTATCTGGAAGTGCTTCTTTTTAAAACTAACTATCTATCTATCTATCTATCTATCTATCTATCTATCTATCTATCTTATTTATTTGGGAGGGAAAAGGAGGGAGAAAAAGAGGAAGAGAAACGTTAATGTGTGGTTGCCTCTTGTGCGCCCCCTGCTGGGGACCTGGCCTGCAACCCAGGCATGTGCCCTTATCTGGGAATTGAACCAGTGGTTTGCAGGCTGGTGCTCAATCCACTGAGCCACACCCAGCCAGGGATGGAAAGGCTTCTCACTCCTGTGCTGTGTACCCCACAAGACGCAGTGTCCTTTGCTGCCTGTGGACAGGTTAGACTGTTCCACTGGTGACTGTGCTGATTCTTTTACAGAGGCTGGAGGATTGCAGGCGGGATCTTGGTCCTTATCATCTGTTCCATCAACATGTACTTTGTCGTGATTTATGTCCAGGATCTAGGGCACATGCTGTTGTATGTGGTGGCTGCTGTGGTCAGTGTGGCCTATCTGAGCTTTGTGTTTTACTTGGTAAGTCCATTTGGGAGGGGACAGGGGCATAGGCATCAGGGGTGGCAGAGATGGGACTGACATGCAGAAAACACCCAAAAAAGCACATAACAGTCTGTCTCTAGGGTGTCGGGGTAATTTACATGAAATTGTTAAATCAGCTATGGTTAAACCATATATATATAGGGTTAAATGATATTTTTAACCATAAAATTTGGTTCCTAAGAGCTATCATCTTTCTATTTCTGTCACTTCTGTCTTTCCCTAAAAGAGAGTGTAGGAACTGAAGGAAGAGGAGCCGTGTGGACAGGAGGGGGTGGTGCGCGGTGGGGCTGAAGACGAGGCTGCGCAGTGGGCCTCAGAGCTTTGCGGTGGGTCACGTGTAGGTTCGCAGCCCTTCTCAGCTCTGCCACCGAACCGCTGTCCAGTAAGGAGATAAGTAAAAAGTGGTAGTCTCACATTGAATTATTTTAGAATTATCTAAAAAAAATGATGGTTGTACAACCATACAGATAACTAATGCAGACTTGGGTATACCCAGATAATCAAAAAAATTTCAAAATTCTGAATAATTGTATAAAAATGGTAATAGTCCTTGTCTTAAGATGGTGGGATGATGGATATATTCTTTTCTTTATTTTTCAAACCTTCTGTAATATTCCTTATATTAATGAAAAATGGCTGTAGTAACAACAAGAAGTCTACCTTCCTGTTCTATAAAGGTTTCTCTGAAAAACACCAGGGTTGAGGAGCAGGGACAACGGAGTTTATACCGTACCTGCTGATGAGAGCGGTGTGGGGTGGAGGCCCACCGCTGAGCTCTGTAACACTTACTGGGTCCCGTGGCAGTGTCTGCGCTGGTCAGCTGTGTGACTGCGAGAGTCGCCTCAGTGGGGGTTGTGAAACTGTCCTGCATTGGTACACCCCATCCGCTGCCCAGGAAGCCTTGGGGACACTAGGATTGTGCTGACCCTATGATCTCCCAGGAAACCCAAGGAACTGAATTATATTCTTGACAGGAATCGGTTTTAAAACTCACTGTGGAAGTTAAGGGAATCCTCCCTTCATGCAAATTGCTGACGGAGGTGCTGAGTTGTCCTCAGGTCGTTGAAGACCATTTTTAAGGCTGAAGGACTCTAGAGTCGGGCACTGTTGTTTAGCTC
Organism: Desmodus rotundus; assembly: GCF_022682495.2. Classification (NCBI taxonomy): domain Eukaryota; kingdom Metazoa; phylum Chordata; class Mammalia; order Chiroptera; family Phyllostomidae; genus Desmodus; species Desmodus rotundus. The sequence goes on from NC_071389.1 coordinate 153,093,455, forward strand.
CAAAACATACTCGCGGATTCGGAGACTGTTCAGTTGTATCAGTCTGTCGTTCATTCCTCTCATCGTGAGGAATGGGGTGGGGGGGGTAGGGGTAAAGGAAAGTGGTCTTCAGGGAGCTCCACGTCCAAGGGAAGAAACACACTGCAAACACAAAGCCGTAGGAGCAGAGGGAGCTCAGTGTTGGGACTAGCATGGAAAAGCTTTGCTGAGGACAGCAGGTTCCGGGGTGTTCTGAAGTGGTTGGGGGCTGGGAGAAGGACTTGGTGATAGACGCTAGGCAAAGCTGGGTGTTCAAGGAGGAGAGCAGGTTTGCATCTGAGCGGTACAGTGTGAGCGGTCACGGTGGGCTCCTGGGTGACGGCTGTGTTTTATCTTTCAGATTTGGCAATGTTTGATTGCACTGGGCATGTCCTTCCTGGACTGTGGGCGCACGGTAAGCATCTCCAAAGTCCTGACGGAAGAAGCCGCCAGTGACTATGCTAAGTAAGCACTGGACCAGCCGGTCTGATCCGCGTAGCCGTCAGAGCCAGTGTGTTTCCGCGGTTTACTGTGTGAGCACAGCCAAAAGTGTGTGCTGTTGCACAGACTGCGTTTAGGACTCTGCTGTTGGTTGTGGAAGACTTTTTATTTCACACGTGTTTGAAAGATGGAATTTTTTTCTAACTGACCTCCTCACCCGGGAACTGGATTGGATGGGGTCTTTGAAAAGCTGATGATTTGCTGCTGTCATTCTAACACTAAACTCTTCAGGAGCTGCTGAAGGGCCGGCTCATTTTATCCCTTAGAGAGTGAAATCTCTGATTCCTAACTAGGCTATACATTGAAAAAAGAGTTTGGAAAATGCAGTGCATTTCATAATAAAAATACAGAGTGGGTATGCAGATTTGTTTATTAAAGATAATGGATTGTAAAAGGCTGAGAAATACTTATGCATGCCCTTTCAATCATTTTAATTATAAGAAAATAAAATCTCCACTAGAGTGGTTTTATCCATACTAAATATAAAATTGTGAGGCATCTACCTCTATCAGGTTCAGAATTCTTTAAATTTCTACTTTAAATTTCTCAGTTGAAGAGGAATAATAAAGCATAAAGGTGATAAATGGACAAATAGCAAAACTCACTTGTAATTGGTGGTTACCAATCACCTCGAAAATCACTTAGAAGATGTTCCTCAGAGATTGAACGCTTACCAGGATTTTCTTGGGAGTACCGATTTTAGTAACTTCTATGTTTGTACACAGTGCTTTTCCGGTACTTAGTCTCAAGCACATACAGTTGCAAAACCTTCACCTTCCCCTCCAGGAGGGTGGTAGAAAAAGATGGTAGCATTTATAAGCTGTGTTCTCGTGAGACTTTGGGACAAGGAGAAAAGACTTGAAAGGAGAAGAAGAGCCACCTGTTACATTCGTAAAAGCCACCTCCCGCCAGAACCGTCACGTGTCCTGAAGTGTGCCCAGGACGACCTGCCCCAGGGCAGTCTCAGGGGCTGTGGACCTAATGGTTGCAAAGTTCTCTCAGCAAGGCCGCCTGGGCTGCCTGTGCTCAGCCATTCCCTCAGAGGGAAAAACTCCGAGACCAGATGGTGGAGCTCTGGAGTCAGAGGAAATGGGTCCCTTCAGCACGAAGCTTCTGCTCTTCAGCCTCTAGCAACATTTTTAGACGTGGAGCCGGGGACCATGTGATTATCTCAGAGCAAATCACATTTGTCTGATGGAGATAAATAATCGAGTCTTGTGTAGCTGTTGACTTGGCGAGGACAGTGGTGTTGAATGACTTCTCATTTGGGGTGGGCTTTCTTCTGGAGTCCTGGTGGATTGATGTTCTCTCTTCGTTTGAGCACCGAAAGGCATTATTGCTGATATTTTGCACACAGTCAAAAATGCAGAGTGGATAGGCTGCCTTCTGTAAGTCCTTAAGGGTGAACTGCTGACTCACTGACATACCTTCATGTTAGCCCCTCAAGTAATGTAGCACAGGGTCTTGAAAGACAGATTTCCCTAACCGCTCCTCCTTGTGCCCTCCCCTCCCCCCAGTGAAGAGACCGGCGAGTACACCTTCAGCTGCAGTAGGTCTGGCTACAAGGTGAAGGTCTGACCCAGACCTTCTTTGTAAAGACGGTACAGAAACATTTACCGTTGCCCTAAGTCTGGGTGGGCCCAGGCAGTCTCAAAGTCACAAATATTTGGAAGCCCAGGTAAAAACTGCCAGTTTTCTTTGAAAAGTTGTATTTATGACTTGGAATGTTGGAAAATTTCCCAATTCAGTGGCATTTTGTAATACTATGTGTGTGTAGTATTTCACAGTGTCAAAACCTCCCGTACTGGGTCCCACTCGGCCCTCTCAGACAGAGCGCTGCAGCCGGCAGCCTGGCTGCAGCGAGCGACGTTCAGACCTCCAGTCTCCCAGCGCCGCACGTGCAGCGTGTTTCGTCAGTGGCTTTGGGTGGGACGTGTAAGGACACACAGTTGTACTTCATATTCATTGGTCCTTGCTCTCCAGAAACGTGACATGAAGCAGCTGTGCTGCCACAGCCGACGGGTGGGGCAGAGATGCTGTCTGGCTCTTGTGGGGTCGAGCTAGTGGTTTTCGGAGTGGTTACAGCTGAGATTTTAGTGACCATTTAACAATGTGTAAACTTGGTTTGTAATTAAAAACATTTTTCTTTTTCCAGTTTGGTTTCCTGGGTATTTTTTTAACCTTAAAAATACTTATTAATGAGGGTCTCAACAATTTTGAAATACTAAAACATGGACTGCAAGCTGGAGTGACGCGCCAAGCCCACTCTGTCGTGTCCCCGTATTAGGAAGGACAGCGAAATGAATAGGTTTAGTCCTTAGAAGACCTGGTGACATGCAGACACCACTCATGTCCACTTACCCACTTAGTCAAATAGTGTTGCTATTAGTAGTGGTCACCTCATTACCATATTTAAACTTGAAAAAATGTGTTATTCTGCCTTCTCTGCTCTAAACTGAACATTTTTCTCCCTGTAGTCTTATTTCACCATTGAGATGGGAATCGTATTGCCACCACTCAGTAAAAACAAAGGCGAGTTCAGGCACGCTGACCTCGTCCTGTCGCCAGATGCATGATGGGAAAGTCTAAGTCTAACACTTCATTTGTCCCAGGAGTGCCACTAGAACTTCATTTCCCCGTTTTCTGTGCCAAGCTTTCCCTGTCTCACAGGAGTTGAGTACCTACGGCACACCACAGAAGTAATCTGGGGATTTTGTTCTCTCTGTCCTACCTCATTTAGCTCTCTCTTCTTCTTCTTCTTCTTCTTTTTTTAAAGATTTTATTTATTTAGAGAGAGAGGGGAAAGGTAGGGAGAAAGAGAGAAACATCAGTGTGAGAGAAACTGATTGGTTGCCTCTCACACATCCCCAACCCGGGACCTGGCCCACAACCCAGGCATGTGTCCTGACTAGGAATCGAACAGGCAACCTTTTTCTTTGTTGGATGACACCCAACCTACAGAGCCGCACTGGCCAGGGCTATCTCTCTCTTCTTAATGTGGTTTTAATTCCAGAACTAAAATAGGATGCAAAATAATTAGGAGATCCCAATTTGAGATACTCCCTTCAGCTCCACCCTCTGGAACTCCTTCTGCTCCTTCACTGGATAGGGCCCGTGAATCAAAATGTGTCGGCTTCTTTTGACCCCTTCTGATTGTTTAAAACGGCTCACCTGTTAACCACGTGCCAGTCTTGGTCTAAGCACTCGTGATCTCGTTTAAATCTGACAACAGAAGGATTGACTTTGGTACAGATGAGCAACTGAAAGGCCAAAAATAACTCCCAAATTACATCGCTAATAGGCAACTGGCATTTGAACTTGAATAGCTTAACTGCAGGGCCTATTTATCATTACCAAAGCCATCCTATGTCATATATAGTACACGCTTCATGTGAGTTTCAGGTACCAAGCTTTGGTGTTCAGCAGCCCCTGAAACATGAACACACGGAAGCATTGGCCGGGTATTCTGATTAGTGTTAGAATATGTTTCAGCTCAAGTTGCCAACTGGTAGGCCAATTTTGTTTGGCCTGCACAAAGTTAAAAAAAAAACAAACCTTTTTTGGCAGTCGTAGAAAATAGGCAGGGCCCTCTGTGATCCTACCTCAGCAATAGCTAGGAACTAATAGTGAGTTTACTCATTTGCATTACCTCTCTGCCCTGGAAAGTGGTTTAGCCTCTGTGCCATTTAGCGCCATTTCTCAATGCCCCAGAGCAATGCGACGCACTTCTCCGGTTGAGGAGTTCTGTTAAGTCACCTAAGTGATACACTCTGGGGATCACGGGACTAACCGTGCAACCCTTGCTTACTACATAATGAGGAAGCCCTCCACCTTGGCTCACTTGAGAAAAGACTGCACTGAATTGTCAGTGTACTTGGCAATGGCCCGGGGTAAGGAAAACCTGAGATGGAAAACCCTGAAGTGAATAGGCAAGCCGAAGTGTAAAAAGCTATCTTTCTGTGCTGAGGCCAGCGGGACTCGGATTTCCTAGCCCATCGGCTGGGATTGTTCTGTCTTGGGCCCCATCTGGCCTCTCTTCAAGCAGTCATCACAAGCCTGTGAGAGGGGTACAGGATAATCTGTAATGTGCTAGAAATTATGTCTATTGAACACTAACATGAGAGCATACTCATGGCTCGGAATTCGCAAAGGTAGCATTTATTTCCACCTTACAAACAAGTAGGATAAGACTCCAAAACGATATATGGCCTGCTCAAGGTCGTACAAAGTGGCCGAGTTGGAGCCTGAACTCAGCTCCAGTGCCTTTTCCACTGCACTGTAGTAGGTAGGAACTCACAGTCTGTACTCTGCATTCAGCCACAGACTGCTGGTGCCAAGGGCAATGACAGTAGGGCTGAAATGAGATGCAGTGTTTGTCCCACTGAGTGTATGCAGAGGAGAGAAGAGCTAAATACAGCTTCACAGATCCTGACACAAACCGTCCGGGTTCCGGTTTCCAGGAGCAGGGTCTGCCGTGTGTCTGAAAAGCAGCTGAGGCGATTCTAACTCAGACTGACGAACATTCGGGACCCAGGGGTCATCATCTCCCTCTCTTCCCACATGCCATTTTATGGTTTTTAAAATTATTTATTTTTAGAGCAAAGGGAGGGAAAAAGAGGGGGAGAAAAACATTGGTTGCCTCTTGCACGCCCCCAGCTGGGGACCTGGCCCGTAAGCCAGGCCTGTGCCCTGACCAGGAATCGAACCTTTGAGTTTGCAGGATGATGCCCCATCCACTGAACCACACCAGTCAGGTTTTTTTTTTTTTTTTTTTTTTTTAAATGAAAGACTTTGCTCAGGTGCCAAAGGGTGATGGGGCTCAGGACTCAGATCATCTGAAATCTGATTCTCACACACAGCACTGAAGTACGAAGCAGTCCATGCATTCGGCCTTAACGTCTGATCAGGTTACCCACCCCGAGGCAGAGTGTGTTAGGAGAACAGTCAAAGCGGCAAACGGTGCCGAGGCACCCCGGACTGTCTCAGCCCTGAGCTACTGCAGCTCCTAGCTCTTCTTCAAATCCTGTGCACTGTGCCCGTGAGCACTTCTTCTCTGAAAGAAAAGCAGTGTAGTAGTACTGAACAATGGCCTCTATCGATAGGCTATTTGTAGATACTCAGTGCCAATTTAAATATCGAAGTACTTACGAATCAGTCTAACCCTTTTCCATCTCTTTGTCCGTAGTACCACCTGGGACTGGCAGCTCAGCCTGAACTCTACCTTCTGAACACCATGGATGCTGACTCACTTGTGTCTAGATGACTGGCAGCCTGAAAGACTGTGTACGAACCATTTTCTATTAGTCCGATTGTGCCTGGTGCCCTGTTAACATATCTCTGTTAGTTCAGAGGTGAGTCTTGTTCAATGTTTTGAACAAAAGGCAAAGATTTCCTCATGGGAAGGGTGTTAAAAGCTAACAGCTGTTAAGTGTAGGTCAGAGACCCACCCACTCACAGCAGTCCTGCAACAGCCAGAGTTAGTTGATTGGCCTGTGGAGGCCACACACCCCTATGGGCTCGTGTCTTAACTGCTGGAATCTAAAAAACATATATGTGTATGTATTGATGTAATCCTGAACGTATCAGTTTGGGTAGAGTTTTAAGATGATAAAAATTGATAGATCTTTTGTACTTTTAAAAAACATCCTGCTCAGACAAATCAGATACTTGTTTTGTCTGGATCACAAGCGAAATGAGAAAGGGACTAATGCTCTTCTTCAGAGTGAACTCGTCACATCGACTTACCCTTTGAAGTGGTGCTTGACGACGGCCAGTTTATTTCATTCAGTTTCACCCAGACCCTCAGTAACTACTGACACTAGCACATCATTTCTAAAGAAAACATTTCTTATGTTTAGCAATCATAGTTAATCCTAGTTACCAGTGTGCTTTATAATTATTATCCTCTGTTGCTTTTCTTGAATTTTTTGAGATACGATGGTATTTTCTAAAGAGCTTAATACCTGGTAACAAGATCCAGAAACTGTACTTTAAGCAACGATCAGTTCCCTATGCTTCATCGTGTGATACAGCCCGTTCTGGCATTCGGGGGTTAGGTATAAAAAGAAGAAACGTCTAGTAGTTAACTGTGTAAGTCCCAACAGAACATAATGGAAAGATTAGTTTTCTTTTCTTCCCACTATTCCCATTAGCGGTCCAACATCATTTCTAGGTCCAAAGCGTATTTCTAGGAGTGGCTTATATTTCTAATGTTCAATCTCCTAGAGAATGCTAAGCATTTTATTTCAAGATATTTGTACCAAGTAGCAGTATGAGATCAGAACCAGACCGGCACTTGGAAGATTAGCCCACCTGTCACCAACTGCCTGCCTACACGTGGGTTATAGATGTTTTGAGCCCTCTTCCTAATCAGGATTGTTTTTCTATACATTTTTTATAATAAAAATTTAGTATTTAAAAATGGAGAGTTTTTGCATGACTACCTGAAAAAAGTCAGAAGATTTTGGCTCTGGGTTTGTGTTCCTGCACAGGAGTGAAGTTGGCCAGAACCGAAGGCAACTGTTCCATTAATGGAATGTACTTCAGGGTGGACACGCCCCTTCACTCCTTTCCTTCCCACTCCAAAGCCATGGAGTTTGTGTGACTCGGAGCATCATTTTCTTCTTTCAGCATAAAAATGAAATATCTGACCTATCTGCCTTATTTTAAAACTTGCTATATTTCAACAAGACTTTTAAAAAATCCAGACAATTGCCCCTCCTCATTTCTATGATGTGGCCGTCTAGGTGGCAGGGATACCCCTGAGACGGTACTTCGCAATCCCTGCATTTCCACTCCAGGGGCCGTGAAACTTCTGATAAGAGCAGCACCTTGCAACTAAGGTTAGAGTCCTTCTGATTTTTAAAAAGGAAACTGAGTTAGCATCAATTAGCAGCTTTCATTTGAAAAACAGACTTTTAAAATGAGTGTCAGTGTTTTGGTTTCTTTATACACCTACAGCAACTCTACATGAACCAGTATGTTGCATTTTCCTTCCTCTCTGGACAATTTCCCAGTAGTTTCATTCCCCCAGAATGTTTGGGGAAAGGAAACAAAGGCAAAAAATAAAATTGTTTTGCAACTGATAAAAAAAATGAAGTGGTTGGTTAAACAGAGATTGTGTACTTGGGGGATGTCTGTAGTTCCCTGGGTTTTGGGTTTTTTTTTAAAGATTTTATTTATTTTTTAGAGAGAGGGGTAAGGAGGGAGAAAGAGAGAGAGAAGCATTGCTGTGCAAGAGAAACATCGACTGGTTGCCTCTCACACGTCCCCAGCCGAGGACCTGGCCTGCAACCCAGGCATGTGCCCTGACTGGGAATCCACCCGGTGACCTCTCTCAGTTTACAGGCTGGCACTCAGTCCACCAAGTGACACCAGCCAGGGCTCCATCCTTTAGCTGTAAGTTATTAGAAACAGACTAAAGTTTGCAAAAGTGTATAAGCATACAACTCATGCAATCAGAAAATTTGTTCATAAACAAATTGAATCGTGCTAAAACCAGTTGAAGAGACTGATGTCTAGAGAGTGAATCTTGGGTAAACTTTTTTGCTAAGTTAAAAACATTTAATCAATCTCTAATTTATTATTTGAAAACCTGGATTTCTATATTATGGGATTGTATAGGTATCAACGTATTCGGTTTTAAGAGTAGTGTACATGCATATACTCACGGAGTCCCTGGGGTTTAACACTAGGGAGTCAGTTTATAAATGAATGCTCTGGCACTGTCTACCCAGAGTGTCAGAAAAATGCAATGAAATCATTGTTACTGAGCACCCGCTGCTACATAACTGTGTGTCTCCTAACACAAAGGCACTCATAGCACATCCACGCACATGAAATAGTTTAACTAGCAAGTGAGGCATCCTGGGTTACCGTAGCTAGTGAAAATAGCCTCCTCAACTTTAAACATGATATTACGCCACCAAAGCTTTGCCCCAGAAGTATTGTTCAAATTCAGGTGCTGTATGTTAGCTGCTCACAGGGTCTTCCGGCCGTGGCCCTCCCTCTTTACTTAAGCTAATGTGGTAAATAAGCAGCCTTTTCTCCAAATGTGAGAACACAGTGAATAATTTGTGGGTTCTAATGCGTAGCTACTCTAATAAATAAATACTTTGCATTGCTTATTTCAAGCAACACCTATATTACTTTAGTTCTCAGTAAGAACAGAAACTCTGGAGCCTATTGGGTTTTGTAAGAAAAGCTGTTTCTAATTAAACACTTCAGTTAATCTACTTTAATGCTGAGAATTTGGGAGGGTGGAATCTTTCCAGCAGCCTGATCATTTCCTTGTGTAATCGACATGAGGGATAACATTTCTTTTTTCTTTTCTTTTTTTTAAGAGGGTCTTTGCAGGATGGCATCCTATGCCAGCTGTCCTCAATTCTCCTGACCTTCACGAACATACTAGATCCGGCTGTTGGAATATTTTCTCCAACGGAATAAAGTAGTTGGGTTCTTTCCTTGCCCATTTTCCAAAGAGGACAGTGTTAACCAAAATTTGTGTTTTTGTTGGTGGCAGTAGAAGAGCCTTGTGATAGGTACAAACGACAGCCTTTAAAATAATTACTTGTGCCAATGGAGAAAGGTGTGTATAAAACACAGAACAGTGGGTTAGTACCTAGACTGAAGACCTACCTTCAAATATTCCTGCATCTTTCACTTTCTCAAATACTGGACTCACCTTCCTGTCAAAATAACCCTGCACTGCAGGAAACAGCACGGAAAAGGAAATCACCGCCACAGATTGTCTTACGGTGCATTCTTGATTTTATTTCAACGAATCTTTTTTTGTTTGTTTTCTTGTTTTCTTTTCCAGGCTTGGAGTCTTAGGGAGTATATCTGAGTCGGACAGTTACGACGTCAACAAAGTCTAGTTTTTTTAGAACCCTAGGGCAGTTACAGAGGAGCCTGGGGCCAGAGGCTTACTCAACATGTAACGTCTACTTTGGTTTTCTACATTGTGTTTTCTATATTGTCGTATGAGATTAGCGACAGCATAGCTGGACTAAATCATTTCACCCCCACAATATTGCCATCTGTGGGGGAAGGGGATTTTTTTTTAGTAATTTACCTTCATACTCCTAGAAATGCTTTAAAGAAATAAAAAAAATGAATACACAGCTATTTAAATGGTAATCATTTATATTTGTGGTTGTACAGTCAAGTTTCTATATAAAGGGTGCACAGTGGTGAACTACATTTAAATAACAATAGGACCATTCTCTGATAAAATTGTTGCCCATTCTAAAGTGAGTTTATGAAAGCTTTAGTTACCTTGTCCTATGTGAATGAAGCAATGAATAGACTGTCACATATATGTATATAGACAGAATTTCTGTAGCCACTAGGTATAGTCAACTCCTAATTTTATGATTGGTTTGTTATAACATAGATTATTTTCTGTCACTAACTACAAAGTAAAAATTTGGAAGTCAAGATCATGCCGTAGGTTCTGAAAGACATCAACAAGGATATTTTCGAGTTGACTGACTACTGCTAGAGGAAACCGCTTAAGCAATTGCGACTTACTACACAAGGCTGTGAAAATTCTCTCGAGTACTTCTGCAGTATAATTGGCTACATATTGAAAATTCATTTTTCATAATAGTTTCCAGGAGGCTTCTTGTCTTTTTTGTATGTAGCTTCATTTTCGGACACATTGAAGAGTCGAGGCCTAATGTGGTCCTTGTACATGGAATAGAGAACACCTGGAGACAGAGAGATGCCTCTCAGTAGAGCATCCATGGAAAACAAACGCGGAATTTCTTCTACTTGCATTTCCCCAAAACTAGCCCACAATTTTAAAACAACAAACAAATAAACAAAAAACACCTTCCATTGTATTAATTTTTGGCTTGGATTATACAAGTGACTCCAGAAAAACAACAACAAAGAACCATTTAAGATCAGTATAAATCTGAGTCTCTGATGTTATGCCGCCCTAAAGTTTGAATTTTCAAATATTGGTGAAAAAGTGAGAAAAGTGGAAATATTTGGCTAGATATTAAGGTTAAAAATGATAGGCACCTCCATTTAGCAAACATCTAAATGTTTGCTAAACATTCCATGTCTACTTGTGCTCAGTACCCCTAAGAAAACCAAGGTGGACAGACTTAATCTCCGCTTCTAGGGATGTACAGTCTGTTGGGTGAAGTAGCTGCGAGGTTCGGGAGACGAGACGGGAGTGTGTCTTCCCCCAGATGAGCTCCTAGGGCCGGGAAGAAAGGCTGAAGCAGAAACAGAGGAGCTGCTTCAGTGCATTGCAGGGGTGTCAGCAAATGCTTACACCCGACACAATGTAAGGAGACACAGATTTAAACTGCAGCTCATCCCTCCCTCATATCAGTTATCCAGACAGACATCAGCTCTCTGGCAGATTTTCTAAACGAAACCCTTCAGCTCCCTTCCGCTTGCTCTCTGACACTGCTTGCTAGTATCTCCCAGGAGCACACAGAGGATGAAGGGTCAGTGCGTTAGCTGTTCTCATAGCAACAGTGAGGGAGACGTCTACATAACTTTCTCATGAAATGTGTGATTCCTATCATAGATGAATAAAATGCAAGACAAAAAATGTTAACTTGAGTCACTGTGGTAGCGATGGAGACAACATTCTCAGATTCAGACTCAGGGAGAATTATAGGACTCATTTCCCTGTGCTGCTGCTGCTGTGCCGCTTTTTCTTCTTGGCTTGAAATACCAGAATGTATTGTCTCACAGTTCTGGAGACTAGAAGTCTGAAGCCAAGGCACTTGAAAGGGGAACTCAGGAGTTAAGATTTTAGCCTTAGCTATAGTTCCTGGGCTTAAGTGATTAACGCACGTGCAAAGCTGCTGTTCCAGGAACTGGAGTACACGACCTGTGTGAGTGACTCCAGGAGGTCACAAGCAATCCCGTCTTTGGTCCCAGAGGGTCTGCAAGGATGGACGTGGCATCTGAGCCATTCTGTTCCAGGGAGGGAATGCTGATAAAGAGTTGTTGACTAACGGATAAAGCAGTACTAGGAAAATTGTCACAGGACTGCAACTCTTAGCCAATTAACCCTTTTTTGCAGGTCCCTTACCTACCCTTTCTTCTCCTTCTGTCAGCTTGAGAGGAAATGCTAAGACGGATTTGGAGGGTACACATCCTGCCTTCTCGGCTCACCGACATCTGAGTCAAGCGCCCACAAAGATTCAACCCTTGTCTCGACTTAGTGGTTCTGGTGCTGACAGGCAGCCCCAACGCCTCCTTTTCTGGTTTCAGTGTCAGCAGACTGGGTCCTCTGCGAAGGACGAAGGGCGTGAGGGAGGACCCGCCCCGAGCCTCTCTCCCGGTTTCTGACCCTTGCCGCAGTCCTTGGCGCTCCTTGGCTTGTTGCTGCATCACTCCAGTCACTGCCTCCATCGCCACTTGGCATTCTCTCCCTGTTTGTCGCCTGTGCTTTTTAGACAGAGAATTCTTACCTCTTGCCTACCTCTTAAATGGCGGGGGTGTTCCCCGGAGTTCTGATCTCAACTTTTTTCTCACCACATCACACCTGTGGCTTTACTAGTAAGCAAGTGAGATCTCTCTTCTGAGAGTGAGACCCACATATGGTATACACGACTCGTATATTCAGTGTGCCATGTGCGATGTTTCCACATCCCATAGGAGGGTGGTCTCCAGACTTGAACTGTGCCTGAGTAAGTATATTGAGCATGCCCCTCAAGATACATTTATTTATAAACAGTATAAATGTTCTATGGTCTATGTATTAGTAAAGCTCTTTTGTTTTTAAGATAGACATATTTTCTTCCCACACCCCCATGGGTCTCCTTACACATCGACTAGGGTATGGGTACTCCAGTTTGGAAACATCTGCCATAGGCATCTCAGCCAGTTTGGCTCTGGCCCTGGCCGGCTAGCTGTAGGTTAGAGCATTGTGCCAGTGCAGCAAGGCTGTGGGGTTCAGTCCCCAGTCAGGGCTCATGCAAGAAACAACCAGTGGATGTATAAATAAGTGGAACAACAAAGTGATGTTTCTGTCTCTCTCGAATTTAAAAAAAAAAAAAAAAAGAGTTCAGGCTCTGGAGTGGATTGCCCCTATGATTGTGAACAAGTAACTCACCCGTCTAAGCCTCAGTTTCATTTATCTGTAAAATGGGATAATAACAGTACCTACCTCACAGGATATTGTTTAATAAAGACCTTGGTCTTTGTTCAGGATTTCTGGTATAGATGTAAAATGCTTGGAATTTCCCAAGTAACAGGAGTGTGTTTGTTATTCATGAGCTCCTTGGATCATACCTGAACTTACGCTAAAGAGGTGACTCATGGTGGGCTCCTAGATAGCTTCTAGATGTGGCCAGTCAGCCAGGAAGACCAGCCGTGTGACTGGAGGGTTCCCGGATCTCCAGGGAGGGGAGCAGGACTGCAGACAGGTCAGTCCTGTGGCCAGTGATGCAATCAGCCGTGCCAACATAGTGAAGCCCCAGTAAAAGCTCTGGACACTGAAGTTCAGCGGAGTTTCTTGATTGGTAAACACACTGATACTCTGGGAGGGTGACATGCCTTGATTCCCTACGGAGGGGGCACAGAAGCTTTGAGCTTTTTCTGATCCCCCAGACCTAAACCTGTTTGGCTGGTCCTGATTTGTATACTTCATAGTAAAGCTGTGTTTTCCCGAGTTCCATAAGTTGTTCTAGTGAAATAATAAAATCCGAGGGGATCTTGGGAACCCCTGAATTTGTAGCCATTTTATCAGAAGTGCAGATAGCGCGGGCACCCCAAAGGCTGGTGTCTGGAGTAAGGGCAGTCTTTTGGGGAACTATGTCGCTAAAACCTATGGCATCTGATGTGAGCTCCAGCGGGTTGGCATCAGTGTTGAATTGTCTTGTAGCATACCAGGCGGTGTCAAAGTAAGTGTTTATTAAGATGAAATACAGCAGTGAGAGTGACCCGCACATCATGAGCACCCACTGAGTGTTAGGTCCTGTGGTTTTGTCCGATACGCACTCATCCTCCCATCACACTTGCTTTCTTCTTTGTTCTTTACATCAGTTAAGAGGCAGCCCTTACATCTGGTTGCCCAAACTGGAAACCTAAGAATCATTCTTGATTCCTCTTTCCTTACTTTTTCCAATCAGTTGCTGAGTCCTCAGTATTTCTAGAATCCATCTCTTCTGTTTCCACTACCACTGCCTGAATTCAGATCCAAGTCATCTAACTTCTCTGTCTTTATTTTCTCCCCTCCTTTGCAAGTCATCTCTAATCATTTTCTTTTTCCTCTTAAGTTTTTTCTTTTATTTTTTCCCTTTCTTTTAAAAAATTTTTTAAAAATTACTTTATTGTTGTTCAATTACAGTTGTCTGCATTTTCTTCCCACCCCTCCCCACTACCCCAGCCAAACTCTTTTCTTAATTTTTAAATAGATTTGAGCGAGAGAGGAAGGGGGAGGGAGGGAGGAAGAGAAAGACATTGATTAGTTGTTCCACTCATTCATGCATTCATTGGTTGATTCTTTTTTTTTCCCCCCCATTGGTTGATTCTTATATGTGCTCTGACTGGGGATCAGGCCTGCAAGCTTGGTGTATCGGGATGATGCTCTAACCAACTGAGCATCCAGCCAGGGCTTCCACTTTTTATTTTTTAATTGACATGTAACATTGTATTAATTTCAGGTGTACAACCTAATGATTTGATATTTGTGTATATTAGGAGATGACCACCACAATAATCTACCTCCATCGTCACCCCACAGAGTTACTTTTTCCCTTGTGATGCGGACGGTTAAGATGCGCCCTTTTAGCAACTTTCAAAACATGCACCGCAGGATTACGAACCATCGTTGCCATGCTGTTATATGCCGTGACTTACTTTATAACTGGAAGCGTGTACCTCCTGCCTACTGTGCTTTTTTTCAGTGCTTAAAATTTTAAGAAATTAAGCCTATAACAGGGCAGTGACATCAGCCAAGTGAGGAACACCGTTTTTCTTACCAGTCCTCCATCATTATATCATCGTGACCCAACATTCGTCTTCTGATAGGAATGAATAAAATGAATAAAAACACTGAAAGACAGCTGAACACAAGCCACAAATCAAGCAGCTCACCTAGAGTCACAGCCCCCACAACGAGTCCTTGGGCAGCGACTCTCATGTGGATCAGGTGGATGGACATTTTCTGGTCTCTTCTGGACTTCAGCGTGTACAGGCCGTAGGACACCACTGTCAGGAAGCCTGCTATCCCTGGGAATTCAAAAGTAGGGTTCCGTAGCTAGCGGGCTAGAGTTCCCATGAGCGCAGAGTTGGGTAAAGACCTGTGCAAAGGGTTAGTACTTGGAAGATGGGCAGGCAAGACACCAAAGAATACTTGAAAAAGAACCATGCTGGATTTGATTCTCCGGATGTTAACATGGACCCACAGCATTCATGGATTCAATATTTGCCATTTAGCCTCTCCCCAGAAAACCTGAACCATATAGCACAGTAATTTGCTCAGTAATTTCTAATTTTCCTGAGGCATGATTTCAAATTGTGCACGCTGCAAGGCTTTTATTTGGGCAGGTCACAGTGAGTAAACCTACCACGCATCCCAGCATCCACAGGTTTTCAGTGTTTGGCTTTACTCCTTTGTACTGGTTATCAAAAAAGGAGTAGATCAAGTAAAGTGATAAAAACTTGTATCTTATTTTAAAATGAGACAGTAAGCTTTAAGGAGAGATGCACAAGAAGTATGTGATTCAGGAAGAACTTCTGGAAGATCCAGGAAGAACTATGATTCTAGAAAATGCCAGAAACCCATACAAATATTTCTGTATTCACTACAAATGTTAAGAATGAAAATACTGCTATGACAACTAAGGTCCTATATAAATGGCTGTAAAACAAAATTGATCAACTGAATAGTAAAGATACTGCGAAGAGATTTAAAACACTGATAATGTGTGACAAGTCAAAATAACCAAATAACAGATAAAGAAGTAAATTATTTGGTAAACATTATTAGTATGATTTATTGGTATAGAGAACTAACTTAGACTTCCATCTTGCACCAGATCCTACAAAAAAATTCTAGGTTAGAATTAAATGTAAAAATAAAAATATCATGCCCTGGCTGGTGTGGCTCAGTGGATTGAGTGCCAGCCTGTGAACCAAAGGGTGGCTAGTTTGATTCCCGGTCAGGGCACATGCCTGCGTTGTGGGCCAGTTCCCAGTAGGGGGCACATGAGAGTCAACCACACACTGATCTTTCTCTCACTTTTTCCCTCTCTCTAAAAATAAATAAAATCTTTTAAAAAAATCAACAAAAACTAGAAGAAAATAGAATAGAATATTTATAATAGCTAAAAGAGAGTAAGGTAGACTTAAAATGACAAGGACAGATGCTATATTTTGACATAAGAATAAAGAAAACTTGCATAATAAAAGCGTGGGTCTATATTTTGGGTTCTCTCCTTTATCCTACTGATCTATGCATCCACCCCTCCACGTACACCACACCGCCTCGACCACTGCAGTAAGCCTTAGCATCATTTTACCCTTTCTACGACTTGTGCCTTTCCATATGAATTTTAGAATGTTTGTCTGTGTCTACTAAACACGTGACTGGAATTTTGATAGGAATTATGCTAAACCTATAGATCAATTTGGGGAGAGTTGACATCTTTATATTCCGTCTTCCAATCTATGAACACAATTGTCTCTACGTTTATTTAAGACTTCTTTAATTTTTTTCACTAGCATTTTGTAATTTTCAGCGTATAGATACTGTACATGTTTTCTTAAGCTCACACCTAAGCAATTTTCTCTCAAGTGATTGAAAGTGGAATTATGAGGTGTTTTTCTTTGACATTGCTCTAATATTCCCAAGTGGCCTGTATTTCACAAAATTATTTCCAGTACCACTTTTACTATATGATACTGTTTAAATTTAAAAATTGGAAATAAAGAACAAACTGACAGTGACCAGAGGAGTGAAAGAAGGGGTAACGGGGGCAAAACGGGGAAGGGTTAAGTCAAGAAACACGTACAAAGGATCCATGGACAATGGGTGGGGGGACGGGGGAAGGTGGGGGGTGAGTAGGGTGAACAACTGTAACTGAACAACAAAAATAAATAAAAGATATTGCCTAAGAAAAAAAATGGGCAAATTCACAAATTATGTACTTTAAAATGTTATTTCTTCTACTTTGAGGAAGGATATTAGGTTTTTAATTTCAGTTTCCATGTGTTCTCAGTACCCAGGAATTCAAATGGTATTTTTATAGGATAGTAAGTTTTGATTAACTGTGTTGGCACATGCGTGTCTCTATAGGTGAGTGAAGTTGTATTTATTCTTTTAGGATACACTTAACAAGTGGAAATAAGAATCAGAGTAAATAAAAACATGTGTATTTTGTTTTTACTTATTTGTTTAAATATTTTGTATATTTAATTTTTTTAGAGACAGGGGAAAGAGGGAGTCAGGGAGAGAAACATCAATGTGTGGTTGCCTCTCGCGCGCCCCCTACTGGGTATCTGGCCCACAACCCAGGCATGTGCCCTGATTGGGAATTGAATCAGCAACCCGTTGGTTCACAGGTGGGCACTATTTTCACTGAGCCACACCAGCCAGGGCAAAACATGTATATTTTATAGACTTATTAGCAATAAATGAAATTGAAATAAAAATGAAAAATATATATAAAAACAAATAACACTGCCTGGCCAAGTGGCTCAGTTGATTGGAGCATTGTCCCGTAGACTAAGGGGTTGTGGGTTTGATCCCTGGTCAGGGCACACACCTAGTTTGTGGGTTTGATCCCCCGTCAGGGTGCATTCGGGAGGCAACTGATTGTTGTTTCTCTCTCACATTGACAGTTGTTTTCTCTCTCTCCCTCCCTTCCTCTCTCTCTAAAATCACTAAACATCCTCTGGTGAGGATTAAAAACAAATAACAAAAACAATAAAATGATGATGGTAGGCACATTGAGAGACAGGTACAATACTGAAAGCTCTGTAAGTTTAGCTAAATCTTTCTAGAAAGAACTCTGGAAATATATCATTAGTGATATTAAACTGAACATGCTTCCTGCCCAGGAAATTCTACCTTGAGCACATACTCCCAGGAAATAAGCAAAAGAAAATTCAAGAAGTTCACACGAAGATGTTTATGGTCACACTACGTATGAGGAAAAACTAAACCACCCAAATGGCCCAAACAGAGGAAAACCTGCCACAGCTATAAAAAATTGTAAGTATAGGAAGTACTAATACCCAGAAATGTACATATGAAATGTTAAGTGAAAGAAGCAATAACAATCTATCAGTGCATAGTTTAAATGCATATAATGTACGCACAGGTCTTAACAGTGATCAAAGGCCAATTCTATAAATATAAATAAATTGTAATGATGGAAGCCGCTGAAGATAAAGAAACAATGTTTTGTAAGCTATCTGCACAGAACACTCCATTCTGCAGCAGGGACTACACAGATACTGTGAAAATAACAGTAGCTAAACAAACTGCCCGATAATATATACCCAAATTTTATCACTATTTATTTGTGTAGCAAAAACTTGGTTGTCTTCCTTTATCAAATCAAGGTTCTGTTCTTACTTAAATTGGTTTTGTTTCTTTTAGAGATTAAAGTCAGAACCTTTACTGTTTTCCATACAGTGTCTCTGTTGTCTATAATTGAATTTAGCTGGAAACACTTTTATCTTTCTACTTTAATCACCCTAAAGGTCTCTGGAAAAATAATGTAATTTACAACAGGCACAGTGATTAATCTCTTGATTACAGTGATCTGGACAAGAGACCCTGGGTTCTTGAATTGTCTGTCCAGGTAAAAATGCTAAGGAAAGGGAATAAAGCCCTACAAAATAATTTGCTTCAATTTGTTGTGGGTGCTATTACAAGTCTTAGTCAATCTAACTGAAACCTCTAAGCACAGAATATTGCTATTAAGTAACATTTTGATTCTTGTTGACATGTGAATGACACGAAGTTGCTAGATTTGCAGGGACACTTAATAGAAACATGACTTGTACTATTTAGAAGATTTTATGGAATGAATCACAGAGTTAGGTAAGTCTGCTTTAAATAGGTTATTTTAACAGTTTCCAGACAAAATTAACATAAGGAAGGAGTCACGGCTGCAGTATATGATAACCATGCTTAGGGCAGCTGAGCCATCCAAAAGAAAAGAAAGAGGAAACTTGGATTGTAAAAACAATATAGATGCTCAGATTTTGCAGGGGTTTTTTTTAAGCTCACCTACATCTAGTACTTGCTGAGAATATGAACATACTAAATATGTGTTGGGAAAGGACAAAGAGGTCAAGACTCTAGGTATAATTATAATACCACTTCTTTAATCTAGAGATTACTTAACTAGCAACCTCAACATCTGGCCAGGCAGCCAGGAAAGAGGGCCACTGAGCATGAACCTCCCAAAGTTCATGTTCTCCAGTGTACAGGGGGCCCAGGCTTTTATTTAGAGCTTGTTCACTCTGATTTAACTCCGTTCTTTTAAGCCTGGGTTTCTAGCTTCTAGTGCCAGAAAACATCAGAAGCAGAAGTCTTTAATGATATCCAACAATAGGGAAGAAACAGAAGAATCTGTAAATATCAGACACAAGAACTTAAAGGCTGGAATTTCTTAGAGGACAAAGAGACACATCCATCTTCATAGTCCCTGAGAGTCTGCTGCTGATGATCCTGACTCGTCACAGAAAGTTAAAATCCATTCAATCAACTCCATTTAGATGGGCTGGGAACTAATAGTTTTAGCCAGACCTCTAATGAAGATGGACTAAATACAATAAAATCTGATGCTCTGTATTAATAGCTAACAGTTATTGGGGATTTGCCATATACTAGAAACTGTTCTGAAAGTTTAACTCACGCTCAGGAGCATTGGCTTCAATTATCTGAAAAAATCCCATTATATACAACATTTCAATCCTGATAGATACTGGGTAAAGCATTACCATACTATTACAACCAGTTTTCCAGCATTCGGTCAAGGCTTGTACTTACCGACAGGCACAAAAGGGGAATCTCTAGATTTCCGGATCAGTCGAGATAACTGGCCTTCCTCCTCATCTGCTGACCACTGGTTATCCGAAGACATTTTTCTGTTTAGTAACAGAAGATAAATGTGGTTGCTGTGAATCATTAAAAAGCATCCATTCACCCACCCCCAATATATTTTTGATTATGTGTTCTGCTTTCATTTGCTTGGTCTGCCTGTCTGCTCAACTGAAATAAAGTCATCTTTCATTTGCCCTTTTCATTATCAGATTCTTTCATTTTGTTTGGGGGGGGCAGTAAAAGAAAAGTAGAGAGGTAAACATAATCAGATTCCATGAATACAGAGTGAAACAGATCATAATCATGTTTTTCAGTCTCTTTGCTCAGCATTTCAGATCATTGGGAACCTCAGAATTTCTTCCAGAAACAGTAAGAACACAGTTTCATTTTACAAAATATTGTTTTAAGGAATGACGGCAGTGCCAACTCCCGCAAAAATACACTCAGATGTGCTGGATGGGAGAATGGGCACTCCAGTTCTGCAGAATGTGCAGGGCATTATACAGTCTTTGATATTTACCAACACCTACCATGTGCCAGGTGCTATGCTAGACAATGGAAATAATCTTCCTTGTCTACTCAGGATGAGTGGAGAAACTTGGAAAAGCAACTATAATCACCATCAACGTGGTTTAACAGCACTTCAGTCTGTGGCCTGTGCAATCTACTATATTCACCTCAAAATTCAAAACGATGGCTTCATCCTATGAATCATCTGACATCAGAAAATATAGCCCATAAACAGCAGAAGCACGATACCTGCGGCGTACCAGACCACCTGCAGTCTGTCTCCTGGTGTTCCTCGAGCAGAGAGCAGTAGATCAGAACAGGCTTTGTGGAGGCTGGGACACATCTCGCTCGATTTCCAGCTAATTGATAGATAATAGGGAAAGCCATAAACACCGCTCCGCCCCCCCCCCCGGGGGAGTGGCCGGCTGGTATTGGCCTAGCTTGTCACAGCCCTCACTGGGAAACAGCAGCACCTGGACTGCAAACATTAGGCTTTTGAAGACATTAAGAAAACATTAAGGTTTCTGAAGAAGATGCTATTACTTAATTCTGCCTTCACAAGGGAGCTCCCCACGTCCCTCTGTGGCTGTGACTGCTATTACCCAGCTCCAGGGCTCAAAATCAAGAGGAAAGTGGGCGCGGGGCTGCAACACTGGGTTTGCGGGTAGGCGTGGGGTTAGCCATCTGAGGGCTAAGACTTGTGTCTTTCAGGAACAGGCACTTGCTGGAGAGGCTTCGCTTTGTCCTCTGGCCGCAGGGCCCTTGCACCTGCAGGTAGCGCAGAGCCTCAAGCTGCACGTGCCCCTGCCCCTCCGAGGAGGACGTGACGTCCCTGCTCCCGCGGCCAATCCGAGGCGGGGTGGGCGGGGCGGCAGAGTGCAGCGTGAGCCGCTGCCGTGCGCCTGCGCCTGCACGGGCAGCCCAGCTAGTGCAGCTCTCGGGCCTGCGGCTGGGGGGCGCTGCTTCGCTCGCGTTGTGACCACACACCTCTGGCCACCTTGAGGCCTCGAAGTCCTGGTTCCCCGCCTCCTTCCAACTGCAGCCGTGAAGACCGCAGGGGAGGGCAGAAGACCACGTAGCGTTCGCGGATTTTTTCTTATAAACTTTTAATATTTAAATGATTTCAGACTTACAGAAAACTTTCCAAAACAGTACGAAAAAGTAACTGCATGTCCTGCACCCACATTGTCCTTGGTTAACATTTAGTTACATTTGCTTTATAATTTTTCTCCGAATGTGATTTCTTCCTTCCATCCAGCTCTTTTGTAGAGTGTCTCTTAATGTAGGTTATTTCTGATGCTTTCTCATCATTAGAATGTAGTTCTCGGTTTGGGCAGAATACCACAGCAGTGATGTTGTGTCGTCGTCCTTGGTCTGTAATATCACGAGGCACGTGAAGTCAGCTGGTTTGGTGGTAGTTAACTTTGATCCAGTGTTACGCTTACAAATGACTTAACAGTTGGCTTTCCAGGGGGAAAAAGCTGTGATTTGTAACACTTGTGATTTCCGCAGTGCAGATGCGCGCATCAGGTCATGTCGTCACCGAACACAAAATTGGGAAGAGGTGCGCCTCTTCTGAGTGGCTGTGGGCCGGCCTGCCCCGCACCACTGCTTTCGCCACTTGGTTGGAGGTAGTGTGTGCAAATTTTTAGTAAAGTTACTATTTCCCCCTTCACAGTTATTAAGTATTTTGTCAGGGGATACTTTAATATTATACAAATATCCTGTTGTCAGACTTTTTACCCATTAATATCAGCACCCATTCATGATCCCTTGCCTGAATCAAGTAATGTTATGTTTACCAAATGGTAATTGTCTAAAGACATAGTTTCTTTTATATATTTCATTGACATTCTACCATAAGGAATTGCTTTCCCTTATTTCATATTTACGTATGTCAGTTTGGGCTTATGAATTTCTATTTCATTCGGTAACTTATCCATTACTATAATTATTTATTTTGATGGTAAAATTGCCCCAGATTTGGCTAGTGTGAGTCCCTTCTGGCTGTTATTGATGAGATGCCACCATTCTTCAAACACTTCTTTTTTTTTTTTTTTTAATGATTTTATTTCTTTTTTAGAGAGAGGGGAAGGGAAGAAGAGAGGGAGAGAAACATCAGTCAGTTGACTCTCCCACTTCTCCATCTGGGGACCTGGCCTGACCCAGGTGTGTGTCCTGACTGGGAATCAAACCAGAGACCCTGTGGTTCACAGGCTGGCGCTCAATCCACTGAGCCGCACCAGCCAGGACCAAACACTGTATGTCCTGGCATAACATATTTTTGCAGGCTGAACTTGTACTTTTTCTCCCCCAGTCCTGAAACCAGCTATTTCTTCAAGGAGTCCTGATTCATTTTAGTGTAGAATGGTATTTAGAAACCAAATTCTGGACACTAGAGGTGCTCATTGTTACTGGAGTAACATTACTTGCAGGCCTTCTCAGCAGACAGAGTTAGGATTCATATTTGTATCTGTATCTATTTCGATTCCTAAATAACTATCTATATTTAAACCATGAGCTCATAGTAGTATCTCCAATTTCACTCCAGCTCCGCAGGGTTCATTCTGATCTTCTCCTTGTCGTATTTGTAATTCCTTTTTCTGACGGTGACAGACCTGACTCCCACTATCCTCAGTATATTTATTTACAATCACATATTGCAGACTGGCATTTTGGTCACTGACAGATCACACATATAACATATAAAAAAATATGGACTTTTGGCCAACTCAGTAGGTTAGTGTTTGCCTAGGGCTGGGAGGCAGTGGGGAAAATAGGAAGTGACTACTAATGGGTACGCGGAGTCTTTTAAGGGCAGGTGATGAAAAATGTGTTAAAAATAGATTTTGGTGATGGTAGTAAAACTCTGAATATACTAAAAACTACTGAATTGTATACTGCAGGTAAATTTTATGATATGTGAATTATAGCTCAATAAAGCTGTTTGGAGAAAAGCTACTTGGGTTGATTGCTTTACCATCTGCGTCAATGTGCTTATTCATTTAGAATACAGTTAGGTGTTTTTTATTTTTCCAATTCAGGGTTCCCCTCTTTTTAAATTTTATTTTATGTAAGACATTCTTTCATGTATTTTGTGTAAAATATAAACATGGTTCCAAAAATCAAAACTATACAAAGGGTATATTTGAAAATGTTTCATTCCTCTCTTGCCTTTATTTCTACTCTTTTCCTACCTCCCTGTTTCTTACTAGTTTCTGGCTTATTCTTCCTAAGTATCTATTTGCAAAAATAAACAGATACATATGTGTTTTCTTATTTACCCTTCTTTTTTTTTTTTTTTTTACAGAGAAGGTACCACACGATAGATAGTTTTGCTAGCATAGCTTTTGTTTACTTAATATATCCTCGAAATTAGATCTTCACTCTTCACAGAGCACTTCCTCATCCGCTTTACAGCTGCAGGGGACTGTGCAGAAGTATGTATGAGCATCTCGCTTGGAAACGTGGCAAACAATTGTGCATAACCTGTGCATCTTTATTTTCATACTGTTGGAAGTGTGTCTTCAGGGTAAATTCCTAGAATTGAGATTGCTGGGTCAAAGGTAATTTTGTTAGAAAGTGTTAGATTCCACAAGAATCGTGCGAGTTTGCATTCCCACCAATAATACACAGAAGTGTCAGTTTCTCCATGGCCTGCCCAACAAATGTGTTGTCGGGCTTTTGAAGTCTTTGCCTCTCTGACATGTGAAAACTGGTCTCTCACAGTAGTTTTAATTAGCATTGCTTGTATTGTGAGTGAAATTGAACATATCTTCATGTTTAGGACCATTTTTGCATATTAAAAAAATTATGGCCCTGGCTGCTGTGGCTCAGTGGATTGAGTGCCAGCCTGTGAACCAAAGGGTCGCCAGTTTGATTCCCAGTCAGGGCATGTGCCTGGTTTGTGGGCCAGGTCCCTGGTTAGGGACATGCAAGAGGCAACTGATCGATTTCTTGCACACCAATGCTTTTTCTCCTTGTCTTTCTCCTTCCCTTCCCCTCTCTAAAGATAAATATATGAAAAAAATACATAAAAATTATGTGTTAGGTTTTATTATTCTAAAGTTGTGAAGAGTTTGGGGAGGCTTGGAAGTTATCCCCAGATTCATCAAAGGATTCTGAGTCAAGGAATCCCATGGGAAGGCTCCAAGAATTGAAGCAATAATTTTAGCATGGGAAGATTGGCTAGGGACAACCGAGAACCATCCTGTAAAATGCAGCCCAATTTTCTTGTGGAAGCCTAGACTCTGTTCCTTTGTATCCCTCATACAATTCTTCCCAGAACTATTTTGCCATTCCACACTGTCTCACCTTGGTCTATGTTAGTTTAGATGGGTTTGGTGCTCACCAAGGGTCCCATTATCATTTACATATTTTCTTTAACCTTTTCTTTCTCTTCTGGTCTAGCTGATATAGCAGGCAGCATAACGGC
Organism: Desmodus rotundus; assembly: GCF_022682495.2. Taxonomy (NCBI): domain Eukaryota; kingdom Metazoa; phylum Chordata; class Mammalia; order Chiroptera; family Phyllostomidae; genus Desmodus; species Desmodus rotundus. Next base: position 153,117,958 of record NC_071389.1, read on the forward strand.
TCCTCGCCCCATTCCCAGATATGTCCACATCCTAACCCCCAGCACCTGCGCCATGTGTTGTGCTACAGGCAGAGGGAATTTAAAGCTACGGATGGATTTAAGGGTGCTAACCAGCCAACCCCGATATGGGAGATTTTCCTGGATTCTCAGGGTGTGGCCAAAGTCATCACAAGGGCCCTTAGAAGTGAAAGCGGGTGGCAAGATAGGTCAGATGCAGAGAGAGATTTGAAGATGGATGAAGGGACCACATGTAAAGGAGTCGGGGTGACCCCTAGGAGCTGGAAAGGCAGGGACACATTCTGCCTCGGGCCTCCCGTGGGAACAGACAGCCCTGCCGATACCTCAATTTTAGCCCAGGAGGCCCATTTTGGACCTTTGTCCTCTGGAACTATAAGTTAATAAATCTACATTGTTTTAAACCATTAAGATTTTTTATTTATTGAATTTATTGGGGTGAGATTGGTTACTAAAGTTACATAGGTTTCAAGTGAACAATTCTATAATATGTCATCTGTACGTATATTGTGCGTTCACCACCCCAAGTCAAGATTCCGTCCATCACCATCTGTCCGCCCATATCCTCTTCTACCTCCTCTTTAAACCACTAAACTTGCTGCGATTTGCTACAGCAGCAACAGGAGGAGACAGGATGGGACGGTGTCTGACTGTGGGAGGTCAGAGAGAAATAAGTAGATGTCCTGGTTTCCAGCTTGAGTGACAGTGACAAAAATGATGTTGCCAATTGCTAAGGAAAAAAATACAGAATAATAAGCAGATTAGGGGTAATAGATACCCCATGGTCAGAAATGAGCAGATTTGCCCGGACTGGTGTGGCTCAGTTGGTTAGGTGTCGTCCAGCAAACTGAAAGGTCACCAGTTCGATTCCCAGTCAGGGCACATGCCTGGATTGTGGGCCATGTCCCTGGTTGGGGTTGTGAGAGACACAACTGATTGATGTTCCCCTCCCTCTCTTTCTCTCTCCCTTCTCCTCTCTCTAAAAAATAAATAAATAAAATCTTTTAAAAAAAACCTCTTTTAAAAAACAAAGACAGATTTGTATGGCAACAGGAAAAGAAGGCATGAGTAGAAGATGATGAATTTGATTGATTTGCTTGTAGTCCAGCCTGGTTGGAGAAAGGAGTCCCTGTCAGCTGGTAGCTTGAGAGGGACTAAGCCAGAGCAGAGGCGTTAGAGGTCTGTGAGCTGAGCAGGTAAAAGGCTGGAAGGCTGTGTTTCAAGAATGGGGCTCCAGAGGTTATAATTTCATATGCGGCACCTTGAGAGGTGATGACAATGCGCCCGGACAGGTGCCTGACATGCCTATTTTCCTCTCATATGGTACGTTTATTTGTGTACCTTTTCCAGTGAGAGATTCTATACCTTTTATCAGACTCTCAAGGAGTCTCTTATGGCTCCATAAGAACTAAGAATTGGTATTTGGTAGCACCATTTGTACCTAATTCTCACGTTTTTAGACCTATGTGTCATCCAAGTGCTCTGTGAGCATAAGGCAAATGTCTTTTTATAAAGTTTTACTCAGGATCCCGGAAGGGCTCCTACCCAGATGAAGGGAAGAAAATAAAAGCACAGTAGCAAAAATGTGGGCCGACAGGTCAACACTGTATTAATAGTGTCCACACTCGCCAACGTTTCCTTGTGAAATCTGGGCGGCAAGTGGGGTTGTGAGCACTGGCAAGCAACTTGGTATACGGCATCAGTTATATTTATAAATAAATATGTATTCGAAGGCAGCCTTTGCTTTTTTGGAAAAGGTTTTTAGATTTCATTGTTGCTAAAACGAAATCTAAAATGTTGGTGGACAAAAACATTTGAAAAAACTTTCTCTGGCATCAGAGTTAAAAATTTGTTCTCATAACCTGGGAAGTGAGAGAGAATTCGAACTGAGAGCTACTTCTTTTACAGCCCGAGTAGTGCCTGCGCAGCTCGACAGATAAAGCGGGAGCCAAGATTGTAGGGACGTAGAAGATCAGGTCGTACCCGCAGCACTCTGAGTGGGAGTTATTTGCAGCCATGGGAGCAAATGCATCTCATGTGGGGGCCGGGCTTTTCATTGTCGGGTGCAAAAATGAAAGCGTTGCCAAGTTATTTTTTATGGGAGATTTCTTTATAGTGAATCTTCAGAAAACAATATTATCCAGATAATTGTTATTATCTAACAAAACAGTCAAATGGAATTCCAGGACCACATTTATTGAAGTGAAACATCTTTTCTGGTAGAAAAACAAACTTCATTGGGTTACTCTTGCAAATGCTTGAGGAGGCGGGGCCTTGAGCAGCGTGAGGTGCCGGGAGAAGCGCCAGTGCTCAGCGCTGATCATTACACAGCAGACAAAGCACCCCGTGTGTTTATCTCATTCCATCGTCACAAGGGCCCTAGGAGACCCAGCCGGTGGTATCCGGTCGTACTAAGTGAAATCAAATATTAGTAAAGTACGTGATAAGGTTTGGATTAGGATATTCTGACTCCGAACCCCAAGCTTTTCCCACTGGGCTGCAAAGCTGGGGATGTGTTGAGATGCAGAGCTGAGCAGTCGCAGTCAGTACTATTTGAGTAGACAGCTTCACGATTTTCAGTTGTGGGAATGGCCACATTGCACTGCTCTGGGCTCTGGCTGGCTAGCTCAGTTGCTTAGAACACCAAGGTTGCGAGTTTGATCCATAGTCACAGACAACAATCAACCAATGAGTGCATTAATACATGGAACAACAAACCCATGTTTCTCTCTCTCTCTGTCAAAATCAATTAATTAATAAAAAATTAAAAACATAAGGGCGTGAGTGGGGCAAGGGCGAGCAATAGGAGAAAAATTGGGACAACTGTAATTGAGCACCAATACAAAAATAAACTGTTCTGGAAGTTATGAGCATGAAGACGGTTGGTGAAGACATGGAGGTGTTGGGACCAGTTTAAAGCATTTTCTGGTTTGAGTGATTATGATTTGGAGCAGATATTGGTGCCTGCCTAGGAAGCCACTTCTTTCTACCCCAGGAGACTTGTCTGCTGAGCTGCTATTTTTCCATGCAATGTTAGTGGGACAAATCGAGCGAAGGGGAAAGAAGATTATACTCTCAGTTGCCTTAACAGATAAACAAGAATTAAATTTCAGTTCTATTAAGTTCTGTATTTTCCAAAGAAATACTAAAGGGAAAGGCTTATGTTAGGATCAAGAGTACAAAAAGAACTATTAGGTAGTAGTTCAGTTTCTACTCAAGTGTAAAACGTGTAGGAATGTAGAAGAAAGAGAACACTTAGGAACAGAGTGTTTTATAACATGAATAAAAGAAATTTTAATGTGTTTTTCATTAGCCTTTAAAATAAGTGTTGGGCTCATGGGTCCAGGTTCTTAAAAATTAGCAAGAAACTGATGGAAATAGGAGTGACCCCCAAACCCGCCTTTCAGGCTCTGGTGCCCGCTGTGCCATCTCTTTCAGTTCCTTAAGCACATTGTGTTTCCTCCTTTCATTTGTCTGTGGCACAGCTCCTCCCTTAAGCTGAAAAACCTTTATTCATCTTCTGGAATTCAGCTCAGAAGCCACTTCCTCAAGAAGGCCTCTGATCCTCTTCCTCCTGGGGGGTCAGTTTTCATTCTCTGGTGGCCCAGCCCCTGCGGCGCAGCAGCATTACAACTGTGTGCTCCAGGAGGGCAGGGACACGCACCAAGAGCAGAGTACACAGCAGGCACCCACACATTTGCTGCTTGAAGTTCAACATTTATTAAACACCAAGTGCTTCACTTCATTGCCGCCTCACAATAGCCCCTTAGGTAGATACTATCCCCATCAACAGATGAAGAAAGTGAGACTAGAGAGGTAACTCGCTCAAGGTCACACAGGCAATGACTGACACAGCCAGGACTTGGCCTAGATCACTTTGCTGCGGAAGCCAGTGTCATTGTCTTTTATTTTCCTCACTGCATGCAGTTATCCCAACTGACAAGCCAGTGTGAACACAGTGCCGTGTGACCTACCCCAGGAGAGCAGATGGAGGGTGTCATCAAAATGCAGTAATGAGCTTATACCGGGCATTTGTGGTGTGCCTTCTCCACATCCATTCTCGCTTTTGTTTTCATCCATTTAAAAAAAAAAGATTTTGTTTTATTTTTAGAGCAAGGGGAGGAAAGGAGAGAGGGAAACATTGATGTGTGAGAAAAGTATCGACTGGTCGCCTCCTGCACGCTCCCTGCCTGCAAACCAGCCATGTGCCTGGATCAGCAATGACCCAGCAACCCTTTGGTTCGCAGGCCAGTGTTCAACCAGCTGAGCCACACCAGCCAGGGCCAGAGGCCCTGTTTCCATCTTGATGATCCACAGCTCTCTTTGTCTTGGTCCACAGGGTGTGGACGTGCTCAGCCCCAGGGATGGAACACTGTGACCTGTACTTGACACAATCAGCATAATCCGTCCCATCTAAACATGATTAGTTCAGGGAAGGGCTTGTGACCCTGTATTGTCAGGAAGAGCCAGTTGAGACTCACTCCTCTGGCTGCTGGAGTAACCATAAATACGTGTTTTCTGGGCCAGAGGAGGAAAGCAGTGAGAAGGTAATATTAGCAATCACAGTCAAAACAGGTTTCGTGGCCTTGGGAACCAGGACTTGTAAGACTTGCTTTGTAACTTGTGGAACGTCAGAAACTTCATTTATTTCTCTGCACCTCAGTGTTGTCCACAGAAGTTGGGGATAATGTTTCCCAAACCACTCAAGGCAAGAAGGAATTAGTAAGCATGTATCTAGTACCTTGCACCATTACTTACCTTCCAACATGCCAATAACATTTCATCATGTCAATTTGTGGCTATTTATTTATGGAGAGAGGGGAAGGGAGGGAGAAAGAGGAGGAGAGAAACATCAATGAGAGAAAAATCAATCAGTTGCCTTTGGATGCACCCCACCAGGGACTGAACCTACAGCCCAGGCATGTGTCCTGGCCAGGAATTGAACCGGTGACCTTTTGGTTTGCAGGAAGACGCCCAACTGAGTGACACCATTCAGCGCTCAGCCTGGGGCTTTTCGTGTTTCTCAGTCACTAGACTGAGCTAAACAAGAATGAGGTGGGCAGGTTAAGGAGGTTCCTACTTTGGGGCAATTCTAGAGGCAGATTCACGCTCCAGTGCCCAGGAGGCCTTAGATGAGTGCCCTAACCTTGCTGTAACGGTAACTGTTTGCATGTTCAAAAGAGAACAGTAAGCCTCCTCCCTTTCTGCTCTGCAGATCACACAAATGGGGCCTTTGGACTTGAACCTTTCCAAATGCATTCCAATCCTTCCAAAACTGTTTTTTTAAAAATCTGATAGCTGAGTTTATAGCTACTTGGCTGGAGAAAGAAAAATCTGTATGTTCAAATAGCTTAACTTTCCAAGAGGAAGGAAAGTCCTCCCAGAGACATTAAGAAAAATGAAACCAAGCCAGCAAATATATAAACTACTTATTTTATTTCCATTCCTAAAATGCATATGAATTTATTGATTGATTTGATATTTAAAGTAGTCCTTTTGCAAAATCATCTCAGAAAATATACTAAATGTATGAAAATCCATGTAAACTATTGCTGAAAATCCTACTCCTAAACCCTCTGACTGATCAACTCAACACTTGTTTTGAAAACACGTGGTTGCGAGGAGCAAAGACATCATCTTGGGAGAGGGGTGGAAGTTTCATCCAAATAATCCAAAAAATACCTGACTGTTTCTTTACAGACTCACAGATTGCTGATTTTTAGGGACTCTTACAAAGAGTACCTAATTATACAAAGATTTCCTAATTACAGTGGGTCTCTTCCTTGCCTGCAATTTACTGCATTCACAAAAGTATATGCAAGATGAAAAGGAAAATGAACCCAAGAACCTTAATTGCCTCAGGCAGTTTCATGGATATACTAAAGTGTCAGATATAATTTTCATCTTAAGGATTGAAGACTGGAATGCAGAAAAACACACTTGGGTGGACAGAGGAATAAAAGGTGTGACAGGTGGCAGAACTAGGGGTAACATCCTGGAACATCAATTTTGAAAGCCAGCCCAGGGACACTAAGAGAACAAATATATTCAAATTTCTTTAACAAATCTGTGCTATTTTAAATTTAGATTTTCAACTAGTATGTATCTATTCAGTTTGTGAGTCATTAAGATTTTTTTTTAAGATTTTATTTATTTTTAGAGAGGAGGGAAGGGAGAAAGAGAGGAAGAGAAACATCAATGTGTGGTTACCTCTTGCGCGCCCCCTTCTGGGGACCTGGCCCACAATCCAGGCATGTGCCCTAACTGGGAATCGAACCAGTGACCCTTTGGTTCACAGCCTGCACTCAATCCACTGAACTATACCAGCCAGGGCAAGATCTTTTTATTTCTCTTTTTTCAAAGCTGTCTTTTGCATGATTTGACTGCTTATTTCACCATGCTCTCAAAGAGGAGGTGAAATTCAAATCTGATGGGTAACAACTAAGACAGTTGGAAACATTTTGAAGTTACTGAATAAGTTACTGAAGTTACTGAAAACTAAGGTTTGGGGATAATGGTAGATTTCAATGATTTATTTCCTTGTAAAGGAAAATAGATCACTATTTCCTTCTCACTATTTCCTTCTAAAGGAGAGTTCAAAGCTGTTTTGTTTTTGATTTTGGGGGAGGCAATAGAAAATAGCTAAATAGGGTATAATGTAAACTTTTGGGGATGAAATTCAACTTTATCTCAAAAAGGGTTTCTCTTCTCCCAATTAGTATTTTAAGTGTAAAACTGGAGCCTTACATCATTTGAGTCATTCATTCAGCTCTTTACTTCCCACTTGCGCTATTTCACAGCATATCCATAGATGTGAGCGCGTATCAGCTCCCAGGTCAGCGGGGCCTGTATGTGCTGCAGCTTCAGCTTGGAGAAGCCGGCCTTCTCCAAGGCCTTCCAGCTCTCTCTGGTCAGGTTGCACCCATCAAACAGAAGGTACCAGGTCGGGTCCAGGACCTGTTGCCAGAAGTGATTCCAGGTTGAACGCTCAGCTGCTACATGCTCCATGAAATAAAAAGCCCCTCCCTGAAAAAGAGAAAAAGAAACACATTTCGAGGGTTTTAGTTTGGGGAAAATAGATGCATAAGATGACTGAAGCATCAGGTTTCAGTGGCCCTAAAGGTCAACTCCATGAGAAGACGCGGATAAGTTAAAACTTACTAAGATATCATTTTGCTCAATACTTTCATCTTCTGTCGAATGGTACACAGGGCGGCCAATCTAAAGCAGTCATTCACACTTCTATTTTCTGATTGTAGAGCAATACATAATACATACATAATGATAACTAGCACGTAAAGCAGTTACTGCGTACAAGGTGCTATATCCTTAATGCCCATCGTCTGTGACCTCAATCCCCACAATACATTTATTTAGTAAGCATTATTGTTATCATCCCTATTTTTATAGATGAGAGGACTGAGAAAGTAGGCACACAGAAAATAAGCGCCTGCCTCAGTTAACCTTGACTAAGGTCGGGATGAGGGTTTGAGCCTCAGCGCTGGGGCTCCAGAGGCTGGCAGTACTGTCTCACCAATATGTTTACTTACAAAACTTCTTTTTAAATTTAGAAAATACAGAAAAGTTTTTAAAAAATCAAACTACCAGGCCATCACCTTGTGATAACTACTGTTAAGGTTTTGTGTTTACTTTTATATATAAAGATGTATTTTTCGCCTAAAACTAGGATTGGAATATATGTTCTATTTTGTAACCTGCTTAACTTTATTTATGTGTCGGGACAGTATTCTAAAACACAATTTTTAAAAATCTCACACAATATTTCACACCGCTGAAGCTACCATCTGTTATTTAACTATTTTCATTTAGGTGATTTCCAATTTTTCTCTATTATTATAAATTGGTTATCCACATTTTACCCTTATCCATAAACCTTTGTGACCATCTCTCGTTCTTTCCAAATAAGTAACTCACTAAAAAGTGGACTTGCTGAGTCAAAAGTCTGTGCCTTTTAAAAGCTGTCGGTACAAGCTGTCCAACTGCCCTGTGGAAGATTTGTAGCAAATTTATATTCATACTAGCAATGGATGTGAGGGCCCATTGACAATAAACTCTCGTTAGTACTTTCCCCCCCCGTATCTTTGTTAATATGATGGGTAAAATGGTATTTCATTTTCAATACTATGCACGTCTTTAATATTCTTAATAGATATAACATCTTTTATTAAACCTTATTATTTGGATGTTTTTTCTTTGCTAATTTGCCTGTTGATGTCCTTTATCAGTTTTCTAATAGAGTGTTGGGTTTTTTCTTACTAATTAGTAAGGACTTTTAGTATAATAAGGCTATACTACAAATGTTTTCCTCAGTTTGTTAATTGCCTTTTAATTACTCTTAAAAAAAAAATCCCTACCTCTGTCCTGGCTGCTGCGGCTCAATGGATTGAGCTCTGGCCTGCAGGCCAGGTCCCCAGCGGGGGCCACACGAAGGGCAGCTGCACATTGATGTTTCCCTCTCTCTCTCTCCCTTTCCCTCTCTTTCTAAATAAATAAGTAAAATATTTTTAAAAATCTTTACTTCTTTATTTTTAAAAAATCTTTGAATCCATGTGAAAATTGTTCTCAGGCTCTGCTTTGCAAACCTGGGGGAGAGTCTGAATCCACGCTAAGTGCTGCCGGAGACTGAATAGCCATGTCCTACACTTTGGTCCCATTGTCGCAAGAACGTGGGTATGACTGACTGACTACAATACTGAATCCTCTGAAAGCGTTACCGCGTCCATGCTGACGTTTTGTCAGTTGGCATTTTATTCAGTCAGTGGATACCCTGTGTGAGTCACTGTCACGTAGGAATCTGAAAGTGCTGCTTTATCTAGGTCAGTCCTATAAATATAGGTCGCGTCTAGACAAATAAGGGTTCCTTCCAGGTTACTAAGAGGTCCTCAGAAGTTTTCTGCCTAACTCTGAGGTGAGTAGGGGGAATGGGGCCCGACAGTCACCTTCGAAACCCGTAGTGGCTGCCCCCCTATTCTTAGTCTCTTCTAGCTACCCTGGTCACGGCAGAGAGTTGAGAGATGGAGTTTCCCCAAATTCTCTGAGTGAGTCTAAGATCTATGTTCATCAAAGGAAAACTTGAAATTTCCTAATAAAAACCAACCAACCAACCAACCATAGAACAGGACAGGAGAGAAAGGAGAGCCAGGTCTGGGAGGTCGATACTGCGTCCTGGATAATGCAGGAGACCGTCAAGTGGACAGCTGGACGTGCAGGTCTGGGGTTGGAAGAGAGCTGGGCCAGACTGTGGTTCGATTTGGAAACATCTAAGTATGCCTGGTAGTTGAAACCTCTGGGGGTGAGTGAGATTGCCCGGGGGGTGTATGAGTGAAATGAGAATCAAGGGGAAAGTCCAGGGCTTAGGTATGGGGGGAGGAAGAACTGTTAGCAAAGGTGGCAGAAACGTGGAAGTCAGAGAAGAAGCCTGAGTGACCATGTGGAGCGGCAGTCAGAATATTTGCAGGAAAGGAAGACCTACTAGCTGTGTAACTTTGAGCATGTTTCTTAACCTCTCTGAATCTGTTTCCTCAACCCAACACGAAGACAATACCTACTTTACAGGACTGTTGCGTTAAATGAGAATGTAAAAAAGCTGGTTTTATTCAGCAGAGAGTGGATGCTTCGCAGGAGCGATGGAGGTCTTCCAAGAGTAGGATCTCCTTCTGAGTATTGTCAGTACTATAAAAAGGAGAGGTTAGTGGCTTGCTCTGTGGGGGTTTTGTGAGATTAGTAACACTGTGAACAAAACCTCTACTAACCATGCCCAGTTAGTGTCCAGGCTTAGGACACAAGAACCCAGCTTTCTGGGTGTAAGAATCAGACCTTTTTCATTTGTTACTTTGATGTTGGCCTATCCTTGAGCCAAAGACAAAATTACATAATTGCCTGTAAGTTCTATCTTCAAGTCCTTTTCTTCCTGAGGAACTTCCTCTATTAGAAAATAGAACAGGGGATTGCAGAACACCCTTTTCTCCTAGAAAAGTAAATTCAAATGTTAAGATATCCACACTTTATTTACGTTCAAGTATATTTGGAATAAAACTATCTTAAACTAGTTTTTAAAAAAATAGTAAAGGTCGTATGTGGTAATTACATAGAAGTATTAAGAATTTCAATCTTTGCAGAAAGGCATAAAATGAGAAGTCGCTCTTCCCCTGCCCTGGTCCCATTCCCAAGAGCCACCACGACGAACAGTTTCTCGTCTGTCATTCCCGTTCCCGTAGGTACGTATATAGGTATATTCTCCCTGCCCCCCCCCATAAGCTTATATTCTACATTGCTTTCCACACTTTGATTTTTTCATTTCACATTATCTCTTGGGGACTTTTTCATATCAACATAGATAACTGTTCCTTGTTATTTTTAACGGCTGCACAGAAGTCCTTTATACTATGTGGCAATTTATTTGAATGGCCTCCTGTTGATGGACTTCTAGGCTATTCCCAGTGTGTACTATTACACAAACTGTAACAAACGCTTTTGTCTACCGATGAGTTTTCTCACACTCGTGCCGGAGAGCTCTGGGATGAATCCATACTGGGTAAAGGAGTATGTGCACCTTAGATTTTGATGTTTTTGTTTTTGCTTCCCTTGCTTTCGGGGTCAAATTTGTAAAATCATCTCTATGACCAAGGTCCTTAAGTTTAGCACCTATGTTTTCTTCTCTGTTGGAGCGGTTGTAGAGAAAAAGGAGCCCCGATTCACTGCTGGTGGGAATGTAAACTGGGACGGCTACTATGGAAAGCGGTGTAGAAAATTCTCAAAAAATGAAGAACAGTGTTACCATATGACCCAGCAACCTCTCTTCTGAGCATCTACCGAAAAACCTGAAAACAGTTATTTGTAAAGACAGATGTAGCCCTGCGTTCACTGCAGCGTTACTCACGGCGGCCGAACCACGAAACAACCAAAGTGTCCCTCGATGGAGGACCGGATAAGGAAGGTGCGGTGCGCACATACAGCGGGCTGCTACTCAGCCGTAAGAAAAAATGAAATACTGCTACTGGTGATAACACGGAAGGCTCTTCAGAATATCTTGTTAAGCGAAGTACGTCATACGGAAAAGGTAAAGGACCACATGATTTCACTTATATGTAGGATATAAAACTGCAAATGACAAATGACATACAAAACAAGCAGAAACTTACAGACGCAGACAACAGCATGGCTGTTTCCAGAGGGGAGGGAGCGGGGAGGGAGTGAAGGGTAAAGGGGGACAAACGTGCGGTGGCCGAGTGGCCGAGTGGCCGATGGGACGTGACTTTGGGTGCTGAGCACACTATGCAACACACGTGATGTGTTATAGAAGTGCACACCTGAAACCTGTGTAACTTTATTAACCAATGTCACTGCAATAAATTTAATAAAGATAAAATAATTTGATATTATCAAATTGCCCCCCAAAGAGGGCACTTTCTCCAATGTTTATGTGATTGCATTTCCAGTCTCCCACACTCACCCTAACACCGTACTGACATTAAAGGCTCTGACGGCGTAACAGGTAAAAATAGTATCTAGTTTTAATTTGTCCTTTGATTGTAAGGTTGAGCATTTTTATCATATAATTGGCTATTTTTATTTGTATTTTGGTTCCTGCTCTTTGCTTACTTTCCTCTGGTGTCTTTCTTTCTTTCTTTCTTTCTTTCTTTCTTTACAATATTTTCATCACTTTTAGTTTCAATGTACACTACGTACATAAACACAAGAGTTACCCATCTTAAACTAAATACAGATGAGTCAAGAGCTTATTAAAAACCAGAATCAGGACTTATAAATAATGCAGCAAATGCCAAAAATACACCGCCTCCTCTGTCACGCTTCTGACAGACTTTTTTGTGCTCTGCTGCTCGCTCCAGTTAGAGCTGATCCAGCCCCAACGCAGTGTCCCCTGTTCCTCCCTGGGCTCCGCCACAGGGGCTCTCTGCTGCCCAGACAATCCCAAACAATCCTAGTTATTTGACAGGAGTCACCCCTCTCTGCTTAGGATGTTAATGTAAGAGCCAGAACAAACACGCGGGAAATAAAACACGGCCACTTTTTCTGAGGTATCGTGCTTGTACCCATTCCAACATCTGGTCTATTGAAGAGTTTGGTTCATTGAAATTCTTCACCGTTTTTCTTTAATTCTGATTGAACTTCTTCCAGTTTCTTTTGACCTTCATGTGGACCCATCTTTAAACCTTCCCAAGCCAAAAATGGCAACTAATGCAGTTGAAACATAGAAGGTATAGACCCTGGGGGTGACGGCATAGCCAAACAACTGGAATGGCACGACATGGCCGAATCCCAAATTCCTTTCCTTGTCTAGAACTTCTTTATTGATATGAGCGGGGACAGCTGGTGCGAGTCCTTTCTCGGGCACATTATGGGCTCAGTCCCCGACCACCGCAATAAAACAAGTCACAATCTGTCTGCTGGTGGGGGGTCTTGCCTCGAATTTGTGGAGAGCATGCCACACCCCAGCCAGGGCCGGCGGGGGCCTTCCACGCTCACGCGCTGCTCCTCGTTCAGGTGGCTAAGGTCTTGGTCGGGGACAGCGGGATGCTGGCCAAGGCCACAGCAGTGGAAGCGGCGGGAGCAGAGCAGCTGCTCCGGCCCCACCGGCCTCGCGGGCTGGACCGCAGGCCGGTCGGCGGCGGGCGGGGACAGCGCTGCGGGCGGTCGGCTCTGCAGCCCGGGAGGGGCAGGGGGCGTGGGGCCTCGGGCCTCGCTCTCGGCTGGGCGCTCCCTTCGGCCGCGAAGGCCACTGGACTCGCCAACGGCCTCTCGTGTTTTTCTTACTGATTTAAAAAATCCTATTGACCTTTGACTTGTAATGTGTTTTAGTACGAAGGATGTTAAACCCTTTGTCATCATCCCTGGCAAATACTTTTTCTAAGTTCTTGTACTTTGTTTATAGCAGTTTTTTTCCTGCAGTTTTAAAATTTCATGTATTCAGATTTATCAGTCTTTCCCTTTACTGCTTCTTTCCAAGATTTAAAAAAATTCAACAGTGTCTTCTCTAGTTTACTTTTTACCGTAGACTGTTCAACTTACCCGAAACTGATAGGACTGTCTTTGGTGATGGTGTTTGCTACTAACCAGCCCCCCTCACACCCCCTCACTCACCGGCCTCAGCACTCTGCACACCTCCTGGAGGACCCGCTCCTGGTTCTCCACGGAGCACAGGACCAGGGTGCAGGCCACCACGTCCACGGAGCCATCGGCCACCTGGTGCATGTTCTCCCCGGCGGCCACCACGAAGCGCTCGAACTGCAGGTGTCGATTCTCAGCAACGCTCTTGATCAAGAACTTCTCAAAGTTGGGGTTGGGGTCAACACAGGTCACCCTGCACCCAGGCGGATAGAACTGGAAGTTGGCCCCGGTGCCACAGCCCACCTCCAGCAGGGAGAGCTTCCCGGAGGGGCCCGCAAAGTCCCGCAGGTTGCTGAAGAGCTCGCGCTTCTTGCTGGCCATCTGCTTGTTGTACGTCACACTGAACCTCACCAAGAAGTAGGGGAGCCATTTTTTGCAGATCCAGCTCCACAAGCCCAGAAAGTTGAGCAAATACAGAGGAAGTGCCAGGATGCAGACGGCCAGCCGGAGGATAAAGATGGCCAGCGCCATCACTCGGAAGAGAAAAAACAGCCCGTTCAGACGCCCGGACCCCTTTAACTGCAGGAGGTAGGGTTTGGCCACAGTGCAGAGCCTATCAGCTTCAGAGGAGGGGACTGGCTGTGCTACGATAGAAAGCTGCAGCAGAGGTCAGATCAGCAGCAAAAGGCCTGTTTCGCCCAACTGATAGACTTTCGGCAAAAGCCGACTCACAGCTTTGTTTTCTTGAAGCAAAATGAGGTTCCTAGCTTTTCCTTAGATGGAAAGGTGATTACAATCCCTTTTTCCAAATCTCTTCCTGCTTCCCCTTCTCCGTGCTTGGAAACCACCGCAGTTTTTCTACGCAGAGTGTACTTACTCTGCATCCAGGTCTTCCAAAGCCTTCTGTAAAGAAAACAGAATCCGTGGGTGGAGCCCGGTTAAACTGTATCAGAAGAGCGCAGCCAAGGGGCCCTTTTTGCAACACCCCCTCCTCCTGTTTCCGCCCCGCCCCCCCCGCCCCCTCTTTCTCCCCTTCCCTCTGTGTTCTTTGAAGAGGAAATTGAAAAGACGTGCCCGCTGGCTGCAGTGATCGAGAATTTTTTCCCTTTCGCATTCTGTGCTGAGACTCTCAAAGTCTAACTCGACCAAATTATTTTTAAGTCACTGTTTTGGGCTGCTCATTTTTAAAGGGCAAGTTCGTTCGTTCCTTTCTTATTTTATTTATTATTTTTTAGAGAGAGGGGAAGGGAAGGGAGAGAGGGAGAGAAAATCAATTGGTTGCTTTTCACAGAGACTGAACCGGCAACACAGACAAGTGCCCTGACCAGGAATCCAACTGGTGACCTTTTGCTTCGCTGGAGCTTTGATGGAGGACGCACACTGGTCAAGGGTAAAGGGCACGTTTGAATTTCAAATTATGCACTACCGCATTTTTTAGGTAATCTAGATTAAAAATAGTTCTCCAGAATATTCACGTTTGATAATCACAAGCATTCAAAAAATAGTTTGACATCCATCTTTAATAGGAAAACCTGACTTTTAGACTGGTAGGGGAATACGGAAATTTTCAAAAATAATGATTATGTTTACTTTTTAAAACTGGGTGATGGATACAGAGAATGTTCTGTTATTACTTGTAATACCCTACATGTATTTTATAAATGTAATATTATATGTATTCCATTTTAACAACTTTTTTTGAGGTGGAACTGACATAATAAACTGAATATTTAGACTCGTAGATACAGAGAACAGACTGATGGTTGCCAGAGGGACGGGAGGTTGGGGGGCTGGCTGAGAAAGGTGAGGGGATTAAGAAGTACAAGTTGGTAGTTACAGAATAGTCACAAGGATATAAAAAATAACGCATAAGGAATACAGTCAATAATATTATAGCCCTGGCTGGTGTGGCTCAGTGGATTGAAGGCGGGCCTGGGAACCAAAGGGTCTCCAGTTCAATTCCCAGTCAGGGCACATGCCTGGGTTGCTGGCCAGGCCCCCAGTAGGGGGAGCATGAGAGGAAACCACAAATTGATGTTTCTCTCCCTCTCTCCTTCCCTTCCTCTCTCTCTAAATTAAATAAATAAATAAATAAATAAATAAATAAAATCTTTAAGAAATAATATAGTAGCTAAGTATGGTGCCAGGTGGAAACATCAGGGAGAACCATGATGCTGTACACCTGAAACTAATACAAAATAATACTGAATGTAAAAAAAAAAAAATATATATATATATATATATTGATTACATGAAACAAATAAACTACCTATTTAAAGTGTACAGTTGAATCAGTTTTGACACATTATGTATACACCTGTGAAACCATCACTTCAGTGGAGATAATCAACATAGCCATCACCCCCAAAAGTTGCCCCTTGCCCCTTTGGGGTCCCTCCCTCCTCCCCTCCCCATCCTGAGCCAACCATTGGTGTGTTTTCTGTCACTAGAGATTATTTTGCATTTCCTAGAGTTTTACGTAAATGGAATCACAGAATGTGTACGTTTTTGTCTGGCTTCTTTCACTCAGCGCATTTTGAGGGTCACACGTTGCAGGCACCCGCTGAGTTTGGTGCCGAGTCGTATTCCCCTGCAGGGGCCTGTAGCAGCTCGTTCGTCCACTCACCTGCTGACGGGCCTTCGGGCTGTTTCTGGGCTTTGGCTGTTCCAAGTGAAGCTGCTGTGAACAAGTATACAAGTCTTTGTATGGAGATACGCTTTTCATTTCTCCTGGATGAATTCCTATGAGTAGAATATAGGTGTATGTTTAACTTCTTACGAAACTGCCCAACAGTTTTTCAAAGTGGTTATACCATTTCGTATACCTACATGCAGTGAATGAGAGATTTATTTGCTTCACATCATCACCAACACTCGGAATGGCTGTCCTTTTAAGCAATTTTTAAGGTGCATAGAGATCTCTCATTGTAGCTTTTTTTTCTTTAATCCTCATCCTTTCTTTAGTCTGAGGATATTTTTTAAAATTAATTTTTAGAGAGGGAGAGAGAGAAAGAAATATTGATGTGAGAGAGAAAGATTGATAGGCTGTCTTTTGTATGCACCCTGACTGGGGATTGAACCCACAACATTATTGGTGTTCCAGATGATGCTCCAACCAACTGAGCCACCCAGCCAGGGCTCATTGTACTTTTAATATGCATTTCCTCAATGTTTAATCATGTTGAGTATCTTTTCATAGGTTCATGTGACATCTGTGTGTCTTATCTGGTAAAGTGTTTAAATCTTTGGCCCATTTTAAAACTGAGTCGTCAAGAATTCTTTGTGTATTCTAAGGCATTTACCAACTATGTGATTGGCAAATTCTGTTTCCCAGTCTGTGACTTGTCTTTTTATTCTCTGAGCAGTGCCGCCCCTTCGGCCCACCCACCACCTCTGGTCACTACCAACTGTTTTCTGTATCTATGAGTTCCTTTTTTGTTCTTTAGATTTCACACTCGTAGAAATGAGATCCTACAGTATTTGTCAGTCACTTTCCAAATGACTGGCTTAGTTCACTTGGAATAATGCCCTCGAGGCCCATCCGTGTTGTAAAATGGCAAGATTTCTTTTTTTTTTTTTTTAGGGCTGAGTGATACTCCATTGTGTATATCCTTTATCAACTCTTCTGTGGACGGACACTTCGGTTGCCTCCACGAACTTAGGTAGCTGCAGTGAATAGAGGGGTGCATGTATCTTTTCAAATTAGTTTTTTGTTTTCTTCAGATAAATATCCAGAAGGAGAACTGCTGGGTGGTATGGAAGCTCTATTTTTATTTTGTTTTATTTTTAAATTCTATTATATTTATTCATTTATTGATTTAATTTTTATTGTATTTTTTCCCATTACCTTTTAGTCCCCTTATACACTCCTCCCCCCAGCAGTCACCACACTGTTTCCATGTCCACGAGTCCTTTTCCTTTTTGCTCAATCCCTCTGCCCTCTAACCTTCCCCCACCCAGAAGCTCTGTTTTTAACTTCTTGAGGAGTCTCCATACGATTTTCCATAGTAGCTGCACCAATTTACAATCCCACCAATAGTGCATGAGGGTTCCCTTTTCTCCACATCCTGGCCAACACTTGTTATTTTATTGGTTGATTTTTTTTTATCACAGCCATTCTGACAGGTGTGAGGTGGTGTCTCATTGTGGTTTTAATTTTCATTTTTCTTTTTTTTAAGATTTTATTTATTTATTTTTAGAGGGGAAGGGAGGGAGAAAGAGAGGGAGAAAAACAACACTGTGGTTGCCTCTGTGCACTCCCTTCTGGGGATCTGGCTCACAGCCCTGGCATGTGCCCTAGACTGGGAATCGAAACAGTGACCCTTTGATTTGAAGACTGGCACTCAACCACTGAGCCACACCAGCCAAGGCTAATTTGCATTTTTCTGATGATGAGTGACATAGAGCATCTTTTCATATGTCTGTTGGCCATCTGTATGTCCTCTTTGGAGAAATGTCTACTCAGGTCCTGTGCCCATTTAAAAAAGTTAAATGTATTGGGATAACAATAGTTAATAGTATATAAATTTCAGGTGTACAATCTGGCATCTGTATATTCTATTGCACAGGTGGCAAACACAAGGCCCATGGGCCAAATCTGGCCCTCCTCCTTGTTTTATCCGGCCTGGCACCTTGTTTCTGCACAGCGGCAGTGCCCAGCTCCTTGCCCCTAGTTAAGGAGTAGTTACACTTATACAGCCCTAAAATCACACTTGGCCCTTTGAAGGCAACCGCGAGGCTGATGGAGCCTCCGGTGAAAATGAACTTGACACCCCTGCTCTATTGCGTGTTCCCCATATTTGACCCTCTTTGTCCTCCTCTGTGCTCTTTCCCCTCTGGTAACCACTATCTGTTTTCTGTATCTATTAGGGTGTTTGTTTGTTTGTTGCTTCATGTTTTATGTCCCCTCTGCCCATTTTTAAATCAGATTGTTTTCCTTTTTGGCATTAAGTTGTATGAGTTCCTTATATATTTTGGAAATTAACCCCTTATAGAATTTATCACTGGCAAATATCTTCTCCCGTTCAATAGGTTGTCTTTTTGTTTTGTTGATGATTTCACTTGCTGTGTAAAACCTTTTTAGTTCGATGTTGTCCCATTTGTTTATGTTTCTTTTGTTGCCATTGCCCAAGGAGACACGTCCAAAAAGCTATTCTAAGAGCGATGTCAAAGGGTGTATACGCTAAATTTTCTTCTAGGAGTTTCATAGTTCCAGGTCTTACATTTAAGTCTTTACCCTTTTGAGTTTATTTTTGTATGTGGTATAGCTTTGAAATATAGTTCGGCCCTGGCTAGTGTGGATCAGTGGATTGAGTGCTGACCTGTGAACCAAAAGGTTGCTGGTTCGATTCCCAGTCAGGGCAAATGCCTGGGTTTCGGCTGAGTTCCCAGTGGGGGGCGCACAAGAAGCAACCACAATTTAGTGTATCTCTCCCTCTCTTTCTCCCTTCCTTCCCCTCTCTCTAAAAGTAAATAAATAAAATCTTAAAAAAAAAAAGAAATATAGTTTGAAGTTGGGAAGCATGACACCTCCCACTTTGTTCTTTCTCAAGGGTTCTTTGGCTATTTAGAATCTTTAGTTCCATATAAATTTTAGAATTAGTTCTAGTTATGGAAAGGCTGCCACTGGTGTTTCAACAGGGCTTACATTGAATCAGTATGTTGCTTTAGGTAGTAAGAACATTTTAACAATATTAATCCTTCAAATCCATGAGTATGGTTGTGGTTTTATTTTTATTTATTTTTTTAATCCTCGCCCAAGGATATGTTTACTGATTTTACAGATAGAGGAAGATTTAGAGAGAGAGAACAACACTGATGTGAGAGAGAAACATCGGTCGGCTGCCTCCTTTAGGCGCCCCAACCGTGGATTGAACCTACAACCCAGGCTTGTGCCCTGATCAGCGATGGAGCCCGTAGACTCTTGGTGTGCGGGATGACGCTCCAACCAACTGAGCCACCTGACCAGGGCTGTGGTTTTATTTTTTACATTTCAATCCTTGATCCCAGTTTGGAGTTTATCCTGGAATAAGTAGGAATTATGGATTTTTCTTTTTTCTCAACTGGCTACTCAGTTGACCCAACATCATTCATTTTTTAATCTGTCTTTTCTCCACTGAGAGTGTTGGTGGTTGTAAGAGGCATATGGGTGGGTTGGGTTTACCACCTCTGGTCTCAGCCTTTCCCATTTCCTGTGCCTCCTGGCCCATAGTGCCGCAGTCCCAGCCTGGGAGAAGTTCGGCCGTGCAGCTAACGCACCTTACCTTGCCGACTCTGCAAGTGCGTGTGCTTCTCGAATTTAGGTGTTCTTGTAAGAGTCTGTGTATTAATGTAACAGTAATGTATTTAGTTTGTTTGGTGTATAGACCCACCAAGCTCAAGATGGAAAGGAGACTGAGAAATTTCATAGTCCACTAATATGACTTATGGTAGCCAAGGAATCTTGCTGTGTCGACCTAACACAGGCTAAACGGTTTGAAATGAGCTCTTGTTGACATGTTCTGAGGAAATACATGTCTTTTGAATTTGAGAAAGTGTTAGGTAGAAAATACTTAAAGTAACTCAGTGGACTATTTAGCGAGACTTTTTTCCTTAAATTTTGTGTTTTTAATGTTCACTTAGTCTGGGAATATAAATGCTTTCAGTTAGAAAGTCTTTATTTACTTTTGCATGTTGAATAAGGAATGTATTATCTTGGAAATGTTTTGTGGATTGTTTTAATGTTTGACAAGATATGTAATTATTTCTCTAGTAAAGTATCAGTAATTTGAAAGTAAGATGTCAAGAGAGGCTGCTTCTTCCTTCAGCTTATCTGTCGTTAAAGAATATTAAATGCATCCAGTTTGTTGGATTGATATTTCTTTAGGAGCTTAATGACCAATACATACAAAATATTGCTGATGACCAGTGAATGTAAAATATGGTAACTGGAATTGATTAGGCACCACAGTATACCTAATTCTGTACAGTAGTGTAGTCTCATTATATCTAACGGTAATTATGAAGAACAAGTATGCTTTACCTTAACAGTTCCATATTTAAACTAGATTTGTGAATGTAAAGGATTTGTAATATTAGCTCGTTAGCTGTGACTCACTTAGAAAAACGGCCGCGTTCTTTGTTATCTGACCGAGGACCCATGTGCAGAGTATATGAAGAGCTCACGTAGAACAAAGAGTGTGTATTTGTGTCAGATATTCGCTCCCAGTCCATGACTGACTTGCCTTTTCGTTTTCCTAGGTGTGTCTTTTATTTTGATAAAGTCCAATTTATACATTTTTTTCTTACGGTCCATGAAGGGTTTTTTTTGTTTTTTGCTTTAGTAATTCTTGCCTATTCCATGGTTGCAAAAAGTTTCTCTTTTATTTTCTTTCTACATGTTTTATATTTTCGGCTTTTTATGTTTAGGTCTATGATTCATTTTAAGTTATATTTTATATAGGATAGGAAACAAAGAGCAAGATTAATATTTTTTCCACTTTCATTGAGATGTAGTTGGCATACAGCGCCGTGTAGGTGTACATGTAAGGGGCACAACCGTGAGGACACGCAGACCCAGGGAAAAGCCCGACGACTGAAAAATCTCCCTCTGGAAGCGGAGGGCAGGGAAAGACCAAAGAAAGTGGCTAACCACTCTGGTCTGGCAATTAACAGGTTTATTAAGGGAAGTTTGCAGATAAGGCACATCTTGGGCTGTGGCAAGACAGGTTGCTAAAAAATTATATAGAACGTGGCAAGATGGATGGGGCGTGACCCATCCCAGGTGAGGGAAGGTGCCTTGCACAGCTGCCTGGGGGAGGACGAAGGCCTGTCCAGGAGTCAGCATGCAGTGGGGGAAGGCTGCAATGATGGTTTCTGAGGGGACTTACAGGGAAGCCATGTCTGCTCCTGCCCACGTCTAGCTCACTGGTCTGGCCACAGTCCCATCAGGGGAGGGTCTCATGGTTCTTTCCATAGAGATGGCTAGTTATTCCAGCACAGTTTTGAAAGGACTGTCCGTTCCTCATTGAGTTAGCGTGGCACCTTTGTTGGAAAGCAATGGGTCATCTGTGTGTGGGTCTACTTGTGGGAATTCTTTTCTGTTTTACTGATCTATATGACCATCCAGTATGATACCACACTGTTCTGATTACTGCAGCTCTGCAGCAAATCTTGAAATCAGACAGGTTAAGTCTTCTGAAATTACTGTGACTTCTCAAAATTACTTTGACTATTCTAGGTTCTTTGCGTTTTTACACAAAATTTATAAAACTTTAAATCATGTTAACATATAAAATAGAAATGTTTCATGTTTTTAATTATAAATTTAATTTCTTTAGTAAATATTGGAATATTTAAATCTTCTAGTTCTTATGTCTATTTTGGTAACTTTTATTTCAGAAATTTGCTGCCTATTAAATTTGAGTTG
The DNA here is from genome assembly GCF_022682495.2 of Desmodus rotundus. NCBI lineage: Eukaryota > Metazoa > Chordata > Mammalia > Chiroptera > Phyllostomidae > Desmodus > Desmodus rotundus. Next base: position 153,139,469 of record NC_071389.1, read on the forward strand.
TTGAATTTATTGGCATAGAATTATTCACAATATTCTCTTATTGTCCTTTTAATATCTGTTAATATCTGTAGGATCAATAGAAGTGTCCTCTCTTCATTACTGATATTGACTCTTTGTGTCTCTCCTTTTTTTTTTTGTCAATTCAACTAGAGGTTTGTCACTTTTATTGACATAAAATTAGCTTTTGGTTTTGTTGATTCTTTCCTAGTGTTTGTTTTCTTTTTTATTTTATTTTATTTATTTACTTTTAGAGAGAGGAAGGGAGAGAGAAATTTGGGAGAGAAACATCAAGGTGTGGTTGCCTCTCACGTGGCCCCCACTGGGGACCTGGCCCACAACCCAGGCATGTGCCCTGACTGGGAATCGAACTGGCGACCCTTTGGTTCACAGCCTATGCTCAATCCCACTGAGCCACACCAACCAGGGGCCTAGTGCTTGTTTTCTATTTTGTTATTTTCTGGTTTTTATTTTTTCCTTCTAATTGCATTGATTTTCATTTGATCTTTTACTTCTTAGGTTGAAAGCTTTGATCATTGATATTAGCCCTTTCCTCTCTTCTCAATGGGAGAATCTGAAGCTATGATTTTTTCTTATAGTGCTGTTTTAAGTGAATACACAAAGTTTGAGGTACAGTGTTTTCATTTTTGTTCAATTTAAAATATTTTCTGACTAACTTATGATTTCTTTGTTTGACCCCGTGGTTATTTAGAAGTTATTTAAATATTTGGGTCTTTTATGGTTATCTGCTGACAGTGAATTCTAATTTAATTCTGTAGTGGTCACAGGATTTGTGAGAGTTCAGTCTTTTTAAATGTATTGAAACTTGTTTTATAGCCCAGAATATATTTTTTCCTGGGAAATGGGCTATGTCCATTGCAGAGAATACGTATCCCACATGGACAGTGGCGTGGTGATTGCCGGGGAGGGGGTGAGTGGGGTTATAAGGGGAATAAATGGTAATGGAAAAACTACAATTAAAAAATAAAAAGAAAAGAATATGTATCCTGAAGTTGTAAGATGTAATGTTCTATAAATGTCAGGTTAATGTAGTTTTGTTTTTTGTTTTTTATTTTTCAGAGGGGAAGGCAGAAAGAGAGAAACATCAATGTGCAGTTGCCTCTCACGCGCCCCCTACTGGAGACCTAGTCTGCAACCCAGGCATGTGCCCTGACTGGGAGACTGGGAATCAAACCAGTGATCCCTTGCTTTGCAGGCTGGCCCTCAGTCCACTGAGCCATGCCAGCTGGGGCAGGTTAATGTAGTTTAAAACATTCAGATCTTCTGTATCCTTGTTACTTAGCTGCTTTATCAATGATTTAGAGAGATGTATTACACCTACAATTATGATTGTGAACTTTTCCTCCCTTTAGTTATTTCAGCTTTTGCTTCATGTATTTGGGGCTCCATTATTAGACACAAATATATTTATAATAGTTATAGCTGCCTGATAGATTTTTGCTTTTATCATTATGAAGTGTCCCTCTTTGTTTTTAGTTTTTCTTTTTGTTCTGACGCTTATATTGTTTGACACTCCTTATGCTTTTTAAAAATTTTTTATTGTTATTCAATTACAGTTGTATGCCTTTTCTCCCCATCCCTCCACCCCACCCCAGGTGAACCCACCTCCCTCCCCCCCCTCCCCCTTGATTTTGTCCATGTGTCCTTTATAGTAGTTCCTGTAATCCCCTCTCCTCACTGTCCCCTCCCCACTCCGCCCGCCTTATGCTTCTTATGGTTAACTTTTTCCAACTTTTAAATTTCAACCTATTTTTATCTTTATATTTAAAATCCATCTTGTAGACATCATGCAGTGGTATGGGGAACCGTTGCACGAGTGGGAAATGTGGCCCAGCCCCCACTCGGAAAAGCCAGTGAGGAGTGAGGTTGGTGGGCAGGACCCACGCCCACGGGACAGGTTCTCCTGTGGGGAATCAGGCCTGCATTGTACCTAGGCTGCTATGAGACTTGCTTTTGCTAAAACTCCCTCACCCTGGATTGAGGCAGCAAATGTTTACTGAGTTATCTTGAACTTCCTAAAGTCTGTGCTAAACCTCCCAAGTATGGAGTGTAACCAGTTCAACCACTTTCCCCCTTGAGCTGTAACATCCTTTTCTTTGAAGTAATTAGCAGCATTCTGTCCTTTGTTGTCTGTAGAAGGTAATCACCTACAGTGAACCTGTGCATAGTAAATGAGGACCATCCTCTATGTAATGTGCCCAGAAAAGCAATAAAAGCCTGTCCAGGAGGGAGTCGGCTCTGTCTTGGGCCCTCTCTCACTTAGAGAGTGGCCGCGCAGCCCCTTTCTCTCCACAGGATTTCTGTAGTCCGCATGTATTTGTCTGTTGCTGCCACAACACAGGATCCTGCTGGCTGGGATCCGCATCACAGTGGGGTCTTGTTTTTCTTTACCTACTCTGGTGATAACTGCTTTAAATTATTTTTATATTTTAAATTGTGGTAAAATACACATAAGACATAACTTACCATCTTAATTATTTTTAAGTATATTTTATTGATTATGCTATTACAGTTTTCCTATTTTTTTCCCCCTCTGCCTTGAGCCCTCCCACCCTCTTACATTCCCCTCCCCCCCAAGCCAGTTCATGTCCATGGGTTGTATGTTGAGAACTAGGAGAGAGGGCTAGACAATTATAAGCATTGCTAAGCAGAAAACCTCTTGAAGGTCACTAGAATGGATAAGGAAGAGAAACAACGTCAGCCGAAGTAAGCTTATCCAACAGGAGACAGACAGATGGTTCTTATCAACAGGAGACAGGCAAAAGTTCCTCCCGACCCCAGAGCTATGCAGAGATAACCGCAATTCCCGCTTCTGTAGCTTGCTTGCTTTGCGTACATATAAAAGAGCTAGCCTGTGAGCGTTCTGCGCGACTCCCCTTTGCAGCCTTAACGGGCACCCTGGGAGTTCGCCCCTGCGCAGGTAAAAATAAAGTACCATCTAAGTGCACTCCACATGTCTCCATTTGATTTTCTGCTCGCGTTCGGGATACAACATTGTACATATAAGGTCTTTGTCAAATATTAATATATGGGAAATATTAATATTAGTTTGAATTAGAATTTAAATAATAGGTACTTCTCCAAATATTTTTTGAGAACCAGATGATAATTCAAAAAAATATCATACACGTTTTAAAATAAAATCTAACTTAAATTATTTTTTTCTTATTTACTTGTTTTTAATCCTCAGCCAAGGGCATGCTTATTGATCTTAGAGAGAGGGGAAGGGAGGGAGAGAGGGAGAGAAACATCTGTTGGTTGCCTCTCTTATGAGCCCTGATCAGGGACCGAACCCACAACCTAAGCATGTGCCCTGAATGGGAACTGAACTGGTGATCTTTTGGTTTATGGGGTGATACTCCAACCAACTGAGTCACACTGGCCAGGGCCTCTTTTTTCTTTTTTATGAGTTTATTTGAGCCAAACTGATAACTATTGCTGGGAAGCAAAGTCTCAACAGATTGAGAAAATACTCCTAAAATCTAACTTTGAAAGGAAAGAGTTTTGATTAGTTTAATGAAAGAACAACTTCCGTTTTTTCTTTTTTTAAGTATACTTTATTGACTATGCTGTTACAGTTTTCCCAATTTTTTCCCTTTGCCCCCCTCCACCCGGTATCCCCTTTCCCCTCAGGAGTTCCCCCCACTTAGTTCATGTCCACGGGTGGTACATGTAAGAACAACTTCCATCTTAATTACAAACTCTTTATTATCTGGCACGTACATACATAAAGTATATATTTAAACTGAATATTTCATACAAACTCTAGGCAAGTATTGATTATAAAGTAAAGCAATCAAAATACCTCACGGCTGCATGTGATTCAGTGCCAAACTTACAATCGCGGGTCTCAAATGTCAGTCTTTCGTTCCCCCAAAATGTTCACGTGAGAACTCAAAGTGGGCAATAACTTGCCCTCAAATAAATTACTTTCATTATGTAGAACATGGAAAGGGACATGATGAAAAATAAAGGTTTTCAGAATATTTTTACAGAGTTGCTAGTAAAATAACAGAACATAAGGCGACGAGGACATGTCCAAGTAGAGCATTTATATTACATATGCCTTTATTGATCGCCTTGTTGAAGTGGTCCGTCAGCCACGTTTTGTAGAAGAACGGCCCGCTGTAGACACCAGGAAAGTTTTTCCGGCCACAGCCATATCCGTAACTGGTGATTCCCATGACAAAAAACCGTCTATGCTCTGGAAGGTAGCACATTAGTGGCCCACCACTATCGCCCTGTGAAAAAGCCCCGAAATAGCGTCAGTTACTTTTAATAGTCTCATATAATAGTGCAGTTGGGATACATTAATCACATTAAACATACATTTATATAAACACACATTTGCAGTATACTTCTGAGTTATTAAGACGGCAGGTATTCAGTTGCACATTCCATCTCAACCAGGAATTCAGTTACACCCAGTCTGGCCTGGTATTTACAGGGGCCACACGGCTGGTGGGTAAACGTACCATCTGCATGGTTGTGAACCAGAATACTAGAAACGAAATTGTTTGGATTCTTTAGTACGATTAGGAGAAATATAATATGGGATGTGTGGAAATATTGTAAGCACTGTTTATTAGAATATTTCTGTTGCTTAATGTGGTCTGTGAAAGGTACAGCTTTTATATGAAGGAGTGTTTTAGGGCTGCGTGGTGTGCTAGCTAGAGAAGAGGAGTAAACTGACCCTCGCAAGGAATGGCATCTTTCTAGGTGTTGACCTTGGCTGGTGCAGGATACTAGGGATAAATGGCGGGTCCTCTCAACAGTATTATAAGTCACAAATCCCCGTGGTAGTTTATACCAAACTGTCAGTGTATCAACTGAAACACTATCACCAAGGATATTAATCACTCAGGACAATGAGGACACCGAGCTAAAGGTTACAGTGCCTAAAAGTTAAAGACTGTTTCTAAGATGTTTTCAAATTATCTGTATGTGGTAGGCCTTCAATGGTTATTTCTTTGATAATGAGAATGTTTTGCTTATGAATGCAGTTCAGTTAGATTGGATTCTTTACTATTTATTCAGCAAGGTTTTTAAGGAAAAGGACACAGGAAGTTTAAACTCTGGGTTTCTAGAAATCAGAATGAGTAGGAAAAGATCAGAGCATGAGGCACTGCTTACGAGCAAAGTGCTGATGGATTTAGAAGTACTGAAGAAAAGAGGAATAAAGAAAGATTCAAAACAAAAAGTAGATAAATGGGACTTCATAAAAAACCTAAACTTTTGTGCTACAAAGGATAACCAGGGAAGTGAAAAGACAGTCCACAGAATGGGAGAAAATCGTAGCCACAGTTTATAAAGAATGCTTATGACTCAATAATAAAAAGATGACTCAATTTTTAAATGGGCAAAGATCTGAATAGACATTTATTCAAAGAAGATCTACAAATGGCTACTAAGCACAAAGATGCTTATGCAAATTAAAGCCACAAGGAGATTAACACTTCGCACAAGGATGGCTGTAATAAAAGGACAGACAACAAGTGCACGTCCTGGCTGGTGTGGCTCAGTGAATCGAGTGCTGGCCTGCAAACCAAAGGGTCGCTGGTTTGATTCCCAGTCAGGGCACATGCCTGGGTTGTGGGCCAGGTCCCCAGTGGGGGCCACGTGATAGGCAACCACACATTGCTGTCTCTCTCCCTCTCTTTCTCTCTCCCTTCCCCTCTCTCTCTAAAATAAATAAAGAAATAAAATCTTTTTAAAACAATAAATCCTGACAGGATGTGGAGAAATTGGAACCCTCATACATAACTGGTGAGAATGTAAAATGGTGCAGACACTTTGGAAATAAAGACTGGTGGTTCTTCAGAATGTAAAACATTGATTCAGCAGTTCCACCCCTAGGTGAAATTTCCAGGAAAAAAACATACCAACACATAAAAACATATACACAAAAGTTTATAGCAACATTATTCATAATAGCCAAAAAGTGATCACAGCTCAAATATCCATGAACTAGTGAATGGATAAAGAAATGTGGCCTATTCACACAATGGTGTATTACTTGGCAGTAAAGTGAATAAAGTACTGATACCTGTCGCAATGTGGGTGGGCCTTGAAACGTCACGCTCAGTGAAAGAAGTCACAGAGGACCACATATGGAACGATGCTATTCATATGGAATTTCCAGAAATGGCAAATCTATAAAGATTAGTGGTTGCCTAAGGCTGGGGGTGGATGGGAGGAGAGTGGGGAGCGATCACACTGGGTAGAGGTTTCTCTCGAGGGTGATGAATGTGTTCTAAAATTAGATTATGGTGATGGTTGCACTACTCTGTAAATAGAACAAAAACCCACTGAGCTGCACACTTTAAATGGGTGAACTGTGTATAGGTAATTATGTCTCAGTAAAGGTGGTAATGAAGAAAAGGAAGAAAGATTCAATGCAAATGAGGAAAGCAAGAGGATCTGGATTGTTGGTATAGTTAAAAATGAGGAAAAATAATTTAGTACTTTTTTTGGACTTGATAATCATGACTTCACCAGAAAGCGAACAAAGGCCCTAGTCAGGTTCCCTCTTGTTCAGAAAATATTCGGTCTTACCCGGCAAGTATCAAAGACTCCATCTTCGTCACCTGCACAGAACGAAGTTACAGGGACTATAGACCCAAAACTCATCTCAGAAGTACAAACGTTTCGAGAAATATAATGCACTTGTGCTTCCTGTAACATACTTGTAGCATTACCTATTAACAAAAAATACAGTAAATTACTTGGGAGAGCAGGCATCTTGACAGTGATGTATTAAATGTTTAATAGGTTTTCTTTCCGAAGTGACTGATTCAACATTATGTAAAATTGCGTCCATATACGTGTGTAGGCATGCCTAGGAAGATTGCGGAAGAAGATTGACCAAAATGTTGGAAACAATTATCTCTAGGTAATAGGAATTTCAGGTTATTTTTGCTGTCTTTGTACTCTTCTATCAATAATAAAACTATTGTCAAGAACTAAAGAGGTAAAGTATTTCTTGTCAATCTTTCTTATGTTGTAAGTTGTGAATAATTTAATTTTATAATGATGCTAAGTCTCGAAGGATGGTACACAGAAAAATAAAACACATTTTAATCTATGTACTCCCCTAACTTCTCTGCTAATTCCTGAACACAAAGTGGTTCTTTGCTGCAGAAAAACATAGGAAAATATAAAACAGCACTTCAGGAACCATTAAAGTCCAGGTCACGGTAAGATCTACCCACAGCAAAGCTGCTGCAACAGCAGCATCTGGTCCTAGCAGCCAGTCTCAGAGTTGCAGCTGTCACTTGCGGCGACTGAATACTTTATGTGGCCCGCATACTGCTCCAGCTTTTCTGGTAACAGACATGGACTGCAGGTGGGCGGATGACCCGACTGTTCCATTCACAGAGTTCCATCCACCTGCTGACACTGATGGGTTTAAACAGGACTTTTGCGTAAGTGTAATCAATGGGAATACTGCTCCAGCATTCTTTTCCAACCGGGGCTGCCACAGAAGCAGTTTTCACCCGCGTTCCAGCCTTTTGAGGACAGGCAGCCCGAGAAAATGAGGTCAACATACAGAGAGGAGTAGGAAGTAGAAATAAAATATGTGCCCACGGCATTCAGATTCCTGGATCGAGGCTTCTTAGAGCCCAACCATTTTTCTGCCATTTATTTAAAAATAATTAATTTACAGAAATACTGGCTGCATATGAAAGAATGTATGTAACATGTAAGTTATAGAATTTAGGAATGAAACGAACCCCTGTGAGCCCACCACCCAGTTTATGAACCTGAGCCATACCCACACCAGAGTGGGGTCTGAGCCGTGAGAGTCAAAACACCGGGAATTTTCCGAGTGAGCAGACGGGGCCAAAAATACGCATCTGGGTGTTCCGTTCTGTTCCGCTGGTCACTTAGACTGTCCTTGCACCAATACAGCGCTAGTTATTATAGCTTTAGAATAAACTTTGATTTTTGGGTGGCAACTCCTCCAACGTGTTTTTCTTCCATAGGCTTGTCTTGGCTGTTCCTGGGTCTTTTAGACTGAAGGTTTTATTTGTCTCAAAGCTCATGTTAGGTTTTATCATTCCCTAACATGGGTTTTGTGTTTTTTTTTTTCAGTTTTGCAGATAGAACTGACATCTACATGATACTCAGTCTTCCTGTTCAAGCATAAAGTATACCATTCAATTTGTTTAGGTATTCTCGAATGTCTTTTAAAAATGTTTTTGGGTTTTTTCTGTAAAAGGCTTGTAATCTTTTGTTATATGTGTTTTTAGCTACGTCATCATTTTGGTTTTATTGTAAATGTTAATGTCTGTAAACTTTTCCAACATTTTATTATGAAAAACTTCAAACATAAAAAAGCAAAGATAGCCCTGGCTGGTGTGGCCCGGTGGACTGAGTGCTGGCCTGTGAGCCAAAGGGTGTCTGGTTCGGTTCCTGGTCAGGGCACATGCCTGGGTTGTGGGCTGGATCCCCAGTGGGGGTGTGTGAGAGGCAACCACACAGTGATGTTTCTCTCCCTCTTTCTCCCTCCCTTCTCTCTCCAAAACAAAATAAATAAAATCTTAAAAAAAAAAAGCAAAGATAAAAAGTTTCTCAGTGAACAGTCATATGCCCGCCTCCTAGGTTCTTTAATCTGTTATTGTTTTTGGAGCTTTTTCTTTAGATATAATTTCAAAATTATAGGAAAGTAGCAAGAATAGGACAAAGAACTATCAAATACCCTTTACTGACATTCACCATTTGTTTGCTTTTTGTCACACTTGCACTATTATTTATACTCTGTGTTTATAAGTTTTTCTGAATCATCTGTGAGTGAATGGCAGGTGTTGTTTTCCTATACTTTTAAATATACTTTAGTGTGCATTTGATAAGAAAAAGGACATTCTCTTATTAACCATAGTACATTTATCAAGATCAGGAAATTTAACACTGGTACTAATACTCGATATTATTATTCAATATTGAATAAGACTATTATTCAATCATAGCATTGAATAATAATATTCAATAATATTACTCAATTCACTTTAAATCTGTTTTTTTGATTTTCCACCTATCTTTCTGTTATTGATTTGTAGTTTAATTTTATTCTTTTTTTAAAGATTTATTTATTTTTAGAGAGAGGAAGGGAGGGAGACAGAAAGGGAGAGAAACATCAATGTGTTTGCCTCTTGCATGCCCCCTACTGGGAACCTGGCCTGCAACCCAGGCGTGTGCCCTGACTGGGAATTGAACCAGTGATCCTCTGGTTCACAGGCTGGCTCTCAATCCACTGAGCCACACCAGCCAGGGCTAATTTTATTATTTATAGTTTAATTCCAACTACTGACCCACTTTTTATTCTATTGTGGACATTTTATCATATAAATGGATTCATATAATATGTGGGCTTCGTGTCTGGCTTGTTTTACTTGGTGTAATGTTTTGCTTTATTGGTGCTTCATTTCCTTTTATGGCTGGGTAACATCCCACTGTAAGAATACACCACAATTTGTTTATTCACGACAGCTGATGGACAGCTGTTAGATGTTTTCGTATTTTGCTGCTATGAATAATGTTGCTGTGAACAGCTGAGTATGGGTTTTGTGTGAACATATGTTCTTATTTCTCTTGGATGTTCCTAAGAATGAAATTTTTGAGTCATGTGATAACCAGACATTTATTTATTTATTTTGTGCTCCAATGAAAGGGAAACTTTATCGAGGCCCCGGGGTCATGGGGTTCAGGAAGAAGGCTGCCCTGCAGGCCAGAGGAGGTGGAGGGACCTTATTTAACCTTCTTGGGGGCGCGGCTTGTTGGCGTGGCCGCACTCCCCGTGCAGTGGACAGTGCAGGCGTGCGTGCCGGTGTAACACTTGCATCAGATGATGCTGTCGCAGCTGTGCTTCTGGGCGAGCGGGTGGAGGGAAGGCTCGATGATGCCGTCTGTAGACGAGGCACCAGGTGCAGGGTGGACTCTTTCTGAATGTCGTCTGGGAGAGTGTGGCCATCCTCCAGCTGTTTGCCCGCAAAATCAGACGCTGCTGGTCGGGCGGGATGTCCTCCTTGTCTTGGATTTTAGCTTTGACCTTCTCAGTGGTGTCACTGTTCCCAACCTCGACGGTGAGGGTCTCGCCAGTCAGGGTCTTCACAAAGACCTGCCTCTCTGCATCTGCTGGGGTGGTCTGGCTTCCTTCTCAATTACTCCCAAATGTCTCAGGCCACACCTCTTGCCTTTGCTCCAACCCATAATATCTGCTCTGCCACCTCCTTGAGAAGAAAGAGCTTTATGTTTAAATTCTTGAGGAATTGCCAAACTGTATTCCAAAGCAGCTGTACCATCTTATATTCCCAGCAGCAGTGAACGAGGGTTCCAATTTCCTCACATTCCTGGCAACACTTGTTACTGTCTAATTTTTTTTTATTGTTGTTCAAGTACAGTTGTCTGCATTTCCCACCACCACTCCCCCCACCGCTGTCTAAATTTTTTATTATAGCCATCATTGTGGGTATGACATGTTAACTTTAAAAAAAAAGATTTTATTTATATTTAAGAGAGAGGGGAAGGGAGGGAGAAAGACAGGGAGAGAAACGTCAGTGTGGGAGAGCAACATCCATCAGTTGCCTCTTGTACGTGCCCTCACCTGGGACTGAACCCGCAACCCAGGCATGTGCCCTGACTGGGAATTGAACTGTCGATCTTTTGATTTGTGGTACGAAGCCCAACCAAATGAGCCACACCAGTCAGGGCTGTTAACTTTTAAAATTACATTTTCAAACTATTGATTGTGTGTAGAAATGAAATAAATTGTTATATTGGTGGTTATATCTGACCACCTTACTATACTCTGTTAATTCCATTGTATTATAGATTATTTTTTAATGTGTAGTCCCATCATCCATGAATGATGGATTTCTTAGATTACTTTTCTTCCCCTTGATTTTAGAGAGGGGGAAGATAGAAGGGGGGGAGAGAGAGAGAGAGAGAAATTTATCGTTCTAGTCACTTGTGCATTCATTGGTTGATTCTTGTATATGCCCAGACCAGGGATCAAACTCACAGCCCTGGCGTACTGGAACAACACTCTAAGCAACTGAGCTATCCTGCCAGAGACTACCTTCGTAAGTCCTGTATCTTTTGCATCGTTTTCTAGTGTTGCTGCACTTGCTAGGACCTCTACTGCAACAGAGAATAAAAGTGAAAATGGTGGGACAATAATTCTGGATTTTACAGGAAATGTTTTTCTATAATATGATGTTTGCTGCAGTTTGGAGGTATTGGATAACCTTAATCAGGTTAAGGAAGTTCTCTTCTATGTCTAAATTGTTATGTTTTCAGTAGTGCTTCTTCTACATATATTGAAATGATCATGTTTTTTTAAATCCTTTAATCAGTTAATATGGTGAATTACATTAAGGGACTTCTAATCTTAAAACACCCTTGAATTCCTTAGAAAACTCATCTTGGGCCCTCACTGGTGTAGGTCAACTGGTTGGGTGTTGTTTTGCAAAGTGAAAGGTCGCCAGTTTGATTCCAGGTCAGGGCACGTGCCTGGATTGAAGGTCAGGTTTCCAGTTGAGGGTGTGCAAGAGGTGGCCAATCGATGTTTCTCTCCCTCTCTTTCTCCCTCTGTTGGGAACCGCCCTGCCTGGTTTCAGAGGCTGTAACCCCCCATGGTTAAGGCTGAGTCAGAATTGGGACCATAAGCCACGAAGGAGACAAAGCTTATCTCCCTGGCAGGTGTGCCACCTCTGCCCACTTCACCCGGCTTGGCCCTGAGCTTGACCAGTTAACCAATGACCGGTAAGAATTCTCAAGGGAGGATCAACCTAAGACAGGCTCTGGTCACCAGGAATAAGCTCGCAGGGAAGGACTCGGGGGGCTGTGGAAAAAGGGGGTGATGGACCCTCGCCCCTCGGCTTTGAAATAGCCTGAGTCCTCATTCTGTCTGCAAGAAGTCTCCTAATCTCTTGGCTGCCTTATTTCCCTTGCCTGACTTAAGCCTGAAGCAATAACAGAGGGCAGTGCAGTCCTGTGCTGGGAGGGGCCGATTCCCTAGGGAATCAGGTCTAAGAAAAATACATACATTCCTGTGAAACCTACTTAATTTGTACCCTCAGTTTAAGAGATAAGGGTCCAGACCAGAGATGAGTCTGGCGCCTAAAGTTTTATGGCCCTCTAACTAATTGGCTGTAACTCAGAATAAGCCCTCAGAGCTCTCTGTAAATCTTGTATTGTTTAACCCTTACTGCCTAACAATGATTGATGAGCTTTACCTGTATTCCTGTGCGAATGAACCTAATAAAAGCCCATGGAGGGAAAGGCTCTGGGCCCTTCTCCTTTGAGAGATCGGCCACCTCTCCTCCCCAAGCAGATCATGTCTTGGTAGACTTATTCTCATCCATGGAGGACGGGGGGCTGCGTTAAAGCTCCCCGACATCCCTCCCTTACCCTCTCTCTAAAAATAAATAAAATCTTTAAAACAGCCCAACTCATCTTAGTTATGTCAAATTCTATTCTTGATAGATTCAGTGTGCTGATAATTTGTTTGGAATGTGTCTGCATTTATAATACTGGCTTTTCTGGTACTATACTTACCTGACTTGGTCATCATTCATGGTAATGATTGTTGTCATGATGATTATTGTATGATTACTATTATCCTCATACATAGAGTTGGGATGTGTTCTGTCTTTTTGGTTTCTGTGGAAATATTTACATAAGATTTATCTGTCTCCGCCCTGGCCGGTGTGGCTCAGTGGATTGAGTGCCCAACTGCGAAGCAAAGGGTCGCTGGTTGGATTCCCAGTCAGGGCACATGCCTGGGTTGCAGGCCAGGTTCCCCAGGAGGGGTGCACGAGAGGCACCACACATTGGTTTTCTCTCCCTTTCCTTCTCTCTCCCTTCCCCTTTCATAAAAATAAATAAAATCTTTAAAAAAAAGATTTATCTGTCTCTGATAATTATGGTAATTGTTCTGAGGTCTGATATTTTTAATCATTTAGTTACTGATTTATTTCCTTTAATCTTTAAAAAAGTGCTTTTTATTTAAACATTTTTAAATTACAGTTTACACCCATATTATTTTATATTCCTTTCAGGTGTGCGGCATGGTGGTTAGCCAATCATATACCTTACGAAGTGTTCCCTCTGGTACTTCTGGCGTCCACAGGCGCTGTGCACAGCCACTACAGCACTATTGACTACATTCCCATGCCGCACTTTACAGCCTCCTGACTGATTTGTGACGTCCAGTCTGTGCTGCTCAGTCCCTTCACCTTCTTCACCCAGCCCCCCGACCCCACCCTCCTCGCGACCATCAGTCTGTTCTCGGCATCTATGAGTCTGTTTCTGTTGTTTGTTTGCTTATATTGTTCTTTAAATTCCACATATGAGTGAAATTATGTGGAGCTTGTCTTTCTCTGACTGACTTATTTACTTAGCATAATAACTTCCATCCATGGACACTTGGGTTGCTCCCATAGCTTGGCTGTTGTAAATAACACTGCAATGAACATAGGGGTGCATATATTTTTTCAAATTAGTGTTTTGAGTTCCTTTGGATATATTTAACCAGAGTGGGATTGCTGGGTCACAAGGCAGTTCCATTTTTAATTTTTTGAGGACCCTCCATACTGTTTTCCACAGTGGCTGCACCACTCTGCACTCCCACCAACAGTGCACGAGGGTTCCCTTTTCCCCACATCCTTGCCCTGGTTTTCTTTGCTTTGTTCGTTGATTTATTAATGATAGCCACTTTGACAGGTGGGAGGTGATATCTCATTGGGGTTTTAATTTGCATTTCTCTGATGATTGGTGACATTGAACATCTTTTCATATGTCTATTGGTCCTCTTTGGAGAAATATCTATTCAGGTTCTTGGCTTATTTTTAAATCAGATTGTTTGCCTTCTTGGGGTTAAATTGTAGGAATTCCTTATATATTTTGGAAATAAGCCCTTTATAGTATGTATAATTGGTGAATACTTTCTCCCATTCAATAGGTTGTTTTTTTATATTTGATGGTTTGCTTTGTTAAAACTTTTTTGTTTGATGTAGTCCAATTTGTTTATATTTCCTTTGTTCCCCTTGCCTGAGACATATAAAAAAATTAGTACAGCAATGTTGGCATTTAGTACCTATGTTTTCTCTTAGGAGTTTTATGGTTTCCAGTCTTACACTTAAGTGTTTAATCCTTTTTTAAAAAAATATTTTATTTGACTTCCAGCCAAGATGGAGGCATAGGTAGACACACTGTGCCTCCTTGCACAACCAAAAGAAGGACAACAACAATTTAAAAACAAAAAACAACCAGAACTGACAGAAAATCTAACTGTATGGAAGTCCGACAACCAAGAAGATAAAGAAGAAACATTCATCCAGACCGGTAGGAGGGGCGGAGACGGGCAGCCAGGTGGAGAGGACTCGCAGCAAGGCGGCGGCTGGCAGACCCAGCAAGGTGGCGGACTGTGTAGCGGTGGGCAAAACTGCAGCTGGCGGGCGAGGCAGCAGCTGGTGGACCAGGTGACAGACCACACAACCCAGAGTTAGTTCCAGCGTGGGGAAATAATGCCTCAAAACACTGACTGAAAACACCTGTGGGATTGAGGCGGCAGCGGGAGAAACCCCCAGCCACACAGGAGAGGTGGGTGGAGAGACCCACAGGGGCCTAGAGCTTACACAAGCCCACCCACTCAGGAATCAGCACCAGAAGAGCCCAATTTGATGGTGGGTAGCGGAGGGAGTGACTGTAAACCGGCAGAGAGTGGAGCAAGCACCATTGCTCCCTCTCAGCCCCTCCCCCATGTACAGCGTCACAGCACAGTGACCAGCGTTACCCCGCCCTGTGAACACCTAAGGCTCTGCCCCTTTATATAACAGGCACGCCAAAACAAAAACAAAAACAAAAACAAAAACAAAAAAAGGCCTAAATGAAAGAACAGATCAAAGCTCCAGAAAAAATACAACTAAGCAACGAACAGATAGCCAACCTATCAGATGCATAGTTCAAAACACTGGTAATCAGGATGCTCACAGAATTGGTTGAATTTGGTTGCAAATTAGATGAAAAAATGAAGGCTATGCTAAGAGAAACAAAGGAAAATGTATAGGGAACCAATAGTGATGGGAAGGAAACTGGAACTCAAATCAACAGTGTGGACCAGAAGGAAGAAAGAAACATCCAACCAGAAAAGAATGAAGAAACAAGAATTCAAAAAAAATGAGGAGAGGCTTAGGAACCTCCAGGACATCTTTAAACGTTCCAACATCTGAATCAGAAGGAGAAGAGGAAGAACAAAAAATTGAAAACTTATTTGAACAAATAATGAAGGACAACTTCCCTAATCTGGCAAAGGAAATAGACTTCCAGGAAGTCCAGGAAGTTCAGGGAGTCCCAAAGAAGCTGGACCCAAGGAGGAACACACCAAGGCACATCATAATTACATTACCCAAGATTAAAGATAAGAAGAGAATCTTAGAAGCAGCAAGAGAAAAGGACAGAGTTACCTACAAAGGAGTTCCCATAAGACTGTCAGCTCATTCTCAAAAGAGACCTTGCAGGCAAGAAGGGGCTGGAAAGAAGTATTCCAAGTCATGAAAGGCAAGGACCTACATCCAAGATTGCTCTACCCAACAAAGCTTTCATTTAGAATGGAAGCGCAGATAAAGTGCTTCTCAGATAAGGTCAAGTTAAAGGAGTTCATCATCACCAAGCCCTTATTATATGAAATGTTAAACGGATTTATCTAAGAAAAAGATCAAAAATATGAACAGTAAAAATGACAGCAAACTCACAGTTATTAACAACCACACCTAAAACAAAAACAAAAGCAAACTAAGCAAACAACTAGAACAGGAACAGAACCACAGAAATGGAGATCACAGGGAGGGTTATCAACAGGGGAGTAGGAGGGGGAGAGAGGCAGGAAAGGTACAGAGAATAAGTAGCATAAATGGTAGGTAGAAAACAGACAGGGGGAGAGTAAGAATAGTATAGGAAATGTAGAAGCCAAAGAACTTGTATGCATGACCCATGGACATGAACTATAGGCGGGGAATGTGGGAGGGAGGGGGTATGCAGGATGGAGTTGAGTGAAGGGGGGGAAATGGGACAACTGTAATAGCATAATCAATAAAATATATTATTAAAAATATTTTATTTGTTTATTTTTGGAGAGAGGGGAAGGGAGTGAGAAAGAGAGGGAGAGACATCAATGTGTGAGGGAAACATCAATAAGTTGTTTCTTGAACACCTCCATCCAGGGACTGGGCTCACAACCTAGTCATGTGCCCTAACTAGGAATCAAACCAGGGACTCACCCTTCATTGCTTTGCAGGATGATGCTCAACCAATTGAGCCAAAGCAGTTGGACGTGTTTAATCCATTTTGGGTTTATTGTTGCATATGATGTAACAAAGTGCATCCAGTTTCATTTTTTGCATCTATCTGTCCAGTCTGTCCAACACCATTTACTGAAGAGACTACTGTGTTTACCCCATTGTGTAGTGTTACCTCTTTTATCAGATGTTAATTGGCCACATAATAGGCATGTGTTTATCTCTGGGCTCTCTTCTGTTCCATTGATTTATGCCAGTACCATGCTGTTTTGATAACTATAGTTTTGTAGTATAGTTTGATATCAGATAGCACAATACCTCCAACTTTGTTTTTTCTTCTCCTGATTGCTTTGGTTACTCAGGGTCTTTTGTGGTTCCATGTTAATTTTAGGATTATCTATTCTAGGTCTGTCAAAAATGCCATTGATATTTTGATAGGGATTCATTGAATCTGTAGATTTCTTTGGGGAGTGTGGACATTTTAAATATTAGTTCTTCCTATCCATGGGCACGGTATATACTTCTGTTTATTTGTTATCTTCTCAGTTTCCTTCTTCAATGTCTTATAATTTTCTGAGCACAGTTCTTTTATCCCTGTGGTTAAATTTATTCCTAGATATTTTATTTGTTTGATGCAAATATAAAATGTGATTGTCTTCTTAATTTCTCTGATAGTTTGTTATTGATGTATAAAATGCAAGCCATTTCTGAATATTAAATTTGTATCTTGCTACTTTACTTAACTCATTTATTAGTTCTATTAATTTTTTGGTGGAATCGTTAGTGTTTTCCATATGTAGTGTCATGTCATCTGCAAATGATGATAGTTTAACATCTACTTCCCAATTTAGATGCCTTTTCTTTCTTTTTCTTGGCTAGTTGCTGTAGCTAGGACTTCCAGTACTATGTTTAATAGAAGTGGTGAAAGCGGATATCCTTTTCTTGTTCCTGACTTTAAGGAAAACAGTTTTAGTTTTTTCCCATTCAGTAAGTTGTTAGCTGTGGTTTTTGTCATATGTGCTTTATTATGTTGAGGTATGTTCCCTCTGTTCTCACTTTGCTGGGTTTTTATCATAAATGGATGCTGGAGTTTGTCAATGCCTTTTCTGCATCTTTTGATAGGATCGTATGAATTTTATCCTTCATTTTGTTTATGTGGTGTATCACGTTAAGAGATTTGTGGATACTAAATCAACCTTGCATCTCAGGAATAAATCCCCTTTGATCATGATGTATGATGTTTTTAATGTATTGCTGAAGTTGATTTGCTAGTATTTTGTTGAGGATTTTTGCATCTATGTTCATCAGGCACTGACCTATAATTCCCCTTTTTTGGTAGTTATCTCGGTCTATTAATCAGCATAATGCTGGCCTCATAAATTAAGCTTGGGAACCTTCCTTCTGCTTCAGTTTTTGGAATAGTTTGAGAACGACAGGTGTTAATCCTTCTTTGAATGTTGGGTAAAATTCACCTGTGAAACCAGATGGCCCAGAACTTTTGATGGTTGGGGGTTTGTGATTACTGATTTGATTTTGGTAGTAGCTATAAGTCTGTTCAGATTTTCTGTTTCTTTCTGATTCAGTTTTTGAAGGCTGTATGCTTCTAGGAATTTGTCTACTTCTCCCAGGTTGTCTGAATTATTGGCATTTAATTGTTCATAGTATTTCCTTAAAATTGTTTGTATTTCTGTGGTATCAGCTGTCACTCCTCCTCTTTCATTTCTGTATTTATTCATTTGGCTCCTCTCTCTCTCTCTTTTGACAAGTCTCGTTAAAGGTTAACCAATTTTGTTTATCTTTTCAAGGAGTCTACTCTTGGTTTCCTTGACTTTTCTGTTGTGTTTTTTTGATTCTTTTATTTCCATTCTGCTCTTTATTATTTCCTTACTTCTACTCATTTTGGGCTTTCTTTGTTCTTTTTTATTTATTTTTCTTATCCTAACCTGAGGACATTTTTTTTCATTGTTGAAAGAAATGTCGATATGAGAGAGAAACATCGGTTGGTTGCCTTCTCTTATATGCCCAGATGGGGTTGAACCTGCAACCCGTGTATGTTCTCTGACTGGGAATAGAACCCGTGAGCTTTCAGTCTACAAGATGATGCTCCAACCAACTGAGCCACAGTGGCCAGGGCTGCTCTTCTTCTTCTAGTTCCTTTACATGACCAGAAGTTCATTCTGCCTTTTTTCCATTAATGTTGATTGATGCTTTTCCCATCTTTTGCTTTGAACATACCTCTATCATATTTGAAGGGAACTATGTATATATGAACTATATGCTGGGCCATGACTCAGAATGTAGCTGCAGCTCTAGCTTTATGCAAGTCTCCACACACACTCCAGCAGGTTTTGTTCTTCAGCCTTCTCCAGGACCATGAAACCAAGAAATGAATATTCAGCACTATCAAAATTAAAAATCCTCAAGGTGAATGCCATCTTTGGTTATCTAAGTTTATCTTCACACTCAGTTCTGGGACTATGTATTTTACCTTTTAAATAATTTTTAGTGGGAAGGATGGTGTGTACAAGAAATCTGTGTTGTTGGAAAGTCAACTTACCCCTCCAAACAACTCTCTGATGGGCGTCATTACGCCCATCTTATAGATGATGAAAATGTGTGGCACTGAGAGATGAGATAAAATGGAAACGAGTTCTAAGGCAGGCTGACCTGGGCTTGAATTTTGACTCTTTACTTAGTGTGCTGTGTAACTTTGGGCAGTTTATTATATTAACCTCTTTTTTTTTTTTTGGAGTTTTGTGCCTTTTATTTAACAAATTCAGGCCATAGAATACTGTTGAGTTAAATCCCTTGTATAGATTATATGTATGTATCCCAGAGGAAACAGGAAGTAATACCTGACAGGAAATGTGTTTTTTTGTGGCTTCTTTATGAAATCCTCAATTACCTTCTCCTTTTTATATTAGGACTGAATCTAGAGAGATTATCAGCAAGAGTCTCTTCTTTTGCACATGATTTGGCACCTCAATTTCCTGCTCTAACCACTCTTCTAAGTCTGTTTCTGTCAAGCATTATGAGCAATTAGGTCTGATCCTCCAATGATCTGTTGAAGTTTTCCTGTTCCAGGAAATGCGACCTTTCTGAATCTCTTGAAATTTGTTAGTCAACCATAATCACCGTTTCACCGGGTGCATTTCTGGAGGCAGAGGCACTAGCCAGCCATGATCTGAATGTGGGCAGTGACGCCTCCTTTGGAAGCATCTCACCATCTCACCTGTCCTGGCCAGGTGATGCTTCTTCACTTGAACATAGTAATTCTTTCTTGAGATCACATTTCTTCCTAATCTCATTTTCTTGAGATATTTTGTTACTTTCTGGTATTGTTCCATCAGTGAAAGAGCCATTTGCTTCTATATCCAACCTTGGCCTTTTTCTAATATTGACATCTCTTGTTTTTCAACTTTCACTTCAATGTCTAACTCTGGCTCTGTGTTCTTGAATAATTGTTCCGATATTTCATTTTTTTATGGCTAAATCATCATTTCCTTTTTTTCTGATCTTAGTTTTTCAGTAGGAAGAGATTTACTGGCAGAATTTTTCACAGTGGATTTTTAATCTATATCGGTAAATAAGTTATCTGTTTTTTTTTTTTTCCCTACAGGCTCATTCAGAGGTAGATGCTGCTCCTCATTTTTCTGTATTGAGGGTGTACCAAGTTGTGTTTGTTCTAGATGAGAACAAAACATTTCCATTCTTGCTGATTTGGATGGGAGAAATCACTTCATTTTCTTCATCCCTTCCCCTTTTCTTGGCGGATAGCTGGAAGTAGTTTCTGGTGGAGTTTGCAGCTGCTGGGAAGCTTGATCTCTACCTCTACTTATAGCCAGGAGCTTAGTTGGTGAAAGCTGATAGTTTGGAATTTTCATCCTAGTCAGAATATTTGATATTACAGTATTATATTCAGAGCTTAGTTTGGGCATTTCCTTCACAATGGATGTTTCACAATGGATGCCTTCACTGCATTGCAAATAAAAAGAGTGCAGTGAAGGCATTCTTAATATTTGTTCCTTTCTGAGATTCTTATTTCTTTTGGCCTTTCACTCAAACCCATACATGTGTCTGCTTGCTCTGCCTGTGTTGGCTACAATGCTGTAGTGTTCACTGGGGCACTTGGCATGAGCTTCTCTGACTGATGTGGAAAGGTTCGGCGATGGATTCATCATCCTTAATCCTTCACTGGGCTGGCCCTGACAATCACAGTAACCCTCTATAGTCATGAAAATAACTGCCAATCCAATATCTGCTATGAAATAGGTCTGAGACCCTGCCTTTGCAGCACATCCATAATTGAATGAATCCATTTTCTCTGAGAGTCAGAAATTAAGGTCCATGCATTTGTTATTCCTACGTCAACACAATTGTTAGGAGATGATAAGAAACTGTCATCTTCTTTTTCTTCTGTTATCAACCTTGCATTTCCTCCTCCAAAAGCAACAGCTGAACTTAACTTTTTATGGGGCTTGGCATTCAGAAGTGCAGATGTTTTCCTTTTGGAGATCTGTTTTCTTTCCTGTTGCCCTGACAGATCAGCATTTTTCCTTCCAATAGCTGGTTCATTAATAGGTGGGTAAAAACTTCCAATTTGTGGAAGCTGTTTCTTGGACTGAGTGCTTTGAGAAATTCACTAAAACATTCCACCTTTACAACTGGATATCCACAGATGATTCATGTGTGGTTTTAGTGGTAACTTTAACTGATATCATGACAAGGTGAGTGCATTCTTCTGTCCAATTGTTTACAGTTAAGTCTTCCAAGTTGCATTAGGGCTCGGTTTCAAGAGGTTTTCCCAGAGACATCTAAACAAGAAGAGCATGCAACCAAAGGCACATACTCTACTCTGAATTTATTTTCAAACATTCTAAAAGTAACCCTATCCTATCTTCAAACTTTGGGAAAGGCCATTCTTCATTTATCCTCATTAACAAAATTACCATACTTACAACTATCTCTTATTGTCGACATAGGGATTTTATCTGTTTGACTCCGGTTGGTTACAGAAAAGTTGGCAGTTAACATATCATGATTTCAACTGATTGATAATTTTCAATGACAACGCCAGTTTTTCCTTCCAACAAGGTACTCAACACTCATCAAAAGTCTGTATGGTTCTTGGTTGGGCTGTGTGGGGGAGCTGCTTCCAGATGGGTCCTCAGTGTGGGGGCCGGCCTGCGACTGCACAACCACAGCTGAGACACGTGCACGGCTGCAGTGCCTTGGGACCTGTGGGCTCCTAGCTGTCTGCGCCCCCCATGTTAACCTCGTTAAACCTCAGTTTATTCGTCCATGTTATAGTATTTCTCATAGTATTGTTATGGGTGTTAAATGAGAAATGCATGCCCTGGCTGGTGTGGCTCAAGGGATTGAGTGCCCGCCTGCAAACCAAAGGGTCGCTGGTTTGATTCTGAGTCAGGGCACATGCCTGGGTTGCGGGCCAAGCCCCCAGTAGGGAGTGTATGAGAGGCAATCACACATTGATGTTTTGCTCCTTCTCTTTCTCCTTCTCTTCCCTTCTCTCTAAGAATAAAAATAATAAATAAAATCTTAAAAAAAAGAGAAATGCATTAAAATGCTTGTCCAGGATAAATAGTAGTTGCTCCTATCATTTTTCATTGTTGAAGATTCAGTGATTGCCCATGGCCATTCGGCTAGTACGTAGCAGGACTGAGACTCAGACCTAGGTCTGTGATTCTAAAGCCAGTGCGCTTTTCCCTATACCATGTTGCTTTCCTTACTTCCCTTGGAAAGTACAATATTAACAGAGGAAAAAAACAATAATGCATAATCTTTCATACATTTATGTCTGTCCTCTCCAAATAACTCACTAATATTGAAATGGCTAGTTTCTGTGAGGAATAGAAAAAAGCCTCAACACTTGACCTCATATACTGCTAATCAGACTTTCATTACCTCAAGAGCAGTTTGTACTTAATGCAGTACTTAAATATTCCAGCTTTAGAATTAAAAAGACCTGGATTTAAGTCCCAGCTTCTCAACCTTTAAGATCCACAGTTTTTGATCTATTAAAAGGGAATAATAACATTAATTCCCTAATAGAAATACTGGGAGGATAAGAACAGTAAAGTTATTTATTTATTATTGTTGACACTATTACAGATGTCCCCCATTCCCTCCCCGTTTGTCCCCAGCCACCCCCCGTCACCACATTGTTGTCGGTGTCCGTGGGCTATGCATATGTGCACGTATGTTCTTTGGCTGGTCTCTATTTAGAACAGGGCCTGAAACATGGTTAATGTTCCCAAATGATAGCTGTTCTTATTACCAAAGTCAGAGACTGTTTTCTACGTTTTTTTATTTCTTCCATTAGTTCAGCCAATCAACAATTAGTGCCCCTTTGTATTAAAGAAAATACATGGCAATCAACCTGTTTGCTACTAAATAGGGCATTAAATTGAAAAGGACACTAAGTTGATTCCTTATAGCCTGAAGCTTACTAGTTAGGATAAGCAATTCTGTCACACCGCTGGCCCTGTCCCCTGTGAGTCTCGGAAATGACAGAGACACTTAGGTCCGTCACTCTCTCTGAGAGGCTCGGAAAGGCTCGAGTATCTTGGCATGTATAACCACAGAAAGTCCCTATTTCTGCTTTGGAAGATAATTCTCCCTCCCACAGGGAAGAAAAATACACAGACAAGATCAATGGAACAGATATAGGGCCCAGAAATAAACCTGTGCCTCTTTAGTCAATTAATATTTGACAAAGGAGGCAAAAACATACAATGGGGTAAAGATAGTCTATTCAATAAATGATGCTGGGAAAATTTGACAGATATGTGCAAAAAAATGAAACTAGACCACCTATTATACTATACACAAGAATAAACTAAAAATGGATTAAATACTTAAATGTTAGAATTGAAACCATAAAAATCCTAGATAAAACATAGGCAGTAAAATCTTGAACATTCATTACAGCACAACTTTTTCTGGTATATTGCCTTGGGCAAAGGAAACAGAAAAAAAACAAATGGACTACATCAAACTAAAAAGTTTTGCACAGCAAAGGAAATCATCAACCAAATGAAAAGACAGCCCACAGAAATGGGAGAACACATTGGCCAATACATGTGATAAGAGCTTAATATCTACAATGTGTAAGAAACTTGCAAAACTCAACACCAAAAAACCAAACAGTCCAATTAAGAAATGGGCAAAAGCCCGGAACAGACACTTCTCCAGAGAGGACATACAGATGGCCAATAGACATATGAAAAGATGCTCATTGTCACCAGTCATCAGAGAAATGCAAAATAAAACCACAATGAGATATTACTTCACACCTGTCAGAATGGCTATCATCAATAAATCAACAAACAACAGGTGCTGACAAGGATGTGGAGAAAAGGGAACCCTTGTGTACTGTCGGTGGGAATGCAGACTGGTGCAGCCATTGTGGAGTGTAATACAGAGTTACCTCAAAAAAATAAAAATGGCACTGCCTTCTGACCCAGTGGTTCCACTTCTGAGAATACAACCAAAGAACCTGAAAACACTAATTTGAAAGAATATAGGCGCCCCTATGTTCATTGGAGCGTTATTTACAACAGCCAAGATTTGGAAGCAGCCCACGTGCCCATTAGTAAATGAATGGATAAAAAAGCTGTGGTACATTTACACAGTGGAATACTACTCAGTTGTAAAAAAGAAGGAAATCTTACCTTTTGTGACAGCATGGATGGACCTGGAGAAAACAACATGCTAAATGAAACAAGCCAGTCAGAGAAAGACAAGTACCATGTGATTTCACTCATATGTGGAATCTAATAAAAAAAAAAATCAACTAACAAAGTGGAGACAGACTCATGAATACAGAAAACAGACTCCCCTCTGACAGCTTAGGCTGTCAGAGGGGAGGGAATGGGGGCTGGCTGTGTGAGAAGCCTAAGGGATTAGGCAAAGAAAACAAGACTCACGGACACAGACAACAGAGTGGTGACTGCCAGAGGGAAGGAAGTGCGGGGAGGTAGAAGGTAAAAGAGGGATGAATGGTGATGGAAGGGGACTTAACTTGGGGTGGTGAACACACAGTACAATATACAGATGATGTATTATAGACCTATATACCTGAAACCCTAATTTTATTAACCAATGTCACCTCAATAAGTTCAATTAAAAAAAAAGTAAAAAAAAGACATTTTCTTTTCACTGGTTTTTAAAGGCCTATTGTCCAAACTCATAATACAAAGAGATAAAGAAATGTATAAAAGGATTCACCCTCTCCACTAACCAGAAAAAAATTGTATCAATAAAATCCAGACTATAATTACCTTCTTCTTTTGTTCTTCCCCAGCCGCCTATAAAACACTTGGTCTGTTGATCCAGGTTTTGGAAGACATCAAAAGGTAGACAGATAGGCCGAATATAGTTATTATACCTCACTTCTTTTTTTAAATGGAAGAGTGCAATATCATTTACATAAGTTTGCACATCGAAGTATGGGTGGACGATGATTGCTTTAACTTTTATGATCTTGGTGTGTGGATGATGCCCAGCTATATTATTAGTTCCAAGCACAACTCTCCATATTAAAGGATCTCTAAAAGAAAGTAAATGTTTTTATAATAAACATTTTTATCTAAGTAAATATTCTTAATCTCCCACTACTTTTTGTTTTTCTTGTGTTCATTAATAACAAAAACTTTAATCTTACTTTTATGTGACATAAAGTCACATCAAATGAAAACCTAGATATCAAGATGTAGGGAAGAGGAAAAGATCTATGGGACAGAAAGTCCAGCAACAGAATCAGAGAATTTATGTGACTAAGGCAGCACTTCTTACCAGTGGACACAGCATGGGTTACTCAGTAAATGCTATTGGGATAACTAGCTAACTAACTAGTTTGAGAAGTTAAATAAATCTTTGAAAAACACTAAACACTGAAATAAACTCAAAATGGATTAAATATATAAGCACAAATATTTTTTGTGCTTATATAAGTTTTATATAAGACAAAACTTCCTAACTTTTAGAGGTGCATTGTGGTATGTCTGAGATTTGCTTCAAAATAATTGGAGGGGGAGCTGGTGAGGATGACGATGAAGCATCAGGCATGAGATGATAACTCGAAACTGGACGATTGGCATATGGGAGTTCACTAAACTATTCCCTCTGCTTGGGTACAGTTTTAAAATTTTGGAATGAAACATTTGGATATTCGACTAGTGTAAAAATTATAAAAATGAAATCAGAAAGAAAATATAGGTGCATACATAACATCAACATGAGAAAGGATGACACTAAAGATAAAAACAAGCAACTAATGGGAGCCCTGGCCAGGTAGCTCAGCTGGTTAGAGTGTTGTCCCAGTACACCAGGTTTGCAGGTTTGATCCCTGGTCAGGGCCCAAGTAGCTACCGATGAACGCACACGTAAGTGGAACAACAAATTTCTCTCCCTCTCTCCCCCTCCCCGTCTCCCCGTGTCCTCCTCCCTCCCTCCTTCCCTCCTCCCTTTCTCTCACTCTCTCTAAAATCAATTTAAAAATATTATTATGTAAATATATATATATTTATATTTACATATATAATGGCTCTTGACAGTCTTAAACTAAAAACAGGCAAAAGGAGGGAAAAAACCCAAAAATCAAACCAAAAGATGTTCTGTAGGTCAAAAATCAACAATTAAAACTCAAGCATTTTACAGTTGTTACACCTGTAAATTGGATCAGGAAGGAAGGACTTTTACTTTTCACATGGTTGTTTACAAATGATGGAATTCCTTTCTACCCTTCAGATGCGAAAAGTGCGAGTGTGCACGTGCACTCGAGTGTGCATGTCTGAGGACCAAGCTCAGCACAGGCGGGAGTCCGAGAGACACAGTCACTGGTGCGCTGTGGGCGGCACAGGCGGACGAGGGCTTGGCGGTGTGCTCCGGGAGCCTGGAGAAGTTGTGTTGTGTCTGACTCTGCTTTAAGCCACTTTGAAATAAGGATGTTTCTTTTCTTTCCCAAGTGAATTTATATTATTTACTTCAATTTATATTCAGACCATAAGATTAAAACGAGATGGTATACACTGAAAACTACAAAATATTGCTGAAAGGAATTAAAGGCTGCAGAAATGAAAGGAGAGACACCTCACATTCATGGTTCGAAAGACTTGCTGTCGTTAGGATGACCGCGCTACCCAAAGCGCTCCGTACAGATTCGGTGTAACCCCTAGGAAAAATCCCAGAGACGTTCTTTGCAAAAGTAGAAAAACCTATCCTAAAATTTATATAGAATATCAGGGGACCCCCTAGTAGCCAAAGTAATCTTGAAAAAGAAGAATGAAGTTGGAGGACACACCGTTCCTGATTTCAAGACTCAACACAGAGCTCCAGTAACCTGGGCAGCGTGGAGCTGACACAGGTCGGTGTAAAGCCCAGGGAAAGCACAGAGCACCCAGAGATGTGCCCTTTGCACGTGTGGTCAGCTGACTCCCCCCAAGGCTGCCGAGGCAGTGCAGTGGGGGAATGGAGGGGCCTTTAGTAAACTGTGCCAAGGAAACTGGATATCTACATTCAAACGAATGAAGATGGACCCTTACCTTACACCATATGCACACATGAACTCAAAATAGATAACGGCCTACATATAAGAGTAAAATGATAAAAACTCTTAGAAAAAAATACAGGAGGAAACCTTCATGATGTTGGATTTGGCAGTGATTTCTTGGATATGACACTAAAATCACAGAAACAAAAAAACTGATAAATTGGACTTCATCAAAATTAAAAACTTACAAACAAACAAACAAACAAACAAGACAGACTTACAGATACAGGAAACAGCAGGTGGTGCCCAGAGTGGGGAGGACGGGGAGTGCAGGAAGAATAGGTGAAGAGGGTTAAGAGCTACAACCTTCGCCCTGGCCAGTGTGGCTCTTGGTTGGTTGGAGCATTGTCCCATGTCAAAAGGTCATGGGTTCAATTCCCAGTCAGGGCACATACCTAGGTTGTGGGTTTGATCCCTGGTCCCGATGCACACAGGAGGCAACCAACTGATGCTTCTCTCTTGCATCAATGTTTCTCTTCCTTCCTCTCTCTCTCTTTAAAAGCAATGAAAAAAATGTCCTCAGACGAGGATAAAAAAAAGTAAGAGGTACAAACTTCCAGTTATAAAATAAATAAATCATGGGGATATAATATACAAGATAAGGAATACAGCAATGATATTGTAATAACTTGGGTGATAGATGGTAACCAGACTTATTGTGGGGATCATTTCTTAATGTGTATAAATATCAATCAGTGTGATATACAACTGAAACTAACAGAATATTGTGTATCATCTATACATCAATTTTTAAAAACATTTAAAACTTTTATGCATCAAAGGACACTATCAAGAGAGTAAAAAAACAACCCACAGAAGAAGAGAAACTATCTGGAAAACACATGTGATAAGGGATTAATGGCCAGAATACATAAAACACACACTCCTACAACCTAACAACAACAACAACAAAACCCAAACAGCCCAATTAAATAATGAGCAAAGGACTTGAAAAGACATTTCTCCAAAGAAGATACACAAATGGGCAGTAAGTGAGTGGAGAGATGTTTAACATCACTGGTGGTTAGAGAATGCAAAACGCAGCCACGGTGGCCGGGACTTCACACTCAGGAGGGCAGTTACAGCAGTGAGGCGGGTGAAAGCAGCCAAGCAATGAGCTAAGGAGAAGGAGAGAGCAGGTCGTAGGGCTAGAGGATGGAACGTGGAACTCTAGAAAATAGTATTGCCATTTAAAGGATGACAAAGACTTACTAAGGAAGTGGAGAAAAGGGAAGAAAGGTACAGCGCTGTCTTAGGAACCGGGAGGAAGGACAGTTGGGAGAGCAGCAATCAACTTTGTCGAGTGTCACAGGGACCAAAGAGGGTGGGGGCTGAGCAGGCCGTTGGGTTTGGCATGGAGGGGATTTTAAGGCAGACTGTGTTTTGGCCATAGAATCAGACTGCAGTTGGGATTTTATGAGTCAGTGCAGATGAGGCAAAAGGGAATCTCTCTTTCAAGGAGTCTAACAGTGAAGGGAAGGACAGAACAAGTAGGTTTTGTTGTTTGTTTATAAATAACAGTGAGATGACCCAAACATGTCTGAAGGCTGTAGGAAGAAACAAGAGGAAGAAATTGAAAAATACTAGAGACAATGAGATATAATGAAACAGTACAGTTTTTGAGACCTGGGTTTAAATTGGTGGGCTGCCACTTAACAGCAATGTGATCTTGGACAAGTTACCAACTCTCTCTAATTTCTGGATTCCTTAAGTGCAAAGTATGGGGAACCATTCCACACATAGGAAATGTGGCCCGGCCCCCACTCAGAAAAACCAGCGGGGAGCGAGGTTGGCGGGCAGGACCCACACCCACGGACAGGTTCTCCCTTGGGGAATCAGGCCTGCATTGTACCTAGGCTGCTATGAGACTTGCTTTTGCTAAAACTCCCTCACCCTGGATTGAGGCAACAAATGTTTACTGAGTATCTTGAACTCTCTAAAGTCTGTGCTAAACCTCCCAAGTATGGAGTGTAACCAGTTCAACCACTTTCCCCCTTGAGCTGTAACATCCTTCTCTCTGAAGTAATTAGCAGCATTCTTTCCTTTGTTGTCTGTAAAAGGTGATCACCTACAGTGAACCTGTGCATAGTAAATGAGGACCATCCTCCATGTAATGTGCCCAGAAAAGCAGTAAAAGCCTGTCCAGGCGGGGGTCGGCTCTCTCTCCTGGGCTCTGCCTAGCCCTCTCGCCCTCTCTCACTTAGAGAGTGGCCATGCCATCTCTTTTTTTCCACAGGATTTCTGTAGTCCCCGTGTATTTGTCTATTGCTGCCACAACACAGGATCCTGATGGCCAAGATCTGCGTCAGTAAAGTGGAAATAATAATCGGTGTCTCAGAGGATTAGTGGGAGGGCTTTTAAATACAGAATTATATGTAACATCCTTAGACAGTATCTAATGTCAAAGCAGGTCTTTGGTAAGCGGTTGTTCTAAGAGGGAATAAGGGATCACTGGTGCACAGGTACAGGAGACCCTTCTATGTGGCGTGGCCCAGCTCCCACTCGGAGAGGCCAGTGGAAAGCGAGGTCTGGAACACAGGACCCACACCCACGGACAGGTTCTCCCGTGGGGAATCAGGCCTGCATTGTACCTAGGCCGCTGTGAGACTTGCTTTTGCTAACACTCCCTCACCCTGAAGTGAGGCAGCAAACGTTTACTGCATATCTTTAAAGTGACTTCCTAAAATCTATGCTAAACCCTCCAAGAACAAGTATAAACAGTTCAACCACTTTTCACTTTACATTTATAAATATCCTTCTTTTTTGATGTAATTAGCAACTTCCTCTGCTTTCTGTAAAAGGTAGCCACCTAAAGTGAACCTGTGCATAGTAAGTGAGGACCATCCTCAATGTGATGTGCCCAGGAAAGCAATAAAAGCTGTCAAGGCAAAGGGTTGGGGCGTTCTCAAGAGTGGCTGTGCTGTCCCTTTTCCTTCACAGGACTCGATAGTCCTTTTGAATTTGTCTCGTCTCAGCCACAACGCCACAGACACTGTGGGCCGGTGTCCCCACCACACAGGGTTTAGGAAATAAGGGAGATGAGGAACAGAAGGGGGCGTCATTAGTCCTCCGAGATGGGAGGAAACTCCGGAAAAGTAAGGCTGTGCCTCAGTAACGTCTACTTTCTTAGAACCTAGCCCAGTCCCTAGGATATTCAGTAAATGTTTGTTGAGTAAAGGGGTAAAAACAACATTCAACAACATTCAGTCTTTGGAAATGTTAAGTGGAATATGAATGTCATCTTCAAATGCTTGGAAGAGGAGTTAGGTTTCAGAAGACAGAAAGAAAACCAAGACTCTTAGTTCAACATAAGGAAAAGCTTTCTAGGAACTGTCTAGGAACTGCAGCTGTCGGGAACGGAAACGAGAGTCTCCCACCGTAGCAGCTCCTCGTCACAGAGGTGTTTCAGGTGGACATCCACACGAAGCACTTATAGTTACGTGGGTGGGTTTTCACTCTGACACACTCGGATCTGATCCGATTTTGTTGCTTTCCAGCCCTGGAACCGTGAGCAAGGTACTTAGGAGTGCTCGAGTCTCAGGGTCTCCCCACAGCGAAGAGTGGTTGTAAAGATTAGTGGAAATTACATATGAGAAAATGCCCGGCTCAGTACATTGAAGCAATAATTTTTTTATCCTCACCCGAGGACATTTTTTCATTGCTTTTAGAGAGAGGGAGAGAGAGAAACACCGATGCGAGAGAAGAGCATCGGTCGGTTGTGCCCCACCCCCCTCCCCCCGGTTCACCTGTACCGGGGGTCATATGTGCCTGGACTGGAGACTGAAGCTGCAACTCAAACCCGTGCCCTGACCAGGAGTAAAAACCACAACCTTTTGGCTACAGGACGACGCTCCAGCCAACTGAGTCACACTGACGGGGGCAAAGTGGTAATTATTTCAGACTAGAGAGCCCTCTACTTCAATATTGTAAGAAGGATTCCTTTACAGGACAGAGGAAAGAACTAGACGTTTAAAACGGCCGTTTGAACTCTAAGATTCTCTGACAATATAACAAAGCTGTATCGTTTGACCAGGGTCCTACATCTAGTAGGTTTCGGAATCTTGAAGCCACTGTGCTATGGTGTCAGAGGAGGACTAGGATGCAGACCTCCCTACCGTGTGGCACAGTGTGAGGACTTTGTAAGCAAGAAGAGCTTTTCCAAGAATTTTCAAACCGTACCGAGCAGGCCTTTCCCCGCTTGGTTTAAGGTTTGAAAGCTGGAGAAAAGCAGTTTTTAAAGATAGCATGTTAGAAAACAGTTGTAAAACACCCACACCTGAAAGAACTGGTTCCTAACTATGACATTTTTCTTCTACACCTCTTTCTGTACCCTTGATTTATACCTTAGTATCTGCCCATTTTTCTAATCTCTGCTCCCCAAAGGCCAATTGATAGAACCGAAATCCATGCTTTCAAAATACAGTACACCTATTAGAACCTAGGCATCAGGCCAGTTGCCCTCAGCTGAATTTTGAAGTGTGAGTTCCTCCTAAAGACTTTTCATTCTTCTCTAAGACAGCTGTTGTCTTAAAAATTAAAGACTAAAGGGAGACTGTATGACAGGTACCATGGTTTCGCAAGGATTTTTCTTAGCACTTCACGTTCAACGGTTAGGAGGGTCGAGAAGTCCCAGTGTAACTGGGGTAAACCCTGTTACCCAAGACTGACCTCACCCGTAGATTCAATCACCATTCACTCTGTCTCCTATAAAGAGGCCACGTCCTATATTAGTGCCAAGAATATAAAATAAAACACACAGTCCTTGTCTTCAAATAACTAATGATCTAATGGTGAGAAACACAAAGACATGGTTACAATGCAATAATTTTAAAAGCTAAAAGAAAGTTGCATTACTTAAAGGCTGGTCCAACAAACTCCAACCCACAAGACAAATCTGGACCGCCTCCCATTTTTACACAGCTAATAAAGAATGGTTTTTTTGTACTTGTAAATGGTTAGGGTAAACCCAAAGTGATAAAAGAGTATTTTGTTCAAATTTCAGTGTTCATAAATGAAGTTTTATTGGGTCACAGCACACTCATTTGATTATGTATTGTCTGTGACCACTTTGGTTCCACAGTTGCAGAGTTGAAGGCTTGTGGCAGAGACCGTACGGTCTGCAAAGCCTAAAATATTTACACAAAATGTCTTTAGAGAAAATGTTTGTTGACCTCTGACTTACAGGATTCATTTCAAAAAGATATTCGGTGTAGTACATATAAGGCATAACGGGCCCTTACAAAAACATACAGCCTAATAAACATGATTAAGACAAATGTTTCTCCACCACTTTAAAATACGCCCTAAGAGAGTAAGACCGTTGTGTTCTGAAGACTTACCTAGTGTCCCTAACGCAGTGGGCAGCTGTGAGGACCCAGCTGTCCTTCACTAAGCTGCCCCCACACACGTGACTGAGGACTCCTCCGGACTGAATCTGCAGGCTAACTATCCACGGCCACGCGCCGGCCTGAGCGTCCCTGCCCCCTATAATCCGAGACCCTTTCAACGTGTCCGCGAGGGGTGCCGTTCCGCAATCTAAAAATAAAATGATACATTATTCAGACTGAACACCTGGTAATGTGCATTACTTCCTAACGTTAATGTATTAATCTAATCTTTTAAATTCCTATTTTAAAAACTGATACCTAAGGCACGCCCCTATTTTGAGGGAGAAAAAAGAGTTAAGGTAAACATGCCTTCATTGATTGCTTGCAAATAGAAACACATCAACATAATTCAGTAATTTTAAAACTCTAAAGAAATGTTTCTCTGGCCGCGTTTTATGCTCTTTCCCGTGTGAAATGGCAATTTAAGAACCTGGAACTGGTGGATCAAGAGCTACAAGTTCCAATACTTGCCATTTAACTTGTCGGGTTAGTTTTTCTCCACTGTAGTGTGAAAAGGTCCCCCGTAGCCCTAACTCGGCCCCGGAGTGCGGGGAATTTCTGGTCTGTGAAATGGGACCGGCAGGCCCGAGCGCACGGGGCCGGGGCGCACGCTCGGACGCGCCACACGAGCGCCTGGCGTTTCCACTGTCGCTACTGCTATCGCCCTGGTTATAACGGGACCGCTTAGGTCTGTCCATTTTTGAAGGTAGTTGGAGCGACGGAAAAGGAGGGACCCAGAACCAAAGGCGTAGAAGCGGGGAAGGCAGGGGAGGCTGTGGTCCGAGGAAAGGAATGAACAGACACTGCCCTTCGCGTCCGGCCTCTCCTTTCTCGGGGCCGGGTGCCCCCTCTGCGGCCCGAGCCCCCCTCGCCGGGCCCCCGGCCACCCGGGACCTGCGGCCTGCTCCCGCGAGGGGCCGCGCCGGCCCCTTTCCGAGAACGAGGGCTGCTCCGCGTACACGACCGCGACCCCCAGGACCAGCAGCGCCGCGCTCAGGAGCCCGGGCGCCATGGTGAGGCTCCTGTGGGGCAAGATGGCGGCGGGCCTTCCCCCAGCCGCCGCCGGCGGGGCGCGGGGCGCGGGGCGCGGGGCACGTGCCGGGGGGCCGGGGGTCGGCGGGGCGCGCGCGGGGTCGCCCGGAGGAGCCGGGCCTCGCAGGGGCGTTCTAGGTGGCGAGCGCGTGCCACGCGGATGCGCGGGGGTGACGCGCCCGCGGCCGGGCCCCGGGCGGGGGGGGGGTGCGGGTGCGGGTGCGGGTGCGGGTCTGGCCCGCGCGCTCACACAACGGAGTGGGGCTGCGGGGGACCGGCTGGGACCGCGGGCGCTCACGTCTGCAAGGCGGGAAAGGCTTCCAGAAGGGTTTCTAAGCAAAGGCGGGCACCCTATTTCTGGGATACAAATCGATCTCATTATTAATTGTGTTGGAGTCGTTTGCCTTGAGCTTCTTTCAGGGTGAGCTAATAAAATCAAATTTGAGGACCTGAAGAGTTGAGGACAAAGCCTGGCTGAAGGTAATGACACCCTCCTCAATCCCTGGCTGGAGGATTCATTATTCCTTGTCTCTATCAGAACCGTCAAGGCCCCCTTGACATTCCAAACAATGAGGGGAGAGGGTGCAGGTAAGTGGCTCCTGTTAATGGAGCCAGTGAACAACTATTAACCCCCCACTATTGCCGTACAGGGGAATAAGTTTCACGTAATGGGAGATGTGTAAGACCGGTCCTTCTGATCCAGAGAACTTTATAACTTGGCTAGCAGAGAAAATCAGGTCTAATTCATTTGGGGGAGAAATAAATAAATAATCCATGACACCCAAGCCTAACACCAATTCAAACACCAGGGGTTGGTGTGGGCTGTGGCAACCTGGGAAGGCTCCCTGAAGGAGGGGGATGTTATCTGGGCCAAGATTAAAGGGGGAAGCTCAAGAAGAGGAAGGAGACATAGGGAAAAGACAGGCTAGGCTAAGGTACAACATGAGCCAAGGCATGAAATTGTTAAAATTAATAAAGGAGACCTCAACCAAAATTGGGGTCAGAAGGGCCTGTAGGGGAACTCTCCCACCCTACCACTCGTCATTGGTTGCCCCAAACAGGTAGAGACACGCCCTGCATCTCCAACAGGAAGATGTTTTCTACCCAGCAGGAGGAGGATTTTCTCCTGCCCCAGAAACTGTCCAGCCAATGAGACATTGTCGCAACCCAGCCAATGAAAAGCCACTAGACTTTGAACTTCCAGTTCTCTCCAATAGACTGTTACTGTGGTCCCCAAACTTTTTGGCATCTGGAACAGTTTTTGTGAAAGACAATTTTTCCACTGATGTGGTGTGGGGCGGGGGGTGGGGTGGGACAGGAGCTCAGGTGTTAATGCCATTGAAGCTTTGCTGCTCACCTCCTGCTGTGCACCGGGTCCCTAACAGACTGTGGACTGGTACTGGTCCATGGCCAGGGGATTGGTGACCCCCGATTTAGAAAACTTTCTCCCAACTTCCCGTTTCCTTCACACAAGAAAGTTCCTCTTTGTTCTTTAGACTTTGGTATTGTCATAGTTCACGTGTCTTGAATTGCAATTCTCTGCTATTCCTCAATGAATCCATTTTTGCTAGTAAAACAACTTTTATTTTTAACGTCAGTAATGTGTATCCATCCATGTTTCTCCAGAGAAATAGAAATGGAATATATTGTCTCACATAAGTGGAGACTTATTATGGGAATTGGCTCATGCAGTGATGGAGGCTGGGAAGTCCCCCAGCATGCCGCCTACATGCTGTAGCTGGAGAACTGGGAAAACCAGTGGTATTATTCAGTCCCAAGTCACAGGTCTGAGAACCAGTCTCTGATGTCAAGGACAGGAGAGAGAGAGGTCTCACTTTAAGAAAAAAGGGAGAATTTGCCCTTTCTCGACCATCTTCTTTTGTTTGGACCCTCCACTGGTTGGATGGGCTGACACCTGCCCACACTGCTTACTCGGTCTACTAACTCAAAGGCTAATCTCTTCCAGAAATGAACTCCCCTACAAATATTATTTTATTAGCTATCTGGACATCCCTTAGCCAAGTCTAGTTGACACAAAATTAACCGTCAAAGTAATCACAATGCAATGTGTGTCCGTATAATTTTATTATCTTATTTTTACAACATCGTGATTAGACATTTATATAGCTTATGAAGTCATCCCCCCAATAAGTCTAGTATCCATCTGACACCGTATATAATCATATTGTTGACTCTATTCCCTATGCTGTACTTTACATCCCTATGACTATTTTTATAACTGGCAATTTGGACTTCTTAATCCCTTTCACATTTGTTATCAGTCTCCCCAACTCTTCCATCTGGGGACCATCAGTTCTCTGAAACTTCTGTTTTGTTTGTTGATCTATTTTGTTTTTTGGATTCCGCATATAAGTGAAATCATATAGGTGAAATCTTCCTGACTTATTTCACTCAGCACAATACCCTCTAGGTCCGTCCATGTTGTTACAAATGGTACGGTTTCATTCTTTTTATGGCTGAGTAGTATTCCATTGTATGTATGTAACACGTCTTTTCTATCTGCTCATCTATGGATGGACACTTAGGTTGCTTCTATATCTTGGCTGTTGTAAATAATGGTGCAATGAACATAGGGGCACATATATATTTTGAATTAGCATTTTTTTTGTTCTCAGATAAATACCCAGAAATGGAATTGCTGGGTCATATGGTAGTTCTATTTTTAATTTTTTGAGGACCCTCCATACTGTTTTCCATAATGGCTGCACCAATTTACAATCTCACCACCGATGTGTTCGGGCTCTCTTTTCTCCACATCCTCACCGACACTTACTGTTTGTTGATTTATTGATGATAGCCACTCTGACAGGTGTGACACAACATGTTAGTGCGGTTTTCATTTGTATACCCCTGATGATTAGTGATGCTGATCACCTTTCGCATTCCTGTTAGCCATCTATGTGTCCTTTTTTGAAGAAATGTCTACTTAGGTCCACTGTCCTTTTTTAAATAAAAAATTTTTTAGTGTTAAGTTGTATGAGTTCCTTATATATTTTGGGTATTAACCCTTTATTGGGTGTCTCATTGGAAAATACCTTCTCCCATTCAGTAGGTAGCCTTTTCATTTCCTTGATGGTCCTTCACTGTGCAAACATTTTAGTTTGACATAGTCCCATCTGTTTACTTTTTGCTTTTGTTTCCCTTGCCTGGGCAGAGATATCCAAAAGGATATCATGAGGAGTGATGTCACAGAGTTTACTGCCTGTGTCGTCTTGTAGGAGTTTTATGGGTTCCGGTCTTACATTTAAGTCTTTAACCTATTTTGAATTTAGTTTTGTATATGGTTTGAGGAAGTGGTCTAGTTTCTCTCTCTTTTTTCTTTTTGCTTGTATCTGTCTAGTTTGCCCAACACCATTTATTGAAGAGACTGTCTTTACTTCATTGTTTTTTCTTGCTTCATTTTTGAGTTTATTCCTGGGCTCTCTTTTCTGTTCCATTGACCTATTTGTCTTATTTTATGCAAGTAACATGCTGTTTTGATTACTATAGCCTTGTAATATAGTTTGATATCAGGAGCATGATCCCTCTGACTTTGTTCTTTTTCAATATTGCTTTTGCTATTTAAGGCCTCTTGTGGTTCCATATAAATTTTAGGTTTGTTCTAGTTTGGTGAAAAAGGCCATTGGTATTTTGATAGAGATTACATTGAATCTGTTGCTTGCTGTGGGTAATATGGACATTTTAACGATGTCAGTTCTTCTTGTCTATGAGCACAGTACATAATTACCTTGATTTGTATCTTCTTCAGTTGCTTTCTTCAATGTCCTGTAGCTTTTTAAGTACCAGTCTTTATCTCCTTTGGTTAAACATATTCCTAGGAATTTTATTCTTTATGATGCAATTGAAAATGGGACTGTTTTCTTAATCTCTCTTTGTGAAAGTTCATTTTTAGTGTATAAAAATGCAACCAATTTTTGAAAATTAATTTTGTATTCTATTTTACTGAATTCATTTATCAGTTCTAATAGCTTTTCTGTAGAATCTTTAGAGTTCTCTGTATGTTGTATTATGTTATCTGCACATAAGATAGACCTACTGTTTTTCCAAGTTGGATGTGTTTTATTTATTTTTCTTGTCTCATTACTTTGGGTTGGACTTCTAATAACATGTTTAATAAAAGTGGTGGTTTAATATTCTCCAGTTCTATTCATGGGTAGATAGAACTGGAGAATATTAAGTTAAGTGAAATATGCTAATCAGTGAAAAGTTTCTTAAAAACATGTTATTGTTGTTCTATTACAGATGTCCCAATTTTTCCCCCTTTTCCCTCCTCAGCCCAGCCCACTCTCCGCTCCT
Organism: Desmodus rotundus; assembly: GCF_022682495.2. Classification (NCBI taxonomy): domain Eukaryota; kingdom Metazoa; phylum Chordata; class Mammalia; order Chiroptera; family Phyllostomidae; genus Desmodus; species Desmodus rotundus. Next base: position 153,177,094 of record NC_071389.1, read on the forward strand.
ACAGTCATTCCCCACCCTGTTGTCTATGTCCATGGATCATTCATACATGTTCTTTGACTAGACCCTTCCCCTTCTTTTCACCCTGTCCCCATCCCCTCTCCCCTCTGGTTGCTGTCAGTCTGTTTCCCGTTTCCATGCCTCTGGTTCTATTTTGTTCATTAGGTTTCTCTTATAGGTGAGATCGTATGGTATTTGTCTTTCACCAACTGGCTTATTTCACTTGGCATATTTTCCAGTTCCATCCATGCTTTTGTGAAAGGTGGGAGCTCCTTCTTTCTTTCTGCTGGGTAGTGTTCCATTGTGTAAATGTACCATAGCTTTTTTATTCACTCATTTACTTAGGCTGTTTCCAGCACTTGGCTATTGTTACTAGTGCTGCTATGAACACTGGGGTGCATAGGTTCTCTTGAATTGGTGTTTTGGATTTTTAGAGTATATTCCCAGCAGTGGAACCACTGGGTCAAAAGGCAGTTCCAGTTTTAGTTTTTTGAGGAAATTCCATACTATTTTCCACAGTGGTGGCACCAGTCTGCATTTCCACCAACAGTGCACTAGGGTTCTCTTTTCTTCACATCCTCACCAGCACTTGTTTCAAAAGTTTTTAAACTTGTTGATTTTGATGCCTTTTAGAGCTTCTGCTATTTTTTGTTTTACCTTTCCACATCAGCAGAACGTTTCCCTTTGAGGAAATTTTTCATCTGGGGAAACAAAAAAAGTCTCTCAGGGCGAGATCAGGTGAATAGGGAGGGTGGGGCAGGGATCATGCTGTTTTTGGTCAAAAATTGCTGAACACTCGGCACAGTGTGGGCAGGTGTGCTTTTAAATCACTCATCATGAGCCTTGGCTGGTGTGGCTCAGTAGATTGAGCACCAGCCTGCAAACCAAAAGGTTGCTGGTTCAATTCCCAGTCAGGGCACATGCCTAGGATACAGGCTAAAAGGCAACCCATTGATGTTTCTCTCACACATCAGTGTTTCTCTACTTCTGTTTCTCCCTTCCACTCTCTCTAAAAATAAATTTTAAAAGTCTTAAAAAAATAACAAATTTAAAAAAGTTATCAATCACCCATCACGAGATGGGCAAATGCATTCAAAGAGTCTTCCAAAAAATAATTCACTGAAGCCGAACGCAGCCTCTCACAACAATGCCTACTGGCACACTGATACAGAGGGTTCCTAGAACACTCACCTAGCGGGGGGTACCTGTACTTCAAGAGGCCTGCCCTCCAGAAGATAATTCCAGTTTTTTGGGGTCCCTCTTGTATGTTCATCGGGGATATTGACTTGTAATTCTCTGTTTTTTGGAGTGTCTTTGTCTGGTTTTGGTATCAGGGTAATACTGGCCTTGTAAAATGAGTTTCAGAGCCTTCTCTCCTCTTAGACTTTGGAATAGTTTGAGAAGGATAGGTGTTAATTCTTCTTTGACTTTTGGTAACATTCAGCTGTGAAGCCACTGGCCCAGGATTTTTGTTTGTTGGGAGTCTTTTGATTACTGACTTGATTTTGTTAGTAGTTACGGGTCTTTTCAGATTTTTGGTTTCTTGCTGATTCAGTCTTGGAAGACTGTATGTTTCTAGGAATTTGTCCATTTCTTCCAGGTTGTCCAACTTGTTGGCATATAATTGTGGAGTATTTCCTTAAAATTCTTTGTATTTCGGTGTCAGTTGTCATTTTTCCTGTTTCATTTCTGATTTTATTTGGACTCTATTTTTTTGATGAGTCTGGTTAAAGGTTTATCAATTTTGTTTATTTTTTCAAGGAACTTGCTCTGGGTTTCATTGATCTTTTCTGTTGTTTTTTAGACTCTATTTCTTTTATTTCCACTCTGATCTTTATTATTTCTGTACTTCCACTCATGTTGGGCTTTGTTCTTTTTCCAGTTCCTTTAGGTGTAGGGTTAGATTAAGATTTAAAAAAAAAATTTCATGAGGTGGGTCTGTATTGCTATAAGTCCCCTCTTAGAATTGCTGCTGCTGGGTCCCGTAGGTTTTGGGTCGCTGGGTTTCATTTTCACTTGTCTCAAGGCGCCTTTCGATCTCTCCCTTCATCGTGTTGCTGACCCGGTCATTGTTTGAGAGCTTGTTGTTCAGCCTCCACGTTTGTGTTTTTCAGTGTTTTTGTATTTGGTTTCTAGTTTCATACTGTTTTGATCAGAGAAGACACTTGATATGATTTAAATCTTCTTAAATGTATTGAGACTTGTTTTGTGACCTAACACTTGGTCTGTTCTGGAACATTTCCATGAGGGCTTGAGAAACATTGTATTCTGCTGCTTTTGAATAAAATGTCCCCAGAAAGAGTTGAGAGTTGTTCCAGCCCCTGCCCCTCCAGCCCGCACCCTGCAGTTAGTCGATTCATTTCCTCCCCATATGTTTCTGATGCTTTCGGAGCTGCTGCCCCTGTGCTGAAGCTTGGATCGAGTGAGTGTGTGAGTGAGTCTGTGCATGGGGCATTTATGAGCAGCCCTTTGTTTTTCTTGGGCGCAATCCCGGCTGTTTTTCACAGCCAGATGCTATGGGGACCCCTCTTCCTAACACTGGTGCCCTGGGCTGGGGTCCCAGGTGACCCCTCACTCCTCAGAGGCGACCCCTGCCTGAGAGAAATCTTCCCAATTCGTAACAGCCACACTGAGGGTGTAGGAACTGCTGGTTCTGCATCTCCTCCCTTCCTACCCATCTCACTGTGGCTTCTCTGTATCTGTAGCTATGGGAATTCTGTTCGGCTAGTCTCCAGGTGGTTCTCAACGATGGCTGTGCTCCCACTGGGCTGTAAATGTGATGTGGCCATGGGAGGAGGCGATCATAACCTCCACCTGCTTTGCCATTCTGACAGAAGGATTTTTTCTTCTTATTTTTACTGTCCTGTTGTCTTACAGAGACTGAAGGAACCTTGCCTTAAATTTTTTGACCAGGATATGTAAGAGAAAAAACTAAGTTGAAGACTTATTCTTGATTTTGTGCTTGATTTGATTCTCGAGTCCAGAATCGGCATTTATGGCCCTTCTTCCCTTCAGCAGAGCCATTTAATGCGGTTTGTGGATATGCAGTAGTAGGCCTGTAGCCTGCTTCCTGCTCAGGGTAAGGCTGCCGACTGCTCAGCATAACGAAGAGGAATTTTTCGGCGTGGGAAGGAAGCTGGGCAAGAGTGAGGAAAGACGCAGGCAGCCCACAGCCCAACAACACGGCAGACGGCCAGGTCTGAGCCAAAAGGGGGTCTGCGAGAGTTCCACTGTGGTGGGCTGGCCCAGGGTTTTTAAGAACAATGGTATCTAATGTTTGGTTTTAAATTGTTGTATTGCTGCTATCTTGATCTGTGCCAAAGATTGCCTGTTAGCCCCACACCTTCATTAATAAGGAGCAGTGTGGGCTGTGGTAGTCTGGGACGTCAATCACACGTGGGGGGTCAGTGAAGGACAGCCGCCTGGTGTGTGGGAACCTCTGAGGTTGTCGTGGTCGGCAGCGTTAAATCAAAGGAGACCATTGGTTGGGCCTACAGGTGGGAAAGGGAACAGAAGCTAGAGACGAGCTGACATCAGTGGCAGGGGATGTTGCAGAAATAAGTTGCACAATGAACTGGCCCGGGGGCAGACGAGAAGCAGGTCTCCCATGTCCCAGATGTTTTCGAGGGAGGTGCTGCTTGAAAGGGAAACACAGCTGGGGGGCTCTGTGTGCGGATGCCATCAGATGGGGTACAGCTTTATAAGTAGGGCAAGAGGACGACCGTCGCCGTGACAGATAATAGAGATTCAACAGATTTATTTTACATATTTTAGTCAAAAACAGGAGCATGCAGCCGAGCCATGAGGGGGCAGTGAGACATGCAGAGGACTGGTAACCGCAAAGCCCTTTGCCTGGTCTCCTCCTCTCCTGCACGGTCACTTCCTTTCTCTGCGGCGCACTCCGTAAGCAGACGGATACGCTCTGGTGTAGTGGGCAGCCCCAGAATGGCCTCCACTGAGCCCCGTCTAGTGTATTCGCACCCGTATTCAGTCCCCTCCCCTCTACTGTTGGCTGGACTTAGTGCCACGCTTCTGGCAAACAGAAAGAGAGACAGAGGTGATGGCCTGTTACTTCCAACATTAGGCTATGAAGAGACCATGACTTCTGCCTCTAACCTTCTTCTCTCTAGCTCTCTTGCTCTGAGGGAACTGGCTGCCACGTTGTGAACCACCCACAGCCCTGTGGAGTGGCCTCTGGCTGTGGCCAAGGAGGACCTGAAGCCCTCAGTCTGACAGATCGTACACACCCCTCCTTGCCCGGTCCACTCTCCGGAGGGGACCACAGTTCCGGCCAGCGCCCTGACTGTGGCCTCGTGAGAGACCTAAGCCGGGCACCCCACTAAGCCACACTCGAGATTTCGGACCCACAGAAACTGTGAAATAACAAATTTTTTTGTTTGTTTTAAGTCACTAAGTTTTGGAATAATTTGTTATGCAGCAACAGATAATACATCTTGTTTCTCCTACCAGTGAAGGAGGATGGGGCGTAAGATTGGCTTGGGAGGCAGGGGTGACTGGGTCTGGATTTAGGGGAGGTTTTATTCTTCCTAGGTTTTCCCTGCTCCACTTGGGGCACATATTAGTTAGTGCTAGAAATCTTTGTAATAAAAATATTTTATTAGCCCTGACTGGTGTGGCTCAGTGGGTTGGTGTTGTCCCGCAAACTCAGGGCACATGCGTGGGTTGTGAGCCAGGTCCCCGGTTGGGGGCGTGCAAGAGGCAACTGATCCATGGTTCTCCCCCTCTCCTTCTCCTTCCCCCTTTAAAAAAATAAGTAAAGTAAAAAGAAAACTGAAAGTATTTTATTATATAAACTTGAAGTAATAACAACAATATAAACATTCACATACCCATAATTTCATTCACTATTTTTGTTTTATTAAAAATTTAATCCATATGAAAGAATATTTACATAGCAGTATGTTACAGTTTGAAGACTAATAATACAAGGGTAGCCAAGAAAAAAAATGAAAAAAGAAATTGTTACTTTTGAAATCCCCTGTGTACTCCTTCTTATTCTATCTCTTTCTCTAAGAACTAACCAGTATTCTGAATTTTGTATTTATTATTCCATTGATTCTCTTTGGTTTTTTTAGATTTGATTTATTTATTTTAGACAGAGGGGAAGGGAGGGAGAAAGAGAGGGAGAGAAACGTGTGATTGCCTCTCATGTGGCCCCCACTGGGAACTGACCTGGCCTGCAACCCAGGCATTCGCCCTGACTGGGAATTGAACTAGTGACCCAGTGGTCTGAGGCTGGCACTCAATCCACTGAGCCACACCAGCCAGGGCTGATTCTCTTTATAAACCTGTCTGTATAATATGGTAGTGACTAGGCACAGGTGACTGTTTAAGTTTAAATTTAAATAAAATAAAAATTCAGCTCCTCAGTCACAGTAGCCAGAGTTTAAGTGCTCAATGGCCACATGTAGCGAGTGGTTACCTTACCGAACAGCGAAGTTATGGAATATTTGCATCATTGCAGAGAGTTCTATTGGACAGCACTGCTCTAAATAACATCTTGTTTAGCTTTGCATGTTTTTGAACTTAACCTAAATTGAATCATGCAGTGACTTTTGCAGCTAACTTTAGTATTTGGTTCTTGATGTTTATTAACTATAATTTTTTACCACTTTTTAACCACACACGTGGTATATAAATGCCACAATGTATTTATCTACATCAGAATTATTAATAGATGTTTGAATTGTTTTCACATTTTTGTTGTTATGACTAATACCATTATGCACATAAACCTGAGTTTCTCTGGACTGTATCCCAGGTCAGGATTCCTGATTCATAGAGAATACACACTACCATCTTCTCTAAATAAACCCAAACTGTGCCCTGTCTAGTGTGGCTCAGTGGATTGAGTGCAGGCCTATGAACCAAAGGGTCGCTGGTTCGATTCCCAGTCTAAGGCACATGCCTGGGTTGCAGGCCAGGTCCCCAGTAGGGGGCACTCGAGAGGCAACTGCACATTGATACTTCTCTCCCTTTCTTCCTCCCTCCCATTTAAAATTAAATAAATAAAATCTTTAAAAAAATAACGCCAAGTTATTTTCCAAAATATCATACCAATATGCTCCCCAAGTCAAGCATATAAATGTTCCCATTGTTCATATCATCACCAACACTTTTCAGTTTTTACCAATCTGGTGGGTATGAATTGAGAAATCATGGTTGCAACCTGAATTGCTCTGATTTTGAATGAGTTTGAGTATTTGAATATATTTTCATATATTTAGGGAGTATTCACTTAGGGGACGTCTCACATTAAGTACCTATTCAGGCATTTTGTTTCTCTCTGTCTTATTGATTTCAGTAACTGGCGGCCATTGATCTTTTTACTGACTCCATAGTTTTGACTTTTCTAGAATGTCATATAATTGGAGTCACACAGTATGCAGGCTTTTTTAGACTGGCTTCGTTCACTTAGCAGTATGCATTCAACATTCGTCTATATATTTTCTTGTTTCCACAGTTTGATAGTTCATTTATTTTTAGTGTTCAATAATATTCCATTGTCTGGATGTACCACAGTTTGTTTATTCATCCACTTACTGAAGGACATCTTGGTTGCTTCCAAGTTTGGGCATTGTGAACAAAGCTGCTGTAAACATCCATGTACAGCTTTTTTGCTGACATAAGTTTTCAGCTCCTTTGGGCAAATACCAAGGAGAACAATTGCTGTATCACACATTAACAGTATGTTTCTGTTTTGCGAGAAGCCAACAACCTGTCTTCCTAAGTGGCTGTGCGGTAGTGTGTCCCCCCCGGCGGTGAGCGAGCGCCTTCCTGTTGCTCCACGTCCTAGCCAGCCAGTATCTGGGGTTACCGATGTTCCGGATTTGGGGCCATTCTAGTAGGTGTGTAGTGGTATCTCATTTTAATTTGCATTTTTCTGATGATATCTGATGTGGAGCATCTTCTTATATGTGTATTTGCCACTCTCTAGTCATATTTGTTAAAATCTTTGGCCCATTTTTAACTGGGTTATTTGTGTTCTAATTATTGAGTTTTAAGAATTGTGTATTTTGGATAATAGTCCTTTATCAGATATGCTTTCACAAGTATCTTCGCTTAGTCTGTGGTTTGTGTTTTCATTGTGTCCCTGTTGTCTTTTGCAGAACAGAAATTTTTAATTTTAATTAAGTCCAGTTTATCAACTCTTTCATGGCTCGTACCTTTGGTGTTGTATCTAAAAGTACTGCCACTTTGGAGGCCGTGCAGATTTTCTCCCATGTTATCGTCCGAGAGTTTTTATACCTTTGTGATTTGCCTTTAGGTTTGTGATCCATTTGGGGGTAATTTTTTGTGAAGCACGTAAGGTCTGTGCCTAAATTCGTTTTTTTCATGAGGATGTCAAATTGTCACAGCCCCACTCGTTGAAACGACTCTCCATTGTGTTACCGTCATTCCTTTGTTGAAGACTAGTTGCTGTACTTATGTGGGTCCATTTCTGGAGTCTCTGTTCTCTTCCACTGACCTATTTGTTCATTCGCCAGCAGCACCCTGTCCTGATTACTGCAGCCTCATAGTATGGCTGCAGTCTGGTATTCAGTCTTCCAAGTTGGTTCCTCTCCTTCAATACTGTGCTGTCTGTTCTGGGCCTTTTTCTTCCCTGTATAACCTTTACAGTGAATTTATTTACCCGTGAGGACGGCTTGCGGGGATTTGCCGGGCTCGCACTAAGCCTGCAGACCAGGCTGGGAAGCACTGCCACGGCGGCAGCGTCTTTCTGTGCAGACCAACACGGAGTGCCTCTCCTTCTGTGCGGTTCTTTTATTTCCTATCGGGGTTTCACAGTTTTCCTCGTGTACACCTTGTACTGTTGTGTTAGGTTTGTACCTAAGTATTTTATTTTGGGGCGGGGGGTGCAAATGTAAAATGTATTGTATTTTAAATTACAATTCTTCATTGCTGATATATATGAAAGCAATTGACTTTTTAGGACATATATTTTTCCATCATCATTTATTCCCCCCTATACCCCCTCCCACCTCCCCCAACCCCCTCCTTCCTGCAGTCCCCACATTGGTGCCTGTGGTAATGAGTTCTTTTTTTTTTCTTTTTTGCTCATTCCCTCCCCCCAAAGCAGCTGACTTTTGTATATTATCCTTGTATCCTGCAACTCTTCCATAATCACTTATTAGTTCTAGGAGTTTCTTTGTAGAATATTTTGGATTTTCAACATAGACTTTCCTGTCATCTGTGAACAATGACAATTTTATTTGTTCCTTCTCAATCTGTATACATTTTATTTCCTTTCCTTGTCATATTGCATTAGCTAGGACTTCCAGTATGATCAGTACAATGTTAAAAAGCAACATACTGATGAGGGGACATCTTTCCCTTGTTCTGATTTTAGTGGGAAAGCTTTGAGTTTCTCACCTATATGATGTTAGTTGTAAACATCATATAGGTGAGAATATATATATATATATATATATATATATATATATATATATATATACCTTTGATATATATATTTATCAAGTTGAGGAAGTTCCCCTATATTCCTTGTTTACTGAGGGTATAATACCATAAATTTTTGACAAGTGCTTTTTATGCATCTAGTTATATGATTATGTGATTTTTCTTCTTTAGCCTGTTGTGATGGGTTATATTGATTTCGAATGTTGTGTATTTTTGGGATAAATACTATTTGTTCATGGTGTATAATAATTTTTATATATTGTTGGATTTTATTTGCTAATATTTTATTGAGGATTTTGCATCTATGTTCATGAGAGATACTGGTCTGTGGGGTTTTTTTAGGTAATGCTAGCCTCATAGAATTAACTAGGAAATATTCCTTCTGTTTATACTTTCTGAAAGAAATTGTAAAGAATTGGTATAATTTCTTCCTTAAGTGTTTGGTAGAATTCACCAGAAGACCCATGTGGACCTAGTGATTTGTGTTTTAGAAGGTCATTCATTATTGATTCATTTTCTTTAATACATAGAGGCCTATTCAGATTGTTTGTTCTGATGTGAGTTTTGTCAGATTGCATTTTTCAAGGACTTGGTCTGTTTCATCTAGATTATTAAATTTGTTGGCATGGAGTTCAAAATATTCCTTTATTACTCTTTTAATGTCTGTGGGATCTGTAATGATGTCCCCTCTTTCAGTTCTGATATTAGTTTGTATCCTCTCTCTTTTTTTTCTTAGCCTGGCTAGAGAATTAACAATATTATTAACCTTTTCAAAGAACCAGATTTTGGTTTCATTGATTTTTTTGATTGATTTCTTGTTTTCAATTTCATTGATTTCTGCTTTAATTTTTATTATTTATTTTCTTGAGCTTACTTCAAAAGAATAGAAATTCTTAATATTAACATAACTGAAACTAGCAATGTTTTCCTTTGTTTTGTACTTTTTGTGACTTGTTTAAGAGACTGTTAGCTAAGTTTATCTTCTAAAGATTTTATGTTTTTATCTTTCATATTTAAGTTTAACATCTACCTGGAATTGATTTTTGTATGTGGTGTGAGGTAGGAATCCAATTTCCTTTTTTTTTCCTATGTAAGTAACCAACAGTTCCAGCATCATTTATTTAGTTTTTAAATTTTTTTGTGCGCAAAATGTCCATACACACAAGGTAGAATAAAATAATAAACCCCACGCACCCATCACACAGCTCCGACAGTGATCGTTTCATGGCCAAACTTGCTGTGTTCGCACACCCACTGCTGAAAATATTTTGAAGAAAATTCTAAGAATTATATGATTTTATTTACAAACATTTAAATATTTATTTCAAAATATAAGGTATTCTCAAACATAATTGCAACACTATTATCATACTTAAAATATGAATTATGACTCTTTAATGGCAACTCATTAAATGAAGCCAGCATTACCCTGGTACCAAAAACCGACGAGGACATCACAAGAACTGAAAACTGCAGACCAGTACCCCTCACAAGCAGAGACACAAAAATCTTCCACGAAATGTTAGCAGATCGAGTCCAGATTTATATTTAAAAGGTAACGTCTCATGACCAAGCGCTGGTTACCTGAGAATCCAAGACTGGTTCAACATCAGAAAATCAATGAAGAAAATCCACCATATAAACAAACTAATGAAGAAAAGCCACATGGTCATATCCATGGATGCAGAAAAAACATTTGATAAAATTCAACATCTATCTTTGATTAAAAAAAAAAAAATCTCATGCCCTGACTGGTTTGGCTCAGTGGATTGAGTGCCGGCCTGCAAACCAAAAGGTCACTGGTTTGATGCCCAATCAGGGCACATTCCTGGGTTGCGGGGCCAGGTCCCCAGTTAGGGGCGTGCCAGAGGCAACTGATGGATGTATCTCTTGCACATCGATATTTCTCTCCCTCTTTCTCCCTCCCTTCCCCTCTCTCTAAAAATAAGTAAATAAAATCTTTTTAAAAATCTCATGAGCTAAGAATAGAAGGAAACTACTCTAAACTGAGAAAGGTGTTCTACAAAAAACAAAACAACCCCCCCCCCCACCCTAATATTATACTTAAAGACTGAGTGGTTTACCCCTAAGATTGGGAACAAATTAAGAAAGTCCACTCTCAACCAATCCTATTTAACATTGTATTAGAAATCCTAAGGCAGTATAATAAAGCAAGATAAGTGAAAGGCATATACAAATTTTTAAACTATTTTTTTTATTCTTAGGGAGAGGGAATGGAGGGAGAACGGGGTGGGAAACATCGATGTGAAACACATCAACCCATCTGTCCGTTGTTTGCCTCTCGCTCGCATCCCAACCAGGGACCAGACCTGCCACCCAGGAGTGCCCTGAGCTGGAGTTGAACCAGCTACCTTTCGCTTTGTGGGATGATACCCAACCAGCTGAGCCACACAGGTCAGTGTGAAAGGCAGACGTATTTTGAAGAAAGAGATAAAATAGTCTCTATTTAGAGATGACATTATCTACATAGAAAAACCGAAAAAAAACTACAAAGAAAACCTAGAACTAAGTGAATTTAATAAGGTTTCCAGGAACAATTGGAAACTGAAATTTAAACATTTAGGTATAAGAAAAAAGTAGAGTAATTAGCTATAAATATAACAAAATACATGTATAGTCTCTATGCTGAAAACTACAAAACACTGAAGAAAAAAGTCAAAGACCTAAATAGATGGAAAATATGTTGTGTTTATGGATTGGAAGCCTCAGTATTTTTAAGATGTCCATGGCCCGACTGCTGTCTATTCAGGTTTAACATAACCCCAATCAAAACTCCAGCAGGGTCTTGTTTTATTTTATTTTTTTGTGGATACAGACAAGCTGATTCTAAAATTCATATAGAAAGGCAGAAACTCGAATAGCCAAAACAATTTTGGTGAAAAAATGGCAAAATTAAACTTGAAGATTTCATATTACCTGATTTCAAGATGTCTTATAAAACCACAGTAAATCAAGAGTGTGGATTTTTAAAAAATATATTTATTGATTATGCTATTACAGTTGTCCCATTCCTCCCCCACTCCACTCCATCCTGCCCACCCCCTCCCTCCCACATTCCCCTCCTATAGTTCATGTCCATGGGTCATACTTAGAAGTTCTTTGGCTTCTACATTTCCTACACTATTCTTACCCTCCCCCTGTCTATTGTCCACCTATCATCTATGCTACTTATTCTCTGTACCTTTCCCCCCCTCTCCCCCGCCCACTCCCCTATTGACAACCCTCCATGTGATCTCCATCTCTATGGTTCTGTTCCTGTTCTAGTTGTTTGCCTAGTTTGCTCTTGTTTTTGTTTTAGGTGTGGTCATTAATAACTGTGAGTTTGCTGTCATTTTTACTGTTCCTATTTTTTATCTTCTTTTTCTTAGGTAACTCCCTTTAACATTTCATATAATAAGGGCTTGGTGATGATGAACTTCTTTAACTTGATCTTATCTGAGAAGCACTTTATCTTCCCTTCATTCTTAATGATAGCTTTGCTGGATACAGTAATCTTGGATGTAGGTCCTTGCGTTTAATCTTGGGTAATGTAATTATGATGTGCCTTGGTGTGTTCCTCCTTGGGTCCAGCTTCTTTGGGACTCTCTAAGCTTCCTGGACTTCCTGGAAGTCTATTTCCTTTGCCAGATTAGGGAAGTTGTCCTTCATTATTTGTTCAAATAAGTTTTCAATTTTTTGTTCTTCCTTTTCTCCTTCTGGCACCCCTCTAATTCGGATGTTGGAATGTTTCGAGATGTCCTGGAGGTTCCTAAACCTCTCCTCATTTTTCTGAATTCTTGTTTCTTCATTCTTTTCTGGTTGGATGTTTCTTTCTTCCTTCTGGTCCACACTGTTGATTTGAGTCCCAGTTTCCTTTGCATCACTATTGGTTCCCTGTACATTTTCCTTTGTTTCTCTTAGCATAGGCTTCATTTTTTCATCTGGTTTTCGAACAGATTCAACCAATTCTGTGAGCATCTTGATAACCAGTGTTTTGAACTGTGCATCCGATAGGTTGGCTAGCTCTTCCTCGCTTAGTTGTATTTTTTCTGGAGCTTTGAAGTGTTCTGTCATTTGGGCCTTTTTTTTTTTTTTTTTTTTGGTCTTGGCGCTTCTGTTACTTTAAGGGGCGGAGCCTTAGGTGTTCACTGCGGCGGGGTAACGCTGGTCGCTGCGCTGTGACGCTGTACGAGGGGGAGGGGCTGAGAGGGAGCAATGGTGCCTGCTTCACTCTCCTCCGGATTTCAGCCACTCCCTCCGCTACCCACAATCAAATTGGGCCCCTCTGGTGCTGGTTCCCGAGTGGGTGGGCTTGTGCACACTGTAGGCCCCTGTGGGTCTCTCCAACGACCTCTCCTGTGAGGCTGGGAGTCTCTCCTGCTGCCACCCCAACCCCCACGGGCATTTTCAATCACAGGTTTGAGGCTTTATTTCCCCGAGCTGGAGCCCTGGGTTGCGCGGTCTGCTTTGTTCCCCACCGTTTGTCCGGTTTATCTGTGCGCGAATGTGGGGCTGCCGGGTGAGTGCTACCCGCCGCTCTGCCTGCCCCGTTCTCCGCCACTCTGAGTCCGGCCCTCTCGGTTTATCTGTGCGCGAATGTGGGGCCGCAGGGTCTGCTAGTGGTCGGACTGCCTGCCCTGTTCGTCCCACGCTCCGCCAGTCTCGGTCCCGCCACGGCCACGTGAGTCCTTTCCACCCCGGTTGCCCGTCCTTCCGGTCTGGATGAATGTTTATTTTTTATTTCCTTGGTGTCTGACTTCCTTGCCGTTCGATTTTCTGTCAGTTGTGGTTGTGCGAGGAGGCGCAGTGTGTCTACCTACGCTGCCATCTTGGTTCTCCGCATGTCTTGTTTACAAGAGTGTGGGTTTGGTGAAAGGTTAGTCACACAGAGATCAATGGAACAGAGTCTGTATGGAGCCAGTCCTTTGAAAATTTGTCGAGATAAACACTTCATGTGTTTGACAAGAACTATTTCTGGTTGTGTTTCCCACATCAAATTTCATTATGTAAGGTGCACGTTTTTCATGTAAAATGTCTCTGAAGTCAGTGTGCGCCGGCCACGTGCGGCATGCCCTGCTTTCATGGGCAACGGGCTTGCTTAGTGGTGCTTGGGGTGCTGGTGCGCCTTGCCAGCAATGGTTGCTTACAGTGATGAGATTCCTTAGATGAGGCTAAGTTTTTTAATTGTTCCGATCTGTCTTTAATCATTATTTTCTCGCTTTTTGCATCCATTATGAGAGAAATATTAAAAATCTGCTGAGATTGAGAATTTTTCTTTCTCATTTTATTTCTGCATTTTGCTTAGCATCCTGACCCTGTGTTATTATGCACTCAAGTTTACATGTTTTGTCTCCCAGGTGAACTGCATCTTTTATTATTTTATAGTGACTGTGTTTGTCCCAAGTATTCTGCTTAATATAGTTTTGTTCAATATAAATTTCCCATGCTTTTATTTTCAAACTTGCTATATCCTTATATTTATTTTCCCCGTGTAAACAAGGTATAGCTGGACTGTTTCCTAATTCTACACAATACCCGTTGATATTGAACTCAGAAGCCCAGTGCATTTACATTTATTTTAATGACCGACACATACGGATTTGTGCCATTTTACTTTGGGCAGTTTATCCTGCCCGTTTCTTTCCTTGCCTTTCTCGTCTTCTTTTGGATTGTGGAGTGTTTTTATTGGGTGTATAGAATTCGAGATGTTTTACTATGAAAAGTAAAGGGCTCTTTTGTTTTCCTTACTTGCCATTTCCCCACGTGGTTTGAGCTGGTGAATGACCACGTGCCCCGTGTAGCTGGCGGCCTGCTCCGTGCACAGTGCTTTGTGCTCGGTGGCCCTGAGACACCACATTAGATTATTTATGATGGCAGTGGGTAGTGGGCGAAGAAATGATGGGGTCTTTTTTCTTTTTCAAAATTCATTGTTAGAAAGTCTAAGTCAGTTTTTGTGTTTTGTAAGCTTAGTCTGAATGTTATTTGCACAGTGTTTGCTGAATTAAGTTGTTTTGGCAAGCACTTTTTCCAGAAGTGACATTAAATTCTAAAAGTTGTCAGTCAAAAAAATGCTTTAATGCTCAGTTTTATTCCTGAAATTAAGTATTAAATTACTGTAGCTAAAATTGTGTTTTTGATCTGCTTGACCTTTCATTCCCAGCAGGGGTGTCCAACCCACAGGCCACAGGCTGCATGCGGCCCAGGATGGCTGTGAGTGCGGCCTGCACAAAATCGTAAATTTACTCAAAACATTATCAGACTTCTTTGTGATTACTTGTCACAATGTATTTAATGTGTGGCCTAAGACAATTCTTCTTCCAATGTGGCCCAGAGACGCCAAAAGGTTGGACACCCCTCAGAGAATGGTATATTATTATGGAACCATTTATGAATTTCTAAAAAGAAGATACTGTAATCTGATGTGTTGTTTATGGACTCATGTAGTAAGTATAAAAATAAAAACAGCCCTGGCTGGTGTGGCTTAGTGGGTTGAGCAATGTCTAGCAAAACAAAAGGTCACCGGTTCAATTCCCAGGCAGGGTACATGCCTGGGTTGTGGGCCAGGTCCCCAGTTGGAGGCACATGAGAGACAACCACATGTTGATGTCTCTCTCTCTCTCTCTTTATCCTTCCTTTACCCTCCATCTAAAAATAAATAAATAAAATCTTAAAAAAATAAAAACAAAAACAAAATGGACTAGAACTACACTAAGTTCATTGTAGTGGTTTTCTTTAGGGCAAGAAATAGGACTAGGAAGAGAAAGGTGGGGAGTTCATCTGTGCATTTTTCTTTAGAAAATGATCTGAATTAAAGACAAAATGTTCACACTTATTAATTCTATATGGTGAGTGTACAAGGGTTTGATAGGTTAACTTGTGTAGTTTTCTGTATTATTTTTGTTTGTAAACTTCTGAGATTTTAAGATGGAGGTTGCCATCTAGTGGACACATTTAAATAGAACTTTAAAGATCTTTCATAATGGGTGCACAGAGCTGCAGCAGATCCCTGAGTAACTGTCCAACATCATCTTCTTGTAATGGTGATGAGATGCTGTAAGTCTGTAACTCTTGTTAGCAATTAACCTGCAGTACAACTGGTTTCATTCCGTGCTGTTTTCCTTCAAGTCACAGAACCGACCAACGTTAAATGAGGACGGACCTGCTGTACACCGGAACGAAGCTTTTCACTCTTCAGCAGCACAGATGAGAGGGAAGGTACAATCTAGTGACTGAGATCACAAATTCTGGAGATGATCTGAATCCTGCTTTTACTTACTATGTGACCTTGGCAAGGTACCAAACCTCTGTGTCTCAGTGTATTTGAACCCCAGAACCTCACTCATTTAACAAACGTGGAGCACTCCTGTGAACAGGGTAAGCACTGCCTAGACTGGGGGATGTGGGAGAGCACAGAAGAGACAGTCGCCCCCTAGAGCTTAGTAAAGGAGTGTGTTCAGGTGGAGTGGTTAGAGATCAGGTTTAAATTCCAGATCCCTAGTTTTTATTTTATTTTCAATTATAACAGGGGTGTCCAACCTGCAACCCATGGGCCGCGTGTGGCCCCCAGGATGGCTATGAATGCAGCCCGACACAAAATTGTGAATTTACTTAGCACATTAAGATTTTCTTGTGATTACGTGTCACAATGTATTTAATGTGTGGCCCAGAGATGCCAAAAGGTTGGACACCCGATTATAGTTTATCCTCAATATTATTTTGTATTGGTTTCAAGTGCACAGCAGAGTGGTTAGACAAGCATTTACTTTCCAAGGTGGTCCCCTGGCATTTCCAGTACCCACTGGGCACCATGCATGGTTGTGAGTTTTACTGACTGTATTCCCTGTGCTGTACTTCACATCCTGTGACTGTTCTGTAGCCACCGATTTGTACTTAATTTTCACCTTTTTCACCACCTCCCTTGCTCCCCACTGCAACCACCAGTCTAGTCTGTTCTGTATCCATGGGTCTGCTTCAGTTTTGTTTTGTTTTTTAGATTCCACGTGTAAGTGAAATCATATGGTGTTTGTCTTTCTCTGACTGACTTCACTTAGCATAATACTCCCTCAGCCCATCCATGCTGTTGCAAATGGAAAGATTTTATTGTATACATATATACACCAAAACCTTTTTACCCACTTGTCTGTCCATGGGCACTTGGGTTGCTCCCATAGCTTGGCTGTTGTGAATAATGTCGCATGAACATGGGGGTGCATATATTCTTTCAAATTACTGTTTTGGGTTCCTTCGAATATATACCCAGAAGTGGGATTGCTGGGTCACAAGGCAGTTTCATGTTTAACTTCTTGAGGACCCTCCAAACTGTTTTCCACAGTGGCTGTACCAGTCTGCCTTCCCCTCAATGGTGCACTAGGGTTCTGCCTGCTCCATACCCTCACCAACACTTGTTTGTTGATTTACTGGTGGTGGCCATTCTGACAGGTGTGAGGTGATGACTCATTGTGGTTTTAATTTGCATCTCTCTGGTGATTAGTGACTGTCTCTCGTTTTATGTCCATCAGTATTTGCTTTATGTGTTTAGGTGCTCCTATGTCGGGAGCATCAATGCTTACAAGGGTTATAACCTCGCGATGGGTTGCCAGATCCCTAGTTATTAATGCTCATTTAACTTCAGGCAAGCACCAGCATGACATCAGTATCCGAGTTTCACTAGAGCGGTAACACTGCCTGCTTCACCCTTTTCCTAGCAACGCCTGGCATATAAAAGGCCTTCAATAAATACGGGGGGGGGGGCAAAAGTAGGTTTACAGTTATTCATATGGATAATATAATAAACAATAATACAATAAATTGTTTCACATATGCCCCAACTGTAAACCTACTTTTGCCCCATTTTGTATTTGCTGAATGGTTACTATTACTTTAATACAGTTTCTGGTACATAGTTAGTACTCAATAAATAGTAGTTACTAAGGAAATGGTATGACTGTGTATATTATGCGTACAGGTAACCCTGGATTTATAACAATTTAAATCGATACAGGGTGTGGCAAAAGTAGGTTTACAGTTGTTTCTATGGAATACAAGAGTTAAGAAATAATACAAGAATAGGACTTCTGGCCAAGATGGAGGCATAGACAGACATGCTCTGCTTTCTCGCACAACCAAAAGAAGGACAACAAATTTAAAACCAAAATGCCACCAGAACTGCCAAAAAAAATCAAACTGTATGTAAGTCTGACAACCAAGGAGCTACAGAAGAAACATTCATCCAGACTTAGTAGGCGGGGTGGAGATGGGCAGCAGGGCGGAACGGTGGACTGGGTGGGCGAGGCAGCACCTGCTGGACCAGGCGGTCCCACATTCATGTGTATATAAGCCAGGAGGAAAAGCTGGGGAGTGAGACAGACTGTGGCAACCAGGGTTCCAGAGTGGGAAACTAAAGACTCCAAACCTCTGGCTATAAAACCCTGTGATGGTTGTGGTGGTGGGAAGAACTCCCAGACTCACAGGAGAGTTCACTGGAGAGACTCACAGGGTCCTAGAACGCACACAAGATGATCCACCCGGGGAATCAGCACCAGAAGGGTCCAATTTGCATGTGGATAGCGGGGGAAGTGACTGAAAGCCAGCGGAGAGCTGAGCAAGCGGCACTCTTCACTCTCTGACCCCTCCCCTACATACAGAACCACAACAAAGTGGGTTGCTATGCCCTGGGAAATACCTAAGTCTCTGCTCATTATAACATTAACAAGTGTGCCAAGACAAAGAAATATGGCCCAAATGAAAAAAGATGGAAACCCCAGAAAAAGAACTAAGCAATGAAGAGGTAGCCAACATATCAGATACAGAGTTCAAAACACTGGGTAATCAACATGCTCACAGAAATGGTTGAGTATGGACGCAAAGTGAAATCAAGAAAAATGCACAGGGAACCAACAGTGATGGGAAGGAAACCAGGACTCAAATTAATGATTTGGACCAGAAGGAAGAAATAAATATTCAACTGGAACAGAATGAAGAAACAAGAATTCAAAAAAATGAGAGGTTTAGGAACCTCTGGGACAATCTGAATCATAGGGGTGCCAGAAGGAGAAGACAACCAAGAAATTGAAAACTTACTTGAAAAAATAATGAAGGAAAACTTCCCCAATCTGGCAAAGGAAATAGACTTGCAAGTCCAGGAGGCTCAGAGAGTCCCAAAGAAATTGGACCCAAGGAGGAACACACCAAGACACATCATAATCAAGTTACCCAAGATTAAAGATAAAGAGAATGTTACCTATAAAGGAGTTCCCATAAGACTATCAGCTGATTTCTCAAGAAATTTTGCAGGCATGAAGGGGCTGGTAAGAAGTATTCAGTCATGGAAGGCAAGGACCTCCATCCAAGATTGCTCTATCCAGCAAAGCTTTCATTTAGAATGGAAGGGCAGACAAAATGCTTCTCAGATAAGGTCAAGTTCAAGGAGTTCATCATCACCAAGCCCTTATTATATGAAATGTTAAAGGGATTTATCTAAGAAGATAAAACATATGAAGAGTAAAAATGACAGCAAACTCACAACTACCAACAACTGAACCTAAAATAAAGAAATAAACAAAAAACAAACTAAGTAAACAACTAGAAAAGGAACAGAACCACAGAAATGGAGATCACATGGAGGGTTATCAGTAGGGAGGGGAAGGGGGGGAATGGGGAAAAAGGTACAGCGAATAAGAAGCATAAGTGGTAGGTACAAAATAGGGGAAGGTTAAAAATAGTATAGGAAATGGAGAAACCAAAGAAATTTATGTACGACCCATAGACATGAGATAAGTTGGGGGTGGGGGGGTGCAGGTGGGAGGGATGGTGCAGGGCAGAGGGGGATAAAAGGGAGAAAAAAACAGGACAACTGTAATAACATAATAAAATATACTTAAAAATACAAGAAGAAACTTTGTTTTATGCCTTATAACTGTAAACCTCCTTTTGACCGCCCCGTGTATGCATAACAGCAGTTAAAAACCGCTATATATACTGTTGGAAGTCAGCAAACCACTACAGATAAATCCTGCCACATTTGAGGAAAACGATTTCAAACATGAAATGCCAAAGACTTGATCTGTTTGTTGCAAAACATTTTACCTTGATGAAAGGGGATGAAGTTATCAGAATCTCTTAAAAAAAAAAAGTTAATTGGGCTAAATCTTCTCCAAATCCCTATCCCTTAAAGATCCCTGCTAAACTTTCCCCAGAGCAGGCCTCTGAATTCTACAACCTTGTTGTGTTCCTCCACTTTGTTTTATAGTAAAAACAAACAGTATTTATTAAAGATGAGAACCTACCTGTATAAGAGTAGTGTTAAGATGATTAGTGCCATTAGGTTTTATATACTTTCATATTGTTTCACTATACCCTGACTTTCCTTTTCAATTAGTTATCAATCCCCTAGTAAAATTTCACTCACTTTATTTCATTTACAGCATCTTTTCTGGGAAGTGAACTGCCATTATGTCAACTAATTCCAAGCCATAATACATATTTTTGTATCCTCTCTATGTCCACATATTTTAACTAGAGAAAACCATAGATTTAACCAGAAACTTCAATATAGTAATTGCTGAAAGAATAAACCAATACAGTGAGACTTCCGAAGCTCTAACACATGCTCATTTTTCATGCTCTGGTCAATAAAATTAAAGGGTATCTTATGTGCTCCAGATGTGTTCATGGGCAATGTATTTCCATCAATACAATGCATAAAAATTGGTAATAACTTTATGTAAGACAGTAAATTGAGCTAAGAAAGTAAGTTCACTTGTCTACTTAACTTTTGAAGTCTAATTCAGGTTTGGATTATAATCACCTTTAAAATTCCATAGCCTGGCATTGGATTCCAATCAGGAAAACACCTAGGAACAGAGTGGTCTGCACTTACCGGAGTCCTCAGTGGCTCGCCATGTCTGCTGCAGACAGCAAGACTAGGAAACTTGACACAGTGAGCAAGGCCCCACACCACAAGTCTGCAGGCAGTGGAGAGCGTACAAGTATTTGTGGGTGTCCAGCTGTTCAGGCACTAAGGACGAGTCTATCTCTTTCAGCCAAGCATGACATCTACCCAGTATATTATCTTAAAAAAACCCCTCTTGATATAACCCTCTTACCTCCTCCTATTCTTTAGGCTAATGGGCCACTAGTTTAATACTGGCTTTACAAGATAGTGATGTCAGTAATCCCACTGGTGAGCAAACTTTTTTTCCTTCTCATAAGCTGCTGCCCATTTATTAAAAGACCTCATTAATGAAATATTTCATTAGGATTAATCACAAATTTATCAACTGGATTAAGATTTCAACATAACAGCCTCCCTTAACCATGTCCTAAACACTTGTAGGACAAAAAAATATCACTACATTTAGTATATTGTAATTGGCTCTTAAAAAAAAAAAAGATTTTATTTATCTATTTTTAGAGGTAGGGGAAGGGAGGGATAGTGGGAGGGAGAGAAACATTGATCAGTTGCCTCTTGCACAGCCCCAACCGCGCACCTGGCCTGCAACCCAGGCGTGTGCCCTTCCAGGGAATCGCACCGCAAGCTGGTTTGCAGGACGGCACTCACTCCACTGAGCCACGCCAGTAAGGGCTGTAATTGGTTCTGTGTCAATCAAAACGTAGAAGCATGTCCCCTCTTAAAACAGGTTATGTAGACCAGAATTGTAAATTTATCCTCATCTTAAAACTAGCAATGTGTTATACTTAGTATAATTAACACAAAAGCTTCTTATATATCAAGCAATCTATTTTACATTAAGCAAACTTAATTTTATCAAATGTTCTTTAATTTCGTAAACAATATGATACATATTGTGTAAGAAGCACTCGGTTGCTTTGCAGTACAATTTCAGAGTGTACGGGAACTGGAATACAGAGGTTAAGCACTGGTGTGCTGACAGCATTTGTGAACTCTGGAAAAACTGCATACAAAACTCAGATTCCAGATATTAGCCAACTGAAACTTTACTTCCCATAATACAAAAATGATACTTTGAGATGCAAAATATCTTTTTTACTAAACAAACTATATAAACATTTAAAATTATCATTAAAAACTCAACTTTAGAATTTATAAAGATTAGCTATAAAAATATATTGGCAGTCACTTTTATAAATGTACCATTCACTACATTACAAAATAGTCTCTAACATAAAATTGCTTTAATAACTACTATTTTAGAATCTGATAAACCTTGCATTAAATTGATTATAAAATCCTCTGGGAAAACTTTGGTATGCATCTTCAGAAGGTTTTTAAAAAATACTCTCGTATCACCTCAAGGGCCTGTAAACATTCCATTCTATTAAAGCACAACAGAATAAGTCATGTATATTCAACTGCATAATAGATTCAAAAAACAGTGTTATATACGTGTAGAAAGTCAGCATTCCCAGAATAACCCAAAACCAAACTATTTAAAAGTATCAAACTTTTAAACAGCTCTCTTTTCCATTCTGATAAAAAATGTTACAAAACACCACAACCCCATTCCTATACCTTAGATACTTGTTACAAGAACTCAAAAATTGTTTAACCCAGCCTTGAAAACACTCTCAAGTCCAATAAACAAACTTAAACACCCATTTAAAAGATTTGACAATAGAACAAGGATACATAATCGAACACATAATTATATTTATGTATTAGCTTTTATATTTGTAATTTAGATTTTATTGGCAGAAATAAAATACACACGTGCACACAATTGAAAAAATAAATTTTAGGAAACAGTAAGAAATGCAAACTTATAGGATAAATTGATTTATTTTTTAAAATTTACTGAATTTCACCTTACCTGCCGTTTTTGGATTATTCACAACTACTGTTATTTAGAAAATTCAAATTGGTGAAAGTCCATTTCCTGCTTCTGAGCATGTTTAGTTTTTAGAGCTTCCAGTTGTGCCAGTATCTTCCTTGAGAACCCCTTCCACTTTATCCTGTTACCAGATCTCTTGCAAAAGACATTTATCTTTGAGTTGCAAAAGCCTAAGTAAAAGCTTCATTTTTGACCTTTTAATTTATAAACCTCTACTAAAAAGAAAAATCCATCTAATTTTTAGGCAAGTCCACAAAGTACTTTCTTAAGAATCAAACACTTTTATGGGAATAAAGATCCTTCAAAGTTTTTAACTCTTCTATTAGAGTTTTATTTTGATTTTCCAGGACTGCAACTCGGTTCTCCAGGCATTTCACATATTCTTTCTTCTTTCTGCGACATTCTCGAGCAGCTTCTCTAAATATGAACATTAAAAACCAACGTTAGGAAAAATTTACCTTTAAGTGGTAAATGCACTGTAGCAATTTTACCTGTTCATCTTTTCTTTTTCCATTAAAAATATTAAAGTATCTACATACAGTGAAATATATAGTAGAATAGATATTAAATGTAGAATTCAACTAGTTTTGGCAAATGCATATATTTGCTAACCCATACGTCAAGAAAAAGAAATTTTTGTTGTCCCAGAAAGTTCTCTCAGGCCTGTTCCTGATGAATCCTCTTCCTTAGCAACTACTGCCTGAGTTTGTCACCATAAAAGAAATTTTGCCTAATCTGTAACTTCAAACAACAGCCACACAATGTGTACTGTTGTGTGCTGGTCTCCTTTCATTCAGTGTATTTTTGAGGCTCATTCATGTTGCTGTGCACTGGTTTGGTCCTCTGTATCCGGGGGCACATCGCATTCTCACTGTGTGAGTTTCGCCACGATTTGCTGAGCCACTGTCTCCGGCGTTTCCTGGTTGTGGCTGCTGTGCATGCTCTTGTGCTGGTCTCTTTGGGAGCACATGTCCTACTTCTCCTGGGTAAATACCAAGGAGTGAAATTTATGGGTCCTCTGCTTAATTTTTGAGAGGGAGTCTTTAATTTTAATTTTTTTCTTTAAATTAATTTATTGAATAAAAATAAATTTTCTCAATAAAATTTATTGTAATAAATTCAAAAAGTACTTGATACTCAGTTTTGTACATATTTTCTTAAAATATTTCTATGAAATCACATACAAGTTTTATACACATACAGGTAGAATAATTATTTTAAGTATACTATGTACTGTAGATATTATCTACAACTTGCTTTTTCACACAGTTTCTATGTTGGTCCATAACTTTTTGCTATGTGGACATTTTGTTGTCAGTTTTCACTGCCCTAGCTGCTAGTGAGATGAGCATTTTTCAAATATTTTCTTGGTCTTTTGGCTCTGCTTTTATGTAAACTGCCTATTTATACCCTTTATCCCTAAATACCTTTTGGCCATTTTACAATGAGAAACTATTAGAAAGATAAACAACTTAGGAACTTCCTGTGCATTATACATATTGTATTAATCCTCTGCCTAGTTTCACATTGTTTTCTACTCATTTGATTTCTCACATTTTTATATCTTGTGTCATAAATGCTCTTTAGTCTCTTTTTCTTGGCTTAAATTAAAATACCATGCACTATGTGTCCCTTTAACTTTTATCTCAGAAATTTTCCTTTATTTTCACAATTCAGTCTTTGATCCATCTGGAATTATTTTTGTTCCTGGTATAAAAACACGGGAATCCAATGTAATTTTCCTTCTAAGTGTGGAGCTGTGTGTCTTTGTTAAATGGGCCTTCCTTCACAAGGGTACTTAACCAGCACAGCAAGCCATTTCTGGCCTCTCTATGCTACTTGCTAAAGCTCCTGCCCCTTCACTGACACCACGTTTCCATGGCAGTGGCTTTAGAGCGCATTCAATGCCTAACAAGATGAAGTAACCTCTTTCTGTTTTTGGCCACTTTTGAACACTTCTTACATGTAAACTTTTTGATTACTGTCTCCAATTCTATAAAGATCAACAAAGGTTCTAATTTGAGTACCATTAAATTTGTGATTTCTGAAGAATATATTAACTGTCTTCATCAAAGAATATAGTATTTTCTATTTTTTCAGGTACTATTTACCTCTCAATAAGCTCTTTAAAATGTGGATCCTATGCCTTTCCTGTTATATTTATAAGTATTTTAAGACTTTTGTCACTAATCTGAATGTAATATTACTTAACACCTTACTGAATTTCCTTATAAATTACTGTAATTTTTTTTTAATTTTAAAAGACTTTTATTTATTTTTAGAGGGGAAGGAAGAGAAAGAGGGAGAGAAACATTGATGTGTGAGAGCTGCTTTGATGGGTTGCCTCCTGCACTCCCCCAACCATGGACCCGGCTCACAACCTAGGCATGTGCCCTATGGGGAATTGAACCTGTGACCTTTTGGTTTGTAGGCAGACACTTAATTCACTGAGCCACACCAGCCAGGGCTATAATTTAAAATTTTATAGGAAGTAGTACACACCAAAGATTGTTATGTGGTACAGCTATGTTATAAAGCATAATAAAATGAACACATGTACCTCAATACCCAGCTGACCATGTGTAAATATTACCCATACTGTTGGCCCTCTGTGCTATTCTCTGATTCCATCCACACCCCTGACTCTTGCCCAGAAGCAATTACTAGCTTCAATATTTTGGGCATCTTTATAGTTTTAGTACGTATGTGTATGACCCTAAATTATGTATCATTTACTTTTTTTCCACTATAATTTATTGATTATGCTATTACAGTTGTCTTGAATTTCCCCCTTTTACCCCCCTCTACCCAGCACTCCCCACTCCCTCAGGCAATCCCCACACCATTGTTCATGTCCATGAGTCATGCATACAGGTTCTTTGCCTACTCAGTCTCCTATACTGTACCTTACATCTCCATGGCTATTCTGTGACTGCCTATAAGTACTTCTTAATCCCCTCACCTCTCCACCTACTGGCAACCATCCCATCTGGCAACCATCAAAATGCTCTCCATAGCCATGTTTTTGTCTCTGTTCTTGTTTGCTTAGTTCATTTTTTAGAGTCAATTGTTGATAGATACGTTTTTTTTTTTTTGCCATTTTATTGTTCACAGTTTCGATCATTTTCTTAAGTAAGTCTGTAACATTTCACATAATAATGGTTTGGTGATGATGAACTCTTAGTTTTTTTCTTGTCTGGGAACTTCCATTCTAAGTGTTATCTTTACTGGGTAGAGCAGTCTTGGCTGTAGGTCCCTGCTTTTCATGACTTTGAATGTTTCTTGCCGTTCCCTTCTAGCCTGCAAAGTTTCTTTTGAGAAACCAGCTGACAGTCTTATGGGAACTCCCCTGCAGGTAACTAACTGCTTTTCTCTTGCTGCTTTTAAGAATCTCTTTATCTTTAACCTTCGGCATTTTAATTATGTGTCTTAGAGTGGGCCTCTTTGCATCCATCTTGTTTGGGACTCTGTGTGCTCCCTGGACTTGCATGTCTGTTTCCTTCACCAAATTAGGGGAGTTTTCTTTCATTATTTTTTCATGTAGATTTCCAATTTCTTGATCTTTCTCTTCACCTTCTGGTACCACTATGGTGCAAATGTTGGACCTCTTGAAGTTGTCCCAGAGGCTGCTTATAACTCCTCATTTTTTTGGATTCTTTTTTCTTCTTATTGTCCTGATTGGTTGTTTTTTGCTTCCTTATGTTCCAAATCATTGATTTGATTCTCAGCTTCATCCACTCTACTGTTGTTCCCATGTAAATTGTTCTTTATTTAAATTAGTGTATCCTTCATTTCTGAATCTTTTTTATGCTGCTCTGTTCTCACTAAGTTCCTTGAGCATCTTTCTAAGCAGTGTTTCGAACTCTGCATCTGATAGCTCTTTTTCTAGAGTTTTGATGTGTTCTTTCATGTGGGCCACCTATCTTTGTCTCCTTGTTTGGCAGCCTCCCTGTGTTTGTATTAGGTAGAGCTGCTCTGACTCCGTGTCTTGGTAGTGTGCCCTAATGTAGTGGGTGTCCTGTAGGGTCCAGTGACAAAGCCTCCCCTATCACCCAAGCTGGGTACTTGAGGTGTGCCCTCGGTGTGGGCTGAGTACACCCTCCTGTTGTAGTTGAGTCTTGGTTGTTGTTGGTGGAACAATGGGAGGGATTTATTTATGCCAGTCAGCTGTAAGAACTGTCCGTGACCACTGACCACCAACCTCTGTCTTCCATGGAGGATCAGCTGTGCAGGTGGTGGTTTGTAGCTGCCTCCTGGGTGTACAGGCTCTGGAGTTTCCCAGGTGATGTGGGCCAAGGTCAGCCCCCACCTATGTTGGGTTTGGATTCCCAGGTGAGGCCAAGCTGTGAATCTAGGCTGGCTGCTGCTAGTGCTGGGCCCAGAGTGCACTGAGGCCAGCTGTTGCTTGTTTGAGAGGATTTAGGAAGTTGTGAAGCTTGAGCCAAGACTAGCCATTGTTATGGAAAAGCAGCCTGGGTGGGCCCATAAGTTGGGTGGGCAGAGTCTCTGGGGATCTCCAAGGTGGGTCTAACAGTGCTAGCCGGTTTGGTGGAGTCTCAGATGTGGCACCAGCTTGCCAGCTCAGTCTGGATGGATGTGTTTTCTTTAATTCCATAGTTGTTAGACTTCCATTCAACTCTATTTCTGATGGTTCTGAGTGATGGCTGTTCTATATTTTAGTTGTGATTTTCACGTGGTTGTGCAAAGAGGCAAGCTGTGCTTACCTATGCTGCCATCGTGACTCCAAGTCCAGGTTACTGTTTCTCCTAAATTATGTATCATTTAGTTTACTTTTTCCCTAAAATTTATTATAAAATATCATACTGTATGTGTGCTTTTGCAACTGCTCTCATCACTCAACTTTACTTTTCTAATATTTATTCATGATATTGTGATCATTCACTCCATCATTTTAAATGAACACTATTACATTGTATAAATTGAGTCACAATATATGTATCTATTCTGTTATTGATGGTTATTTGGGTTGTTTCCGATTTCTGCTGCTATGAACATTCTTATGTGTACTTTCTACAAAAGTTCCTCTCAGTCATATCCACAGAGTAAAACAGCTGAATCACAGGGCATATCCAGGTCAATTTTACAAGATAAGGGCCAATTAATTTATGAAATTTATAATTCCATAAGCAGTGAGATTCATTCTTCAAATCACTGCCAGCTCCTGGTTGGGATGGGGATAGCTGGCACCTCAAGTGTGTGGTATTAATTTGCATTTATTTGATTACCAATAAGGGTAAATGACCTTTCATATGATTATTAATCATTTGTGCTTTCTGAGAAATGCTTATCTATATATCTTGCCAGCTCTTTTTTCCTGTCACTTTGTACTTCTTACTTACAAGATCTGTTTTTTTCCCCCAAACAAATCTTTTTTTTGGGGGGGGGGGGTAGATATGTTCCAAAAATCTTCTATAGGTCTGAAGCTTATATGTTTACTTACTTCACCTTATCTTTTAATGAATGTAAGTTATTGATTTTAATGAATATTCACTAATCATCTATGTTAATGTTTGTGTGTGTTAGTTCTTAAGGGATCTTTCCCTATATCTGAAACCATGAGATGCTATATTTTCACCTAAAAGTTTAAAATTTTATCTTTTTTTAATGTTTTTAATCCATCTGGAATGATTTTTCTTTGCGTGCTAGGAGGAAGAAATCCAGTGTTTTTCCACATATGAAAAACTAGTTATCCTAGCACCGTTTATGGAAGAGTCCGTCCTTCCCTCATAAGCTGCCCTGTCATACCACGACTTCATGTGCTCACAGGTCAGTTTCTGAGCCATTTCACTGGTTTATCTCAATGCCAGCCAGCATCACGGTATTTGATACCACAACTTTAAATACTTGATTATCTCCTCACCTTATTTTTGTCTGGAATATTTTGGCTGTTCTTGGCTTTTTTACTCTTCCATAAATTTTATTATCTACTGGTCAAGTTCTTCAACCAACCTGTTTGGGTTTTGATTGAAATTGCATTGAATCTATAGATCAATTGGGGGGAAAATAGTCATCTTTATAATACTGACTCTCCATATCTATGGACACAGTGTATTTCTCCATTTATTTAGATCTTCTTTAATGTCTTTCAAAAACATTTTACAGTATTTTCCATAAATTTCCTGGATATTGTTTGTTACATTATTTTCAGGTATTTTATTTGTTGATTAACATAAATGCCTTTTAAACACTTACCAAACTCTTTATTGCTGATATGAAAAAATATGATTTCTGAAAACTGATTTTGTATCTATAAACCTTAAAAACTCATCACTTCTAATAATTTTCCTATAAGTCTATGGGGATTCTTTATTTTGTTTAAAGATATATTTTAGAGAAGGAGGGTGGGGGGGAGAAAGAGAGGGAGAGAAACATCAATTGGTTGTTTCTCTCATACATGCCCCTCCCAGGGACTGAACCCACAACCCAGGCATGTGCCCTGTCTGGGAACTGAACCCGCAACCTTTCCCTTTGTGGGATGACACCCAATCAACTGGGCCATACCAGTCTGGGTTCCTTCTTTCTTTCTTTTTTAAAAAAGATTTTATTTATTATTTTTAGAGGGAAGGGAGGGAGAAAGAAAGGGAGAGGCACATTGAGGTGTGGCTGCCTCCCACGCACCCCCCACTGGGGACCTGGCCTGCAACCCAGGCATGTGCCCTGACTGGGAATTGAACCAGCAACCCTTTGATTCACAGACCGGCACTCAATCTACTGAGCCATACCAGCCAGGGCTGGGTTCTTTTTTTCGATAGGCAATTATATAAAAAATAGTAATAGTTTTACTTCTTTCTCTCTTTTTTAAACAGTCAACTAGTTTTATTCAATGTCTCATTAATTGGACAACATTCCATTCCACTAATCAGAAAAGTATTCCTAGGAGTTGTACAAACTGGAAGCACTGGCAGCGGAATGGCACCAGGTGTTAAGACCAGTGGGGTCAGACTATACCTAGGTTCAGTAACCTCGGTACTTGAGTTCTGACTAAGAAAGAATTCAGAGTCGACTCAAACTAGATTCTGGAGAGAAAGTTTATTAAACTCTAAGAGAAATTTTATTTAGAAAGGTACTGAGGTGGAAGTGAGCTGTAGACGAAATGGGCTTAGGGAACAAGGTACAGAGGCAAAAAGAAGGGCCCTTGGAGCTTAGGGGAGAGAGAGAGAGGCAAGGAAAATGCACCCGAGGAAGGGGGTGCAGACAGGGGCGGGCATGCTCCATAGGGGCTGCCACTTCTTTCATTTAAAACCTTGTAATTTCCCCCCTTTTCCTGTTTTACTAAACTGGCAAGAGTTTCCATTGTAAACTAGTTCTTTTTCAAGCTTTCAAAGGAATAGTTTGTAGATAATTCTCCTGGATATTCTAAGCAGATGAATCTATCTTTGCTAATAATAGTTTTATTTTACTTTTCCAATTATTAGAATCATTTTATGGTCTCTTGATCTTTGACTATTTTTAAGGACGTATTTTTCTTTAAATATACATACTTTTCCTTTCTCCATTAGATAACTGAAGATATTACTAAACTCACTGTTGTCTGCTTTTGCGGCTGCCTCTTGCTCCTGAAAGGCAGTGTACTATTACCTAAAACTCTGGACTCTGAAACCTGGACATGAGTTTAAATCCAGCCTCTACCACTAAGCAATGTAAACTTGGGCAAGTAACTTAAGCTCTCTAGGCCTTAGTTTCCTCATCTCAAAAAGGGGGTGGGTGGTGGTGGAATATTTATACTACAAAGATTTTTGTGAAAATCACATAAAGGTTTGGTGTATATCATGATGAAGGACTAATTTCTTGGGTGGTCTGTGATTTTTCAACTTGTATTTGTCAGAAACTCAGTGTACAGGAATTCATTAAAGCCCGTGTTGAGACTGTTTTCTTCCAAGCAATTGGGGCACTATGGAACCGAACCCTTTTTAAAATTATAATTCTAAGCTTATGGTTGTAGCACTTATTGGGCTTTGAACTCAAGATCCAGTTTCCAAGCTTGCACAGAGGGGTCCCAGGCTCTGTCCCTAGTTTCCTCTGCATGCTAAAGCTATACCAATCACAAAGATCTAAATTTATTCCCAGGTTACACAGGGGCTGCGCCAGCGTTTATTAACCTCATGGTCTTGTGCTTCTGGTTCATTCCTAACCTCAAAAGAATTCTCTTACTTTCCTGCAGCCTTACCCAACCATTTAAGAATATGGTTTTTATATTTTATCAAGCTTTAGAAATATTATATAACCGAGGTCATACTGTCAGAAAGAGAAGTCTCATTCTAGTAACTTTTAACAACTCTTCTGGATTGCCTAGGTATACAATTATATCATAAGCAAGAAATACAGTTCTTAATTTCTGATACTTATATAAGTTCATTTCCTTATCTTACTGCATTTGTGGGGACCTCCAAAACAACAGCCTTTGCCTTACCAAGTTCATTTACAGTGATGTTTGCTCTTAGTTTTTAGTAAAGAAACATTTTATCTTGAATTAAATGCATCCGTGTGGCCCTGGCTAGGGTGCTCAGGAGCTGGAGCATCATCCTGTACATCAAAGGGTTGAGGGTTCAATTCCCAGTCAGGGTACATACCTAGGTTGCAGGTTTGATCCCTGGTTGGGATGCAACTGACTAGTATTTCTCTCTCTCACCCCCTCCCTTTCTCTCTCTAAAATCAGTGTATCTGTACCCTCTGGTGAGGATTAAAAGAAAAAATGCACCCATCTGGCTTTTTATGGTAATTTTCATTGGTCTAGAAAAATTATCCTTTTATTCAAATTGTTTACCTTATTGGTGAGGAGGAGCTGAAAATTGAATCCTACTGTAATTTAAAGAATTTGTTGTATCTATAGTTATTTGCCCTTTTTTGTTCCTAATATAGTTTGTTGGTGTCTTTTTTTCCCCCTTGAACATGTTGTAGGAGGCTACCCATTGGTTTTTCTCAAAGAACCAGTGGTTTATTGTTCCTGATGTACGTATAGTGCGTACAGCAATGTTTAAAATACATTGAAAACGAAAGCAAATGTTTCTGGAGGTTAAATTACTAATCTATATTCATGATCAAAATTAATTTTTAAGGGCATTAATTCTGTATCAGTAAGTAAATTAAGTATTAGGCAGAATCCCACTAGTTCTTTTGTCTTCTTGCTGTGTGGCAGCAGCAGATGGTTTTGATTTAACTTTGTCAGCCCAACAAGAACAAAATATATTGTCTGAAAAGCTTTGCTCAGCAGTGCTATTCAAAGGACACAGTAACAATGGAAGAACTCTAGGTCATATACTAAATAAAGAGAGTGAGCAACGGCACTCACCGATCCACTGGAAATAAGCTAAACGTAATCCAACACTCGTGAAATAAAGCTGATATAAACCTCTCTCCTTATTTCTAATATACAATTCCAGTTAATGTCTGGTTATGTTCTGAGATTTGCAAAAATGTTACCATTCTGGCATGATAGTTTGCCACCCACCTGTTTTTCATCAACCTTATTTCTCTTTTCAACTGGGGGTCATCTGTCTTAGTTGTCTGAGATGTAAGAGTCACAGGAGATGTCATCACCACAGTTTGTGGCAGTGAAGAAGCTGAAGGTGTGGTACGGATCTGATATGTCTGCATGTCTCCTGACGCAGCTGTGTGGTCAAAAGAACGAGTTAATTCAAAAGTGTCCTTGAAAGTACTCTGGGATGCTTTCTACAGATGCTTAAACATACTTACTTTGCACCACCACCTGGTTGCTGGGCACAAGTATTTGCTGTCCATCAGAGGTCTGCGCGTACTGGAGGATTGTTGTACCTTGCTGAGTACTGCCTGAATTTGTCATGGTTAGTGTCTGAAGTCCCTGTACTCCATCTGTGCCTGGACTGGCCAGCTGTAAGGCTCCATTTGGGGCAATGGCAACTTTAACCAAAGAGAGAACATAGCTATTGTAAGGCTATACAATACCTTAATTGCAAAGTATTCATACAAAAACCAAACACTATTAAAACAGGCTTGAAAGTGGTCTCATTTGACAACTGCTAACTACTGTGGGTGAATTATATGTAAAAGAAATAAAATGACATTTCTTTACAAAATTTTATAGTTCAGACGCACTAATCTTAAGCTCATATTCTATAGTATAACTGGCCAAAACCCATTTTGGGCTCTTACGGGCCACTGCATGCAAATTGCTAATGTCACAGCAGCTCTGGAGCATTAAGAGGGCACTGATGGCTAACTTTTAAAGGAAAAATAAGTAGGAGGAAACATTAATACAGTTTGTAATTTTTTTCAAGAGGCATAAAAAAGATTGTAACAAAATTTTTTTTAATAGATAAGCATACCCATAGAAAAAAATTCAAGTAGGATAAAAGGTTACAAACTCAAAAAATTTTTCTACTGTTTCTCAGCTCCACTCTCTTGTGGTAACTGCTGTTAGACATTGAATGTTACTAAGTGATACTTTAAAAATGTAATCTATTCAGTCACTTTTCACCAATAAATTTAAGTCATCAGAAAGCCACTATACAGATCACATTACTGAGCGCCTCTCACTGAATTATGCTTACACGTTAATACTTTCCCCTGAAACCTTAAATGCAGTGCTCATACTGCATGTCCACATAGAAAACATGTTAGCATTATGCAGCTCCCATATAATAAATCCCCTTCAGAATCTGATGTCTCAGCTCTACACCCTAATTTCAGAGTATAATTAATGTACCCCCCCATACGGTTTGCCTGCTATAAAGCCAAAAAAGTTGTTTGTATATTTTAATAAAAAATAATTTTTTCAGGTCCTGGCCAGCTCGATTCCCAGTCAGGGCACATGCTTAGGTTGTGGGCCCAGAGGCAACCCATCAATGTTTCTCTCACACATCGATGTTTCTCTGCCTCTCTTTCTTTCTCCCTTACACTCTCTCTAAAAATAAATAAATAAAATCTTTAAAAAAGTAAATTTTTCAGGAGTTTCTAATATTGCTCCCCACTACCACACAACACATATTACCACATACTACTTCAAGTTATAGAACTTTAGAAATAAACATTAAAATTGTTCACATGCACAATTTGCTTTTAAACTTCTATTAGAAATTACTTTGTCTTCTTCCTGCAACATGCATGACACACCCCTACACACACATATATTTATATAAATATATAGATGAAACAGAAAGTAAATGTCCCATTATCTGTCCCTACTGATTTCACTGGCTGCCCCTCACTCCCACCCTGGGGTAGCCAGTATTTCTGGTGCACGTCCCTCCTAATCTCTTCCTGGGCTCACATGGACTGACACACAATCGACCCTTGAAAAACACAGGTTTGGACTGTGCAGATCCATTTATATGTGTTTTTTCCAATAAATAATACAGTACTATTAATGAACTTTCTCTTCCTTTTGATTTCCCTAACCACATTTTCTTTCTCTAGCTTACTTTATTGTAAGAATACAGTATATGGTCCATATAATATATTAAATATGTTAATTGACAGTTTATGTTACCAATAAGGCTTCTGGTGAACAGTAGGCTGTTATTTATTAGTAATTAAGTTTTGGGGGAGTCAAAAGTTGCATCAAGATTTCTGACTGCATGAAGATCAGTACCCCAAGCCCCATGTTGATCGAGGGTCAGCTGTATTAATGTATATCAAAATATGTTAAATTATACTCACAGATTGTACAGATATAGATCTTTTGATGTTAAATATATGTGATAAATCAGGATTGCTTTCATTTTTGCAACATATTTTCTTATTCTTGTTTAATGTTTATTTACTCTAAATCTGCATTGTAGCCATTAACCACATGTTGCTGTTTAAATTAACTAAGATTAAACAAAATAAAGCATTCAGTTTCTCAGTCTCACCAGCCACATTTCAAGTGCTCAAGAGTCAAACATGGCTTAGCAGCTACTGCCCTGGACAATGCTGATACAGAACACGCCCATCATTAAGGATGTTCTACTGGATCACGCTGCCATAAACACTAGTTACTGTATATATGGGAAGAAAGTATCTCGTAATGGGGGGTTGGTACTATCCATGGTTTCAGGCATCCACTAGGGGTCTTGGCACATATTCCCTGCAGACTTGCTAATATATTGTCTTAAAAATTTTGGGGGGATGTAGGAAACAAACTTGTGGTTGCCAGAGGGGAGGGGGTTGGGGGACTGGGTGAAAAAGGAGAAGGTATTAAGAAATACACTTGGGATGGAGGAACCAAGATGGCGGCGTAGGTAGACACACTGCGCCTCCTCGCACAACCAGAACTGACAGAGAATCGAACAGCAAGGGGGACCAACACCAAGGAAACAGAAAATAATCATTCATCCAGACTGGTAGGAGGGGCGGAGACGGGCACCGGGGTGGAGAGGACTCGCGTGGCTGTGGCGGGACTGAGACTGGCGGAGTGTGGGACAAATGGCGCAGGCAGTCCGAGCACTAGCAGACCCTGCAGCCCCACATTTGCACAGATAAACCCAGAGGGCCGGACTCAGAGTGGCGGAGAGTGGGGCAGGCAGAGTGGCGGGTAGCACCTTGCGGCACCAATTTGCCCACAGATAAACCGGACGAATGCGGGCAGCGAAGCAGACCGCTGCGCAACCCAGGGCTCCAGCTCGGGGAAATAAAGCCTCAAACCTCTGATTGAAAGCGCCCGTGGGGGTTGGGGCGGCAGCAGGAGAGACTCCCAGCCTCACAGGAGAGGTTGTTGGAGAGACCCACAGGGGCCTAGAGTGTGCACAGGCCCACTTACTCGGGAACCAGCACCAGAGTGGCCCAGTTTGATTGTGGGTATCAGAGTGGAAGATTGAAATCCGGAGGAGAGTGAGGCGGGCGCCATTGCTCCCACTCGGCCCCTCCCCCGAGTACAGCGTCACAGCGCAGCCACCAGCATTACCCTGCCCTGGTGAACACCTAAGGCTCCGCCCCTTAAAGTAACAGACGCGCCATGACAAACAAACAAACAAAAAAATGGCCCAAATGACAGAACACTTCAAAGCTCCTGAAAAAATACAACTAAGCGACGAAGAGATAGCCAACCTATCGGATGCACAGTTCAAAGCACTGGTTATCAATATGCTCACAGACTTGGTTGAATCTGTTCGAAAAACAGATGAAAAAATGAAGCCTATGCTAAGAGAAACAAAGGAAAATGTACAGGGAACCAATAGTGATGAGAAGGAAACTGGGACTCAAATCAATGGTATGGACCAGAAGGAAGAAACAAACATCCAACCAGAAAAGAATGAAGAAACAAGAACTTGGAAAAATGAGGAGAGGCTTAGGAACCTCCAGGACACCTTGAAACGTTCCAACATCCGAATTATAGGGGTGCCAGAAGGAGAAGAGGAAGAACAAAAAATTGAAAACTTATTTGAACAAATAATGGAGAACTTCCCCGATCTGGCAAAGGAAATAGACTTCCGGGAAGTCCAGGAAGCTCAGAGAGTCCCAAAGAAGCTGGACCCAAGGAGGAACACAACAAGGCACATCATAATTACATTACCCAAGATTAAACGCAAGGACCTACATCCAAGATTACTGTATCCAGCAAAGCTATCATTTAGAATGGAAGGGAAGATAAAGTGCTTCTCAGATAAGGTCAAGTTAAAGAAGCTCATCATCACCAAGCCCTTATTATATGAAATGTTAAAGGGAGTTACCTAAGAAAGAGAAGATCAAAAATAGGAACAGTAAAAATGACAGCAAACTCACAGTTATTAACGACCACACATAAAACAAAAACGAGAGCAAACTAGGCAAACAACTAGAACATGAGGGTTGTCAATAAGGGAGTGGGAGGGGGAGAGGGGCGTAAAGGTACAGAGAATAAGTAGCACATAGATGATAGGTGGAAAATAGACAGGGGGAGGGTAAAAATAGTGTAGGAAATGTAGAAGCCAAAGAACTTATAAGTATGACCCATGGACATGAACTATGGGGGGGGAATGTGGGAGGGAGGGGGGTGGGCAGGATGGAGTGGAGTGGGGGGGAAATGGGACAACTGTAATAGCATAATCAATAAATATATTTAAAAAAAAAAAAAAAAGAAAAAAAAAAAAAAAGAAATACACTTGGAAGCCCTGGCTGGGTGGCTCAGGAGTATTGGAGTATCGCCCTGTACACCAAAAGGCTGCAGGTTTGATCCTTGGGTTGGGGCGTGTAAGGGAGACAATCAATAGATATTTCTCTCTCACATCAATGTTTCTCTCCCTCTCTCTCCCCCTTCCTCTCTAAAATCAATAAACGTATTCTCAGGTGAGAATTTTAAAAAATCCACAAAAAAACCCAACTTGGTAGTTACAAAACAGTCACAGAGATGTAAAGTTCCAGCACAGGGAAAATATTCAGTAATATTGTAATAATTATGCATAGTGCCAGGTGGGTACTTATCGGGGACATCACTTTGTAAATTATGGAACTGCCTAACCACTATTCTGTACATATGAAACTAATATAAATAATATTGAGTATCAACTGTAGTTGAAAACTAATTTTTTTTTAAATTGGCAGGTAAACAGTGATACATTTAAACAGTAAAAAAAAAGTTCAGTTTTGTTAAAAATGAAGGTGAACCCCCCACCTACCTCTGATCTCTGCTAAGTTTCCTTCCTTGCAGTCATTATTCCCAGTTTTTATGTGTCCGCAAGGAGGTATTCTATTTTTATTCTTTAAATCATTTATTCACACAAATTTTGCTGAAAGTGTATGTGTCAGGCCCTATATGCTAACAATACAGCTGTGAACAAGACAAAGTTTTTTTCCCTTAAAGGACTTACCCAAATTAGCTTCATAAATAAGCTAATTGATAATTACAGCCTATAGCTGAACTATGTATTTTTTAAAATATAACAAAAATATTAAAAAATAAAGAAAACTAAGGGGAGGAGCAGCATACTTTAAAAAGAGTAGTCTCTTTGAGAAGGGCATTTAAGCAGAGCAGGAGAGAGGACACAATGTGAAGACCTGGCAGAGGGTCGTGCCAGGCAGTGGGGATGACAACGCAAAGATCTGGAGGGCGAAACAAGTTTCTTGTCGTGAAGGGACGGCAAGAAAGTCTGTGTGGCCAGAATGCCATCAAGTGGCAAGAGATGATGAGACCAGAGGGCAGGCAAGGCCAGCTCCTGAATGGAACACTCTGTAAGACTTATTCTAAGTGTGACAGAATGTCACCAGAGGGCTCTGAGCAAGAGAACCGGCAGGATGCCTCCTGCACTACCCAGGTGAGGGCGAACCAAAGTGGCCGTGGTGACTGGAGATGTGAGGAGCGGTCAGGTGGAGCATGGCTTTTGTGGCAAGAGCCAATGACAGTCAAACCTCGGTTCTCAAACGTCTCCCATCTTGAACAGTTCGGTTCTTGCCCAAGTTGTTCATGGAAGAAACGTCTTGGCTGTCAAACAAAACCTCGATTCCTGACTTGACAACGCTGTCATACCTGTATGATTACTCACGCGTCTCTCAGGCGTGATTTGGTTTTCAAACAAATTTCTTCTTGAACAGCCTTCTGGAATGAATTAAGTTCGAGAACTGAGGTTCCACTGTAGACCCGAAGAACAGGGTTTAGGAGTAGAGGGCGAGTTTGTTTACAAATGGATAGCCCAAGTAAATCTCTTGGGGTGATGAACTATATCTTGATTGTGGTGGTTAGATAACCCCATGTATTTGTCAAAACTCACAGACTTTTACCCCAAACTAAGTGGATCATTTTATAAGCTGTGTGAATTAGGGACATTATCTAGCTCTATAAGCCACAGTCTCCCCATAAATTGATAACTGCCTACATCACAAAGTTGTACGGAATAAGAGATATTGCTGAAAAAGTACTCTGCACTATTCCTGGCTCAAAATATTACCCTTCAATAATCATCACTATTAAAAAATAATCATCCCTATTGCAGTGCGATAGTCTTCCCACACACCCTTTCTTCACGTGGAAAGGCTAGTGTTTGTGTGTCCAGAAGGTGGGAAGTTTTCCTGTACGTACTGTACTGCCCGGTGCTAGTCTGATAGATGGAGGTCGGAACAGACATAGACGTGACGGCAGAGACGCCAGGACTTTCTCCGTCTCCTTTTCTGCCCCGCGTGTCTTCAGAAGATAGATCTTTCAGAATTTTTCTGTGAAAAACAGAACTCTATTAATGTTGGTATTGTGGATGCCTTTATAAAAAGAAATTGCTAAATAAAACCTTTTTGTCTCTGGTTCAAAGTATAATAATCCACTAGACACCTAAAATGTGTCAAAGAGCCCTTTTGTCTACTTCTGTTACGACGTCCTGCAGACTAGTTAGACTGCAGTTTACGGCCATCTGGGAAGAGACGCTGAACACCTGTGCCACACAGAGTACCTGTTCCTTTCAATGCACGAGGCCCTTGTAGAGGTGTGAAATGTCACTGCCCTCACAAGAAAGATGCCTCCAT
Organism: Desmodus rotundus; assembly: GCF_022682495.2. Taxonomy (NCBI): domain Eukaryota; kingdom Metazoa; phylum Chordata; class Mammalia; order Chiroptera; family Phyllostomidae; genus Desmodus; species Desmodus rotundus. The sequence continues at coordinate 153,215,742 of NC_071389.1, forward strand.
TATGACGGATATCATTAATCAACAGTTTCTAAATAGTGTCAGAGACCTTCTTTTAAAAAGATCAAATTTAATTTTTCAACCTTCGACTCCACAGAAGAGAAGCCCATTGTTTTCAGAAAAAAGACAGAAATACTATTAAAATGCAGAGTGTGAGTGAGAAATAAAATTGCTCATTTTAACAAGAAGAGGTAAATAAGATCCCACAGGTATGCCTCAGACTTGGTAAAATGGGACTCATGACGAGAATGAGGGGATGGAAAGATTCCTTCCTGAAAAAGTCTTCTAAAACACACTGAGAGAGGGAGAAACAAGCATTATTTGTTCTGGGAAAAGAAGAAAAAACGTTTACTCAAGAATTCCATGTTCACTTTAGAAAAATCAGAAAACTGAAATGTACTTGTGTGAAAACAGTGACAAAAACAGAATCACACACGAAAAACCCACGTAGTATTGAGAGGGCGCCCTCAGTTATCTCTGCCGTCCTTCTACACTCACTAACAGCCTCTGCCTCCAGGAATAAGGCGGCTGAAAGGCAAACCATTCGATTACTGAACAGTTAGAGCCCTTACCAGGCCTGAGGCTGGTTCCACTCAGTGAGGCTAGAGAAATTTGAGCTTCACCCTAGTTCTATATCCATGCCCCACTTTGCAATGTTTGACAACTGTTAAAGACCTTGTTTATTCAAGGCCAAATAATTTTAGTTCCTTCAGCTTTTTTTTTTTTTTTTTTTTTTAAGTAGAAGTGTTTTTGTTTTAAACAATCCAATTTTTTTTTCCAGATTTTATTTATTTTTAGAGAGAGGGGAAGGGAGGGAGGAAGAGAGGGAGAGAAATACCAGTGTATGGTTGCCTCTCATGTGACCCCCATTGGGGACTGGCCTGCAACCCAGGGATGTACCCTGACTGGGAATTGAACCAACGACCCTTTGGTTCTCAGCCCACGCTCAATCTACTGAGCTATGCCACCCAGGGCTCCTTCAGCTGTTTTTATGTAACATGCTGAAGAGCATTCTCCAACCGTAGAGCACAGGTGGCAAACACAAGACCCACGGGCCGAATCCAGCCCTCCACCTTGTTTTATCTGGCTGGTACCTTGCTTCTACCCGGCAGCAGTGCCAATCTCCTCTCCCCTAGTCAAGGAGTAGTTACATTTATACAGTCCTAAAATTACACTCGGCCCCTTGAAGGCAACCAACCGGGACGCTAACGTGGCCCCCGGTGAAAATGAGTCTGACACACCTGCCCTAGACTGTTAGCACAAGTCCCATACAGAAGACAGGGAGACAGCAGTCTCAGCGGCATTTGTAGAACAGTCAGTTGTTCCTAAACCTGGTTATGTCTCAGAATCACCTGAAGCTTTTACTGGCTCCAGATTCCTGTCTGGCAGCCCAGTGTTTGCGTGAGCAGGCAGGAGAGAGCTCCTGAATCCATTTAACAAGCTGCCTGCCAGTCTAGCATGAAATTGTGGAATACTGTGCCCATTTCTTTTTCATTTTAAGTTATGAAACATTTTGAGTATAAAGAAAAGTACAGAAAATAAAACACCTATGTATCATATACCAAGAATCAATAGATACTGATTTTGCCATTTGCTTCAGATACTTTATTTTAATAGGAATTAAGTCATATATATATCGATGTCACCACCAATCTCTTTTCCCTGCTCAGAGAATACCATTATTTAAATTGTATATATTATTTTTTAAAAAGATTTTATTTATTTACTTTTAAAGAGAAGGAAAGGGAGAGAGAAAGAGAGTGAGAGGCACATCAATGTGTGGTTGCCTCTCATGCATCCCTCTACTGGAGACCTGGCCCACAACCCAGGCATCTGCCCTGACTGGGAATCGAACCAGCAACCCTTTGATTCTCAGGCCTGTGCTTAATCCACCGAGCTATGCCAGACATAGCATTCAGAGATATTATTTGCCATTGTTTTGTATTTTTCCTCATCTTTCTGACTGAACCTTGGTGAGCCTTTTGGATGACTTCTCCATCTGTAGTCTTTCTGATGATAGTCAAGTCCTGGGCTTGACTACCTTGTGTGCACTGGTGACCCGTCAAACAGTATTTCCCCGCCCTTCTCCTGAACTCCAGACTCCTACGCCCAATTACGTACGGGGTATTCCATCTGATAGGCGCCTCAAACTTAACACATCCAAAACCAAATGTCACATATCCTTCCACCCCTGGCAGTCTTCCCCACTTAAGTAATTATCAACTGCATTCTACAAAAATTCTGGAGTCATACTCTCATTTCTCACAACCTATAGCCAATTCATGAGCAAATTCTATCATCTATCTTAAAATGTCCAGATTCTTACCCACCCTCACCACCTCCACTGCTGCATTCGGTCCATGCCACTACCACCTCTTGACTAGAAATCACAATAGCCTCTGTAAGTCCTCCTTTTCACCCACCTCTCTTGATAGTCTATTCTCCACACAGCAACCAGTCATATTTTCAAAAGAGTTTAAAAAATTATTTATTTTTAGAGAGAGGGGAGGGGAGAGGAGGGAGAAAGAGAGGGAGAAAAACATCGATGGTTGCTTCTCATGCATGACCCAACCAGAGGCCAGGCCTGCAACACAGGCCTGTGCCATGACTGGGAATCAAACTGGCAACCTTTTGCTTTGTTGGATGATGCCCAACCAACTGAGCCACGCAGGTCGAGGCTCTCCTCATTTTTTAATAGGGTTATTTGTCTTAACAGTGTTTAGTCTTCTGATTGATGAACGTGGGATACCTTTTCAGTTATTTATAGATCTCTATGCTTGATCTTAGCCAAAATGCTGAGAAGTGATAATTTTTCACCTAATTAGATCTTATGAAACTTCTTTCAAAGTTTGTGGTTTTCATATATATATATATATATATATATATATATATATATATATATATAATACTTTTGTTACATTTATACCTAAATATAACTTAAGTTCATAAATTTACTTTCAAACCTAAGTATTTTATACATTTTTATGTTATAAGTGAAATTGTTTTTTTCATTTCATTTTTGGATTGTTCACTGCTGCTGTATAGAAATACAACTGACTTTTGTAAATTGACTTTGTAACCTACAACCTTGCTGAACTTTTTCATTAGTTTTGTTTTAGTGAATTCTTTAGAATTTTCTGTACACGCGATCACATCATCTGCTAATTGTTTTGTTTCTTCCTTTCAAATCTGGATGCCTTTTACTTCATTGTCATGTCTAATTGCCTAAGGACACTGCTAAATAGAAGTAGTGGGCACAGACATCCATAGCCGTAGCTTGTTCCTGATCTTACACGGGACACATTCAGCCTTTCACCGTAAATATGGTATTAGCTATATGCTTTTGTAGATGCCTTTAATCATTAGGCTTGAGGAAGCTCTCTTCTATTTGTTTGATGAGCATTTTCATCATTAAAGGTATTGGATTTTGTCAAATGCTTTTCTGTGTGCTGAGATAACCATTGTTAGTTTTTTTCTACGAATATAATGTATTCAAATGTTAAACCAATCTTGCATTCCTAGGATAGTTCCTGCTTCATCAGTGTATAATAATACCTTTTATATGTTGTTGGATTTGGTTTGTTGTTTTGTTGAGGAATTTGTATCTAGATTCATGAGGAATATTGGTCTATAATTTTATAATTCATTTTTATTAGGATAAGCCATGTCTTAATATAATTATTAATATTGGTTATCTACTGTTTTATTATTTGCTTTTAAGTTCTATATTCTCTTGGGTTATTTGAAGGCTTTTCAGAACTCCATTTTAATTTATCTATTGTGTATTTGAACAAATCTCTTTGTATAGTATCTGTATGAGCTGTTCTAGGGTGTTACAATATAGATACCTGGTCTCCTCAGAATGATTATTTCACCACTTCAAGTAAACCTTAGAAACCGTACCACCTTATAAATCTCTTACTCCTCCCCTCCTTTATTTTGTAGTATATATTTTTGAAAATGTTAAGTTGTACTTGACAAACAGTAACATTACATCCATTTCAGGGGCACGACACAGTGACACCTCTCCAGTGTGATCAGCATGCAGCTGTCGTGTGTGTTACATATGCACGCACTGAAAACCCCATCAGACAATGTCATCTTTGTTTAACCATTAAATATTTTTTAAAGAATTCAATAGAATAGCCCATTATATTTGCCCAGATCTTGCTGTTTCTTCATTCCTAACCTTCCAAGTTTCTTTCTGTCTTAAGAACTTTCTTAGCAGTCATTTTAAAGTAAGTCTGTTCTCAATGATTCTTCTTTGTTTTCCTTCTTTATCTGAGACTCTTTATTTCACCTCCATATTTTTACCAGATACAAAATTCTGGATTGACAGCTCCTTTCTTTCAGCACTTAAAATGTTATTCCATTTCCTTCTGGCCTCCGTGGATTTTGATGCAAAAGCTGCAGTCATTCACACAGTTCCCTTGTAAGTAATGCCCTTTTTCGCTGGACGCTCATGAGATCTTTGTCTTGGTTTTCAGCAGTTCGATTGTGGTATGTCTGGGCAGGAATTTGTGTTTACCCTATTTAGGGTTTGCTGAGTTTTTTGAATCTGTAGGTTTTACCAAGTTTGGGACATTTAGTTATTATTTCTTCAAATATTTTTTGCAACATGCATTTTCCTCTCTTGTGACTTAAATACGTTAGATCTTTTGGCATTGTCTCAAAAGACCCTGAACCTTGTTAATTTTTCCAATCTCTATTGTTCAGATTGGATAATTTCTATTGAACTATCTTTGAAGTTGACTACCTCCTTATCTCCATTCTCCCATCAAACCCATCCAGTTAGGTTTTATTGCTGTTACTGCATTTCTCGGCTCTAAAATTTCTGTATGTTTCTCCTTTTATACTTTTTGTTGAGTTCCTGTCTTCCCATTTATTTCAAGAGATTTCACCCCTAATTTTTAGAACATTTAAATAACATATTCCTGAAAAGAGAACCCTTATGCAATACTGTGGGAATGCATACAGGTGCAGCCATTATGGAAACAGCATGGAGGTACATTTTTCAAAAAATTAAAAAAACAGGACTGCCTTATGATCCAGAATTTCCACTTCTGGTTATATATCTGAAGAAATCCACAAGCTGAACCTGGTTAATGAAATGTTCCTCATCCCACCCTTACCAGTGTGGGCACGGCATCATACAGCAAAGCAAAAGGTTGCAGGTTTGGTCTCCAGGTGGGGAGAGTGCAAGAGGCAAACTGATCAATGTTTCTCTGCCTCCCTTCCCCTCTCTTCAACCTACCTACCTACCTCCTCATCCCTGCCTCAGTCCTTGGAATGTGCACTCTGCCTACTATTCTCACAGTGGGAGCTGTTCCCAAGAATGCAGCCTTGAGAGAGCAAGGTGTTGTTGAGACCACCTGGATGGTACAAGTGACTGAGCCCAGTTAAGGCCTCTATGTAAACTTCTAAGATTCTGGCAGTGGTGCAGAGATTTACTCATCTTGTAGCCACCCAAAACAAGCCTTGTAAGTAAGTTCCCTTGCTTATTACACCTGTCATTCACCAATCTGGAGTGGTCTGCCTCTGTCTTTGGTCTCCTCTTGACATCTGTGTACTGGGGCCAGTTTGTGAACTAACAGTTGGCCATCAACCTTTATTTGGGAATGGTTGGTCTGTATGTTAGATGCTGTGCTTGTGGAGCATGGGGATACCTTGAAAACGCTATCTGCTTTAATACTTTTTAAAAAATCTGTACACAGTGCACTGTGGCAAAGAAGAGAAACGAATGGCTGCTGCAGTGGGCTGGCCTATATTGTGGGCCATTTGGCTGACCACCATGGCCATATAGAGACGAAAGCTCAAGTTGATAAGTTGGAGGAAGGGCTGAGAAGAGAGGAGAATGTGCAGCCGTCCACTTCTTTGCCAGCCTCGGGACTAGCAGACAAGGTGGGAGAGCAGAATAATAAGCTAGAGGACATAGTATGTCGTTCTGCAGGGCTAAGAGGTCATAAGCTGTCATGCATTAAGAGCCAAGTGCTATGACAAATCCCCAGGAAAGTGAGCTGAGCGAAGGGGATGCTGTGTGGTGACTGACAGTAAGACAGATGGAGTGCCCCATGCTGCACTCCATCTTAATAAAAAGGAACATTTCAAATAGCAGTCACACTAGACTTGTGATAATAAAGAAATAAACCCCCAAACTCCTAGGAGAAAACTTGTATTCTTTCGTCCCTTGAAGTTATAAATCTTATCATGTCTGAAATGCAAACGCCCCAGGAGATAACTAAAACACTGCTCACAGAGACTGAAGAAAAAAAGGTGTGTGTGCGGGGTGCTTTCTACAATTCAGACTGCTATACAAGTTTCTTGCCCAAAATCTAATCCAAAGCCGCTACTGACTCACCTCTGCCAGGGCTCAGACCCCCACTGTGACTAAGTGGCACATCTATTTGTAGCGGAGCAGCACTGTCCGCCAGCTCAATGTCTCTAGAAATGCGGGTGCTTCTCTGTAGTGTATGTAGATCCTCCAAATGCTCCCGCCCCTGTTCCTGTGGTGACTCACAAGGCCAGAGAGAGGGATGGATGGAAATTCCTGTGGATGCCTGCCTGGTATACAGATGCCTGGAAAAAGGGCCAAACTGCGGCAGCCACCAAATGATGTCAGAGCAGTCTGGCTGGTGATCACTCATATGTAATGACGTGTGTGACTGAACCCAGTTAAGGACCCTATATAAACTTTTAAGATTCTGGTGGGGCAGGGAGAAGCAGCTCTACTCATTGTGCAGCCACTTGTAAGTTCTCTTGCTTATTATTAAACTTGCCACCTACCAATTTGGAGTGGTCTGTGTTTTCCTTTGGTCTCTGCTGTCCTTTGTATGTAGGGGCCAATTTGCAAACTAACAGACCATTCCTGTCATACATGTTTCTGCCTCTTGCATTTCCTTCCATTTTGTAACAAGGTTCTAGGTAATCTGACTCCTGCTTACCTTTTCTTGATAAACCTCCCCTTCCTCCTTGCACCTTAGATTCCCAATTCCCAGAATAGGCCAACCTTCTTCTTACCATACAACCTACCTTTGATTACCCTGTTCCTTCAGTCTGAGAAGCTCTTTTCCTGCCTTTGCAAAACTTCTCCCTGTCCCTATCTCAACAAATTGACCAGACTGATGGTGTTCTAAACCCCATCTTTTATAAAGTCTTTCCCACTCACTCTACCAGGCAGGAATGACATAGATAGTAGTTCTCTCATAACGCCAAAAATCTTACTGCATTTGCTCATGTTTCAAAGACAGGGTTTCATCTCCCGTTCCCCCTACCATCTACCTAGTCATCAGATTTGTCAATTCTACCACAGCAGTGTCTCAAGTCTGCCTACTCCAGAGCTATCCCACTACCCGTATGAAAATCACCCAGATTATTTCAACAGTTTTCTGTCACTCAGTTGTACTACTTTCAGCTCTCCATTCGTTCAACAATTATTGATACTAATCTTGTATGGTCACTTTGCCAGGCTCTTGGATCACAGAAAATAACATACAGGCCATGCCCTTAAATACACTGGATTTCCAACAGGATGGGATAAGTGCTGTAACAGGTCAGTGAAAGGATGCCACAGGAGAAAGACATAATCTGGCCCTGGACGTCTTTGGGAGGTTGGAGAGAAGGCAATCAGAAAGGTTTCCAGGAGGAAATCAGGCCTCAAGTATATGCAGGAGTTACAGAGCATGTAGAACAATGTGTTTCAGCAAAGGGACAGATAAGGAACAAAAGTCCAGAGTTAGAAGTTAAGAAAGAGAATGCAAAGTAATTCAAGACATAAAATCTATAGCCCTTCTTTCATATTGCTATTAAAGTTAACCATGTAAAAGTAAATGTGGAAATCTAGTACTTTGCCAAAAGATAAGTCTAAATGCCTCTTTAGCAGAGCAACTTGGGCCCGTCATAATCTGGCTCAAATCTGTCTGTCTCACCAATTCCCTTCCTGCATAAACACATGCTCCGTCTCTACACGGTTTGTTTTTACACAGCACCATTTGAAATCACTTGGTTTCACAGCACACGCAGGGTGCGACGCAGAGCACTCACCGGTACGACGGGCGCCGTGCTAGGATCCCGTGTGCTTTCTGTGAGGAGCCTATACTGTCAGATGAGTCCTGAGATTCTTCGCTTTCCGATAAAGACGATACCTAAAGAACAGAACTGGCTTTACTGTCGTGAACAATGCAGGTGGAAAAAACCCTTAATTTTTACTTTCAGAAAAATGATCTGTCTCCTACAACTCAAGTCCACTTGTCATTAAATCTAAGGTTTAAAAGAAAGAAACAAAAGGAAATGGAAAAAGGAGAAAGTATATTTCAGGAGCCCAAAGTCATTAGGGCAATGTACAGTACAAGTGGCTCAGAACTAAGAAGAAAATCTATCCTCAAAATAAGCGATACTTTTCACTTGAGTTGTAAAAACCAATTGCTGATCTCCACCTATTTCTGTACTGATGCACATTACTCAAAGGTTTTTTGAAAATCATTAATACTATCTGATTTGGATTCTGGACATTCTAACTTTGAAATACTATTAGATACCCAACTAATATCTCATTATTAGATAATGACATTGAGGAGATTGCTGAGTATGCAAGTCTGTGAGTCAGGGAAAAAGTCTGGGCTACATATACATTTGGGAGTCATAGTTTTTTAGACATTAAGACTAGACAGGCTCAATCATGGGAAAAATGTAGAAAAGAAGACAAGAACAAAACCCAGGAACATTCTAACATTAAGAGGTTAGGAAGAAGAGGAGGAATCAGCAAACGAAACCGAGAACAGGCTGTGAGTGGCGCAGAAAAATACCAAATGAGTGCGGTGCCTTTGCAAAGGTAGAGGACACAGTGTCCGGAGGAGAAAAGAGTGACCGACCACGTCAAACGGTGCTAACAGGGGAAGTAAAACAGGGGCTGAAACAGACCATTAGATTTAGCACGGTGGAGGTCACGAGCACGGGCGGGCATAAACGTACGCTACTTAAACTCTGCAATGGCTTTAGCTCACTTCACAATCACATTAGTTAATACATGTAAAGCACTCAGTGCACGGCACACGCACGGCAAGCACACAGTAAACCTTAACTAGTATGAATAATGACCCTTTAAAACTATGTCGACACAATAACCATAGGCAAGTTTCAAGTTAAAAATAGTATCTTACATGTGAGAAAACAAGTTATTTTCAATTTTTTAAATGTATTAAATTTCCCAACACTTGACCAAATTTGCATTGTAACACCTGACTTCACCTTCATTAAAAAATAATAATAATAATTCAGCCCTGACTGGTGTGGCTCAAGGGGCTGGGCGTTGTCCTGCAAAGTGAAAAAGATCTCCGGTTCGATTAGCAGTCAGAGCACGTGCCTGGGTGGTGGGTTTGGTCCCCGGTTGGGTGTGTATGAGAGGCAACTGGTTGATGTTTCGCTGCCCCTTTTTATCCCTTTCCCCTCTCTCTAAAAATTAATAAAATCTTAAGAAAAGATGACATTTAAAAAAATAATTCTGGCAGGCTTCTAGAAAGGATGTAAATTAACTCTCTACATTACTATTACTAGCTATAGAAAGTCTTCCCCTGAATTATTTATTTAGACTTAGGTTTTACATTTCCAGAGAAGCTTGTTTTACATTCTGTAATCTTCAAAAACAAGTTTTAGTGTACAACTACTTATTTATACCTTACATTAAATCTTTTTTTTGACAGATTAGAAAGAACTGGTCACAACCTATAATAATTAAGAAACAGTAAGAATAACAAAAAATAAATAAGAAAAATCTGTCACTTTTACGTTTCCTTCAGCATCATGGATATACCATTTCTAATTAAACTTTTAACTGTTTTCACTGTCCTTCAGTTTACTCCCAAGCCTCCCACTGAACTCAAGTGAGAAAATAATTTCTAAAACTAAGAGATTACTTATGACTGAGATCACGTATTTCTCTTTGATGACAGCACTAGTAAGTAAGAGCAAACTCTTCATACAAAAACTAAAGTATCCATGCTGCACCCACCCTTCCTATAGGAAAACCAGATAAAAATGCAGCTCTAGAGCGGACAATATTGCCAAACACTATATATTCAGGAAGAAAAAGGAGGCATACAGCTTTTTCTAGGATAGCCGCTTCTAAAAATGAGATGACCCAGGGCAGTACGACACTCACAGAAGACAAAAGGTAAGACGGGGAGACAGAACGGGAAGGAAAGGAACCAGAATGCTCTTTCCTTCCTGGTGCTGTCAGGTGTTAACATGAAGGTAGAGAGATAGAAAGAAGAACTTCCCTCAACTATGAGAACTTTCTTTTATTTGCCCTCCATAAAGCATAAAGTACTTTCCTTCTTCGCTAAGCCACTCACGTCATCACCCCTGTTCCAAATCCTTTTTGTGCAGGGGCAGGTACTGCTGCAATAAAAAATGGTGCTTTCCCGTAAGAAGTCATTTCCTTAGATTCTAAGCAATAATTTCCCCCAAAATTGTCTTCTGAAAGTAGAAATTCTAAAAGTTTTCTATTTGCCTCATTTATTCTATAGTCTAATATCCATGGCAACTTTATCACCTTGGTTTATAAAATAGTAACTATAGCAACTTCAATATGTCTGAAAACTTAGGATATAGAAGTCCCCTCTCTCAACCACTAAGTCTTTGAATTTCTGTACCGTTTGCACGTGTGGTGGGTGAATTACAGTAGACTGAGCTGTCTGGATGACCCCCTGAACCTGTACTTGCTCTCCAGGAAGAGGTACAATTGTCACTGGCGCAGATCCTCTTAATGACATCTAAGAACAAATAAAAATTCAATTAACAAAATATATATTGTACCTATAACACATAAGATAGCTGAGTTCTTACTTAACACTGGAAAACACATTTCAGAGCCTATTTTGTTTAGCCACATCTATAAACCAAACATTGATATCTTCCATGGGCTGGAGACTGCACTAGAGGGCTAAGAGAACCAACCAACTACCACAAACAGAGTAGGAGCTGTCATATAAGAGGAAAAGTAAAGAGTACTGTCCTGTGGGAGCTGGGTTTGAAGGATAAACAATTCCCCGAAGGTGTGTACAGGGGAGGCGGATGGAAGGTATTTTGGGCAGAGGAAATGAGTGTGCAAAAACACGGAGACTTCTTAAAGCCCACCCATCATCCCTCAAGGCTTTCTCAGATATATTCCTCTTTCAAGAAGCTTTCTTGGATATTTTCATTTAACAGAGATTTCTCACTGCCTTCTGGACTACCTCAGTTCACACCATTCATCTTGGACTTAAATCACACACATACAAAAATCCAAATTGCTTCTCAGGCTCTGAAAGTCACTTCCTCACTGCTCCTGTGTTTGCATCAAGTCCCCAAACAGTGCCTTAGTCCCTTTCATTGAAGTTTCTTTTCCCCTTCCCAAGACTGAATTAAATTCCAGTCTATCATTCCCCCAAATGCTCAAATCATGAAGTTTTGTATATAAACTTTTATCTAGCTACTGAGAGATGTAAATTCTCAACACAAAGGACTCCACCCCCTCCTCCCCATAGGCAATATGGACATGACCAAATTCTAGCACATCTATCAGCTGAAGGGCATGTCCCTAGGATGACCCTAGCCCCTTTAAAATACCTGCCTGAGAAAGAAAGTTCAATGCTGCCAAAAGAATTCACTGTTTGTTCCAGTCAAAACCTGACTATAGGCCCCTGACCTCATTTTTCTTAGAGCATTTACTTTAGAACACTTGCAGTTGTAAATCCTTTCTCTGACATTTAAGATTAATTCTTCTACAACCCAGAATTTGAAATGTAATCACCAAGAAGGGCAGGGGCCTTGTTTACTGCCCTGCACCCCAACCCCTTCTGCCGGAGGGTAGGAGTCTAACTTCGATAAGCACCAATTAGTAAAACAGATGGCTTAATCAAAATGACCAACCTCCCTCATCTTCAGTACTTTTCTACAGCACACCCCAGTGTTTAAAAAGGCCCCCACCTTTTGATTCAGCAGAGTTGAGCTCAATTTATGCTGGGGTCTCTTTCCTACTACACTTGTCTGAATGAAATCCTTCTTGCTGTCTTTAACAAGTGTCCAGCTTTGTATCTCTTTGACAGTACTTTGATATGGGGATACAGAAATTAAAGGATAAAAATGAACTGAGAATTCACAAATCTTAGGAGTCCAGATCTAGAGTTACTTTCAGACTCAGAAAATACAAAGTCCCCATACCTTTCAGATTTCAACGTAAGCCAATCACTCAACTAAAGGGGACCCTTAATGGGATTAATGCACATTTCTTAAAAGATTAAAAGCAACCATTCTTCCAGGGTTTCTGGGAATCCTAGTGATTTTTGTGCAGATGTCAGACCCGTGGGTCTGACGGGTGGAAAGGAAAAAAAAAGCACCAGATTTTGTTTTAGCTTGTAGTTGTCCCTCCCTTATTATTATTACTGTTCCAACGTCACAAAATACAAAAGGCTCACTATTCAGGCTCGCAAAGCCTGGTGTCTTCCCTCCCCACTGTCGAACACGATCATCTAAATCCTGAGCTCTCTCTTATAGGAGGAAAAGAGCGAGTTAGTCCTCCAATTTTAACCTGAGGCTGAAACACAGACGACTGCCTCCGTCGTTACCTTTCAGCAGTAACAGAGCTATCTGCAATGATGGAAATGTTCTCTGTCTGCACGATCCAAAATGGCAGTTAATAGCCAGATGTATCAAGCATTTTAAATGTAGCTAGTGTGACTGAGGGACTGATTTTTTACTTTTATTTAAGTAATTTAAGTAAATATTAAAATATCCACTTGTGGCTAGTGGCTGCCATACGGAACAGTGCAGTTCTAGATCTTAGAGAGAGAGAACCTGAGTACACTATGGCTCCAACCTCAGAACCCCTCTCTGGAGATTTTAGAAGAAGGAAAGAACCCTGGCTGGTGTGGCTCAGTGGATTGAGTGGGAGCCTGAGAAGGGTCACTGGTTAGATTCCCAGTCAGGGCACAGGCCACGGGCCATGCGCCACGGGTGTTGCAGGAGGCAACCACACACTGGCGTTTCTCTCCCCCTCTTTTCCCCTCCCTTCCCCTCTCTAAATATAAATAAAATCTTTTAAAAAAAGGAAGAAGAAAGAGAAAAGAGTTTTTCTGGAGCTGCTTTGGTTAAACAGGGAGCTGAAGGACTTAAAAGCCTCTTGGTTTCCTTTCATTCCATGGGATTAGTTGAGCCCAAAGTTCCTCTTATAAGAGGTGAGTGGGCAAAAATTAGCATGCTCCTTAGTCCCCTAATTAGGGGATTCCTGCCTGTAAACACTTGGGTGAGGGAGGGCAGGGACGTAGTAGAGTGGCATTGGGGACAGACCTCTATTCAGCCAGAGTCTGAATTCAAAATATTCTAACTCCAGAAAGGCGCACAGGCTTTGGAGTCAGACAGGCTTAAGCTGATTTTCAGTCAAAGGCACTCAGTAGCTCTGTGATGCTGAGCAAATTACTTAACTTTTCAGGACCTCAGTTTCCTCCTTTGTAAATAGAGCTGGTATCTTTTTTCACAGAGTTATAGTGAAGACTAAATGAGTAATAGGTAAAAAACAAAAGGTAGGGAAAAAAGGAGAAGAGAAGGAGCCTACATATATGTCTCTTATTTGGATTCTGGTTCAACTGTTAAATATATGTCAGAGAAATTTTAAATACTGATGAATATTTGATGATATTAAGGAGTAATTTTTTATGTGATAATAGTATTGTGGTTACATTCTTTAAAGGAGTCCTTATATTGAAGAGATACAATATATCAAAATATTGAAGGCTAAAATGATATCTAGGATTTGCTTCAGTATAAATCCAGTTGGCTAGGGGAGGTGGGAGTGGGGGTGGCAGGGACAAGAAACCCTGAGTTAATCATTGCTGAAACTGGGTGATGGGGAGCATGATTGTTCAGCTTAGTAATCTCTTCTTCTGAATATGTCTGAACCTTTCCATAGCAAGTGTTTTGAAGAGTACCCAGCACAAGAGTGAACACAGCCATGGTTGGTCCTGTCCTGTCTGGGCCAGAGCGCAGGGCTCTTTCTAAGACCATCTCTCTTGGTGCCAATCAAGTTTTACAGCCTCCCACTCTGTATGTTTGCAGTTTGCCTCCCACACAGCAAGTATGTTTATTTTGCCTTTTCATTTCAAGGAAAAAGAAAGCACAGACTGGCATTTGGAATAATGATTAATTACTACAGTACCAACTGGGGTAAACACTGAAGCCCAGAGTTATCTGCTCAGCTCCTTAATGGACTAGAGCTATTAATTCAAAATGCAAATGAAAAATATAATGAACAGAACTTACATCTTTTAGTTTAAGGTAAAGATAATTGAACTGCAATTATATGGTTTTAAGTTTTTTTCTTTTAAAAAAAAATTCATTTATTTTTAGAAAGAGGGGAAGGGAGGGAGAAAGAGGGGGAGAAACATCAATATGTAGTCACCTCTCATGTATCCCTTACTGGGGACGGACCCGGCTTGCAACCCAGGTGTGTGCCCTGGCTGGGTATTGAACCAGCAATGATTTGGTTCACAGGCCAGTGCCCAATCCACTGAGCTACACCAGGCCAGGGCTAAGTTTTTTTCCACAGTTAAGTCTATGTTGTACTTGCCCCAAAATGTCACTCTGCCTAGGTCTCAAAAGATTCAAATGACCCTTGGACAGCCAGGATTTACACATAGTAAACACTTAAAACTGACCGCAGTAAAGAATCCACAGTCAACAGCAAATACATGTATCTCTTATACAATTATTTACTTATTAGTTTTCTTTAACGTATGTCCTTTTATAAACTCAAATGTACTTAAAAAGAAGCCCTTATTTTACTATGATAAACAAAACCCAGTGCCACTTGCTATATAACTATATGGTTAAATATAAAAATAAATCTAATGAAAAAATGTTATTAAGAATTTTATTTTTAATTTTAAAACCAATTATCTAAAAACTCTTACCATGGTCTACAAAATCCTGCACAGAATGGCCCTTCCTACCTCTCCTGCTTCATCTAAAACCACAGCCCCCTAGTTCTGCCCACAGTGGAGTGTGAGAGTTCCTTTTATTTCTCATGCTCTTTCCACCACAAGGTCTTGGCATGATATTCACATGCCTAAAAAGGTCTTACTTCTCTTCCTTCCTGGGAAGTGGACACCTAATCATTCTTCAGATCTCAACAATTATTCCCTTAGCAAAGCTGTCCTATCCCCAACAGGGTCAAAAACCCTATCACAGTCTCTGGTACTATCTTATGCATTCTATGCACGACGCTTCACAGCACTTCTCAGGGTCACAGCTTCACATCTTGGTGAGTTATCTCGCCTGCGTCTTGTCTCCTTCACTGGACAGCAAGTGGTAAGGCACCAGAGATAATGCCCACCTTCTCAGATTCCTCATGCCAGCTTGGCCAGGGAGAAGTGGGTTTTGCTCTAAGCTTTAGTAGGGCCATTCTCACTGTTGAAACCCATCTGGTTCCAGCCAACGTCCTAACTTTCAAATAAGAGATCTGATGCCTTTGAATTCAATACAATAAAATAGAAATGTTCATCCATGCATTACCCAAACAGATCTGGAACACCTCTAGTGGTGGGGAATGGGTACCACATTTTGAGAAAACTACTCGGGAGAACTGGAGTTGGGGTGGCGAGATAAACAAATGTAGGCAATATTACCCTTTGAAAATCAGGACTAAGATTCTGATTGAACAGATAACAAGACTCAATAAATGTTACCTATGGGCCAGGTGCTATGATAGACCTTCAAGAAAACCAAACAAAAACAAAACAGACAACAACCACACTTACTTCCTTCAGAGCCAATTACAAAGATACCAGTTAAAGAGTTTTAAGTAGAGTGTTTCAGTACACATATGCCTTATCATAAGGCATTTATTCTTAAAAGCTTGGCTGAAAAGCATAATTTCACACCAAATGAATGTGTAAGAGGATGTATGGGGGTGTGTGGAAAGAGGGGATATATGTGGCAAAGTTAAAGACTAAAATCATCTAGTTTTCTGTCTAGAAAAAATGTAAAGATAGAGATAGGGAGATAGTGGGGGGAAAAAGAGATACATTGTTACATCCTCTGGTTGAGGGATGATTCTCTATGGGTTTTGTGTTTCTGTGAATATTCTGAGAGGAAGGATTCCCAACTTTTGCTCTGGACTCTCTCTTTAAGGATGTTTGTACTATGAACAGCTTTGGAAGACAAAGGGCAGATTTGTTTGCTGTCCAGAATAATAAAGGTAAGGTCTTCCTCCAGGGTAAAGGACAGGTTTGCTAGTAGCTCTCTTTACAAGTCTGGCGCTTCCTAAGCTTGGAGTTCCACTTGGTGAGGATGCAAACCCACTGTGGGCACAGTGTCCACCGGAGCCACTCTGCATGACCCCATGGAACTTGGAGGGAAAGGGGGACTGAACAAACATGAAGATCAAACTGTTTGCTGAGTGTCAGCCAGAAATTATAAAGTCCTTCTCGGAACCAGGTTCTCATGTCTTCTGCCAGCATCTGTGAGACTGAGGCAATCTAGCTTATTAGCTCTGAGGTAGGGTAAAGCCTCAGACCCTTCATATTTCTTGACACTTCTCTGTCTTCTGCTTCATTTATATTCTAAACTAGACTCTAGATTCTAAATTACCAGGCCAAAAGCTGAACTAGAGCAAGAATAAACAGAGTAAACAGAATCGCCTATTGAGGCAGACTTGAATTGCTCTTGAGAAAGGAGGACCTAAAAGGCCAAGATTTTCTCTAGGTGAAGATAGGAGACCTCTGTTAAACTGGGACTTCCAAAGGACCACACACCGAGGGTAAGGTGACAGAAGGAAAGCTGTGTGGGTGTGGAGGAGGGGAGGTTTGAAAAGGATGTAACTAACTCTCCTCAGACTTACAGCCCAAGTTAGCATCATCTAGGTCCAAAAAGACAAGAGCCTCAAACCCTGAAAATAGTTCTCCAGGCACCCGGCAATAGTAAATTCTTTCTGGAGAAAGGGACTCTCATCCTTGGCTAAAAGGATTCCCTTTCAATTTTTCAAGCTTAACAGACAGTAAAGAACAAAAAATAGCCAATAACATAAGGCACCATGAGCAAGAAGCAAAGACAACAGAATCACATCTGAGTGATTTATTTTATTTATTTTTTATCCTCACCTGAGGACATGAGTACAGATTTTAGAGAGAAGGAAAGGGAGGGAGAGAAGCGTTGATGCCAGAGAGGAACACAGATTGGTTGCCTCTCATATGCACCCAACTGGGGACCAAACCTACAACCTAGCCACATGCCCTGACTGGGAATTGAACCCGCAACCTTTTGGTTCATGGGACAACTGAGCCACACTGGCCAGGGCTAGACATGAGTGATTTTAGATACTGACATCATCAAACACAATAAAAACAATTATGCTTACCATGTTCACAATGAAACAGATTCTATTTTAAGATAAGCTTTAAAGTGTCTTCAGGAAACAGAAAACTATAGTATATTTGAAAAAGAACCAAATGAGATTTTCCATAAAGATATAATACTTGAAATTTTTTGATATACCAAAGATTAGATGAAGCCAATGATGGAATTACTGAGCTGGATGACAAGTAAGAAGAAATTACCTGAACTGCAACACAGGGAGACAGATGGAAAACATATGATAGGTTAAGAGACATGGAGGAGCCCTGATTGGTGTGGCAAAGTGAAAAGTCACTGGTTCAATTCCCAGTCAGGGCCCATGCCTGGGTTGCAAGCCTGGTCCTTGTTGGGGCGTATGCAAGAGGCAACCAATCAATGTTTCTCTCACATACTACTATTTCTCTCCCTCTCTTTTCTCCCTCCCTTCCCCTATCTCTAAAATAAATAAATGAAATCTTAAAAAAAAAGGAGAGAGACATAGAGAATAAAGTGAGGAGAAAGTGGATTAGGAGCAAAATGTGAAAATGACTGAAAATAAATAATGGTAGATACCAATTCATGTATTCAAGAAGCCTAGTAACTCCCATGTGGAATAAAAGTCCACCCCTAAACACAACATAATGGAAGCTGTAAAACTAAAGAGAAGACTATAAAAGCAACCAAAGGAAAAACAACAAGATTATATTTAAAACAGCAATAGTCCATTGTCTTCTCAAAGGCAACGATGAAAAACAGAAGTCAGAGGAATGATATTTTAAACATGTTAAAAATGACAACAACCTAGAATTCTATGCCCAGTGAAAATACTTTTAAAAAAGAACATAAAATAGGCATTTTAAAGAAACAAAAAGTGAAGTCACCACCATAGGAAGACTTATATCCAAAGAAATTCTAAAGCAGTGACTCTCAGATAGCAATGATTTTTGCCCCCAACCCCACATCTGGCAACATCTGGGGACATTATAGGTTGTTACAGTGTGGTCGCTCCTTTCATCTAATGGCAGAGGCCAGGAATGCTGCCAGACATCCCACCATGCAGTCAGCCCCCCACACCAAAAACTCAAGCAGCCCCAAATGTCTGTAGTGCTGAGGTTTCTCTAAAACATATACTTAAGGTAAATGAAGAATAATCTTGAAAACAGGTCAGAATGAATGAAGAGGAACAAAAGTGACAAATATGTGGGGGGAAAAGCAATGCTGACATCATAAAATAATTATGGAATTAAAATAGAAAAAGATAAAATTAAATCCTAACAATGGTAACAAGTTAGACAGTTCTAAGGTCACTGGACCATCTGAGAAGATAGTAAAAGTACTGACCTTAGACTTTATTAAGTAGGCATGCTGTAACTGGGACAGTCACTTAAAAAGTAGTAATCTAGTTTACGTACAGTCCAAATTGATACAAGTGATTTTGGGATAAAATGAGAAAAAATAATTTAAAAGAAGATAAAAATGAGAGAACGTGTGGGCTGAAAAGTGCAGAAGATGGTAGGTCTAAACCATACATATATGATTTATATATCTTTATATATCTCTATATATGTTAACCGAATACACATGATTTATATCTATATATCTATATCTGTATCTATATTTATATCTACGTAACTATGTTAAATGTACATGGACCAAAAGCTGGAAGACTATAATGGAATACTATTTAACCATAAAAAGAATGAAATTTTGGTCCTGGCTGGGTAGCACAGTTGGTTAAGAGCATCGTCCTAATAAGCCAAGGTTTCAGGTTTGATCCTCTGTTAGGGTACATACAAGAAGCAACCAAAGAATGAATAAATAAGTGGAACAACAAATCAATGTTTCTCTCTCTCCTCCCTCCCTCTAAAAATCAATAAATTAAAAGCAAATAAAAAACAGATTTTTGGTTGCTGGAGGTGAGGGTCTGGGGGTGAGCAAAATGAGTAAAGGAGGTAAATGTGTACGAACTTCCAGTTATAAAATAAATAAACAAATCATGGGGATATAATGTACAGATAATGACTGTAGTTAAAAATACTGTTACATATTTGAAAGCTGCTAAGAAAGTAAATCTTAGAAGTCATCACAAGAAAAAAATTTTTTTAACTAGGTATAGTGACAGATGTTAACTAGACTTAATTGTAGTGATTAATTCACAATGTATACAAATGTTGAATCATTATGTTGTATACCTGAAACTAACATGTCAATGACACCACCATAAAACTAAACCACACCACAATGAGCTACTGTTATATATCTACCAGAATGGTTGTAAGACAAAGAAACTCACAATACCAATTTTGGGCACTTAATGGACCAACAGTGCTCTCCTACACTTCTGGTGGCATTGTAAATTGGTATAAATTTGTAAAACTGTTGGCAGTATCTTTTATAACTAAACATTTGCATACCCTTTGACCAAGCAATTCATGTGCAGCACAGACATGAATAATATAAGAATGTTCGTTAAGTACTATACACAAAATCTAAAAACTGGGGGTGGGGGAGTCTAGGAGACTAGATTTAAAAAAAATCTACCTATGTACTCTTAACAAGAGATACAACTAAAATAGAAAGACACAGAAAGTTTGAAAGTCAAAGGACAGAAAAAAGATGCTATTAAACCCACATTAATATAAAAGTAGACTTTAAGGTAAAAAGCAAAAAAGACACAGATAAAAGGGACAATTCTCCAGGAATACACAATAATTTCAAAATCGACCTTCATTAATCACAGAGCCTCCAAACACACAGTATAAAAATGAAGAACCACTGGGAGAAGTAAGTCCTCAATTACAATGGAAGATTAATACATTTTTCTCAGTCACAGAACAAGCAAACCAAAGCGACAGAGATATAGAAGATCTAAACCCAACCAACAAAGCTGATCTAATAAAGATTCAAAACTCTGTATTCAACAGTTACGGAACAGAATATACCTTGTTTTCAAGAGCACACTAAACATTTTTTTAAATTAGCATAGATTCCATGAGAGCATATTACAAATTACAAATTAGTTCCTGACATTAAATTTTGTGACCAAAATCATACACATTCTATTACTTCATGGGAAGAGATATCAAAGAACCACAAAATTGCTTAAGTGAAATAAATACTCAAAATTATATCATTTAGAAAAATTCACTGACTATGAAATATTTGAGATACAAACTCAGTATTTTTTTAATGATTTCAGCAAAGTTGAGTCTTAACCTTAAGGGCAGAAACTTGCTGTTCACAGTTCCTCTGAATAGCTGTAAGTGATACGACGTACTAAATTTTCTTCCAAGGTACAATTGTTCTTAGTCCTATTACTACAAAAGCCTCTTTTATCAACAAAGAATGCCACCGTGTGTACTCATTACCTTTGAAAAAACTCACATTTATATACACTCAAGACCTCGAGTTTCCAACTGCCAGACACTTTCAGTAACCTCCCGGCACTATCCTTACTCACGGTAATACTATTTTACCACCACTACACTTCAGTTGTAGATCAGAACATTCACTCCATATTTTGGGGAAAATTCATCTCTTATCAAGGATTGTGAAGACAAGACCTTTCATGTTAAGTCCCTTCATATATACTGGATGATTTAAATTATGAACCTTTTTGGCACTCTCCCTCCCAGGAGCATGCCTGAGGCCTTTCCCACCCCCCTTTCCTCCAACCCAGGTGCGTTACCTTTTCCCTTCCCTCTCCTAAGCTCCAAGATCCCTTGTTTTGCCTCTCTTGTTTCCTGAGCCAATTTCTTCTACAAGTCACTTTTACATCTGTGACTTTCTTTTTTTATTTGTATTTTTAATATATTTTATTGATTATGCTATTACAGTTGTACCATTTCCCCCCCTTCATTCTACTCCATCCTGCCCACTCCCTCCCTCCCACATTCCACACCTATAGTTCATGTCCATGGGTCATACATCTAAGTTCTTTGGCTTCTACATTTCCTACACTATTCTTACCCTCACCCTATTTTCTACCTACCATTTATGCTATTTATTCTCTGTACCTTTCCCCCCTCTCTCCCCCTCCCCTGTTGATAACCCTCCCTGTGATCTCCATTTTTGTGGTTCTGTTCCTGTTCTAGTTGTTTGCTTAGTTTGCTTTTGTTTTTGTTTTAGGTGTGGTTGTTAATAACTGAGTTTGCTGTTATTTTTACTATTCATATATTTTTAAAAAATTTTTATTGTTATTCAGTTACAGTTGTCTGCATTTTCTCCCCAATCGTCCACCCCACCCCAGTCAAACCCACCTCCCTCCCCTGCCTCGACTCTCCCCCTTGACTTTGTCCATGTGTCTTTTATAGTAGCTCCTGTAAACCCCTCTCCCCACTATCCCCTCTCCACTCGGGGGACAGCTTTCTCCAAGACAGAAAGGTGGGCAGATCCTCAGAGCCACCAGGCACGTGCCCTATCTGACACTCCATCAACCTGGCTAACACTGTGGCCATGGAATCCCCAAGGATCTGTCCCACCCAACTTACAGCTGTTAACAGTAGCTTTTGCACATGAATGTCTGGTCTTGGCTCAAACTTCCTAAATCCTTTCAAACAAGCAACAGCCAGCCTCAGGGAGTCCCCAGCCCCCTTACCTCTTGCTAAGTGGCCCCAGGACCAGTAGTAGCAGCAGCCAGCCTAGATTCACAGCTTGGCTTCACCTGGGAATCTCCAAGCCCAGCACAAGTGGCAGCCATCAGCAGTTTGCTCTATAGCTCAGGTAGGGTGGCCCTGGGCAAAAACACAGGTGGGGGCTTACCTTGCCCTGCACCACCTGGGAAGCTCCAGAGCCTGTACACCCAGTAGACAGCTACAGACCACACTGGAGCACCACTACCCTGCCCCTGCACAGCCAAATCCTCCACAGAGGGTGGAGATAGGTGGTCAGTGGTCACAGCCAGTCCTTGCTGCTGACTGGCCTGGGTAAATCCCTATCATTGACCCGCCAACAGCAACCAAGGCTCAACTACAAGAGGAGGGTATACTCAGCCCACATCAAGGGCACACTTTGAGTACCCAGCTCGGGTGATAGGGGGGGCTGTGCTACTGGACCCTACAGGACACCTACTACATTAGGCCACTCCACCACGACAGATTCATAGCAGCTGTACCTAATGCACAGAAACAAGCACAGGGAGGCTGCCAAAATGAGGAGGCAAAGAAACATGGCCCAAATGAAAGAACAGATCATAACTCTGGAAAAAGAACTAAATGAAATGGAGATAAGCAATCTGTCAGATGCAGAGTTCAAAACACTGGTTATAAGCATGCTCAAAGAACTTAGTGAGGACCTCAATAGCATAAAAAAGATCCCAGTCAGAAATCAAGGGCACACTAATTGAAATAAAGAACAATTTACATGGGAACAACAGTAGAGTGGATGAAGCCAAGAATCAAATCAATGATATGCAACATAAGGAAGCAAAAAACAACCAATCAGGACAATAAGAAGAAAAAAGAATTTAAAAAAATGAGGATAGTATAAGCAGAGTCTGGTACAACTTCAAGTCTGGTTCCAACACTCGCACCATATGGGTGCCAGAAGGAGAAGAGAAAGAGCAAGGAATTGGAAATCTAGAGGAAAAAATAATGAAAGAAAACTTCCCTAATTTGGTGAAGGAAATAGACACGCAAGTCCAGGGAGCACACAGAGTCCCAAACAAGATGGATGCAAAGAGGCCCACTCTAAGACACATCATAATTAAAATGCCGAAGGTTAAAGATAAAGAGATTCTTAAAAGCAGCAAGAGAAAAGCAATTAGTTACCTGCAAGGGAGTTCCCATAAGACTGTCAGCTGGTTTCTCAAAAGAAACTTTGCAGGCTAGAAGGGAATGGCAAGAAACATTCAAAATAATGAAAAGCAGGGACCTACAGCCAAGACTGTTCTACCCAGTAAAGGTATCATTTAGAATCCAAGGCCAGATAAAGAGCTACCCAGACAAGAAAATACGGGGGAGAACCAAGATGGCGGCGTAGGTAGACACACTGCGCCTCCTCGCACAACCACAACTGACAGAAAATCGAACGGCAAGGGGGTCCAACACCAAGGAAATACAAAATAAACATTCATCCAGACCGGTAGGAGGGGCGGAGACAGGCATCGGGGTGGAGAGGACTCACGTGGCCGTGGCGGGACTGAGACTGGCGGAGTGTGGGATGAACGGGGCAGGCAGTCCAAGCACTAGCAGACCCTGCAACCCTACATTTGTGCAGATAAACCGAGAGGGCCGGACTCAGAGTGGCGGAGAGCGGGGAAGGCAGAGCAGTGGGTAGCACCCCGGGGCCCCACATTCGCACACAGATAAACCGGGCGAACGGCGGGAAGCAAAGCAGACCGCGCAACCCAGGGCTCCAGCTCCGGGAAATAAAGCCTCAAACCTCTTATTGAAAACGCCCGTAGGGGTTGGGGCGGCAGCAGGAGACTCCCAGCCTCACGGGAGAGGTCGTTGGAGAGACCCACAGGGGCCTAGAGTGTGCACAAGCCCACCCACTCGGGAACCAGCACCAGAGTGGCCCAGTTTGATTGTGGGTATCGGAGTGAAAGACTGAAGTCCGGAGGAGAGTGAGGGGGCGCCATTGCTCCCTCTCAGCCCCTCCCCCATGTACAGCGTCACAGCACAGCGACCAGCGTTACCCGCCCTGGTGAATACCTAAGGCTCCGCCCCTTAAAGTAACAGAAGTGCCAAGACCAAAAAAAAAAAAAAAAAAGGCCCAAATGAAAGAACAGATCAAAGCTCCAGAAAAAATACAACTAAGCAAGGAAGAGACAGCCAACCTATTGGATGCACAGTTCAAAGCACTGGTTATCAATATGCTCACAGAATTGGTTGAATCTGTTCTAAAAGTAGATGAAAAAATGAAGCCTATGCAAATAGAAACAAAGGAAAATGTACAGGGAACCAATAGTTACGTGAAGGAAACTGGGACTCAAATCAACGGTGTGGACCAGAAGGAAGAAACAAACATCCAACCAGAAAAGAATGAAGAAACAAGAACTCGGAAAAATGAGGAGAGGCATAGGAACCTCCAGGACATCTCGAAACGTTCCAACATCCGAGTTATAGGGGTGCCAGAAGGAGAAGAGGAAGAACAAAAAATTGAAAACTTATTTGAACAAATAATGAAGGACAACTTCCCAAATATGGCAAAGGAAATAGACTTCCAGGAAGTCCAGGAAGCTCGGAGAGTCCCAAAGAAGCTGGACCCAAGGAGGAACACACCAAGGCACATACATCATCATTACATTACCCAAGATTAAACGCAAGGACCTACATCCAAGATTACTGTATCCAGCAAAGCTATCATTTAGAATGGAAGGGAAGATAAAGTGCTTCTCAGATAAGGTCAAGTTAAAAAAGTTCATCATCACCAAGCCCTTATTATATGAAATGTTAAAGGGAGTTACCTAAGAAAAAGAAGATCAAAAATAGGAACAGTAAAAATGACAGCAAACTCACAGTTATTAACGACCACACCTAAAACAAAAACAAGAGCAAACTAGGCAAACAACTAGAACAGGAACAGAACCATAGAGATGGAGATCACATGGAGGGTTGTCAATAGGGGAGAGGGAGGGGGAAAGGGGGGGAAAGGTACAGAGAATAAGTAGCATAGATGGATGATAGGTGGAAAATAGACAGGGGGAGGGTAAGAATAGTGTAGGAAATGTAGAAGCCAAAGAACTTATAAGTATGACCCATGGACATGAACTATAGGGGGGAATGTGGGAGGGAGGGGGTGGGCAGGATGGAGTGGAGTGGGGGGGGGAAATGGGACAACTGTAGTAGCATAATCAATAAATATATTTAAAAAAAAGGAAAAAAAAAGAAAATACTAAAGGAATTCATCACCACCAAACCATTATTGTATGAAATGTTAAAGGGATTTATTTAAGAAAAAGAAGATCAAAAATAGGAACAATAAAATGGAAATAAATACCTGTCAACAATTGAATCTAAAAAACAAACTAAGCAAACGAGAACAACAGAGACAGAATCATGGATATGGAAAGCATTTTGATGGCTGCCAGATGGGAGGGGGGTGTGGGGGAATAGGTGAAGAGGTGAGGAGATTAAGAATTACAAATAGGTAGTTAAAGAATAGCCATGGGGATGTACAGTACAGTATAGGAAATTAAGTAGCTGAAGAATTTCTATACATGACTCATGGACATGAACAATGGTGTGGGGATTGCCGAGGGAGTGGGGGTAGTGGGGGGTCCTGGTTGGAGGGGGGCAAAGGGGAAAAATTGGGATAACTTTAACAGCATAATCAATAAAATATAAAAAAAGGCAAGTGCATTTTTGCAGACTACATAAAGACAAAAATTGTTTTTTATCCAATCTGACAATCTTTGTTTTTTAATCAGTATATTTAGACCATTCCTATTTAAAATGATTATTGATATATTTGGATTAAAAACCACCATCTTGCCCTGGCTGGTGTGGCTCAGTGGATTGAGTGCAGGCCTGTGACCCAAACCCCGAGCTTCAGGCCAGGTCCCCTGTAGGAGGTGTGTAAGAGGCAACCATACATTGATGTTTCTCTCCCTTTCTCCCTCCCTTCCCCTGTCTAAAAATAAATAAATAAAATCTTTTAAAAAATTAAGAAATAAAAACTACCATCTTGTTAGTTGTTTTTTATGTGAAGGTTTATGTTGTTCTGTTTCCTTTTATTCTGCACTCTCTGATACTGATTGAGCATATTTTATGATGTCATTTTATTTCTGCACATAACATATTATTTATACCTCTGTTAAAAATTTTCTTATTGTCTGCCCTAGGCAACATACAATATTAAATTATATGAATTCATTTTCAAATAAAATCATACCATTTCATGTGCAGTGAAAGGGCCTTGGCATTATATGTTACCAATTCATTCTTCCTATCTCTTGTATCATTCTTGTCATATATTGCAATTTTACATAGGCTGTAACAATCAATAATTGTTATTGCTTTAAAGTTACTTTTGAAGCAGTTAGAAAGTAAAACACTGTTTGAAAAGGCTTACTGTACATAGTAACCAAGACAGACATATAGGTCAGTGAACACAATAAAGAACCCATGAACAGATATTCAAATACGCCCAACTGATTCCTGACAAAGATGCTAAAGCAATTCAGTGGAGGAGAAGGGTAATACTCTTTTCAACAAATGGCGCTGTAGCGATTGTATATTCACAGGCAAAAACAAAGGCAAAAACACCTGAAATCCAAACAAAAGTTACCTTACAATGAACCATGGATTTAAATGTAAAATATAAAACCACAAAACTTTTAGGGAAAAAAAAAATCTCTGAAATTTAGGATGAGACAAAGAATTCTGAGATATCAAAAATCCATAAAAAGAAAAATTGAAAAATTGGACCTAATCAAAATTTAAAAGTTCTGGTTCTGTGAAAGACCCTGTTACGCAAATAAAGGAAAATCATTCTTCTACTTCCCCATACCATCCTGCTGGAAACATCCAAATAAATTCACCTAGATTTCTAACCTACTCTGTCTTTACCAGAAAGTAAAACCCAGGTGACCAAGAACGTTGAAGACTTTCGATGGAGAATCTCCAGGTAAGAAAGGATTACCAAAAGCTCTGTTGCCCGCACACACATTCTCAGCATATCCCTGGACAAACCTTGGATTAAATTCTCATGTCAAAAATATGAATGGAATGAAGATCAATTTGTTACAGAAGTGTTTTGGAGCCAAGCCTACCTGTAATTTCTTCAACCAACCCCGTTTATCCTCATCCTCTTCCTGGAGACAGTAAAGGACAATGGTGATTACAGACTCTGGTGCTGTCTTAGACACTGTGCCGTAACTCCCACATCCCCTTTACTAGTCAGACTGATTCCCCGGCTGCTGCAGGACAGCCACTGGCAGACTGTCCAGTTGTCAGTTCTCTTTGGGACTGCCTTGGGGTGGTGAGTCACCTTGCTCTTCGTTGCACACACTCCCTTCCTGAGGTCCAATGACTGGTGCCACGCAGGGATACAAAGGCCTGGCGGCTCCCTTTCCCCAGTTCTTAAGAAATATTTCAGCTTCAAAGCTCTCTATCCATTGAGACTGAATCACCGTGCAAATTCTCCCTCCACTAAATTCTCCTTCCTTCTCTCTCTTTCTTGCCCCTCCAAAAGCGGTTATCCCATGAGGTCTCCCTAATAAACCTGTGTGCCAGTCTCCATCTCATAGTCTGCTTCCTGGGAAACCTAAACCGTGACAGAAGGCAAACTGATGGAATCCAAACCATGTCTCTAGCCTGACCGGTTGTGTGACTTCTAAAATGGGAATTATATAAGGAAGGTGGGTAGGTTGACATGAGGTTTGAAGGCATTAAAGACATGTAAAATGCTTAGAAATGCACCTAGCACACCATGGACACTCACTCAATAAATGTTAGCTGTTCCGATCATTTCCCCCATTCACACATGGTCAAAGTACACAAATTTCTTTACAGTATGAGAATCACTGAAAGTTAGGAGCTGGAAAAGACTTTACAAGTTCACCAAATTGTATGCCCTTAACTTCCAGCTGATGAACGTGAAGTCCAAGTAAGTAACAACAGTCAGGGTTCCAGAGTTACTAAGTGACAGAACCAGGATTCAGACCAGGTGGGACTGCATCCATTGTTCTTTCCACAAAGCAAGGCTGCCTCTCAATCTACATATACTTTGCAATTAAATGAAATTTAGCAAGTATTGAGTTCCCCCCCTTCACATTCCAGCCATAATTGAACCTCAGCTCTCCTCTGAAGAACACTGCCTCCCGTATATCTCTCTCCTGCACTTCTCTACCTGACCCTACAGATAGCGTGGGTGTTTCCTTTGCTTTTCATTGCTACTTTCAGAAAACTGTCCATTCAGAAAATTTCCTTCCAGAAAAACTCCTACCTTTGAGACTCACAACAGCAGGCTGTCCGTGTAGTGGTCATGTGCCCTTATTTCTTTAAGACCTGAACACACTAGTCACTCTATTCTCTCCAATACTACTGATACAATTTGTGGTGATCTCAATATGCAACATCCAGGACCCTTCCATGCCCAAGCCTGTTTTTGATTCCTCTCTTCCAAAGCCCTGTCTTCCACCCTCCTTAGCCACCCACTCCCAGCGTCATACTTTATACTGGGTTTCTAAAGTCTGGGAAATGTCTGTTTAGAAACCATTCTTCCATGTGCAGGAATATCCTGCTAATGCAAAACATCAAGCATCTCTGGCCCTTGACCATAAAATGCCAGTGGCAACCCACCACCACAGATTTCTCAACATCTCAGTGGGGGAGCAATACCACTCCAGGTGAGAACCACTTACTTAAACCTCATCATTACTAATAAACGCAACCCTCTATAATCTCAAATTCAAGTGTCCCTCTCTCTAAGTACCACTTACTTCTAACTTACTACCTCTAATAGGACTCTCAAGAATTCTTGGACTCCCTAAGAACCTATAGATTACTATCAATTGAGCTTAGTATCTTTTTCCTGCTCTTGACCCTAGCAAGTCCCCACTTCCTTTCTTATACAGCTTAAATTTCAAGGTCCAGCATTGTATCTCATACACTTCTAATGTCCTTGTATTTTCTTGCTTCACTGCAGTCCTTTGACTAAACAACAACCCCATTAACTCACCTAACTCTATGCCTGTAATGGTATGCAAATACAATACCTGAATCTGACTGGAGAAAAACACACAACTTATGTTAATAATCTCACTTTAAATCCACAATCAGCCCTGGCTGGTGTGGCTCAGTGGATAGAGCGTTGGCCTGCAAACTAAAAAGGTTGCTGGTTAGATTCTAGGTCACAGCACATGCCTCGGCTGCAGTCCCCCAGTTGGGGGTACGAGGCAACCAGTCATTGTTTCTCTCACACGTCGATGTTTCTCTCTTTCTCCTTCCCCTCTCTCTATAATAAATAAAATCTTTAAATCCATGATCAGTAATCTCAAGTTGACCAGTTACGTCTCCTGCTGTCCTAGCAGACTACTTTATCCTCTCTCCTTCCTCCCTGTCTTCTCAAAGCATTTCATTTCACTGAAAATCAAAGACATTATCAAAAGAAAACTTTAGGGTATATCATCTCAAATCTACCTGCCTAATCTGTATTTGCCTTCTTATTATGAGGGACTTGTGCTCACATAAAATAAATGTTTCTATTGTAGACTAATTTTCATCTCTTTCCCTCCTCAGGGACATCATCACAGGACTGTCCTCTCTCTGGTATATCACCAGATTTCTCCCTTTTATCATTCCCATTGGTATACAAACAGGCTGTTAATTCCTCCCATCTTAAAAAGTATTAATAAAAATAAAACTTCCATAATCTACAACCCTCTCCAGCAATTTCACTTTTTAGCTCCATTTTGTAGCAAAACTCCTGGAAGGAGTTGTCTATCCATTTTGTGCTCAATGAGTTTGTCTACACATTTTCTCCCCTCTCTCTTTTAATGCTCTCTCGGATCCAATTAGATTTTTATCCCCACTCAAATTAAAATAGCTCTTGTCAAAGTTTTCAATTAACTCCATGTTGCCAGTTGAGTCCATTCTTGTTATTTGTGGTAGTTTTGTTCCATAAAGTCACCTTGCACACTGAACTGACAAATTCTGAACCACTGCTCCCAGGGAAAATAGAGGGTAAGGTTCCTCCAAACCTCTCGGCACATTTTCATCGATTGGTCAACCTACAACCTTGTTTTATGTGTGTTTCTGTTTAAAGACACCTTATATCCATACACTGTCAGTTCATTAACAGTGAACTCACAGTTAACAGCACTACAGCCCTGAGTGAAACTTATTTAACGTATGTATTTTCTCCATAAGGTACAGCACAGCGCACCTGCACTTAGACAACACTTCAGAGCTATGCTTGCAGGCCATTTTAAACAGCAAAATCATCAAAGAGAAGCACAAAATGCAAAAATCAGGCACTAACTAGCACACAAAAAGAATTGTTTTTTAAAAAATATAGCTCATTGATTATGCTATTATAGTTGTCCCAATTTTTCTCCCTTTGCCCTCCTCTACTGGCACCACCTTCCCTCCAGCAATTCCTCCCCCACTTAGTTCATGTCCATGGGTTGTGCGTGTAAGTTCTTTGGTTTCTCCATTTACTATACTATTCTTAACCTCCCTGTGTATTTTGTACCTACCAATTATGCTTCTTAATCTCTGCACCTTTCCCCCATTCCCTCCAAATGATCTCCATATCTGTGATTCTGTTCCTGTTCTGGTTGTTTGCTTACTTTATTTTTTAGATTCAGTTGTTGATAGTTGTGAATTTGTTGCCATTTTAATGTTCATAGTTTTGATCTTCTTTTTCTTAAATAAATCCCTTTAATATTTCATGTAATAATGGCTTTGTGATGATGAACTCCTTTAGCTTTACCTTGTCTGGGAAGCACTTTATCTGCCCTTCCATTCTAAATGATAGCTTTGCTGGATAGAGTAATCTAGGCTGTAGATCCTTGCTTTTCATCATTTTGAATATTTCTTGCCAGTCCCTTCTAGTCTGCAAAATTTGGCTGACAGTCTTATGGGAACTCTTTTGTAGGTAACTCTCTGCTTTTAAGATTCTCTCTTCTCTTTAACCTCTGGCATTTTAATTATGATGTGTCTTGGTGTGGGTCCAACTTGTTTGAACTCTCTGTGCTCCCTGGACTTGCATGTCCATTTCCTTCACCAAATTAGGGAAGTTTTCTTTCATTATTCTTTCAAATAAGATTTCAATTTCTTCCTCTTCCTCTTCTCCTTCTAGCACCCCTATGATTTGGATGTTGGTACATTTGGAGATGTCCCAAAGGCTTCTTATACTACCTTGTTTTTTTTTGAAATTTTGTTTCTTCTTGCTGTTCTGGTTGAATGCTTATTTCTCCCTCATGTTCCAAATCGTTAATTTAAATCCTGGCTTTATCCCCTCCACTGCTGGTTCCCTACAGATTTTTTAAAATTCACTTAATGTAACCTTCATTTCTTCCTGGGTCTTTTTTATTTTGTTGCTGCACTCAGTGAGCTCTTTGAGCATCCCGATCACCAGCGTTTTGTATTCTGTATCTGATAGGCTGGTTATCTCTGTTTCACTCAGTTCTTTTTCTGGGGTTTTGTTCCATCTTTCATTTGGACCATATTTCTTTGTCTCCTCAATTTGGTAGACTCCCTGTGTTTCTATGTATTAGATATAGAGCTGCTTTGACTCTTAGTAGCCTGGCCTATTTAGAAAAGTCACCTGTAAATTATGTGGGGCAGAGCCTAAGGTAAATTGCCAGGGTGGGACAACCTGCTTTACTGCTTTGTGGCTCCGTGTGGCTGGAGGTCTCAGAGAGGGGGCCACACTGCTTCCTTGCTTCTGGAGGTTTTTCCGGCATGTGCTCCATTTCCAGTCACTTCACCCACTTCCCATATGCCACTGTCCCCCTTCCAGTTGTTGTCCTGGTGGTGAATCCCAGAATGGGTAGGTTTGCAGACGTCCTAAGTCGTGCAGACCCTTTAAGTAGAGTCTCCTGAAAATCTAGGAGTTTCTTCCGCCACCCTAACCCCCAATGGTTTTTACAGCCAGAAGTTAGAGAGATTTATATCTTCCTAGCGCTGGAACCCTGGGCTGTGTACTCTGGCCTGGGATTGCTTGCTCCCAAGGTATCCCTCCCGATTTTTATCCATTATACATGAATGTGGGATCATACGTTCTGCCATCCCTCCGCCAGTCTCTGTGACTCTATCCCTCTTACCTATCTGGATGAATGTGGCTCTTTAAATGCTTGGTTGTCAGACTTCTATACAGCTCAATTTTCTGACTGTTCTGGATGTTATTTGTTTTGAGATCTAGTTGTAATTCTTTCTATGGTTGTGGGAGGAGGTGAAGCATATCTATGCATGCCTCCATCTTGACTGGAAGTCCACACAAAGAACTGTTTACAGAATGAAGCTAAAATAAGACAGAGCACTGTCTTTTCAACCTCAGCTAGGAAGGTATGTGAGAAGTGATTCAATTTTTTCACCACTCAGTGTATCTCCACTAATGACCACAAAAGTACTTTCAGTTTTGATTTTAGGGTTATAGGTAATTTTTATCAAGTAGGCAAATTTGCAAACACAGAATCCTTGAATAATGAGGATCGACTGTGTAATAGGTAATTTTTACTCCTCGATTGACCTACCAGTAGCATTTTACACAATTGACCATTACCTTATTCTTAATTTCCAATATCCCAATTTCTCTTGATTTTCCTCTTACCTCACTGATCATCCCCATGTAATCTCCCCAGCCTCAAATCTGGAGTGCCCCAGAGTGAAATCCACTGACCTTCTCTCTGACTATAGTCACCCTGTAGTAATCTCATCTAGTCCCATGACTTCAATTACACTTATATTAAATATATATTGTCCCACAGCTCTTGGATGCTCTGTTGTTTTTCTCCCCACTTTTTAAAAAAATTTGGATGAATTTCTGTTGACTTATCTTCAAGTTCACTAATTCTCCTTATATGTGTCAGGTCTACTAATAAGCCCCCAAGCATACTCCATCTATGTCATAATTTCTTTTCTGGCATTTCCATTAGACTCTTTCATATGGAGTCCATTCCTCTGATGAAATTTACTATCTGCTCATATATGTTGTCCATCTTTTCCACTAGAGCCTTTAAGGCGTTATTCTTTGTTATTTTAAACTCACTCCCTGACAGTTTTAACAATTGGGTCATATTGAGTATACTGACTTTTTTTTGACAGTGGTTGTTTTTATTTTTGCTTTTTGTATGTTTCACAATTTTTGTATGAGTGGTGGATATCACTGTA
Organism: Desmodus rotundus; assembly: GCF_022682495.2. Lineage (NCBI taxonomy): Eukaryota > Metazoa > Chordata > Mammalia > Chiroptera > Phyllostomidae > Desmodus > Desmodus rotundus. The sequence goes on from NC_071389.1 coordinate 153,248,879, forward strand.
AGACTGTATAAAGAAATAGTATTTATGCCTGAAAATGGGTATACCTCTTCTACTAGCTATTTTTTTAATCCTCACCCAAGGATACCTTCGTTGACCTTAGAGTGAGAGGAAGGGAGTAGAAGAGAGAGAGGAAGAGAAACATCGATGTGAGAAACATTGACTGGATGCCTCCCATACATGCCCTGACTAGGGATTGAACCCACAACCTAGGTATGTGCCCTGATCAGGGATTAAACCTGCAACCTACCGGTGCATGGAACAACGCTACAACCAACTGAACAATTCCACCAGGGCTCTTTGACTAGCTTTTGCGAGTGGGGTAGGGAAGGGCAGGAATTGAGTCAATCTATTCAGGAATTGAGGCTGGGTTTGGGTTTTCTTGCTATCATTAAATGCAGTATCAGCTTCAAATTCCCCTACTGTGACCTACCTACTGCTTAGAGTGGGTACTGGTTTGTCAGAGAGTTTTTCTCAATGTTTTTACTCTGCCCTCAGCTTTAGGCTTTCTCTGTGCACCTGCTCCAGAGGCTCTCTCCATGCTCTTTTCCCTTCCCACGGGTAAACTGCTGTCGATTTAGTTGCTAGCAGGGGAAAGGCGCTCTGTTATTTTGAACCTAGTTTCATGCCATATCCAGGAAGTCCAGGAAGCTCGGAGAGTCCCAAAGAAGCTGGACCCAAGGAGGAACACACCAAGGCACATACATCATCATTACATTACCCAAGATTAAACGCAAGGACCTACATCCAAGATTACTGTATCCAGCAAAGCTATCATTTAGAATGGAAGGGAAGATAAAGTGCTTCCCAGATAAGGTCAAGTCAAAGGAGTTCATCATCACCAAGCCCTTATTATATGAAATTTTAAAGAGACTTATCTAAGAAAAAGAAGATCAAAACTAGGAACAGTAAAACAACAAAAAATTCACTACTATGGACTGAACCTAGAAAACAAAGACAAAAACAAACTAAGCAAACAACTGGAATAGGAACAGAATCACAGAAATGGAGATCACATGGAGGGTTATTGGTGGTGAGGCTGAGGGGGGAGAATGTGGTAAAAGCGCAGGGAATAAGAAGCATAACTGGTAGGTACAAAACAGACAGGAGGAGGTTAAGAATATATAGGGAATGAAGCCAGAGAAGTTATATGTAGGGGAGGTGGGTATGCTGGAGGGAAGGTGGTACCTGGTAGAGGGGGGCAAAGGGAGAAAAATTGGGACAACTGTAATAGTATAATCAATAAAATATACTTTTTAAAAAGAATAAGGCAAAGATGATGGGATGCCATTTCTGTGATTATGTTGTTTTATGGCAAAGGAAGGGAATATCCTTCCCTTGATTATGTTATATTGCATGCCTGTGTTGCTAGCAGACTCATTCGCACTCTTTTGGACTTACAGAAGCAGGCTGTCCTGCTGTGAACTGCTGGTGGATGGGCCACATGGCAGCAAGCTGCAGGCAATCTCTGAGTTGATGGTGGCCTCCAGCCAACAGCCAACAAAGAAAACTGTGCCTCTCAGTCCTACAACTGCAACAAAATGAATTCTACCAACAATCTGAGTGAACTTGGAAATGGAATTTCTTCAGTCTAGCCTCCCGATAAGAGCCTAGCCCTAGCCACCTTGATGGTAGCTTGGTGAAACTGAGGCAGAAAATCCAGCTAAGACATGCCTCATTTCACAGAACCTGTGAGGTAATAAATCTGTCTTTTAATCCACAAAGTTTGTGGTAATTTGTTTTCCACACAGAAAACTAAAACAGATAGTATCACAAACTTTATAAGCCAATCTCCTAATGGCCAGCTTCTCAAAAGGAAAAGAAAAGCATGTTCCAGTGCCATCCATCTCAATAAATGGCAACTCTATTCTCACACCACAAATTGTATTCACCCCACAAACTGTATAGTCAATCTTGACTCCTTTTTTTCTCTAAAACTCACATCGAATCCCGGAAGCAAACACTGCTGGCTTTACAACCAAATTATGTGGAGACTAAGCTGATCTCAGTACCACCACTGCTACCACGCTGGTCCAAGCCACTGCTGTTTCTCAGGCACTTCACTGGAACTGCCTCCCAACGGGGTTTCCTGCTTCCACTCCACAAAGCAGCCAGAGTGAACCCATTAAAATATCAGCCAGACAATGTTTTTACTCAAAACACTCCAAAAGTTCCCCATCTCACCTAGAATAAAAACCAAAAATCATACAAAGATTTCTAAAAAAGCTTCATATGTCAACTGGAAACGTGTATGCTAACTGAATGCAGCTTGGAAGGTCCCATGAGATTTCCACAAGTGGGTTGTAGACCCACCCTTTGAGGCACACCTCAAATGTCACCTCCTCTATGAAGTCCTCCCTGAAGAAGTTCTGTGCTTCCACAGCACTGCACGCATAACGCATTATAACATTTATCACTTTACTGTTGGTCTCCTTTACAAGATAGTGTTCCGAGGAAAAAACAAAACCCCAAAAATCTCACAGTAGCATGTCAGATCTATGTTATCGGGCATCTCCCTTTTCACCCCCTCTCTGCCTCATCTTGCATTGCTCTCTCCACGTTCTTCCTTCTTCCACCACAATGGCTTTCTTGCTGTTCCTTAACTATTTCAAGCACCTGTTAGTCTCAGAGTTTTACAATTGTTGGTCCATGAAATTGTACAGGTGCTTCCACAGATAGGACTTCTTTGACTACCTTATATAAAAAGACAAGTCCCACTGTCCCCACCAGTAACTCCCTATCCTTCCTACCCTGCTTTACTAGTCTCCACACACATCCTGCCCACTGGTATCTGCTTTATTGCCTCTCTCCTGCCAAGGCCAGAATTCAGTTCCATGAGAGCTAAGACTTTTGTTCACTGCTGCATAAACTGAATGACTGAATAAATACAGTTAGATATTAGACAATGTTTTCTTAGAGAATTTAAGCCTAACAGTTAAGCCATAAGGATATTTTGGATATAGGCAGTGACATTATTTTTAAAAATCACTGTACAGTTATTTATAGAAGTTACTCTAACAGCGTAAATACACTTCTGAGGAAACTTGGAAAACATTCACATGTAACAAAAGTAAGATATATAACTAAGCTAACTGAATTAAAACATTTCTTGGAAGGATTCTAATAACAGAAAGGTAACTGAAAGACTCCACCATTATTTTTGCAGTACCATCTGAAGACACTACTGTCGTTCTTCACAGAGATGGCTGAGCAACAGAGAAGCATGCATCCAGCTTAAAGAATTGACCCTGTAGGTTCTTAGTTCTCAAACTTTTTGGTCCCAAGAGCCTTTTACACTCTCAATAATTATTGATAACCTCAAAGAACTTTTATTTATGTGGATTTTTTCTGCTAATACTTACATTTAAAATTAAAACAGAAATTAAAAAAATATTTAACAGTTCCTTTTAAAATAACTACAAATCCATTGTAAGTTAGCATAAATAACATATTTTCATTAATATAACTAAATTTCCTTGCCAAAACTTGTGAGAGAAATGGCACTGTTTTACATTTTTGCAAATCTCCTTCATGTCTGAGTTAATGGAAAATGGCTAAATTCTCTTACTGCTTCCACATTAAGTATGTTGCCAGATGTTGTTTTAGTTGAGGAGCAGTGTTTTAATAGTCTTTTCAGATAATTGTGGATATTCTTTGATACCACGTCAATACTCAACAGTTTGTAGTCTCTTAAAGTTTGTTTGCAATGTACAATCTGAACTCTGTGTTAACATTCTGTTAATGTTAAAATCCTTGGTCTATCTTGCACTTGGAATAGATCTTATACCCATATGTGACTTTGTAACATAATTTTGTAATTAAAAGTCTGTAATTTCTGGGAAACTGTCAAGTTCACAACGGTGAATAAAAGTTTTCCAAAATTCTACTTTTTGCTTGAAAGTTTGTATCTTACCACTGGCAACAAATCCTGTAGATTATTTTCCTTAAATTGGGTCAGGTGCATGGATCAGACAAGTTGAAATTAAAAACATACCATTTGTTCCTCAATATGCATGCCTGTTAATTTAAATCCCCTAATAAATATGCCTATTTTTCAGTTCAACAACAACATTTTCTGTACATCCACAAAATCTCCTGAACTGAAATTTACCTCCTGAGGACTTCTGGTTAAGATGGCAGCATAGGCACAGCTCGCCACCTCACACAACCACATCAAAATTACAACTAAACTGTTCTAAACTATAGAACAGCCATTACTCAGAACTGTCAGAAATGGAGTTGAAAGGAAGTCTGACAACTATAGAATTAAAGAAACCACATCCATCCAGACTGGCAGGAGGGGACGAGATGTAGAACAGACCGGTCCCACACCAACATAAGGTGGACAAAAGTTTGGGAGGGGTATCATGGGAGCAAGGAATCCCAGCCTGACACCGGCCTGCCTAGCCCAGGGCTCCAGTGCCAGGAAAGTAAGTCCCTATAACTTCTGGCTGCAAAAAGCAGTGGGGACTGAATCAGTGGAAGAAACTTCTGGAGTCCCAAGCAATTCCTGTTAAAGAACCCACACGTGAACTTATTCAGAATCACTCCCTCGGAGCTCTAGCACTGGGGTAGTAGCTTGAAAAGGCACCAGTGGCATACAGGGAGGAACTAAAGGGTCTGGCATCAGGGCAAGAGCTGAGGGACAGCCTTCTCGAAGACAGAAAGGTGCGCAAAGGTCATTGTCCCTTTCCTAAACCCTCTCCCACACAGCCACAGGGATGGCAGGCATGGTGCCACATCTGAGACTACATCAGCCTGGCTAACACTGATTATCCTACCCTGGAGATCCCCTACGATTCTGCCCCACTCAACCTAAGGGCCCACCCAAGTTATTAACAATGACTTTTCCACATGAATGGCTGGTCTTGGCTCAAGTTCCACAACTTCCTAAATCCTCTCAAAACAATCAACAGTGGTCTCAGGGAGCCCATAACCCCCATACCTCTTCTCAAGTGGCCCCAGGCCTGGCACTAGTATCAGCGAGCCTGGAATCACAGCTTGGCTTCTCCTGGGAATCTCCAAGCCCAGCACAAGTAGCAGCCATTGGCAGGTTGCTTTATAGCTGGTGCGGGATGGCCCTGGGCAGAACACAGTTTGGGGCTGATCTTGGCCTGTACCACCTGGGAAACCCCAGAGCCTGTGCACCCAGTGGACAGTGGACAGCTATAGACTATGTTGGAGCACCACCACCCTACCCCTGCACAGCTGATCCTCCATGGAGGGTGGAGATAGGTGGTCAGTGGTCATAGCCAGTCCTTCTAGTTGACATGGGTAAATCCCTCCCAGTGACCTGCCAACGGCAATCAAGGCTCAACTGGAAGAGGAGGGTGTACTCAGCCCACACCAAGGGCACACTTTGTCCAAATGAAAGAACACATCCTAACTCCAGAAGAAAAACGGAACAAAATGGAGATAAGCAATTTATCAGATGCAGAGTTCAAAACACTGCCTAGAAGGACATTCAAGGAACTTAGTGAGGACCTCAGTAGCATAAAAAAGATCCAGTCAGAAATGAACTACACACTAATTTAAATAAAGAACAATTTACAAGGAAACAACAATAAAGTAGATGAAGCCAAGAATCAAATCAATGATTTGGAACACAAGGAAGCAAAAGACAACCAATCAGAGCAACTAGAAGAAAAAAGAATTCCCTCCCCCCCCAAAAAACACCAAAAACAAAAAAATGAGGATAGTATAAGCAGCTTCTGGGACTTCAATCAGTCCAACATTCATACCATATGGATGCCAGAAGGAGAAGAGAAAGAGCAAGAAACTGGAAATCTATTTGAAAAGATAATGAAAGAAAAATTCCCTAATTTGGTGAAGGAAGTAGACATGCAAGTCCAGGAAGCACACAGAATCCCAAACGAGATGCATGCAAAGAGGCCCACTTCAAGATACAGCATAATTAAAATGCCAAAGGTTAAAGATAAAGAGAGAAATCTTAAAAGCAGCATGAGAATAGAATTAGTTACCTGCAGGGAAGTTCCCATAAGACTGTTAGGTGATTTCTCAAAAGAAACTTTGCAGGCTGGAAGGTATGGGCAAGAAATATTCAAAGTCATGAAAAGCAGAGACCTAAGCCAAGATTGCTCTACCCAGCAAAGCTATCATTTAAAATCGAAGGGCAGATAAAGAGCTTCCCAGACAAGAAAAAACTAAAGGAGTTTATCATCACCAAATCATTATTGTATGAAACATTATAGGGACTTATTTAAGAAAAGAAGATCAAAACTATGGGCAATAAAACAGCAATAAATCCACACCCGCCAACAACTGAATCTAAAAAACAAACTAAACAAACAAGAAGAACAGAGACAGAATCATGGATACGGAGATCGTTTTGATGGTTGCCAGATGGGAGGGGACTGTGGGGGAGTAGGTAAAGAGGTGAGGGGATTAAGAAGTACAACTAGGTAGTTACAGAATAGCCGTGGGAAGTACGGTACAGAATAGGAAATGGAGTAGCCAAAGAACTCATATGCATGATCCATGGACAAGAACAATGGTATGGAGATTGCCTGCGGGAATGGGGGGTGCTGGGTAGAGGGGGACAAAGAGGGAAAAATTGGGACAACTGTTATAGCATGATCAATAAAATATAATGAAAAAAGAAGAAAAATGATTTACCTCCTAAGACTATTAGTCTGTTTCAATTAGTGCAATAAGTCAAATGATTTTTCATTTTTCTTATGTAGAAACAAAATCAGCTGAAAATAATCTACATAATTATGTGCCACATAAAATAAAATCTACTTCTTCCAAGTGTTTGAGAAGTACATAGGTACTAAATCAACACTAAATATACTTTGTATAAAAGAAAACCTAATGCCATTGACAAGACATTTAAATAAAATCTACTTTCTATGTATTTCAACCTTTTTTTTTGGCGCAGTTCTTTTTTAAACATTAGTAATTAGAGATCTGAAATATCTGACTAATCTACACATAAAATATTCCTAACTGGCTCAATATTCTGGCTTGTCCTTGCCTTACCTGTTGAGCAATGTGAGAAATATGAGCTCCCTGAACTGTTGAAGCAGGCGGAGGTGCAGTGTCTGAAGTGTTACTCTTGTGGGAATCTTCCATAATCAACTGTAAGGGAAAAAAAGTCAGTTAAAAGATGCTTTCTAATCATTTTCAAGAAATCTGAAGACATTTCCTTTCTTTTTAATTTTTTAAAAAAGATTTTATTTATTTTTTACAGAGAAGGGAAGGGAGGGAGAAAGAGAAGGAGAGAGAAACATGGATCGGCTGCCTCTCGCACTCACCCAACCACACGCACACTTTTTTGGAGGAACACGATAAAACTTTTCTGTACTACGGGCTGAATTCCACTTAACCAGACTTAGTACGTTGCCACCACTGTGCCCTGGGTATGTAGCAATCTAACTATAAAATGGTAAAAATGGTAAATAAAAAGTGCTACAGAATATATATAGTACACCGTGTAGTTGCGTAAAAATGGATAACTTGATTGCCTCCATTCCAGAGAATCTGGGCATAGCTCTCTCTCTCTGGAACACGCCTGTGCTTTTCTTTCTCTTCCCTCAAGGCACATACCTTTGCTTGCTTTTCCCTACGCCCCAAGGTCCTTCTTTTGCCTCTGCAATTTGTTTCCTGAGCCCACATAGCCCTGCCGGCTCACTTCTTCCACGGCTCATTTTTTGTTACCTCTGTGACTTGTTACATAAACTTTCTCTTATTAAAAAAAAAGAAAGAGAGAGAATTGGTAGCTATAGTACGGAGGTAGAAAAGAGACTTCTCCTCGTATAGTCTTCTAAATATTTTGAATTTTGATCCACTGAATATGTTTAAATTAATAAATGGCACATATGTAAATCAATTATTGAGACTAAATTTTCAAATATTATCCCGCTCAAGAAGTATGAGAGTCTTCCTGTCCATGGACACAGCATTCCTTCCTCTATCCTAGGAAACAGTTTCTAATTGCACATACAGTTTTATATAGAGAATTTACTGAGTAAAAGTTGAACTAACTAACTACATAAATAAATAAAACTATACCCAAGGAGGTTCTAAAAAAATCTAGATGATCTAGATAATCAACTGAGGGATATGTAAGCTGGGTAAGAATAAAAATAAATGGGTTATGCGAGATGGAACGTCAAATGGAGGAAAACCTTTCAGAAAGAGACTGATTTAAAAAATGGGTAGAATTTAAGGTTTCTATGGTTATGTGCAAAGACATAATTAAAAGCTAAAGAGAAGGCTAGCCAGCAAACATGAAAAGATTCTTAATATCACTAACATTAGAGAAACAACAAGTCAAAACTACAATGGGCTATCAGCTCACATCCATTAGGATGGCTAATATAAAACAAACATAAATGAAAATATGTATTAGTGATGATATGGGGAAACTGGAACACTGGTGCATCATAGTGGGAATGTAAAAGGTGCAGCCACTGTGAAAACTGTATGGTGGTGCTTCCTCGAAACATTAAAGATATAATTACTATTTGATCCAACAATCCTACTTCTCGGTTTATATCCAAAAAATTCAAAGAGATATTTGTGCACCCATGTGCATAGTAGCATTATTCACAATAACCAAAACGTGGCAGCAACTGAAATGTTCCTTGATGGATGAACGGATAAGCAAAACGTGTGGAGGAAAGAAAGCCTCTTCAATAAATAGTGCTGGGAAAATTGGAGAGCTACATGCAAAAGGATAAAACTAGACTACATTTTGTCCCCATGTACAAAAAACTAATTCAAATGAATAAAAGACCTAAACAAAAGATGTGAAACAATAAATTAACTAGAAGAAAAAAGAAATACTAAATTTATGGACCTTGGTCTTAAGAGAAGATTTTATGGATTTGACCCCAAAGGGAAGGGAAGTAAAGGCAAAAATAAATGGATGGGACTTATTAGACTAAAAAGCTTCCGCACAGCAAAAGAAACTGCCAACAACCAACTGAACCAACCAACTGAACGGGAGAAGAAATGTGAAAACAGCAGCTCCAACTGGGGGTTAATATCCAAAATATACAAAGAACCCAAATAACTCAACACCAAACAAACAAACAATCCAATTAAAGGGTTGAGGACCTGAACAGATACTTCTCCCCAGAAGCCATTCAAATGGCCAACAGATATATAAAAAGATGCTCAACTTCTCTAGCTATTAAGGAAATGCAAGTCAAAACTACGAGATACCACCTTACACCTGTGAGAATGGCTATTATCAACAAGACAAGTATTAATAATAACAAGTGTTAGGTTGTGGAGAAAAAGGAACCCTCATTCATTGCTGGTAGGAATGTAAATTGGCTCAGTCTATGGAAAACAGTATAAAGGTTCCTCAAAAAATTAAGAATAGAGTTACCATATGACCCAGCAATCCTTCTCCTGGGTATCTACCTGAAAAATTTGAAAACATTTATTTGCAAAGATATATGTACCCCTATATTCACTGCAGCATTATTCATGGTGGCCAAGACATGGAGACAATGAGAGTGTCCTCCGATGGAGGACTGGATGAAGAAGATGGGTATGCATATACGGTGGAACACTACTCAGCCACAAGGAAAGATAAACTACTGCCATTTGTGACATGGATCCTGCTAATACTATGCTACGTGAAATGGTCAGACGTATGATTTCATTCATAGGTGGGACATAAAACCGAAACTCACAGACAACAGTGTGGTGGTTACCAGAGGGAAGGGGGCTGGAGGGGTACAGAGCGTCAAGTGGGACAAATAAGTGGTGACGAAAGATGATCTGACTGGGTGGTGGGCACACAATGCGACACACAGGTCTCGTCTCATAGACTCGGACACTCGAGGCCTATATAATCTTACTAACCAATGGGACCCCAATAGATTTTTAAAACGGGATATATGCATATAATGGGATGTTACTCAGCCTTCAATAGGAAGGAAATTGTGACACATGCTACAGCGTGAATGAACCTTGGGGACATTAAGCTAAATGAAATAAGCCAATAACAAAAAGACAAATACTGTATGATGTCACTTACAGAGTAGTCAAACCTGTAAAACAACAAAACCCGCAACCCAAGCCCGTGCCCTAACTGGAAATCGAACCTGGGACCTTTCACTTTGCGTGACGATGCCCAACCAATTGAGCCACACTGGTCAAGGTGTAAATTTTATGTTATGTATGTTTACCACAATTGTACATTTTTTAAGCGCGAGAGAGGGAGAGGAAAAACCTAGGCACTTGCCTCTTAGCATCAGTGACTTAATAATTGTGAAATTTAAGCCTACACATTTTTTCTTCTTTCTTTTTTTTGAGATCAGGGAACAGAAATTCATTAACATCGGGAGAAAAGTTATTGTTTTTAGTCATTGAGAAAAGGTATAAAATCACCTCAAAAATAAAGTGTTCTTTATTTTTCCCCCTTTAAATATGTCACTAGCATTTTTTTCTAACATGGAAAATATATAACAAGGAAAAAAGGTGACAAAATTTTAATTACAATATTATCTACTTATTTTGTCTTCTCTTTCCACAACTTTTAAAAAGTCATAAACATACTACACGTACAATTTTGTATCCTCACATTTTGTACCATGTTTCCCATTTAACACAAATATTTTCTGGGTTTTAAATTAACAGTTAGACCACCTGACTAACCTCCACTGGCTGGCTGGCCCCAGGCTGAGTTGGCAAGTGTCTCTTCCAAAGGCTCACCTTCAAGCATGACCAGGAGCCTTTGGAGCCCAGAGGCCTTTGAGGGGGACCTGTGCATCCCCCTGGTGTCTGGCTTCTGCCTGAGCCTCTCCCTGAAACCACCAGGCAGCCTTTTAACCACCCTGGAGCCCTCTCCCATGCACTGGGCCAGATGGAAACAATAAAGCTTTTCTGCAGAAAATAAACAAACACATTAACGGCTACATAATATTCCACCCAGTGATTGTACATAATTCCTATTATTTTCTTAACCAAACAAACCAATACTGTGATTAATATCTTTGGTAGATAAAGCTTTTCCTGTAATTAAATTATTTCCATAGGATATATTCCATAAAAGAATTGCTTGATCCAGGAGTATGAATATTTGAGGGTTTCTGAAAGCCCATCAGAAGCACATGAGAAAGCAGTAAGAATTTTTTTTAAAGTCACTACGAAGATGACAGGTGAAAAATGGTATAGTGTTCCACATTTCTTTAATTCTCCATTAGTTCTGGGATCTATCTTTTCACAATGCTTGTCCATCCACCTACCAGATTTTAGTGTTTTTCTTATTAGCCTATATTAGTTCTTCAAATAAATTTAATTTCTGTAAAATTTATAGAATTTTTGTGTTGCTACAAATAGTTTTCCAACATGACTTAACTATGATTATTTTAAAACTTTTAATTCTGACAAATTCATCGACCGTTTCCTTTGTTCTTTCTTCAACTGTTTCTAAGCCTACACAACAGGATTTGTCCTTCAGGATTTCCCACCCACTACGGCAAGTGTGACCCCACAAAGTACACGACAGCACCAAAGATGGGACTGCCTATTTTCTCCATACTACCTCTAGTTTAACAGCCTTTTAAACACTCCATTTCAGAAAACATAAGTTAGAATACAGAGCAAAGAAGGGAAAAAAGATGTAATGTTAAGCAATAAAAGAAACTATAAAAGATTTTTTAAAACCTTGTACTAGAAATGGTACTCTTCTGTTCCACTGTGACTCACTGATTTCCCCCATAACAATATCATTTAAGAAATCCTATTATCTAATGGAAGCTAGCATGATCAACAAAACGATACACATTCCCTAGTAAAAGCTGCTGCAGTCAGCAAATAACATTTTGGACAACAATAACATTTCCTATGGAAAAGAAGATAACCTATTTTCTGTAGTTTTTAGAAAGACGAATCAGTTCCCCCACCCCCAAAATGAAAAGAGCTTTATAGTTTCATCTCATTATAAACAATACATACTCTGTACTTTTAATGTGATCAGAATGTAACTTTCATGTTCACTTATTTTTAGCTATTATCCCCCAAACTGAGACTAAGATAAACAATCTGTTAAAAACCTGCTCAACAGAATAAATTTTATGTATACAAAGGCACTTAAGTAGAGTAAGCCCCAGGCAGCAACTGGAAGCTTAACATGAGACACCACCAAGTGGGGCAGAATCACAATGGGGGCAGTGAAACAGTTTTAAAAGTGCTATGAATTTGGGGAGCTAAAAAATATTGGGTTGGGCCCTGGCTGGTGTAGCTCAGTGGATTGAGCACCAGCCTACAAACCAAAGGGCCACCAGTTCGATTCCCTATCAGGGCACACACCTGGGTTGCAGGCCAGATCAAGATCAGATCCCCAGTGTGAGGTGCGCTGAGAGGCAACCACACATTGATGTTTCTCTCCCTCTTCTTCACCCTCCCTTCTCCTCTGTCTAAAAATAAATAAATAAATACATATAGACATACATGAATAAATAAATAAATAAAAAGCTTAAAAAAAAAAACCCCCTCGGTTGGCCAAAAAGTCTGTTGTTTTTTCCATAAGATAAAAGACACATTTTTCATTTTCACTAATAACTTTATTGATTTGGATATTTTGAGTATGTTGGCTGACTATCTCCCACTACTGGCTTCTAGTGGGTAGAGACCAAGGTGCTGCTAGCTATTTTCCGATGCATATGACAGCCCCACAGCAAAGAGTTATTTGGCCAAAGTGTCAATAGTACCAAGAAACTTCACAAACCACTTTTGACACATCAGATCAGTCACAACACCTTCTTCATATACTGTGCAAATCTTTTTTTGTGTGTCTCAGTTGCATTTTTACCTTGCTTGAGATAATAAAGCATAACATGCCAAAAATGTTGTATATTTCTTCCATCTTTGATATTCAAATGGCTGCACAAAAATTCACCAATTTTGATGTTTTATTTTTAACTGCACGCTGATATGACAGCTGTCACAATACAATCCAACAAAATTGTTTTGAATGAAGTTAGAGACAACTAAGCACCACTAGGGCCATCCCAAGGAAAAAACCAAACAAACTTTTTGGCCAACCCAACAGCAGCCTGCTGTGATCTGGCTGATGACACAGTGAGAAATGTAAGTAAAGGCCTGGTACTTTTGAGAACACTTTCAAAGGAACAAATATAATGTGCTAGACACTGGAAGCTTTTTTATACATTATCTTCTGGGCTCCCTAAATTGAGGCTCAAAGAAATTGTCATTTACTGTGGATCTCACAGTAAGATGTGAATGTAAGACCTGGAGCCAGAACTATTTTATTCCAAAGTCCACGTTCTTTTATTCTATCTTGCCTCTCTTCCCGGAGTACTCTCACATTCCCAACTTGTCCTCCTGGTAAACTTCTATTCTGTTTTCAAGTTACACCTGAAACATATGTACCCAGTTGATCCAGGTCCCTCCTTTTTGAACACTTCCACTATGCCTTGCAGATGTCTCTAAGGAGGTTGCTTAACACTCTGAACTGCACTTATTGGCATGTCTGTTTCCCTTAGTCTTAAAGCACCTAAGGGCAAGGCTTGTATCATATGAATATATGCTCTGCGCCCAGCAGAGACCCTCATGTTTACAGTAAATAATTAACATCAACAAATACAGTATAGTATTTTTATCTGATGAATGAAGATGTTCTTAGTTGCCTCCCCTATAGAGGACGTTGAACTATGATAAGCTTTAAGTCAAGGCATCTCTCGCTCACCATTTCTGCCAGTGAATTCATGATCTCCCCTCAAAATTGCTCCTATTAGTCATACTGAATTTCTTTCGTATCTTCAAATGCGCCTGCCTTGCTTTCTCTCATCTTCAGGCTTTCACAGGCTATTCCCTCTGCCAGAAACACTATGCCCCTTCTCTTCATGTGGCCTACTCCTATGAAGTATTCTTCAGGGCAAACTTTCAGAACTCCCCCAGACTGATCTAGAAGCTTTGGCAGTATACATACCCACCACACATGTTCCCCCTTCCCATGGCACCTTCCACAGTATTGTAATTGCCTGCATTTTTTATAGTTCACTTTTATTATTTTTCCTCCCATTAGCATTTATCCCCCCTTGTAACTGTCTACTTTCTGTCTCCAGCAGAATGCGAGCTCCAGGGAGTCAAAGACCATATCCTGTTCCCAACATAACACTAATACCTTACACACTTATTACTGTTGAGTAAATAAAGATGTTCAGTTGGGTTTACCTGCTTAAAACTGGTAGAGATAATGACTAAAGAAGTATCTTTAGACAGTTACTTCAATCAGTTTTAGAACTAGGACAATTCAGGGCCCTGGCCTGGTAGTTCAGTTGGTTAGAGCCTTGGTCCCCATACCCTAAGGCTGTGGGTCCCATCTCCAGTCAGGACACATGCGAGAATCAACCAATGAATGCATAAATAAGTGGAACGACAAATCAGTGCCCCCCCCTTCTCCTATCTCTAAAGTCAGTCAATTAATAAATAACATCAAATAAAAACTTAAAAATAAACAGGATAATTAAGGCACAAAAAAACACCCTACTTTACATTTGGAAATTCATTATAAATAAGTAGGATGATGTGAAAAAAATAAAAGCATTTTTAGATGGGGCAACAGCCTACTGGTGATATAGCAGTACTGCAAGATGTATGGCAGATACAACCTTAAGGAAATGATTTTCAATCTTTTTCATCTCATGGCATACATCAACTAATTGCTAAAATTCTGTGGTACACCACAGAATATATATATTTGCCAATCTGACAAGAAATAGGTATAGCCCAGGCTGGATAGCTCAGTTTGTTAGGGTGACGTCCTGACACGTCAAGGTTGCGTGTTCTATCCCAGTCGCAACCAATGAATGCACAAGTAGTGGAACAGACCGATATTTTTCTCTCTCTAAAATTAAAAAAAGATATAATCTTGATTCATGCACACTAGAGGGCTACTGTTGTGACAATATGCACACTAGTGCTATTGTCATTTTTTTAATTTGACAATCTAAGGGAAAAGAGGTCAGTGCCCCTGACTAAATAGGTATTGCATATTTTAAAAATTCTTGCAGCACACCTGTTGAAAGCAGCTGCCTCAAAACATAACTCCAAATAATAGAGCTAACACATTCAGCTTTAGTACAAGAGTTGAATCTTACTGAGAAAGAGATAATTGCACATTATAAAACCTAAAGGAAAAAACAGCATTTCAATAAAAGTGCGTATTTCCGTTGGTTACAGAATTCTCAGGATAAAATGCATTTTGCAAACAGTGTACAAACTATTATCACAAACGAGGCTAGTTCGACAAAGACGCCTGCCAAATCTATGCTGAAAAAGCCTCAGAAGCGTAAAGGCTCTCAATTACGACTATTAGCCCATTGCTCCTCAAAAGCTAACTAAATCGACATTACTTAACATCTACAATAATTTTAAAGCGATTACACTGCATGCTTCAAGGCGTAATTGACGCTATGAAATACCATACTTAGTTTTACAATACAAGGGAAATAAAATCAAAGAAAGTTTCCCCGGTTTGATCATCTGTCCAGAGATAAACAGACGAGCTCTGTCATTCCACACTCTCCTCGCTCATCGCTGCATTTTTCCGCTACTGTTTCGTGTGTCTGTGTTGATTATTATTACTGTGTCCCTACTCGACCGTAAGCGCACGAAGGGCTGTTTCTGCCCTGTACGGGCGAGCCCATCCGGGGCTTGGCACCCCAAGGGCGCCAGGTCGCTCCAGTGGGCTCCCTGGAGGAGACGACCGGTCCCTCGCAGCGCTGACAGCGCGCGAAGCAAAGACCACGCCGCGCCCCCTATTCCCCGCCCCAACCGCAAGACCTTCCACCGAGAGCACTAGAGCCTAGCGCCGCGGAGGGGCAGTTCCCGAGGCCAAAGCCACACTGCGGCAGGAGGTGTTCGGTTTTATTTTGACTGGGGACGCAGGGAGAGAAAGAGAAGGAGGCTGAAAACTAAAGGGGAAAAGCGCGGCAGCAGCGCGAGAACCGGAAGCGCACTCGGCCGGGGTACAGCGGGCGCGCCCTCCCCCTTCCGCCGCGCGCCCTCCGCACCCCTCCCCCACGGCTGCCGCCAGCGCGCGACCCCCCACCCGGCGTGCTACCCCGCTCTGCGTCCCCGCGGCGCCGCGTCCCCTGCACCCTCCCCCTGCCCGGGGACTCGGGAGCACGCCCCACCCCCGTCCCCCGCTTACCTGTGGCTGTCGCCTTGCCGTTCTCCGGGGCGGGAACTTCCACTCCCCCCTCCCAGGTGGATCCGAATTTACTACCTATTTCCCCACCCCGTCACGCGGTGGGGGACGTGCCTCTTTTTCTAGCGTCTGGCGGGGCGGGGACAATCAGTGTCACTTAACAGCCAACTGTCCTAGGCTACCGTTTCCTCGGCAGTTAGGGCCGCCGCTGGCGGCATGATCTACACCAGGCCGGGGGCGGGGAAGGGAGGGGGTCAAAACTGAGTGAGCGTGGGGGGTGAGGTTAAGGCGGTGCCTCCGTCAGGGCCGCCGTCGTACGTCTACGTCACCACGTAGCTCACGTGTTGCGCCGCCATCTTGTGCCGTCTCTCCTCGGAATGGCGAGTGGTCTCTCCTTGGCGCAGTTGGAGGTGAAAGTTGCGTGCGTTTCCCTTTCGCTTCACGAGTTTTCGGGGGCCACCCCCAGTTTGATGGTGTCAGAGGGCCGCTCCTTGTGGGGCGGGAGGTTGGCGGCGTTGCTCTCAGCTCCTGCGCGCTCCCCGTGGGGGCTCAGGCCCACAGCTGTCGTCCCTGGCTTTGACCCTCGCTGACCTGCCCGCTTCGTGTGGACAGAAGTGACTGGAAGCGAGGGGGCTGGCCCTGCTCAGCTTCTCTTCCTCCACCCAGATTTTTTAATCCCATAAAGCTGCTTTAAGTGTTCAATCCTTTATCCTATATGAAAGGATTTTCTACAAAGATTGATTAAAAAAAAAAAACCAAACAAGGTGTGGATAGAGTGTGTCGCACTGAAGCCATTTATCCTAACTGGTAATCTATTTAGAAAAGAGTTGCGTAAAATGGAGTGTGGCAAAATAAAATGTTACACCGTTACTTTAATACATTATAAAAGCTTTTATTAAATAAAACATTTTTTGATGTTTCTTTTTAGGGAAGTTATGCGTTATTCTCAATATTTTTCTTTTTATCCATTTTCTTGGAAAATGATATGTTACGGCTTTATACTGATGATAAATTATAAATTATAAACCTTTGAATATGTTCTTGACAAATTAAAAAGTTCCAGAATGTTTCTGAAATTTTACTAGTCTGAGCTCTTCAATCAGGGAAGCCGATTACTGTGCGCCACACTCGGCAAGAGCTCACAAACGTCTAGCGGGGCCTTTCAGCGAGCCCGGTCTACCTACTGCAGTCGGATGGGCTCTGCCTGGGCAGCTGCATCCGGTAGAGCCTCGTCCCCGTGCGCCCAGGCTTCGGATTTGACCCCGGGTCAGGGCACATACAAGAGTTAACCGATGAATGCATAAATAATTGGAACAAGAGAACATTTCTCACTTTCTAAAAAACATTAAAAAATAAAAGATTTTTGTTTGGGTCAATTGCCCAACCTAAGCTGCTCATCTTATCAAAGTTGGGGAAAATATAATACTCAGCCCATGTCCCAGCATTATTTAAAGAATCAAAATGCTATATATCATAGGAAAGCAAAGTGCCCGCTAAAGGTAAGGAGTGGGGAAGAGGTTCTCAGACATCAACCTTTCCTGATTAACAAAGTCCACTGGAATCCAGAACATGAGTGGGTGCAAGGCTAGTTCTTCTGTATTTATTGTTCTGCATTTGTTTGTTTCTTCCTTGGAACGCTTAACAAATGTTCATCAGGAAAAGAGGGGAGGGGAAACTGAAAGATGTTACCATCAAAAGAGACTAAATTTTACTGAAACCTTCAAAATGTGCATGGATCGCGCCCTCTTTAGTTCCTCTTCCGTCTGTAAAATGTCTTAAATCTGAATCAGATGCTGTACTGCAACACCGCCACTCACAAATATTCCCACCATCCTTATGAAATGTCACAAGCTGTACCTACCACTTCTGAACCTTGAATAACTGTAGATGAAAAAAATGAACTGTTATGATTCAGTTGCACACTGTTCTACCTGAATACAACAGTGTGCAACTGAGTACTAACAGTTTCATAAACCAGATGGGCAGGTCTTTGACTTTAGAAGTGAGGAAAGAGAAACAAATTTAACTTTCAAGAGTCAGGGCAATTGTGTTAAACTGGTCAAGCCAGTGGTGGCACCTCTCTGGCTTGTACTAAGGAGAAACATTATAAAGAAATGGTTTAATAGTAGTACCTAGCCCATAGAGTCCTGCGGATTGAGTGAGTTTAACACATGTAAGTTAGAACCATGCCTGGCAGACTAAGCACTAAATAAATGTTGTTGATCTTTGTAAACTGAGAGTGGAGGTTCAGAGAAGTGAATGAGGTCATCAGCTAGGCCTCTACCAAGTACCGTATTTTGCCGTGTATAACACACACTTTTCTGCCCAAATTTTTGAAGGACAATAAGGATGTGCATTATACATGGGTAGTACTAATTCCGTATGTGTTTTTAATTCTTTTATTTATGCTTACACGTTAAAAGTGTAACTCTAGAAACCAATGACAATATCCGTATGCAAAATAATACCCTGAATATAATTTTTTTCTAAATATAAATAAAAATTGAATTAAGAAATTAAAATGCAAGATTTTTCCCCTGAAAGTTTGGGCCAACATGGATGCACATTATACATGGCAAAATACGGTACCTACTAACCCAGTTTTATTTGGAAAAAAAACAAGCGTGCTTCCTTCCACCTGTTCTCTTGACCCCCACCCCTCCTGCTTCCTCAGTGCTCTGTCAATTATCCCTTATTGCTATATTTGGAAACTTCCCCTCTCTACTGGCTCTTTCCCCAACACAAGAATATTTTATTTTTTCCATTTTTAAACAGCCACTCTTAATTCTACAACCCTCTTTTAACTACTATCCCATCTCTTTCTTTCCTGTGTACAGATAAAGCTTCTGGAAAGAAGTGTCTCTGTTTAGTAACACGTCTCCTCACTCCTCATCTGAACCAGTTTCCTGTCTTCTCCCTTAACTGCAGCTGAAATCGCTCTGAGGTCACCAGTGATTGTCTCAATGCCAGATCTAGCAGATGCCAGCCAGTCCCCATTTTACTCAGCTTCATCGTAGCCTTTGGGATCATTAACCACTTCCTATAATTTTTATGCCCATGTTCTCCCGTTTTTGCTCCTACCTCTCCAGTTACTCCTCTTTTGTGGACTCATCTACCCCCATCAGCCTTTAAATGCTGTTGTTCCCCATGGCTCTCATCATTTGGGGGCTTTTTTTCACTTTACATGATCTCACTTGGTAGTATCTTCCACTTCTGTGGCTTCAACTACTTTTAAAAGGATGTCTCCCAAATATCTAGTTTTAAAAAAGATTTTAGAGAGAAGGGGAGGGAGGGAAACATCATTGTGTGGCGGCCTCACATGCTCCCCCTACTGGGGACCTGGCCAGCATCCCAGGCATGGGTCCTGACCAGGAATCAAACCAGTGAGCTTACTGTTGGCAGGCTGGCACTCAACCCACTGAGCCACACCAGCCAGGGCCTAAATATCTAGTTCTTGAACAGAGCTCCTCTGAGGCAGAGACCTAAATATTCAGCTGCCTCTCGGACTTCTTCACTCGCGTGTTTCACAGCACCTCAAATGAGCATGAGCAAAATGGAACACAGCATCTTCTTTGCTCAATCTATTCTTCTGTTCCATGTCTTGGTAAATGGCCCCACACTCACCTAACTCCCTGTCATAAATGTACAAGTTATTTTGAATTCCTCCCTCCTTATCCTGAATACTCACTCAGTAGCTGAAATCTTAGTCTTCCAAGTTTGCACGCATGGCCTCTTGTCCCCATCCTTCATTGCCTTGGTGGAAGTGTGCTTGTTTTATCACTGCAGTTACTGCAAAGGCCTCCCAGCCTCAGGTTTCACTTCCTTTCCCTACCCACACCAATCCGTTTTTTATATGACTACCAGAATAATCTTCTATGTTGCAAACCTGAGCATTTTATTCCCTTGTGATAAATCCCTCATCAGCTCTCTCTGGCTTACTGGATAAAAGCCCACAATTCTTAGCTCAGGCTAAGATATACAAGGCCCTTAGTGATCTATCCCTTAGATCAAGCCTCTTTTACTTTTCTCCCTTCAAACCCCTATCCTAATAATGAACTGCAGTCCCCAGGGCACGCAAGTCTGACTTCCCCCTTGTTGTCTTGATCTTATCTGGCTGTCTCGTCCTTCAAAACTCAGTTCAGATGTTACCTTCTCTGGCATGTATTCCTATTCTTCCTCACTGTTAGACTGGGTGCCTACCCTACCTGCTCCTACGGTTCACCTCTACTTGTAACCCTTAATTACACTGCGAGGTTTTCCTGTATTTCCTTGAGGGCAGTGACTTGAGAGTTTTCTCTCTAGCTTCAGTTCTTATTAGAGAGCCTTGGGCCCAGTGGGAAGGCACTCCATAAAGATGTGCTAAATGAAAAAATGTTCTCAGCTGCCTAAGGAGCTTGGACCATAGTTCAAGGACAAGTTTTAGTGTCTGAGAACAGACACAATTTGATGGGCTCCCATCAAGTTTCTTGAAACCAGGAAATGGAAGAGCAAATGAAGTATTACGTTAGGGAAAGTTGAAATTACACATTAATTACACATTACAAAAAATTAAAATTCACAGTAAGTTTAAAACCAGCAAATGTCACACAAGTGGGAGGAAAACTAAGCTATAATTATTTGTTCCTGACAAAAGGCTTCTTAGTTTTCACAATGACTCTACCGTTTCTTGATACAGCCTCCTTTTAGAGCACTGGTTGACTGTGATCTGTGTTCACCTTCTTAGACCGCTCTAGCAATCTTCGGGTGTTACCATCGGAAGTTAGACTTAAAATTTATAAATTACAATTTATCAATTCTCCCACTGTGTGAAGCATCAAACACAACCAGGCATCGATATTTATTAACACAAGACAAAGGAAACACATTCATATGAGTTAATAGAACACTGTCCAGCCAGATGTTAAATTTAAAAATGTATATCTAGTCTAATTTCAAATAAATAAAAAACTTTATACATAATTACACAGTACTATAGTTTGAATTTGACACTGGTAAATATCTTGACAGAAAGTAAACAAAATGGCATTTAGGACTACAAAATTATTCTTTTATCTTTACACTCTCTTTTTCTGGACAAATAGCATGGCCCATGTACATATACCTAAACCAGACATGTATGACTAACAAAGAAAAGGCCTATTGTATATTTGGAGTACTGCAGCTTCTTGCTCCAAATACTCTTACTTTTACATCAAAGCAGACAACAACACTAAGGCATAGATCATGTTGGAGTTTGAGGGTGAGGTGGTAACTCCTCATTGCTTTAGTCTACAAGATTCCTATATTTAAGGAAAGTAATTTATTTGGCCAAGATATTGAGCACCATGCCAGGAGCAGAGACCTTAATAGAAAAACAAAACAAAACCTAAGGCCTCGGGCCCTTTGCTGATTCAACAAAAGCACTAATTAAGCAAAGCACTGTCCAGGAACTAAAGTTAAGGAGACACACTCACATGACCTGCAGATACGTAATGGTCCCTAAACAGCCTGAGGCAGCACAGCTTCGGTAACTGGGGCCCTTTATGAGGCAGGAAGTAAAGACTGTAGTCACTCATGCCTATTAGCATGCTGGTCTTTCCCAGGGTCTCTCCCAATCAAGAGAGGGCATTTGTACAACTCTAAGAATCCCTAGGGCCTAGGATTTCTCCTGAGGCAGCCCCCTTCTCAGTTACTTCTTCTGAGAGGCAGAAAGGCCAAAAACTTTCAGATAAATAGATTTAACTGAAACGGGGAAGGAGGGCTTGCTATTAATTTAGTTTTCTTTTTCATAGTCATAAAAACCCAGACAGAATGTGTTCCAGAGTTTTAGCAAGGCTCTTGCATCAATAATGACGCAAGATCATTATTGGGCCTGCCTCACAGAGTCAGTTTTACCACAAAATTAGAAGGTAATGTGGTAAAAGCAAGAGCATTGGGTCATCAAGAGAAAGTTTTCTTTTTCAAGTCAGCAACCGACTAGGCGCAAACACCTCTAAGCCCAGGGCTGCACTCTCTTCCCCTTACAGAGGTACTTTACCAGAGTTAGTGATGAAGCTCCCAAAGACACCTCTCAGCTTTCTTTCCTCCACAAGCGTATTTTGGCTTTGGGGGATATGCAAAAGATCAATAAAGCAGCCACAAGGCAGAAAGCAAAAACTAAAGATATATCAGAAGCCCGAGGACTTTATAAAACTAGATAATCAGTGCCTAAGTATCTAGAAATTGGCCACACTTTGAGATTAATGGATTATCTTATTTGAAGGAATGACTATTGATCTGCACTGTCCAGTATCATAGTGATTAGCCATCCACATGCGGCTACTAAAACCCTGAAATATGGCTAGTCTGAAAAGGGATGTGTTTAATCCATATTAGATTCTAAAGACTTAATAGGAAGAAAAAAGTAAAACATCTTATTTTTAATATTGATTCCACATTGAAATGACAATATTTTTGCAATTTTGGGTTAAATAAAATATATTAAGTACAATATCACCAGGGTTTTTTTGTATTTTTAAAAATGTGGCTACTAGAAAATTTAAAATGACGGCTGCGGCTCACGTGCTACTCCTGGCAGACACCTGCCATGTGTAGGAAGGAATAGTCAAAGCAGCCCATTGGACAGACTCTGCCTGGATTTTTTTCTTAGAACTTATGGGTTACAGAGATAGAACTATTTACCCCTCAGGGTCCCTTGTTTTGTTTAGTGCATCAGTAAGAACTGTTTTAAGAAAATTACTTTCCGAGTAAGCAGGCTGTTTTCTTTGCAAAGCGAACCACTGCTAGTTGCTGGAATTTCTTGCCCCAGTGTGAGTGCTTTTTCTCTGTACATCCTAGAGCCTCTTCTATCACGTGTAAATTAATTCCATCCGAAATGTTGGAAAAGAGATCTGGAACTGGAAAATGTCTTGAGGTCTGCCTTCGGCGGAGAATGAACTGGGAGGAAGGGCGGGTTATGGAAAAGGGGGTCATAGAGTGGCTTCGAGTCACAGACTGTAAGGGCAGCCCCCAAGAATGCTGCCACAGCGAAGGGTCTGGTCTTTGCATTATAAACCTTACTTTCAGGGTAATTACAAGTCTTAAAAATTGTTTAAAAACATATTTAGTTTACATGATGTTACAGTGGGGTAAATAATATGTTATTATTAAAATAGTCTAAATAAATATTTACACAATAGACCAGAGTGGGTCAAAAAGAACCATTCTGATTTAACACGTTAACTCTATTCACTTTGATTTTTTTTAATTTTTAAAAAATATTTCTGTAAGAAAAAAATAAAGAAATCCAGCTATATTCAAATACATGAAGTATCAGACCAAAGAGGAAACCGAGCCAGAGGCCAGACTCAGTCCCAAGCTCAGTCGGCTTGGTCTGGGCACCACAGTTATTTCTGGAGTTTCTTGCAAACAACAGGCTTCCCCTATTTCAGCACAAGCCTGTCTATTTTGGCAACTCAAATTGGTCAATTTTGAGATGTACGGTCACGTGGCCTTACGGTTTCATGTGATGTTGACCTTACTGGCTTCCCAACCTATCATTCTTGTCCTTAAAACCCGGGCCTGCATGAACTGGGAGCACAGAGGACACTCTTCAGTTTTCACAAAAAGAGAAGCTGTATGTATAAACTGCAGACACAGTTTACACTGGGCCTGGAAAAAGAGGAAATTCTAAGTTCTTATGTAGTCACTCTTAATTTGAAAGACAGTTTCAACACTGGGGGCCAGAGTGTGTTATTGTGGTTCCTTAGAATTGGGTGGGAGCTAATAAGTCTGAGCTTTTTCAAAACATTTTGATTTTTAAACTGAGATTTTTCAGCTTGTAGAAACAGGTTGAATTCTTAAAAGCTCAAGCTGATTCTGGGGATGCAAGCTTTTAAAACAATCATAGGCAGCTTTAGTTTATAAAATACACCAGCCAATAGAGACATAGTACAATGTGCAGCGAAACCTGCCAACGATGTGCACTTCTTAGTTACCTATTCAATTACACTGCATTAAAAGAATATTTGAAATTCTTTCAAAGTAGAAATGTTTCTACTTTGGTTGTTATAACTATACAAGCCAATTCTTCATTTTTTTAAGCTAAATTATATGTATTCTTATTTACATGTTTAAAACACTGGTCAAAATGTTTTACAGTCAAGAATTATATATATAAAGTAATTTTCATATTCAGTGGGTTATCCGATTTGCTTAAGAGCCGACTGGAAGTAAGATGAGTAGTTCCACGTTAACGACACCTGCAGAAGGTCTAGCTATAGCAAAAGGCAAAATACAGTACGGAGCGGGGACCTGTGTAACTCAGACTACCCCTTCATGAGAATTCATTAGACTCCCTTACAAAATTCTAAAATGGCATTAGATAAAAGTACAAGTATGTACAACAGATGAAAAATATGCAACATGCATGTAACTGCTTTAGTAACGTGCTGCTCACGCTATGTCAAAGCTCATGACTGTTAACGTTTTTTTCATTTGCCACCATAGAATACCCCTTGTTCTGTGTGCCGTGTGATCACAGAATCCCACAGGATGAGATGAAGGGTACAATGTAGCCGTCTCAGCTTATGTCACATCATTTGAAAGCCTGCTCCTAAGTCACCGGTCTTGGGTCCTTGTGGTTTTTCAGGATGGCCCCCTGCAATCTCCACAAGGCTGGTTACATGTTATAAGCCACATAGATGGGGTCTAACTGGTCAGCTAGGAAACTGTCACGGAGGTGCATCCTTTGCTTCTCTCCTCTGGAGTTGATGGGGATAACGCCCGGGTCCACCACAACCACAACGCCGACGATGAGGTAATGCTCCTCCAGGACCACATTTGTCACTAGAGGAACCAGATCTAGGGCTTCCTGTTCAGAGCCACACAGTTCCACAACCACCACAAGCAAGTTGGTCCACGTGAACACGGCACTGAAATTTCAATGACATTCAGTTAACATATCATTACACGTATCAGTCATTTATGACAGTATCTACCCAAGACCTATCCCCATTTCCGAGAACGGACTTCTCTCTTAGTAGACACGTCTGCAATACATAACTTTGTCCCTACGATTACAGCTGATTAGCTGAGCCACCCAAAATCTCCTGGGAGTTGGGAAGCAGGACTGAAAGTTGTTAGCCTGTCACTTGAGCTGAGGACATGTGGACCTGAACGTTCTGGGGGAGCCAGGTGTGCAGGGAATCACGGAGACTGGCTCGTCAGTGAGAAGAGAAAGAATGACGTGGATGCCCACACGGCTCTAACGAGAAAGAGGGCAGCGGTTCCTGGTGCCTTGCTTCTACCTTTCTTGAGAACCAGAGTTATCAGAGGCTTTCAGGAACTTCTGAGACAGCCACGTATTCTCTCCATTAACTCTCTCTTTTGCTTACTTTTTTTGAGAAGAGTTTCTGTTACTTGCAACATAAGAGCTTTGACTAATGTTCTTATCCCCGACAGGAAGGGAGTCGGCCTGGCCTCATCTGAGCTTAGTGTCCCACGCAAGTGTCTCTCCTATTATGCCATAAAAGTGCCATAAAGTCGCGAGTCACCTTACAGTGAGTGGGACTGCTGGGTTGGAGGGGATGACCTGACTGCTGATATGCTTTAACAATCACGGCACAATCATGAAAGAAAAACGTATACAATATTTGGCTGCATTCAAAGTTGAATGTCTAGAATTAGAGGGTAACCATGTCACACAGCTTCTCTGCCTCATTCTTATGCCTCGGGGGCATTGCTCAGGTCTGGGGAGAGACTCTAACCAAGGGAAGAACATTTTTAGGCAAAGAAGCATCTGGAAAGCATGAACAACCATGAAAAGAACGGTGGCTTTTCAGCAAGGGGAGAAACAAGAAACGAGTGAGGACACATTGACAAGTATGTAGAAAGGAAACTGGACAGATTCCGTACTGTCAAGGATCCAGAATAAAGGCCAATATGAAAACTCCGAGGTTTTAATTTTAAGGAGTTTTAAGTGAATGTGAGGTTGGATGATCCTTTATCAGGGATAAGGCAGGGGAATTCCCTGCCCTGAGAGGGAAATTAGATCAGATAAAAGTAATGATCCTCTTCATCGGCTTACCATTTAACAATTTACAAGCACAGTTCTCACTGGATCCTCCCAGAATCAGGAAGTGACAGAGAAAGTGTTTTACAGAGGTGGGAAGCACCTGTAAGTAGGAGAGCTAGGCCCTGAAGCTGGGTCTTTTGACCTTAAAGTCACGGTTCTTCCCACCATTCTACACCCTCTCTCTAGAGGCGGATGTCAGTTAGATCCCTTCAAACGGAAAGAGTCTATCCTTACAGAGGACTCAGCTCTGCTCCGCAATGGTTTCTCAGAGCCTGTCTCAGGGTCTCCATGGCCTCATGGAGACGGCACACCAAGAAGGAATCAGTCTGTTTATTCCCTCAGCCCCGTGGAGTTCTGTGTCTGCAGGTGGTATTTGGTGTAGAAGGCTGACTACTTAGATCAGTTTTACTTGACGCTACAGCTGAGGTGGGAGGCCTGTCCTGCGGGGGGAACTTACCATTCAGCAATGCTCCTGTGGATCCGAGACACTGAGGTCTCAATGTCAATTGGATGGTATCGTAATCCTCTCAGCTCCAGCGTTTCATCCAACGCTCCCACCACATACAACGCATCATGACGTTCTGACAGAGAGAGAAATTTGGTTCATCAGACACATTCTGAGTGCTGGACAATGTGGGGACCACGAGCGCAGGGTTCAGACTGCCTGCCATGTCACCTGGCTCCACCACTTACTGTCTGTAACTCTGGGCAAATCACTCAAGTCTCTGAGACAAGATAAAAACAAAAGGCTGCTCGAAGGATTAAGTGAGATAATCTATGTAACATCGTTTATATGATGATGCCTGTCACATTGTAAGTGCTAAAAAATTAGCTATTATTATTATTACTACTACTACTACAGATACTACTACTACTTACTACTACCACCACCGTGTACCAGGAATCGTGCCAAGTTCTGGGGGACAAAGACGCCCAAACACAATTCCTGCTCTGGACAGCTACTGCTACCGGGGGAGACAGACACCCGAACGGGCGTTCCATTATCATGTGGTAATAAGCCCAGTGACAGGAGTGTGCACGAGGCATTAGGGGAGAAGGGATACACCCCCAGCTCTGCTCGAAGGTTCAAAGGAGGCCTGGAAAAGCCAAAGCCAGGCTGAGCTGTTCCGAGTAAGTGGGAATTGGCCCAATGTCGTCTGGGAGAGGGGGAGGAGTGAGGACCTGAGACAGAGAAGATAGCGAACACGTGTCAGCGTGTCTAGGCACCGTCAAAGGGTCCAGATATGAGGAGCAGGATTACAGAATGTGGAAGAGCCTAGTTCTGGTCGGCAATGCAGCTGTAGTCTGGCTACGGCATGGCAGAAATTTTCTTCTTTTCTCTCCAAGATTTTATACACACACTGTATGTACAGAGCTACGTGGTTTGTGCCTATATAAATATTGCATTTTTAAGAAGAGAGATTATTTTGCTATATCTACTGAATGCAATATTCTCAGGAAAAAGCATATTTCTGAAAAATTCAGAAAAACAAATACTAGCAGCTGTTGGAGAGAGAAAGATGAGGAGGTCCAGCAGAGTTCCCCTCAACAGGAAAAGCTAGATCATAAAGACTCTTATAGCAAAACAAAAAGAGAAGCACAGTAGTTAATGACTTGCAGTGCTTTCTGTTTGCTAGGTGCTGTTACGGGCACCTAAATGCATCATGCAATTCAATCTCAGTCATTTGCACAAGGCAGGAAACACTGTATCTCCCATTTTCCAGGGAGGAAGCCAAAGGGTTCAGTGATAGCTCAAGGTCACACAGCACAATGGCAGAGATAGGCTCTCGTCTCTCTTTTCCAGTATGTTCCTGGCTCCCCATGAAATACGGAAAAACTATGGATGTTGGTTGGTATGGAACAGATGCAAGAAGCTAAGAAGAAATGTCGTGGCTCAATTCTGGCCTTTAAAGTCCAGTGAGGTATCTGTATCAGCTCTTGAAGTGCCTGATACATTTAGAATTGGGTGGGGTTTTTAAAAAATTTTTTATTGTTATTCAATTACAGTTGTGTGCCTTTTCTCCCCATCCCTCCACCCCACCCCAGCCGAACCCCCCTCCCTCCCCCAAGAATTGGGTGTTTTAAAACCACTATTCATGCCACTAGGAAGGCAGGCCGAAGGCAGATAGCAGTGAAGCCATGACAATGAACTGGGCAGAGGACGCCTGGGGGGCTGCTTATCCCGGAGCCTTGGAAGCAGTCTTCACTCCAACATGAGACACTGAGGGACAGAGGAGCGCTGTAACAGGGGGGCTCCTCTGCACTGACTCCCGGTCAGGGATTGGAGTGTTCCTCCTGCTCCAAAAATGGTATGTGGGAGTAGCAAGAACTAAAAGATGAACTATCTGTCCCAAGGGCTTGTTCCAGGGCTAGAGTCACCCCCAGGGCCGAGGGTCTGTGTTCTGCCAGGGCCATTCGCTCCTCCTTAGGCACACCTCTGTGACTGAGGCCACGCTGGCCCACACTTCAGGGGTGCCCTGGGTGCTTACCTCCTAGGTGCTCTTCGGGGGCAAAGTCTGACTTCAAATAAGTATGAATTCACAAATGGGTTCAAGAGTCATAGGAGGGGACAATTAAACACACACACTCCACGATCCAAAAGCAGGCTGCGGAAGGCCAGCCAGCGCTCCTGGTTGAAATGCAGAGCAGCACAGAGAGGAGGAGTTGGTGTGGGACGTACCTCCAGTGGCTGCTGTGAGCTCGGTCCGGCGAACAAAACCCAGGTATCCTGTCCGAGCCCAGAGCGTCTGAGCAGCATCCCCAAAGCTGAGGCGAGTGTTGAAATGATCAGCTTGAAGAGTCTCACTATCGTAGATGGTGTAATAGCCACTGGCCGTATGGGGACTGTTTACCCAAATCTACAAGAAAAGGTCACATTTCACCAGGAACATGTGCTGTGTATCAATTCGATTCTCTTGGGACACATGATTTTAATTTTTTAAACTCATTTTTATATCAACAGCCACAACACAACTGCAACAACAAAGGCAGCTGACTTTTCAAGTGTTCGCCAGTTGCTGAACAGTGCGATACGTACTTTATTTACATGCTTTAGTTTATCTCACGCATTCCTGACGTAGGTGACATGACGATACAGTTTGCACTGTTGTTATTCCCATCTTATAAAATGAAAGGACAAAGGCTGACTCGCCCAAAATGCAGACTCGGAGACTCACACCCAAGCCTGTGCGGCAGAGCCCATGCTCCTAACCGCCTGCCACACAGCCGCCCGGGCCACCTCTCAGCCTCTCCCAGAGTCCCGCAAAGGCTTCAAGGGATCATTTCTGTGCTTCTGAAACTAAGGGAAAGGCCCTCAAGGAAACGCTACAGGGCGTCTGAATTTACCATGCGAACAATGCAATAGCTAACAATGGTCAACAACACTAGTATTTATGAGAACCCGTTATATTAACAGGCACCATGCTATAAGGGAGACACAACCCCCCCCCCCGGAATTATCATCTGGATGGTGGGCCCCTTGTAGTACAGGCTTACCCTGCTAGGTGGGTGTTCTAGGAATCCATCTGTATCAGTGTGGCAGCTGGTATTGTTATGAGAGGCTGCATTTGGCTTCAGTGATTATTTTTTTTAACTGAAGACTCTTTCAAACATGTTTGCCCATTTCATGATGGGTGATTTACAAGTACACCTGCCCACCCTGTGCTGAGTGTTCAGCAGTTTTTGACTCAAAACAGCATGACCCCCATACCCTACCCTTCCTATTCACGTGATCTTGCCCCAAGTGACATTTTTCTTGCTTCCCTGGATGAAAAACGTCCTCAAAGGGAAATGTTTTGCCAATGTGGAAGAGGGGAAACAAGAAAACACCAGAAGCACTAAAAGGCATCAAAATCAATGAGTTCTAAAACTGTTTTGAGCCGTGGAAAAAATGTCTCAATGGGTGAATTGCATCAAATAGAGAGTACTTCGAAGGAGACTGAAGTTTAAACATGTAAGAATATGCAATTTTTTACAAATAAATTCCAGTTTTGGGGGGCGTTCCCCCCTCATATGTGCATTACAGATACAAGTATTAATGCATTTCATTGTCACACGATTCTACTAGGCAAGCACAATTATTGTTTATGGATGAGGAAACCGAGGCCCAGAGAGGCTAAGTAACTTGTCCAATATTGAGAAGGTGCCATGTGGCAGAGCCCAGGTTGCCCGGCTCCTGTACCTACAATACCCCTCCCAGTGAGCTATGGGAAGAAACATCAGTGTCCCTCAAAGATTGGGGAGAAGAAAAATTAAGACTTCAAAAACATTTTAATACTAATATAAATACATTTATAAATACTAATATAAATATATTAATACAAAAATTAAGTGCATCTTGGGATAGAATATAAAATTGCATGAATTTTAGAAATTAAGTATTTGTGGCTCCTTAAATAGGGGGGAAGAGGCAGGATTTGCCCAATTTCCTTTTCAGTTGAGGGGATGGCAGGGGACAAATCTGGGACTAGTTCTAGTCTGGGTGCCTCGGTCTCCTCTCCATCCTGGTTCAGTCTTCCCCTTCTGTCCGTTTCAGCCCCGTTTCTTTACAAAGAAAAACTAAAACTCTTTTAAAAGATGAAAATTCAGTGGGCGAGAAGCTAAACCTACATTTTCTCTGACTTCTGGGATATGAACCCTAAAGTTTTTCTCTGCTGACTTTTCACAGTAAAGGTGAAAACTATACATACCTCTCCAAGGTGAGAGTCTCCAACAGGCCCTTTGGTCTCGGGATTTACAATAACCACTTTTACTCCAGGTAAAATCTAAGAATCAAAGGGAAAACATGAAGACTCAGTTAAACCTACTGACCCCTAGGAAATGCAGCTACCCACTCTCCCCGCCGCTGGTGAAGCGCGGGAGAGACCAGAGGCGGGAGCTAACTGAGGCGGTGCTCACAGGACCATGCTCACTGGAGACCAGAGGTACTTTAAGATTCATCCTCAAAAATAAACCAGAGAACCAACTGCTCTGCCTTCCTTCAAAGGGATGAGAAACTGCTCTCCAGAATGATAACAGCTATGAATCTGTAGACTAATTCAACCATGTAACTGCCGTTTCTTACTCACTGGAGGGATGGCACTACAACCCCTTAAAGCAGAAAGGGCAGCAGCAGGAAGGAACTGCCTGAGACTCCACCCCAGTCTCCAGTGAGTGCCAGAGTTAGGGGAAGCTGAAGAGCAAGAGGGGAAGTTCTGGAAGAGGACAGAAAAGACAACCAGTGCCCAGGATCCCCCTCAGGAGGGAGAGAGAAGAAACAGGTGCTGGCTGAGGCAGATGAAGACTTGACACAATGATAAGACCCACCCAAGCCCACCTGGAGGAGCTTAAACAGAAGGGTGAAACTGGAGTAAGCTCCCCCTGGGGTGGATCCATCACTGGGTAAGTTTACTCCCTTTTCTCTTCCCAATTTTCTCCTCTGCATTTCACAATTATTAGAAGGGATTCTGAGGTATCACCACAATCTCTTCAAAGGGGTAAGAAATTTGAAAGCTTATGCTGATGTTCCATTACCCTCAGTAAATCGTTCAAAACTGCTATAGACTGAATGTTCCCAGTTAGGACTGGGAAACCTGACCCCCAGTGTGACGGATGGCATCAGGAGGCAGGACTCTGAGAGATGACTAAATCAGGAGGGCAGGGCCTTCACAAAAGGGATTGGTGCCCTTATAAAAGAGGCCCAGAGATTTCCCTCGCTTCTTTCGCCACACGAGGACACAGCAACAGGATGGCCATCTATGAGCCCGAAATCCCTCGCCAGCATCTAATCTGCTGGTGCCTTGATCTTGGACTTCCCAGCCTCTACAACTGCAACTGTGAGAAATGTTTCTGTTGTTAATAAGCCATCCTGTCTCCGGCATTCTGTTATAGCAGCCCACATAAACTAACAATAATTAAATCTCTCTTTGAACACTTTAAAGCCCCATTCTAATCTAAGAAATCTTATCCCCATAGATAATTGCTCTTGAATATTTTTAATCCCTTCTCCATTTTGATTTCTTTTGAACTATAAATAAATAATGTGTATGTCTTCCCTGACCTTAAACCACACCCCTCCCCATCTGCTACCCTATTTTTTTCCTTGTAACATTTACAAAGATAGAACTGGCTCTTTTTAAGTGTTGCTCATCTCTCCACCTTGCATATAATGAACATTAAATTCTGCTAGTTTGTCAAATAAGAATAACATGCCACTCATGTTAAAAAAAATCTATGGAATTAAGAAAGTTCAAATTAAGTATTCTTATCTATGTACCCATATGAATTTAAAAACATTGGTTCAGTTGAAATGTTGAATTATCTCCAGGTTTCAATTAAGTCTTGCCCCGGGTACTACCATATTATATGACTTCAGGTTTCTTTAAAATGAACTATTTCTCCACATAGACTATCTTCCCAATGGTCAAAACAAATTACCTTTCCAGACTCTGAGAGGAGCAAACTCTGGGGGGCACCCCGTTCCACAAGACGAACCCTGCAGAAAAACAGTATTTACTACATATAAGCTTTTAAAAAAATGACCGGACCATGTCTACTGCAGCTATACGCTGCCTTCCCAAGACCGCTAATTTGTCTCTCCTTTTTATGCTAGCGTAAGTTTCTCAAAGTCGTTATTACTGACATTTTGGGTCAGATAATGTTTTGTTACAATGTTTTGTGTGGGGCTGTCCTGTGCCCTGGAGGATGTTTAGCAATATCCCAGGCCTCTGCCCACTAGGTGTCAGTAGCCACCTGTTTGTTGTGACAACGAAACCTCTCCAGACACTGTCAAACGCCCTCGCCCTCAGGAGGCTGAGAGCTACGGTTCCGGAGAGATACTTGTATGGGCTGGGCCAGTGAACACAGCGGGACTTGGGAAAGGGTCGCAGAGCCCCGGGGCCAGGTGCTCACACTGGGACACAGCTAAAATTCCCTTATAAGCTGATGAGGAAGAAGGTTTTTCCCCCTGGGGTTTAGATAAAGTGTTGTTTCAAAAACCCTACTCTGCTTGATTTATCTGGTCTGTCTCGTCTTTTATTTTTAAACGTTCAGAGGAGTATATCCATTTTTTTTAAGACTTTATTTATTTTTAGAGAGAGGGGAAGGGAGGGAGAAAGGGAGAGAAACATTGATAATTGGTTGCCTCTCAACTCTAACAGGGAATGAGCACAATAAATCTACTGTACCTGTCATGCCTTAATGATTTCAGATCTACATACACAGTAGTTGGATCAGGCCCTGAGGTTCCCTAAAGAAAAAAAAAATCAATGCATTATTTAAAATTTAAATGACTCTATTTCCACATTTCATATTTTCAAATCAAGAAATAGATCATTTAGCCATGTACAAGGAAAGTCCAAACTCTACTGTGAAAGCTCACCCTCTCTTCAACCAGATGAGGCAGCGTGCAGTCAACACCTGAAAGAGACTTGCGGCCTGGCTTTATCCTCCCGTTTCTTTCTTTTCTTCCCTCGGGAGGGTGGGCCAGGGGCCTTCCCACAGAGACTAGTGAAGCACTAACAGTTTACTAGGCTGAGGAGGGTCCTCATCCCTGGGCTCAAAGCAAGGACAAGACAGGTCAGCATCCATGGGGTTTTCAAAATTAACACTGGCCCAAACGGACGACAGGGGACCCACAACTGGGGTCCAAGACTGAAGCATCATGGTGCTACTTAAAAGTCACTTGACTGTGGTCACAGGAGACCTGAAAGTACCCACCATGTACGCCACCTTCTTTTCCTCTCACTCTTGCCCATGCCTGTATTTCCCTCACTAGTCTCCAAGCTACATGAAATCGGACTCAGTTCTTCTCTGGTCTTTCCCCACCAGGAACAACAGGGCAGAGTTGCCATCTGCCTGGAGAAAAGAATACAGGCTTATTTGTGCTTCCTTTGCAAAGGAGCAATAAATGTGAGGACCAGAAAAGCAGAAGGTGAGATATAAATAAAATTCAAACAGGACAAAGACATCTCCACTAGTCATTGTTACGGACCATAAAGCTACTACTAAGAGTAAACATTTACAGGGGTGCCCAAATGCCAGAAAAAACTCCAAGCGTGTAGCACCTAGTGACTCAGTGATTCTACGGAACCATGTATAAGATGATGCTATCATCTTCATCTTAGAGATGAGCAAACGCAGGCACAGCGAAGTCCAAAGAGAAAGCCCACAACCCCGCAGTGCCAGGCAATGTCTCCAAGGCCTCCGCTCCAGAGCACCACACGTTCCCCTCCATTTGTTCCCACGCACCAGTTCACGACAGTCACCTGTAAACATATTGCTACATTGACTCTTGATCCAAAAGTGGTGCTGACAGCCCGCGGAGACAGACCGATGTCTTTAAAGAGTTTGGAAAAGGACTGTTGGAGGGCGATGCGGGGCCGCTCCTCGGCCACCACCACGCACGTCCGGATGCAGGAGAGGTTGATTCCTCTGGTCTGTAAGACACCAAGCACGTGAGCTGAAGTTAGCAGGGTCACAAAAGAACTGAACAGGCAGGGCCACTGCTGTATCTCTTAGGTCAGGAAAAGCCAAGGAACTATGTATTTTTACCTCAGGCACCCAGAAAATATGTAAGTTTTCTAAAAGTTCCAAGGCATTCCACTAAAGTCATTCCCACTGGTAAATGTGCTCATTCTCTATTTCTTTTCTCTTTCATCTAAAAATCTTAGGTTCCGCAGCAATCCATTTTTATCCCTCCCCATTTCTGTACCTTATATTTCTCCCTATGTCCAATTGGAGAGACGGGACTAAGAGGACAAGAAATCTAGCACCCTGGAGATCATATCTCTCATCTCTTCCTCTCCTTCTTAAGGTCGGGTTTCTCTGTTAAAGAGAGCTCAGTGCCTCCTGACTCTCCATATGCCAATCTCATGTGCGATCACTGGAGACACACATGCAGGAGCTGCCCCTTTGCGTCTGGGCGGTCCCCGATCTCTAACATGCTGAGGCTGCAAACTCTACCCGGAAAAGTCCTGCTGGAGGTAACAGTTCCCTTTCATCTTTATAGAAAGTCGTTCCCATTCAGCCTCCCAACCAGTTTCACCTTCTTCTCCACAAATTAAGACTCCGATTAAACTCTGACAGAGTGCAGTAAATCAGAAAGTGGAAGAGATAAACTTCCTGAGGTTTACAAAACACCTGACTGCCTAGTAGAAGCCAAGCAGACACATCTGTCAATCCCTCCTTAGGGTCGTACCCGGCCCATTTCTTTAAAACCTCTCAGGACTGGCGACTTGTTGCAGCGGCCTCTTACCTTTAGCACCTCCACTTGGTTTCCAAGCCCTTTGGTGCAGAGTTCCATTACTGAATAGGAGCAGAACGTATCCCTTATTTTGTACTGGTTGACAGTGGAAAGCCAGAGGAAAAGGTTGTTTTCTAACTCCATAGGAGGGATTAAGATGGACTGGTGACCTGAATAGACACTGCAATGAAAAAAGACAAGAGCTGACCTCAAATCCTCCTAGGTGTCTTGATGTTTTAGATCACCATCAATTCAACAAATATTTACTAAGCATGGAGGGCAGTGTAGGGTCAAACTACATATAAAGGTCTAAGAATCAGCCTTGTTCATATGCAACTCACAAGACACATAACTATAAAATAAAGCAGACTGTGGTAGGTACAGTAACTGAGATGGGAATAAAGGACAGCAAGATCACAGAATAAAGGGCAAGTCATTCAAACTGGGAAAGGTTGGGTTGGGGGTGTTTTGATGTGTAGGTGACACTTGAGCTGCAGCCTGAAGAACGAGCAGGAACTTGACAGGGGCTGGAGGAAGCGAGGAAGGTGATGAGAGTATTCCACGCAGAGGGACAGCATATGCAAACGCAGAGGTACAAAATTCCATGGTGTGTTTAAGGTTGACAGAAATCGTATCCAGTGTGAAATACTACAGCCCAGGATGCATGGGGGAGTGGTGAGAAGTGAGGCCAGACGGGCTGGGGTCAAACTGTGAAAGGGCTTAACTATCGTATGAAAGCTTTAGACTTCACCCAGCAGGCAGTCACTGCAGCTTTACGTTGGGACAAAACTAGAAATATGGAGGAGGGACTGGAGACACGAGACACTGAAGGCTGAAAGACACTTAGGAGAAACTGTAATAGTCTAGGTGAGAGATGATGAGGGCTGGAATCCCGACAGCGCAGCGGGGATAAAAAGGAAGGAACGGCCCTGGTTGGTGTGGCTCAGTACACTGCGTGTCGGCCTGCGGACCACAGGGTCGAGGGTTTGATTCCCAGTCAGGGCACGTGCCTGGGCTAAGGGCCAGGTCCCCAGTAAGGGGCGCGTGAGAGGTAACCACATATTGACGTTTCTCTCCCTCTCTTTTTCCCTCCCTCCTCCTCTTTCTAAAAATAAATAAAATCTTTAAAAAAAAAGAAAAAAGGGAAGGAACGGCGGAGTCACGTATCATACATTTAGTCTACAGCCATGAATTCTCAACTTCCTAAACCTGAGCATAGATCAGAATCACCAGGAGGCCAAGAATCCTGTATTTAAAAAACACTGGCCATTCTCAAGGGTATAGAGATATTACCAAACCTAGTTATTTGTTCATTAAACCCACTTTGGAGCAACACCCTGAGTTTATAATTAATTAAATTGTAATTTATGTTGATTAAAGAAATAAAAAATAATTTTAAATGATGGATCATGGTCTCCACCTTTGGAGCTCTAAGTTACTAAGTCTGGGAAAGGCCCATCATGATTTTTAGATCCCTCGGTGATTCCCCGGTGTAGACAGATTTAGGAACAGCTGAGCCAAAGGACGTGACATTTGGCTGGATGCAAGACATAAAGATACAGAGGCTGATGGTAAGGCCCGAGCTCCTTGTCTGGGCCCCAAAGTGAATGACCCCATCCTAACAAAGATGGGGACACAGAAGGGGATGGTGAGTTCCACATGTTTATGAAGGATTCATGGAGATGTCCACGCAGGAGGTGAAAATGTAGGTCGGAGATAAGGTTCTCTGGGTGGATAGTGGAAGGAGTGGTAACATGCTTTCCACAAGAAACAATCTGGCCAGGGCGGGCGTGCTGCTTTCCAGCAACATGCTGTCACCCCACCCCATTATATTCCTTCCTGTCAAGACTAGGGGGTGCGTTCTGGCTGTCAAAGCATGACATATTTTACCCACGAATCATCTCTACTTGGCTCTACCACTAAAATGAGGATTACAGGATGGTGCAGAGAGCAGGTAATAAGATCACCGATCTTTTGTATGAGGCAAAAAACTACAGAAAAGGAAAAACGGGAATACAAACACAACTAAACCAACATCAGAGATACATTAGGTGCAGAAATTCTGGGAAAAAAATCAGCATTTTATTTAAACTCCCAAATTAAAGGAGTGAAAGGAAGGATGAGTTGGTTAGAGCTCCCATAGACATCCCCACCTTTGCTTTTCCATTCTCACCTGCAGAGACACCAGAGTGCAAAGCCAAGTCCACAGTAGGGGTCGAGGCAGATGGCGATCTGCCGAGATGAATACAACTCACACTGGAGCTTGATGGCTCTGCAGAGAGCGTTGACTGCGGAGTGGGACATCTGGAAAGGAAGGAACAAGGAACAGGATGGAACAGGCATCCCGCAGGCGGAAAAACAGCTCCAACGATAGTTTTGTGAAGCTTCAAGGGCCTCAAACTCTTCAAATTGATGTATAGTTTCCATTGGCTCAAAAAGCTTAATCTAGGTCTAACTTAAGGTAACAAATGTCAATACTAAATTTTATAAAATATGAATCTGTAATTCCATACCCTCTGTAACTCTTATTATCTGTTAGCTTCTATGCTAGGTTCAGAACATGGCATAACACAAATTCCTTGGGATAACTTATTCCGGAAGAGCCAATGCTTTTATTTAAATATAGCAGGGACCCTTGATCCTCCGCCTACTGGTCTCTGGTACAACCAGCTGGCCTCTACATCTGAAGTCCCTGGGGCAGTGGTCATCTCTATTTTTTGCAGGCCTGGCATTTTCCCAGCATCCAGTGAGTGAGTAAATATACCCAGACTACTCTACCTTCACTCCTGTAAGCATGCCTGTTGTAGAGACACTAAAATCAAGATACGCCAACATCTCAGGAGTGGGTGGTTTATACAGCTGAGGCAACCTTTTCCTGGGTAAATCATCTGCAAGGAAAAGAAAAAATCTGATGTCAATCAGATATGCTGGAACATGAAAATCATTGCTTTAACTGGTTTTCTGTGTCCTTGCTATGGCCGAATTTAGCTTCTGGAATTTGCTAAAGCTTAGGCTTCTCATATTTAACCAAGCAGCTTACATATGTCACTCTAAGACGTGGGCTGGAGTTAAGGACAACGCTAGATAATATGAACAAGTCTATGTCAGACATATGTATTTACTAGGTTAATGAAAGGTATCATAACATAGTAGTTGAAAAATAAGGAGGCAGACTGCTGATGTTTAAATCCCACCTCTGCCATTTTTCAGTGAGGTGACCTTTAAGTTATTTAACCTCTTTGCATCTGTTTCCTTATGTCTAAGATGGTAATAATAACCTTCCCTAATAGAATTGCTGGGAAGTTAACACACACAAAGCAATTTGAAAAAACTGACTAAATGCTCAAAAAGCTTATTATTATCATGAGGGTTTCAAGTTAAAGTTCATTATTTACAATTTGGAGCATGTTATATTAACCCTGGACTGCTTTAAAAGGTATTTTCCTCCAAGTTCACATAGCAGGTTTATAAAAAAAAGATCTACCTAATTATTTTTAGAGATTGAGAAAGGGAGAGAGAATAAAAGAGAAACATCAATGTGTGGTTGACTCTAACGTGGCCCCCACTGGGGACCTGGCCTGCAATCCAGGCATGTGCCCTGACTGGGAATCGAACCAGCGACCCTTTGATTCGCGGGCTGGCACTCAATCCACTCAACCATACTAGCTAGGGCCCCAGCAGATTTTTAAGAATGATGATTTTATTTACATACTTCTCACTTTCCCTCCAAATTTGTTTTGTAAATTTGTCAAAACCAAAGGCATCAAGGATACCTCTGGCCCCAACTATGCCTTTTCAATGGCTCCTTTGGGTTTCTGGATCAAGAAACAATTCTGACTCTGACTTTTATATTTGTCTATTACTGGGTGCACCCACCTCTGGCCAAACCAAAGGCTTTCTCTATCACCTTCAACCCACCTTTGTGTAGGGCAGGGTCATTCATGTACCTACAGAAACCTTCCTGGTGTCTGCATCACTGTCCATATTTCAGGGCTTCCTGAAACGTGAATGAGCCCAATAACCAGAGTACATCTATCTGTATCATTAACACCAACACAATCCATTTGTGCTATTTATTATAAACGACTGTGCTTATGTCCTTAAGTAACAAATGCAAAAAAAATCTAGTTCAGCACCTGGCACACAAAAGCCACAAGTACATGTCCTTCCCTGCGTTTAAGCCCATATAAGTGTTCATGAGGCGAACACGACATAGTACATACTGAAATCAAATCAGGAAGGAAATGAATGGCTAAGAGGCTGGGAAGGGAGCCAAACTGGGTTTGAATGTCAGTGCTACCACTTAACCTCCCTGCGCCTCAGTTTTCTTACCTGTAAAATGAGGATAAAATCTGCACCAATCTAATAGGGTTGGTGCAAAGATAAAATTAGCATATTTAGATGTCTGACACACAGAAAGGGCTCAATTAAAGATATTATGATTATGTGTGAGATGCTTTACATGTCATTTTAATATTTACAACACCATAAAGTAGTTATTACAACCCCTATTATAAACCAGTTTTGCCCAAGTTATTGGGGATATTCAGAGAACAGAGTATTAGGATTCAAACCCCATCTGCCTGACTCCGTAACTCACACTCTCCGCTGCACCATTCTCCAGGTAGCCCTAGGTCTTACTTCCTTCTTTAGTAGAAACACCATCTAAAATTCATGCAATCTTTATGGTTTTCAAAGAACTTTATCATTCATATCATACTGTACTGGATATTCTCAATATATATGTGAGTCAGGTAAGGGTAGGCAGTGTTTTAGAAAGGGCTAATCTCAGACGAGGTTAAGTACTAAAGCTCAAACTAGAACCAGGTATTCTGACTCCTAGTCTAGTGCTGTTTCTACTGTATCACATCTGGATACAGACTATCAGGTCTTCTCAGTGTTTTACATGGCCCTACACGTGCATGGTCATATCCAGCATAAAAATCTAACCATCGTTTCATGATGCCAAGAATAACAGCAAGACACTTTTTTGTTTCTAGAGTCCTTAGCATATTGTGATCTGCTTTTTTGGAACTGGCTGCGGCAGCATCTGGCCTTTTGGTAATAATGTGAGATGACTGGGTATTAAGTTTGGCCTCTATCTTGGCAGAGGGAATATTTTGTGACGTAAGAGCTACATAATATTTTTGGCATAAGAATCTAGGAAGTAAATGCTGTTGTTCCTTCAACTCTGGAGAGTCTCCCCTTCACCTGTGTCAATGATGGTTGGCCAGGTTTTCACATCCACAGCTGCTGCAGCCTCTCGGGACTTCAGTAACCTCATTAGCGTCTGTGTGGTGAGAATGCAGGCGGCTTTGCTGACCTAGAAAACAAATGAACAGAAATGAGCACCAGGAGGATTAGCCCCCATGTAGCACCAGAGGCTGCTGCTA
The DNA here is from genome assembly GCF_022682495.2 of Desmodus rotundus. Lineage (NCBI taxonomy): Eukaryota > Metazoa > Chordata > Mammalia > Chiroptera > Phyllostomidae > Desmodus > Desmodus rotundus. Next base: position 153,289,681 of record NC_071389.1, read on the forward strand.
AAAGCAACTCGCACACCACACTGGACAGGGCAGTGTTAGTTTTTCAAAGGACACACACAGGACAATGGGGGTCAGTGGTTCTTCTTACATTTGTCCTTCTGGTAATCTGTAACACTTAATCGCCTCAGAATGATGGAACTGTTCAGGACACAAGCTTTATTTACAACAGGGATTCTCAAATACCCCACGGCTTTAAGCTCAGTATGCAGCCTATGATCTTTTGGTTTCATGAAAACCAAAATAAAATAAAAACATGAATTTTGTAGTGCTCAAGAAATGAGAAAAGTCAGACGATCATCTCTGAAGGAACTGGTGTTTGCAGCAGTTTAGTGAATGGCTGGTACAAGTAAGGAGACCTCGAGCATTTGCTGAATGTGAGGCACTCTGCGCTTTCACAGAAACCGAGCTTTCCCTCCCGCTCATCCACACACAGAACACAAAACGCCTGACCTCCCCGTAAACGCTGCCAATGGAAGGAAACCTCCCTCCCTGCCGCTCTGGCCCACCTTGCCAGAGCGCGACAAGGGCATTTTGCTGAATTGAACTCTGTAATGAAATCAGCTATGGTGAACATGGTTTTCATGCTGTAGGCTCCAGTTGCTGACAGAGCAGCAGTTCTTAAAAGAAATAAATGTTACATAAATTGGAATTTTGTAACTCTTTGCCTGAAAGGACATCAGGATAATAGACTTATTAACATAAAGAGGTTTATTTTCATCAATTCTCATGTCCTATGCAAACTGTCACTTCCAGAGCAAGATCTGGACACCTTTTAGCACTATACTGAATAGTATATGCACTGAATTTATAAAATTTACCAAAATAAAAGTGACTTGACAGTGGGGAGAATTCAGTTTGGCATGTAAAACTACCTTGGTTATTGTATAAAAAAAATTAGAACATTTTTTTAAAAGGGGGGAAAAGAAGTTTTATGGAGAATTATTATGACAGCTTCAGCTCTTTAATGGTCACATTAAATGTACACAATCCTGTATCTCAGCAATAACTACTTTCCAATGTTCCTTCACTGAATAATGCTATTCACTTTGGTCAGATTAAGGAAAAACAGGCAGTTTTCAGGAGACAGATTTGACTTCCGGACTGAACAGGACTGGAAAATTAGTAAGGCTCCATCGCTGTCTGAATCTGCATGTTACGAAATGAGGACGAGATATACTTGGTACTTACATCGACAATCATGCGGACTGTGGGCAATGTGGCAGTAAGGTTCTGAGCGTGAGGAGGCCGGACAGTCACAGGTATGCACCCCGCGTACAGGCAGCCATAGAATGCGGCAATTAACTCGACGCCTGCAAGACAGAGTCGCTTAGCTGCCACGCACTGCAAAGCTAAAACACAGGTCTTCCCAAACCAGTTTATTCAACCATGTGCCAAAAGGGTTATTTAGACCATAATGTAACAGAGACACTAACAGAAGAAATTTTTAAAATTAAGAATAGAAGGGAAAGGAGGAAGCATTGAAAACAACTTTAAAAAAATCGAGAGAGAAGCCAAAAATCAGTAAGAAGGAAGTCAAAAGTGAAGAAAACTCTTGAAAGATACCTGAAGAAGGTATTTTTATAGCATTTCTTGATGTCACTCAGGAGAATTAACTGCGGAAATTTGGGATGTTAAACTTGGTAAATAAAATAATGGGGAAAGGACAGATTAGGAACACCTGAGCTTTCTCTAAATATGTAGAAGGCCACTATGCGGGGGTGGGGGGGCCTGAAAAACCCCAGAATTTATTTATAAAAAATTGTGCATTTATTCTTACACACTCTCCATTTGATGCACTACATCTATACGAGGATGTGTTGTCCACTGCTCAATACAGTTTTAGAACTTGTCAGTTTTGATGCCTTTTAGCGCATCTGCCATTTTTTGTTTCTCCTCTTCCACACCAGCAAAACATTTCCCTTTGAGGACTCTTTTCATCCAGGGAAACAAACAAAAAAAAAGTCACAATATCGATGAATAGAGAGGGTGGGGTACAGGGGTCATGCTGTTTTTTGTCAAAACTGCCGAACACTCAGCAGTGTGGGCAGGTATGTTCGTAAATCACCCATTATGAAATGGGCAAATGTGTTGAACGAGCCTTCAAAAAAAATTCACCAAAGCCAAATTCAAACGCAGCCTCTCACAACAATGCCAGCTAGTACAGTGACACAGGTGGGTTCCTAGAACACTCACCTGGGGGGTGGGGGGGAGGGGAGGCTGTACTACTAGGGGTCCACCCTCCAGAAGATAATTTCATTTTGGGGGGTGTCCCCCGTCATACGTGAAGAGTGATTAGATCTCTAACACGAAGCTCCATCAGTGGGTACAAGTGTTAGGGAGGCACAGTGTGTCTCAATATAAAGACGACGACATAACTGGGACTTGGTGGGTGGCCCCCTCAGGAAGAGTACTGCTCCATCATCATGTCATCAACTGGTAGACAGAAGACAGTGTCACAGGAACACCACAGGAGGGGTTCCTTTACCAGATGGCCTTCTAAGAAACTTAAAAAAAAATCCTCATCTGGGGACATTACTTTTTTCATTGCTTTTAAAGAGAGAGGAAAGGGCTGGGGGAGAAAAAACAGAAAGAGAGCGAGAGGGAGAGAGAGACGTCGACTGGTTGCCTCCCATATGCACCCCGACCAGCAATCAAACCCGCAGCCTTTGGTGCACAGGACAACACCCAACCAACCAAGCCACACCAGCCGGGGCCTCAGGACGCTTAGTGTCAGTGTAAATAAAACAACACAGCAGTCACAGAGCAAAGTGAAATGAGCAGTATGAAAGACCAAAGAAGGCTGGATATCTGAGTGGGTTAGGTGGCAGAAGAATAAAGACAGGAACAACTCAAATATTTCACCTAGAATTTTGAATATTTACATCAAACTGTCATCAAATAATTCTGAGCCCCTCTTACTGTGAAGACAAGGGTGTTAAATTAAATTAGAGTATGGAAGATGAAAGAAGCAATAATCGAGGAATACTACACATCAATCACGATATGAAGAATTTTAAAGTCGAAAGAGTTCATGGACAACTTTCTTTTGGAAACTGGGTAAAATGGTCCCATTCCTGAACACTCCTAGAACCAAAGCATCTCATTCATGGGAAGCCTTCATTCATTTGGTATTTACCACAGGCTAGGCACTATGCTTAGTTGATGGAGATACAAGAGTGAGTACAACAGACCGGGTCCAGATGAACCACCATGCCGCACAACTCCAGGGGTGAGGCTTGCTTTGCACCCTAGCCTGTGTGCAGGGTCCTTCCGGCGTCTGGATGTGCACAGCCTATGTGGTCATACATGGTGGCCCTGAGTTCCTGTCCTCTTACCGTGTATAGTCTAGTAATAGAACGTAAGTCCAGTCTACCAACTCAGCACTTACCAGGTGGATAGAGCAACACCACGTTGTCACCTGCATTTAGATGTCCCTTATCACCAAGAACTGATGCAATCCTTTCTGCTCGCTTATGAAGCTGAAGGCAGCTTGCTGTGCACACAGTAGTGCCCTTTAAACAGGAGGAAGTAGAGCCCATTAAGAAAGTAAGGCAGAAACAACTATAGTCAATTTGGCATTATATAATACCTGAAAGGCTTATCCCTTAGTACATTATTTTTAGCTAGTTATCAATTCCAGTGAAAACTCCCTTACTGCCAAAAGACACGTGTGATATTCCTTTTTTCAAAGGTACTTAGGGAATATCAACATTAATTTACATCAAACATATGTACTTATAGTCTTTCTTACTTAAAATAGCTTTAAAAATACACAGGGATTTAAAAAAATTTAAATGAGGAAATAAGAGTAAAGGGAAAATAAAGGCAATAAAAGTAGGGTGAGGGCAGGAGTGAGGCTAGGACAAATAACGCTGGTCATGTGGTCACGTGCCTTTGCTGGGCATTAAGCACGTATTTGGCTCTGACAGCAAAGATGTAAATAAAACAGTAATAATTGCTGATAGTCTGATAATAATAAAGACTAGCAGATTAGAAAGTGGCCAACTATACCTGATCCTGAGAATAATTTCTCCTGTGGGTCTTCATAAATACCCTTATTATCAATTCAAGTTTCACTGAGCTGTTTTTTTTTTTTAACTGATTTGAGAGAGAGAAAGGGGGAGGGAGGTGGATGGAAGGAAAGAGAGACAGACAGACAGACATCGATTTGTTGTTCCACTTATCTATGCATTCATTGGTTTATTCATGTATGTGCCCCTACCGGGGACTGAATCCACAACCTTGGTGTATTGGGACGATGCTCAAACCAACTGAGCAACCCAGCTAGGGCTGAGCTGGGCTTTTATAACCCCTTTTCCCTTGTAAAAATTTTTTACACATGGGAAAGTGCATAAAATATAAATGTATAGCTTATTTTAAAAAGCTGTAAAGCAAGCATCTGTGGAAGAACCAGCACGAGGGGAGAAAAGCCCACTGCCAACAACTGAAAAGCACCCCCATGAGCCGCCCCCAGGCCGGCCTGCTCTTCCCTCCATAGGAATCACTATCTTGCCTTTTTAATGTTAACTGCTGTTCATAAATCACTCATGAAGCTTTGAATTTAATATAAAGGGAATTGTACTGTTCACACTTTTGTGCTTTGCTTCTTTCTCTCATATTATCTCAAGAGACTTCTGGGCTGGAGGCCTATGTGTAGTTCACTCATTTCTGTTGCTGTGCATGTAGCTGTATGAACACACAACCAGTTTTTCATCCATTCTACTGCTGACAGACTTCATTCTTGTACAATATCCTGGTGCATAATACACAAGCTTTGGTCAGCTACAGACCTAGAGGTGGAAATGCTGGGTCACTGTTTATGCCCATCTTCCATGCAGTGGATAATGCCAAAGTGTTCTTTGCTGTGCCAATACCACATGGTCTTAATCCCCGTGACTGTATATCTAAAAAAATCTCATGATGAAAAAAGTTTTACTACACAGTTTCTTTTAAAAATAGGTTTTTAATTTCAGTCATATAAAATAGAACATGTTCCATATAGAAAATTTGGAGAATATAAACATATAAGATGTAACCACTATTAATTATTTTGGTATATATTTTCCTGTTAAAAAAAATCTATTGTATACAAATTCACAAGCAACATTTAAAAACAGTATCGTATCATACTATCTTCCAAAGGCAGTACCTCAGCTAAGAATGAGGGCTCTGGAGACAATTTGTGTTCAACTGAAAGAGCTACTTTCCTGCCCTTCTACTTGCGAACCACCCTGTGACCTGCGGCAAGTTATTTTATGTCTCTCTGCCCCAGTTTCCTCAACCTCGAAATGAACAATGAAATACAAAGTGCCTAGAACAGGGTCTTCAATAAGTACTCAATTATTATTAAAGTTTATATCCAATTTTTTTCTATTTACACATTATGAATATTTTTTGGGTCATCAAATTTTTCTTCAGTAATATTGTTTTGAATTGCTATGTAGTATTTCATGTTTATATACCATAATTTATTTAGTTAATTGTCTATCTGTTGGACATTAGGGTTTTAACACTAAAATAAACATCCCTTTGGCAAAAGTTGGGTTAAATTCGTAAGACCATTTCTTACATTCTTTTTTTTTGGTCCATGGTAAATAAAAAACAAATTTCTAGACATGAGGGAACAATGCTATATGGTTATTAAACTTTCTGATAGACTGGCCCAATCCAGGGTAAAATGTTAGAATATACAGAAAAATAAATGAACTACATGTCCTTTAGCCATCCATATATATATTACTTCTCTAACCAAAAAACAAATTTAAACTAATACTCACTAACAAATATCTGGGCTACGAATTTCACAAGGCCATAACTTTAACTGTAGCTAGGCTGGGAAGTGGAATGCGAAGATGGATTGGCATCTTACTGAAACGGAAGGGTCCAAATGAATCATACGCTTGAAGAGAAGACCACTACATGTAAAGGTGGAGCAAAGATGTCCCAAAGTTTGCACGATACAGCAGTAATTCTTAAGGTTTTTAATGACTTTTCATTAAGATGCATAGCATACTTTTCTCATTAAGTTCTATCATTGACATAAATTCTCAAAAGGGTGTGTGTGTGTGTGTGTGTGTGTGTGTGAGAGAGAGAGAGAGAGAGAGAGAGAGAGAGAGAAATATATCAGAATATTGGGGGGGGGCGGGGCAGACCCCCCCATGGGTGGGAAATACTGTTACATGCCATGGTCACAGTACTTTTAGCCTCCGACTCAGCCACTAAAACAAACATCTCAGCAGACTCCCACAGAATGCCTAACTTAAAAAAAACCATGTTCTGGTGAACCATGATTAGAAAGTGATAGTTAAATGCACTCTTAAAGATTTTTCAACTTGCTTTTTATCTATTAGCAATAAATCATTTAAGTGTGTACCAACAATAACTCCAGTTTTTAAATTGTTGATCTAGCCCTGACTTGGCAGCTCAGTTGGTTAGAGAATTGTCCTGATGTGCCAAGGTTGTGGGTTTAATCCCTGGTCAGGGCACATACAAAAATCAACCAATGAATGCATAAATGAGTGGAACGACAAATTGGTGTTTCTCTCTCTCTCCTTACTCATTCTTCTCTCTAAAATAAAAAATAAACAAATAAGTAAATAAAAGAAAGGTTAATCCAAAGCCACTTTCTTCCTGGAAGAAAGCAAAGAATTAAGTCAAACTAGGTAAAAAATTACGTGACATAATGAATTCTATCCATCTGTAGATCTATGTAATTGCACTGTTGGCTCCCCCATTCCCAGTGGAACTAAATAGAGATGACTCGATGGTAACACAAGAAGAGACTACGCTAAATAGCACTGCAGGCAGTCTCATTTCAACCTGGAATAATTGCCCTATTTCCAATTTATCCTCACACGTCAAAGCAATGAGAAAGCAGTGACTCCTTCCTCAGGAGTTGCCAACAGAAATTGTCTGATGAGAGAGAGAGAGATCAGGAGTGTCTAAGATACTCGCACAACATTCAGCTGATTTGATATACAACTGAGTTTTTCATACCTTTGCGTTTAATAGCATGAAAAGTACATGGTCAGGAGTTGCCTGGGCTCGCCACTGTAGTATCTCTGCCAGAAACTGGTGCTGAAGTCACAAAGCAGAAAGAATGAATCAGGGTTGGCAACTTTTAAAAAGTTGGATAACACATCTTCCAGCTGCTACATGAAGTTTAAGTTCTGTCCTTGACTTATTTGTAAAGATCGACACTTCTGGAACACTTACCTTCCTTACCAAATCATTCTCTTCAATTTGCCCGAGATCCCTTCCTGCAGCTTGTGCTATCCGCTTTCCAGCAACCAGGTTCCCAACCATCACAGAAGCAGGGCCTACACCTGTAAGTAAAGGCAAAATTCAACTCTCTGGAGATGGTAATTCAAGCTATATACCTGAAAGTGTTTTCAGATTGACCAAAACTGGTTCAAATGGACTGAGCATTCTTCTAGGCACCAGGAACACAGAAGCAAACAAGACAAAGGGTTTGAATTCCAGTGGGGAAAAGCAACCAATAAGCACAGACACATATAAATACAAAAAAAAGTAGGACCACAGGAAAGATGGAAAATGGGAGGTGGAGGGGAGCAGATGGGTTCCTATGGCTTGGGTATAGGGAAGTTTTCACTGTGAGGAGGTTGGTTACATCTGCTCCAATCATAATACAACCCCAAAAGTGAGCTTAACCGTGGTCCAGGAAGAAATCTGCTTTCTGCAACGACTGAGAGTAAGCTCATCAAAAGAGTGAGAATTGCTTTATTAAAAGTGAATAATGACACCCAGATTGTAGGACATTCTGTAAGACAACTGGCTGGACTCTTCAAAAGCATCCATGTCTTGAAGACAAAATAAGGCTGGGAGCTTCTAAATTAAAGGACATGTCAGCCAAATGGAAATCATGATCTTAACTGGATACTAACTTTTGAAAAAATCATCTATAACAAACAAGTGGACAAATATGAAGATGGCCTGTACACTATTAGATGAAAGCATATTAAGGTTAAATTTCTTTCTTTAATGAAAGAAAAAGAGAAGAATGAAATATTAGCCAATTTTATTTTCCTCTGTGTTTACTTCTTCAAACTCTGAATCAACCATTTTTAGTTAATTTAATTTATTGTAAATTAATGGCAATTTAAGTTCTACATAGCATTTCTTTTTATTAATCCTTGTTCAGTTACAGCTGTCCTCATTTTTCCCCCCTTACTCTCCCCAACCCTCCCCTCCCCCATCTTCCACATTCAATCCTCCCCCCCTTGTCTTTGTCCACGTGTCCTTTCACATGTAAAAACACGGAACGCTTTGTGAATCTGCGTGTCATCCTTGCGCAGCGGCCATACTAACCTTCTCTGTATTGTTCCAGTTTCAGTTTATGTGCTGCCCAAGCGAGCACCAAGGTTAAATTTCTTAACAGGCTAACGGCACTGTGGTTGATTAGAAAAATTCTGAGAGAATGTTTTTATTCCCTGGAGATACAGCACGTCAGTATCGCTGAACTACTCAGGGGTGAAGTGTCATGATGTGTGCGATCTGCTTTCACAGAGTTCAGGGGGGAAATGTTAGCAATTAATGAATCTAGGAGAAAGTACCTGGGTGTTCATTATGCTATTCTGTCAACTCTTCCACGGGTCTGACATTTAAAAATAAAAAGGAGGAACTCTCCCTCTCTCAAGAAAAAAAATGCTGATGTTCTATATAACTTTCTTGGTGGTCACATAAAGATTAAGACTCTACTGCCCTGGCTGGTGTGGCTCAGTGGATTGAGTGCCGGCCTCTGAACTGAAAGGTCACTGGTTCAATTCCCAGTCAGGGCATATTTCTGGGTTTTGGGCCAGGCCCCCCAGTGGGGGGTGTGCGAAAAACAACCACACATTGATGCTTCTCTCCCTCTCTTTCTCTCTTCCCCTCTCTCTAAAAATAAGTAAATAAAATCTTAAAAAAAAAGATTAATACTCTACCAACTCAAACTAAGAAGATAACAATACTTATTGACAGCTGAGTTTTGAGTAATTTTGATGCTATGCTTAAATTAATATTAAATATCTTTTATTGCCAAAAGCTGTTGGTCTTGAATATATTGAATCATCTGAAAGAAAATCACTTAAATCATAAATCACTTTTAAAAATTTGGAGAAGCTGTGTAAAGGGGACAAGGGGAATTCTTTGCACTATTTGGCAACTTTTTGTGTGAAATTATTTCAAAATAAAACATTAACAATTTTTTAATTCAAAAAGATTAAAGTACCCCAACACTGACCGCTGAACTAACTTTTAGTTTACAAAGTGCCTTACTGCAATTTTAAGTATAACACGTAAAATTCCTTTCTAAGAAACTGCATAGTAAGTTACAGATATATCATGTTGGAGAGGCTTTTATTATATAGGTGAGACTGTGTATTTGACTGTGTAAGTTGCCGAATCCTGAATTCACACTGTAAAATAATAAAATTGTCACATTTTAAAAAGTGAATTTTCCAGAGTAGTTTAAAACAACAAAAACAATTCAGCAGCAACTTCCTCAGGTCCTTCTATGCACATTTCTGAGTCTATGGGTCACAGAGTGTGAAAAATAACCAAAAGCAGTAACACTAGGCGGCCACTTGCTGACACTTTGCTGTACCTGGAAACACGCTTATTTTCCCATGAAACCCTGCACATTTCCTGTGACAAAGACCACGAGTCATCAGCTCCCAGTGGGAGAATAGAGAAGTTATCTATTCTCCTCTTCCTTAAAAACAGAACCCCCAGTTTGTAGCTGGGCAAATGCCTGAAATAAAGGCTATAGTCTTCAGCATGGGACAATAATATGAAACAGGACATAATACATACAATCTTTAGAAAATATGTTTAAAGGGGGAGGATATTCCCTTGTTTGCCTTTTTCTCCCACCTGTTAGCTGGAGTGATGGCTGGAGGTCAAGAGGCCTACGGATGGCTGTAACAGAGTGTATTATTTTCTTTCTTTTTTTATTAAAGATTTTATTTATTTATTCTTAGATACATGGAAGGGAAGGAAAAGAGAGGGAGAGAAACATCGATGTGAAAGGGAAACATCAATTGGTTGCCTCTCTCATGCCCCCAACCGGGGACCTAGCCCGCAACCCAGGCACATGCTCTGATTGGGAATGGAACCTGCGAACTGATGGTGCTCAACCCATCACCGTGACCACTGAGCCACACCAGTCACAGTGACTGCATTATTTTCTTACAATTTTTCCTTTCCCCCCTGTCCTTGCTGTACGTACATGAGAGGAGTATACCTATCTGCTCCACTGACTTATTTGGGACAAGGAAATATTAGAAGGCATGACACAAACAACAGCTTTATATATGCTTGTGTGTTTGGCTTGGCTTCTTGATTTGGCCATCTGCTTTGAGAAAAATAGAGCCCAGGTACTTGCTGGTCCCATGATGAGGGGACACATGGTACGGTTCTAACCCAGCCTACAGCCTGGAGCCAAGCCAAAGCCCGGCTGACCCCAGCTAAGTCCAGAGATCCACATCCCATAAGTGAAAAATAAGTGCTTCTTATTTTAAGCCCTGAGACTTATGCAGCATATTTATAGTAACAGTCAGCTGACACGATGAGAGAGCAAAAAGGTGGGAAATCAGAACCATGATTGAGGGGCTGCCATCCTAGTCCTGGACTGCCTCCACCTGCCTTTTTCTTACCTGAGAAATTGATAAATTGTCTCTTGTTCACTTTGCTGTTATGTTTTTCTGAAACTTGAAGCCAGAATCAGTCCTAACACATTCCATTCTTTGGACAATAGCTCCAACAGGTATCTCAGTGAGATTTTTCCCCTTGACTGGTTTAACGCTTTTTCGACCTTCCTTTCCCTCTCTTCCTTTTTTTTTTCTTTTTTTAAAAACTCATTCCTACCCATCTCCACTTTCTGTATTCTTCTTAAAGCCCAACCTGGCATGCAATCCTCACATCACCTCCACCTCATGATTCTCAAGCTGCTTCGGTCTGACCCATATGCATCCCACTAAGATCCTAGCAGGTAACCACGACTGACTGCGAAAACACAGAATCCACGCCTCGTGCTTCCTTTCGTCAGACAGGTGGATGTTATATGCCTATGTGGATTTAGGAATAAATCTTTTAAAGGGGTTTTATCATTTAATAAAATTAGATGAAATCTGGCTAGCAGAAGCAAGCGCCTACTATGTCTCTAAGTAGAATCTTTAAAGCATCTACTATGACATGAAAGTTTTGTTAAAGGAATTCTAGATTAAATGCTATTTAAAAAGGATTTTACTCATATTGACAAATGAATATAGGACTTCAGTGGTAATAGAATTTGAGATGGAGAAGGACTGTGTGTTTTATATATCTGTCAGATACTTAGGCAGGTAAAATGAAGATACTTCTTTTTATACATTCTTAATTAGTAACATACAGACCTCTTGATTTCAACTGTTCCTTTAGAATATTAGGCTCCATAAACTCTTATTTCCACTAGCAGAAACTGACAAATATCACGTGCACTTTAGCTCTGCACACACTATTACTAAGATAAGGTTAGCTGGTGAGCCCACAATAACATGTAGATAAACATCTGTTTACCTACAGCTTTTGATCTAAGATCTAAGATCTGATCTTAGCTACCAAACCACTGAAGTAGTAACTACTGCAGAGCGGAGTATATTAACATTTTAACATCCTGATAAAAATATCCTAGGGAGCCAGAGGTTTACCTATATTTTACTATTGTACATTCATGTTTACTCTTCAGTAAAAGCTATCTTACAGAAATATAATTAAACGCCATGCTTCCCTTTCCGTTCCTAACCTCCCACTTTTATCTCCTCTGCCCAACACGGCTGCAGGCTGAGGTGCTGATGTGCACAGTGTGGGTGTGGTGGCAGCAGGATCTGAAAGGCCAGATTTTGACTCTCACATGAGGCATACAGGAAACCAGGGGCCTTTCCTTAACTTCTCAGTTAATTGAAAAAACATTGATAAAACATAATGATTTCATGTTGAAATCAATCACGACAGTTTAACATGACTGACCATCAATCAATTACTCTTGCCTTTAGCCTCCTAATTCAGTGCTATAACCTAGGACTGCTAACGTATTAGGCAAAGGGGTAAAATTGACTATTTGTTTTTTCTATATAGCAACTCACATATTCTTATTTGCATCTTGAAGTCATAGGAATATGGCAAATGCCAAACATGCTATTTATGTCTGCTTACAATCCAACAAATTACTTTTTTTTGAAATAAAATTAAGATTTTTATTTGAAATAAAGAACTGTTAAATTTAATCATTGAAGTGAACAGTTAGAAACTAACATGACTGATAGAAATATGTGCTTATAATCCAGCAAATTTCTGAATTAAGTATCCCCTCAGAGGTGTTACAGGCCCAAATCAGACCCCTAAAGCTAAAAAGGAATGCAGGGGACTCTAGTGAAGAGAGTCCCTACAGAAAGGCAGTATAGCTTAGTGATTCAGAGCGTGGACTTCAGAATCACAACTAGTGTGACTCTCATCTCTGCCACAATTCTTAACTTTCCCGAGCTTTACTTTCCACAGCTAGGGGCAAAATTTCGGGATCACATTTGTAAAACTTAAAAATTAGCTAATATTTTAGCTTTTAGTAGACACTCAATAAATATTATTCTTATTATCAGAACCTTCCCTTATAGGACTCACTTTGTTCTACCCTCACAAGTGGGATTCTGATCATCTTGACTTCAGATCGTACGTTCAGAGGAAGTGGAGGTACACTATTAAGAATTACTTAGGAGACCTCCAGTCAAGATGGCAGCATAGGCAGACGTGGCTTGCCTCTGCTCAACCACATCAAAATTACAACTAAAATAAAGGACAACCATCACTCAGAACTGTTAGAAATAGTGTTGAATGGAAGTCCAACAACTATGGAATTAAAGAAAACACATCCATCCAGACTGAGCTAGCAAGCTGGTGCCACATTTGAGACTCCACCCACTTGACTTACGGGCCCACATAAGCTGCTTTTCCATATGAAGGACTGGTCTTGGCTCACGCTTCAAGACTTCCTAAATCCTCTAAAGCAAGCAACAGCCAATCTCAGTGAGCCCTAGGCCCAGCACTAACAGCAGCTAGCCAAGATTCACAGCTTGGCTTTGCCTGGGAATCTCCAAGCCCAGCACAAGTGGCAGCCATCAGAAGTTTGCTCTATAGCTCAGGTAGGGTGGCCCTGGGCAAAACAAAGGTGGGGGCTGACCTTGCCCTGCTCCACCTGGGAAACCCAAAGGATAGCACACCCAGTAGACAGCTACAGACCGCACTGGAGCACCATCACTCTGCCTCTGCACAGCTGATCCTCCACAGAGGTTGGTTCTAAGTGGTCACAGCCAATCCTTGCAGTGGACTGGCACGAGGAAATCCCTTCCATTGACCTGACAACAGCAATCAAGGCTCAACTACAGGAGGAGGATGTACTCTGCCCACACAAAGAGCTCACCTCGAGTACCCTGTTTGTGTGATAGGGGAGGCTGTGCCATTGGACCCTACAGGACACCTACTATGTTAGACCACACTACCAAGACACACAGTCAAAGCAGCTCTACCTAATGCATAGAAACAAACACAAAGAGGCTGCCAAAATGAGGAGACAAAGAAACGTGGCCCAAATGAAAGAACAGACCAAAATTCCACAAAAAGAGCTAAATGACATGGAGATAAGCAATCTATCACATGCAGAGTTCAAAACACTGGTTAGAAATATGCCGAAGGAACTTAGTGAGGACCTCAGCAGCATAAAAAAGATCCAGTCAGAAACGAAGGATCACTAATTGAAAGAAAGAACAATTTACAGGGAAACAACAGTAGAGCAGATAAAGCTGAGAAACAAATCAATGATTCCGAGCAAAAGGAAGCAAAAAACAAACATGTAGAAAAACGTGAAAAAAAAATCCAAAAAAATGAGGATAGTATAAACAGCCTCTGGGACAACTTCAAGAGGTCCAACATTCATGTCATAGGGATGCCACAGAAGAGAAAAAGCAAGAAATTGGGAATCTATTTAAAAAAATAATGAAAGAAAACTTCCCTGATTTGGTGAAGGAAATAGATATGCAAGTCCAGGAAGCACAGAGAGTCCCAAACAAGATGGATGCAAAGAGGCCCACTCTAAGACACAGCATAATCAAAATGCCAAAGGTTAAAGATAAAGAGATTCTTAAAAGCAGCAAGAGAAAAGCAGTTAATTACCTACAGGGGAGTTCCAATAAAATTGTCAGGCTAGAAGGGATTGGCGAGAAACATTCAAAGTCATGAAAAGCAGGGAGCTACAGCCAAGATTGCTCTACCCAGCAAAGCTACCATTAGAATCAAAGGGCAGATAAGGAGCTTCCCAGACAAGAAAAAAGTAAAGGAGTTCATCATCACCAAACCATTATTATCTATTTAAGGAAAAGAAGTTCAAAAAATGGCAAAATGGCAAAACAATAAAATGGCAAAAATACATTACCTATCAACAATTGAATCTAAAAAACAAACTAAGCAAACAAGAACAGAGTCAGAATCATGGATATGGAGAGTGTTTTGGTGGTTGCTAGACTGAAGAGGTGAGGGAAATTAGGAAGTACAAATAGGTAGTTACAGAATAGCCGTGGGGATGTAAGGTACAGTATAGGAAATGGAGCAGCCAAAGAACGTATCTGCAAGACCCATGAACATGAACAACAGGAGGGATTGCCTGAGGGAATAGGGGGTGCTGGGTGGAGGGGGCAAAGGGGGAAAAAATCAGGACAACTATAATAGCATAATCAATAAAATATAATTTAAAAAATTAAAAAAGGAAAAAAGAATTACTCAGAAGAGGGACCCAATAATAAACTCAGGGAAGCCTATTCTACAGAGTCCCAGCCCTCCCTGCTTTCAGTCACTTGATAACTATTCTTACGTTACTTATCTTTGTAAAGAATAATTCTAGAGAAAGTATCATGCTGAAAGAACTCAGCTTCTTGAATTTATAATTTTAATATTACATATTCAAAGCCAGCATATTACCTGGTTGCTTTTGCCGGGGTTTTGGCAAATTGGTCACACATGTATGTGGACACATGAGGATATTGCATGGATGTAGAGATCCTTCCAGAAAGAGATGTTTTGTTTGAGATATATGAATCCCTCCTAGTGGAGTTTTTGGCAAGGTATTGGCAGGCACCAGGGCAAGACAATAAACCCCCACTTGATGAATGCTATCGATTGCCTAGAAAAATAAAAAGAAAAGTATTCAGTGAGATTAACTTTACTACATTTGACATCATCCTTACATAATTCATTACTCTGCTCCAGGATTTTTCTTTCTCTATCCATTCTATGCTAGGTCTAGAATCTGGGAGATTATTAAGATCCCATATGTCTAAGTGTAACCAACCCTTTCAGGGATGGTAGAGGTCAACAGAAGGGTAAGATGCAAACTAAGTGGGCAGAGATGAGCACTGACTCGCAAGCCTCAGTATGGTCCCTCTTGAGTCATAACGTAAGAAATTTATTTTGGTTCTTTTAACATTTTAGCTCCCTAGTATGGATCAATTAAACTGAGGTAAAAGTATTTTTATTAACACAACAAAAGCCCTGTAATTGGGCCCCTGCTTAAGTGGTTCACCAAGTGAGCAGGAATCCCCTCCGCAAAACATCTGGGCAAGGCCCACCGCACACTGAGCACTGAGGGCCACCAGCCCTGAGTGCGCCTCTGCTCCCGGTCACGCTCCTGTGTGCCTGCTGAGCGCCAGCCTCGCTTGCTTCTACATCTTTTATGTCAGTTGTTCTTGTTATTGTTCACATAACTCAATTAACCATTAAATCAACTGATAAAATATGAGTGTAAAACAACAGAAGAGAGTTATGCTTTGGAAAGATTCATTAAAGATGAGCTCCTAAAAAACTACTACTGATAGGTATGGGAAAGTGAATCCTAAAAGGTAAGAATTATATGTTTCAGTCCCTTTTCAAATACTTCAATTTAAATTATTTTTTAAAGAGAATTTTTATAAGTTTATTCATGCCAAACTGAAAACATATGCTGGGAGCAAGACCTCAAAAGCTCCATAGAGTAACAGCTCTGCAGTTCCTTTCATGCATTTGAAATTAAGGAGAAGACACAGGAAGGTTACATGAAGGTTGCTTCAACCACCTTTTGAAACTAACTGACCGACCAAACGTACCAGTTGAGAGGGTTCTATTGCATTACCCACAGGTCTTGGTGAAAAGGAGACACAGCCTTAAAAGGAGAATGCACCAACGGTCATGACAGACCGACAAGGTCTTTCATTGAAACAACTTGAAAGGGCAAGAGAATAAACCTGAAAATCAATACTCCTCGTGCTCTCCTACCAGTCGACTGAGACAACTGGGAAATGGCAAGTCTGGCAGAGTTCCTACGTCTCTGGTATCTTAGAGTACACAGAAAGTTGGCAAATGACATGTGGCCCGGATTCGCTACTGAATACAGCATCTGGTTAAGCTGTCTACTGACCACCTTCCTTGGAACGTGCTGAGCTAGGTATTCAGTTTCTTATACACGGACCTGGAATGAAACCACCTCTGGGCTCTACCTACCAGCGCATATGCTACCCTTACTGTTCCACTACGAATCCAAGCTCCAAGCTAAGAAGCTACAGAGACTGGGAAAATAATGCCCTCGTTTCATGTCCAAATCAGACCCCAAATGACTTTTATAAGAATTTAGATTAGTAAATTAACACACTGTTTAATTCCTATAAGTTGTTTTCCAGGAAAGAGTAACATACATCTTAAGGAACTTCAGTTTCCTGTAATAGGAAAAAACATAATTTACTATAAGATTCAACCATTATGCCCCAAAGTTCATTCTGAATGAAATAAGCAGTTTGTTTATTTGTTTGAAAATATGAATAGTATAAAAAATGTTCTCTTTGCAGGCCTGATTCTTAGCCACCTTTCAGAGATCAACCCAGTCCCACCTTCTTCATTGTCTTTTCTGTCTAGTGTATCTTCAGTAGATTCTCTTCCTTTTCGCTGACGATCCACTAGAAATAGCCTATCTTATAGCAGCTGATAATTCAGAATCGCAGACCCTGAGGGCAGGAAGAAAGCTAAAAGGTCATCTAGTCCCATCCCTCATCTCATGCTTGCATCATTTCTACCACATTACCACTGGCTGGCAGTTAACAAGCCCGAACGCCCCAAGCAGACAAGCTATAGATGTTGGCAACCCTCCCAATGACATGTCAGTTGCTATGGCGAGGACAGTCCATGTTTTCTCTAGACCCTCCACTTATCCACCACACACTTACTGAGCCTACTGCGAAGATGTGCTGGCAGAGCCAAAGGGCTCTGGGGACCGAGCAGGGAAAAAAGATAAAATATTGGCCTTCATGGGGCTTATAATAGTGGATATAGAAAACAATAAATATAAACACACTCACATGGTGATAAATTCTAAGTAGAATAGAGTGGGCCTCTCTAAACTCCTTCTTGGTGATTATGCTGATGATCACCAATTTTGCTATTAATAAATAATAATCACCATCATTTACTGAATACAGGCACTAAAACATTTCAATTAATTATCTAATTACTATCATTTAATGCTCCTAATAGCTCTATAATATAAATAACTTTATACCCACTTTGTAGATTAGGAAATAAGCTCACTGAGGTTATGTAACATGCCTAAAGGCATGTATGTGGTGGGGAGTAGAGCTGGGATTCAAACTGTGATTCTACATGAAGACGAGGTAAGCGCCTTTCACCACTCGGGCCTGGCCCCTCTAGGAACACAGCCCTCATCCTGAACCCAAAGCTTTCTCTTCCCCTGGTGGTTTATGTCACCTAGATCTCGAACTCCATGGTAAAACCCCTGCAGAGCAGAAACAACAGCCCATGTTTTCTTGGACCCCTGGCACTCCAGGTACCACTTTTAACGTCAACTGGTCAGACTGTTGACAAGCGGATCGATGCTGTCAAAGCTGTGTTCCCATGTGGACAGTTAACACTTTCGTGAGTTGTAAACACTCAGGAACAAAAAAGTGAAAGAATTTGCTGAGGCAAGTTAATTCAATTATTTTTGGCAACCTGAGCAGAAAAATACTACATGGTCCACAAGAAGAAATGGTATCGATTATCTAATTTTGCTAATAGTACCCAGAATATTTAAGTAGTGATTGGCAAGAGAAAAAAATAAGGCGGCATTAACTAGTCCATGAAGAAGATGCTAAGCAGTGGCTGCTGCCACCTCTGACAACAAAGCCACTGCCCTGACAGAGATGCAAGGTGTGCTCACCTGCAGCACACGGCTCATCCACTGGAAACTGTCTTCCTCGGTAGCGTCGGGTCTTTGTTCCGCAACCACCACAATGCGCTCATCATAAAATACAGACACAGAAAACACAGCAATTCTAAGAGAGACAGATCAAACACATCAGGACTCCCTTCACAACCAGTCCTACTTGCTTTGCTCAGTCGGAATACAGAGAAGAGACAACCCCACTGCACTAGCCAAGAATGAGTATAGAAAAGAAAATGTACAATCATTACTATCAAAACAAGGACTCGAACCACATGTATTAAGCACCACTGTTGTGAATGTCGGGACTCAGTGATAAAAAAGACAAAGGCCCTGTCTTTGTGAGGTTTGCATTTCAAGAGACAGGACAAACAAATAAATATAAAATAATGTCACGTGATGTACACTGGGAGAAAACTAAGGGAGGGCAAGGGGGTGGAGTGGTGTGCGGGGTGTACTATGAAGGCAGGTGGCTGGGGAAGCACTGCCCTGACGAGCGGACACTGGAGCAGAGACCTGAATGGAGTGAGGACGTGAGCCACGCGAAGATCTGGAGGAAGAGGTTTCCGGGCAGAAGGAACAGAAAGCGAAAAGGTTCTGAGGTAGGAACGAGCTTGGCAGGTTTGAGGAACAGCAAGAAGGCCAGTGTGCCTGGAGCAGAGTGGTGAAGCAGAGAGTGGTGGGGAGAGGTCAGAGCCAGGCCAGGGCGGTCACAGAGGACCTGGTAGGCCAAGGGGCGCGGGATGTTTTGAGTGAGGTCTCCGCTCAAATGTCCCCTTACTAGTAATGCCTTCCCAGGCTGGCAAGCACACCCCCACCCCTCTGTGTTTTTTCTGCATAGCATTTGTAATCCTCTCATATGTTATCTATTTCCCTCTGTGGTTACTGTCTGTTTCCCCTAATGAGAATGTGAGCTTCACAAGGCCTGTTTTGTTCAATACCACATCCTGAGTATTTAGAATAGTGGCATACAGTTGGCACCCAATAAATATTTGTTGAATGAATGCATAAAAACATTAATTGCAGAGCTGAATATACCTGCACCCATGATCATGTCCTTTCCTTCCTTTCATCTACACATATTTATTGAATACCCACTGTGTGCCAGGTACTGTGCTGAGTGTTGGGGATACAGCTGGGGCCAAAGACAGAAAAGTCTAGCGCCCATGGAGTTTACACCTCATGGGAAGCTACACCATGACAAAAACTACTCGTTCCAGGAACTGGTTCTCTATTGACTTATTTTTCTTCCTCAAAAACTAAAGGGACACCAAGATTGCTTTAAAAACATATATCCATGGTTGTAAACTACCAAATAGGACATCAAGCATTCAAGTATGAACCAAAATCTTTTCTTGACTCAGTAAGAGAGGCAAAAAGGATATCTAGTTGACTTCATCCATGGAATTTGAAATTAGCACTGATGTACTAAGTGTCTGTGCTAAAATGATATAATAATTTAGTTAGAGATGAGTAAGAGAAACAATTCTTAGGTGTAAAACTCCTGCAGAGTAGCATCTACCTAATTAGACTGAATGGGACTACTGTACTGAATGAATGTAGGAAGTTCAACACCTTAGGATTCTCCTCAGGACTCAACAAATATTAGTAATTAAAAACTGAAATACAGGGTATCACTGTCTTATGTCTCTCAATTATAGCCAAGGAATCAGGCATTTAAAGACAAATATTCAAAGCCTGGTTTCTGCTATGCTTTACCAAAAATAACCTAAATCACTTGAAAGAGAATCTACAGAATACAACTCAAATCACCCAACAGATATGTTCAGATTCTACTGAAAATACTGTGAACTGCACTGTACTGAACTGTGCAGCACTCACCTTCCTCTGTAAACAGTCTTCATTGATTCAACAGCCAATCCAGTAGCAACGATGTCATCGGCATTGTGTCTCCGACCACTGACCATCAGTAGCCCATCCATTTTTCCAACCACAAACACCAAGCTGCCCTGAAAAATAATAAGGGTTTATCTTTTCATAATTGAAATAGCAAAACAGACATTTTACTTCCTGTCTTGAAATAAATCTCAGGAAAAATTTATGAAAACAATACCATACTCTATGGGTTCTAAGAAAGTGTTTCACATCTCAGCATCTTGGAAATCAGTTGGGAAAAAAAAAATCAGTGGCATCTTCTAATTAAGGGATCTTACAGTGCATAAGTGAATCTGTTCATATTTATTTTTTTTAAAGATTTTATTTATTTATTTTTAGAGGGAGGGGGAGGAAGGGAGTAAGAGTGGGAGAGAAATGTCAATATGTCGTTGCCTTTAGTACGTCCCTTACTGAGGACATGGCCCATAACCCAGGCATGTGCCCTGACTGGGAATTGAACTGGCAACCCTTTGGTTTGTAGGCAGGACCCCAAGCCACCAAGCCACACCAGCCATGGCTTTTTTTTTTAAGATTTTATTTATTTATTTATTTTTGAGAGAGGGGAAGGGAGGAAGGGAGAGAAACATCAATGTGAGAAACATTGATTGGTCGCCTCCCATATGTGCCCTGACCAAGGACTGAACCTGCAACCCAGGCACGTGCCATTCACCAAGAACTGAACTGGTGACCCTCCGCTCTGCAAGACAGTGCCCAACCAGTCAGGGTTGTGCAACCCCGGTCAGGGCCCATTCATATTTTCCTTAGGGAGGAATTTCAGAAGAAAGCAACTAGGCTGGCACACAAGCAGTTTATTTCTGCAGCAATGATTATGTATCAGTTCATCTTCTGTACTTATTCATGGGATGGAGGCAGAGGAGAAAAATGTTAAGTCAATTAATAATGGAATGAATTAGGAAGAGATAAAACAGTTTTAATGTGAGAACCACTGTTCCAGGTTTATAAGGGTAATGCTGTTTCCATCTGCCAAGATCACAAGCAGGCGACTGGCGAAAGGTCAAAGGAAGAGTGGCAGCCTCTCCTTTCCAGTAAGATAACCCAGCTGCAGGAAGGTATGCTGTTAGTGCCCTAAAAGCATCACCGCATAAATAATTTTATTACTTAATTACTGTCAATAATTCTCCCAGACCCACTTGCAATAAATTAACTTTTTTCCATTCGTTACAGAATTCCCGAATTTCCTGTACCATGTCTATGTATTCATAACCTAGCTGCCTCCACGTGGATGTCACTATGTGATGCACTGAGTGCAGCGCAGTGCCACCCCTCACTGGGCTATGTGACACACAACCTCTAGTCTCAAGAAGCCACTGGTCCATCCCAAAAGACAGAAGAGAACGAGTCATTTCCAAGGTAGTGTGAAAAACGCTACAGTGGAGATGAATAGAGAATGAGACAGTCACTGCTAGTCTCTCATGTCTGTTTCTTCATTTCTTTCACAGTAACAGAACGTTTAGCTGGGCATGACTGCCCAAAATAAAGATGGCATTTCATCCTCCCTTGCAGCCAGCTGAGCCATGGGACTAGTTTAGAACAATGAGCTGGAAGTGGAAGTGTTGCTCAGCAGCTTCAGGGAATCTTCCTTAAGAGATAACAGGACTGCACACTTTCCTCTGTCCTGTTTCCGGGAATGCAGATGTGATGGCTGGAGCTCTATCCTGGACGCAAACAGTGGAGTGGTAAGCTGAAAGGAGCTTGTCCTTAAGAGTTCCTTGGTGCTGAGTGAGGAAGTGAAGATAATAGGTGTAGAATGCTCTTTCTAGTAGAGTGATTCTCTTAGAATTATGTCCTTACTCCCACCATCGTCCCTACACGCTGGGAAAGAACTATAATAAAATGAGATCTTTTCTTATGTAACTTAAACCATTATGAAGGAAAGAGAGGGTAAGGAGGTGGTTAGAGATGGACGGAGGTGTATGGGCCTAACTCTGGTAGTGAGTACCTATGACTTAAAAATAAAGTCCAAACTCCCCATTTGGCACACAAAGCCTGCCACGGTCTGGCCTTCTGCCTTCCTCGTTGGCTCATGGAGCTTGCTGTGAGCTCTCTGAAAACAGGCTTTGTGCCCTTCTTGTCTCTACAAACCTAATGCCTGTAAAGACCATTTGCTGAAAAACATATCACTTTTGTCAAAGAGTTTAGCAAAAACAAAGAATTTACTATCATGCAAATTGTGTTGCTGATCATTTGTATAAAAAATGTGTTACTTATTTATTATGGTTTCCTTTTGCTATTAAAGAAGCTTTTTTCAGCACACATCTAAATTACTGAAACATATTAATCAAGTCAAAGAAAGGTAGCAAGAATAACTGAGAAGAGTTTTGAAAATAAAAATGATTCAGTTTAGAGGCGTAAAATGAACTTTGATAACAGATGCAATAAACATTAGCACACTTATGACATTCTACAGGAACTGCTCTAAATGTAAGTTAAGCAGCCCTGTGGTACTCGGACTAATCAGAATTTGTTCTGTTCTGTGAACCTGAGTCCACATATTTGAATAAGATGCACCAAACAAACACGAAAGCATCACTTACTGGCCCTACAAAGCCCAGCAATCCTGACCGGATGAATGGCACGTCCCCAACAGGAGAGCCTGCAGAATTCACTGGAATCACCTAAAAGACAGAAAAAAGAAAGTGACAATCAGATTTTGTTCTTATTTGAGAATCTCTCATGCATGTGAGATCTCTGGACTCTCTCACGTGATCAGGGTTCCTGTACGTATGTATGTATTAAATTTGTATCTTCTCTTGCAAAAAAAAATGTATTTGATTTTTTTAAGCCTTGAAGTCTTAAACAAATTATATGCCACAAGAAATACATACTAAAATTATATAAATAGTGAATACAGGAATCCTCTCCCCCCTTAAGAGATAACAATCATTTACAATTTGTTGTTTATCTCTCTGGACTTTTTTTACATGCATATATTAGCATATCAAGAATTGCCTTTTTTTTGATTTGAGAGAGAGAGAAGCCGACACTGATTCGTTGCTGCACTTAGTTTTGCACACACTGGTTGATTCTTGCGTATGTCCTGACCAGGGCATGAACCTTGGTGTACTGGGACAGCGCTCTAATCAACTGGGCTATGCGGGCGGGGCTAAGATTCTTTTTTTAGGGGCTAAGATTTTTTTTTTTTTTAGGGATCATATTATATCTACTGCTTTGCAGCTTGCTTTTCACATACTATATCTTGGATACCTTTACAAGTTGGTAACAGTCTATCTAGCTCATTTTGTACAATAGTTCTCTAACATGCCACTGCATGGAGGTCAGTATAGCATAGCCCTTGGAGTCAAATGTAAGTTCAATTTCTGGCTCTGCCACTAACTAGTAATGTGGACCTTAGGCAAGTTCCTGAACTTCGTGAAACCTGTGTTTCTTTTGCCATAAAATGAAACTCCCAATGCCTCTAGCACACAGGCTTAGAGTAAAGAGTAAGAGAATGTAAACAGACTTGCAGACATAAGCAGTGGCTGGCCCAGAGTCAGGACTCAGGAAACTATTAGCATTAGTAGCTATTATAAAGTAGCAGTCTTTATGGCTATGTAGGTCATTTCAATTTTTCACTACTACAAACAGTGCTTACTGAATATTCCTATACATATTTGGTGCATTTGTATAAAAAGCATGAATCTTCCAAATTTTAACAGGCAGCCCTACAAAACCGTTGTATCAGCCCTGGCCAGTGTGGCTCAGTTGGTTGGAGTGTTGTCCCACAGACCAAAGGGCTGTGGGTTCAATTGCCAGTCAGGGCACATGCCTAGGTTTCGGGTTTGATCCCCAGTCAGGGCACGTATGGGAGGCAACCAATCGATGTTTCTGTCTCACATCAACGTTTCTCTCTCTCCCTCCCTTTCCCTCTCTCTAAAATCAAAGAGCATGTCCTTGGGTGAGGATTAAAAAACAAAAACAAAAACATGTTATATATCATTTTATACTCCTCCGACAATATAGCAGAATGTCTGTTTTTTCTATACTCTAACAAATACTATACGTTATCAGTTTTTCCAAACTTTGCAAATCTGATAGGCAAAAAAACCCCCAAAAACCAAAAACCAAAAAAACCCCGAAAAGAAAGATATCCCGTTGTTATTTTAACTACATTTCTTTCTTAGCACTATGGATGAATTTTCTTTCCTTTGTTTACTGGCCATTTATATTTCTTTTATAAATAATCTATTCCTATCTCCTGTTTACTTACTCTATTTGATTGGTATTCTTTCCCTCTAATTTTTAAGATTTTTTTTTCATGTAAGGAACAATTATAACAAGAGCTAACATTTATTAAGTGCTTATTATGTGCCAGCCATAGGACCAGTTATTTTACAGTTAACCCTCAAGACAACCCTATGAAGACGGGATTTATAATTTCCATTTTACAGATGAGAAAGTGAGACACAGGAAGTTTCATTTGCCTCAAATCAAACAGCTAATAGTGGGGGGTCAATGGAAAATTAGCTCTTTGCTATCATATGTATTAAAAAGTTTTTCTTACTGCTAGCTTATTTTTGAAATATGCTTTTATTTTCTGGCCAGTCATTACTACTAGGTCTTTTGTCCTTGTGAAATGTTAACCACGTTTGGAAAACTCTTCAGGATTTATATATAAGAATCCAGCAGGAAAAATATTAGAAACTTCAATTTGAAAAATCAAGGCAATAGTTTTGTCCTTTTTTAGTTAGGATTTTTATTCTACCTATTATTTAATTTATATGCAGATTTCAAAGTTTCTTCATTACTGTGGGCTTAGCCATTTGGCATTAACTCTGAGAATTTTGATTAGTCAGGTGTCCTCATAGGAAAGGCAACATAACAAAATATTATCAGTATCTTCAAAGATTGCTCGAGGATCTTGTTTGTAGTAAGTAAAATGCAATGAAAAATTCAGGTGTTAGAAATATATGTAGTCTAAGCATTTTTTCCCCCAAGCACTTTTAAAATAAGAGAAATAGGGTATGATTTAAATTAGTAAAATGTATATGTACTAGAATTAGTCACCTGAAAGTAAACCTGGCCGTATATGCTTGAAGAGTTTATTAACATCTACTCCAATTAAGGTTACTTGGTCTTAACACTTGGCAATAGGGCAAGAAGGCAGCAGAAACAGTGATGATGATGGTAGTAACAGACAGACATTTAATAATTTATATTATACCGTTTTACACTGTATAAATACAAATGATGGTCAGCTCCGGAATTCTAAACATTGTTTCAGATACCACATCATTTATAAATGTAACATCCTCCCACCAGCTACGACGATCACTACATAATTATATGCCCTGATTTTCAAATGAATGGGCAGATAGATATGCCCTGCCACACTGAGAACCACTGGCTTAAATTACAGAAAAAGGAAGTTTGAAGAACAAAAAACTGGCTATGGTCCTATAAGCCCTATCTAGTAAGAAAGGGACATGGCCCATAAATTGGAGTTCTCTGTTCCCTAAAAGGTACTGAGGCAGGTTAATACAAAGTATAAAATATAGACAATTAATTATGCCTGCTCTGATTTCCAAGCTCACCAGGAAAACTTTCATTACAATGTGGCTTCACATGCAGAGCTGCCTGCAGGGAAGCCATGTGCTAGTTACACTAGAGTATGAGCTGTATCAGGAGCTCTGTTTGTTCTCCTGATGCACCCAACACACCTAGAATGGTGCCAGACCCACGGAAGGTTCTCAATAAATACTCGTCTCACTGAAAGTTTGAATGATAGGAGCAATCTGCCCCTGTGACAGAACAGTTCTATTTTATTAGTAACCTTGCACTCTGGTTTACACCCGTCTTTATGAGCTCGGTTAACTTGAGTCAATACTTACGAGATAGACCCATTGTCACTATACACTCTCAAAATTAAACTTTGGGGCTTATCAAAGCTCAAACTATGGAATATCCACCAGAGGAATTCTTGTGAGGCCTCCTAGTTATTTATTTATTTACGTATTTATTAATCAGATAAACAGCTCTACCTTCTGTGTACCAGGTACTTGTTCTAAGTATTTTATAAACATTAACTCACTTAGTTCTCACAACTATCCTATGAGTTAGGTACTATAATTACTCCTTTTTTAAATACAAAGAAATCGGGGCACAAAGAGGTTAAGCAATTCACCCAACGTGCTAGTGAGCGGCAGAGCTGGGATTCGAACTAGGGCAGTCTAGCTCGAGAGTACATGCTCTCAACCCACTATATTATGTTATTTCCCACCAGCCAGCTCATCTGGCCCTAGTGACACTTGCATGAAATACTCCTTGCAATGCTTTAATATCATGTACCTCGAATGTATTTTTGGTCACACCAGCGAGCCCAAAGTACATCATGCCTCTTGTCCTGGAGCTGACACAGATTTCTCCAATCTCATCTGTTTTGCAGAGCTGGGGAGGTCCTTCGGGTCTCACAATGCACATCATCCCTGGTGCACAAAAAGTTCAGTTAAGACACAGAGATCCTGGGAAACCTTTGCTTCATGCTTGCGAACCCAGGATAGTTTGGTACTTACTGAGGGGCATCAAGTAAGAGTACCAAAAAAGAATGTTAAAAACAGACCTGAAACTACAAAGGTATATCTGAAATTTCCATCTTTTAACCCTGATGACAAGTAATGTTTTAAATTCAGCAAAAAAGAAAAATCCACATAACAGAAACAGACCGAAGCTTTTAAAGACACTGATATTAAAAATGACTGCAAAGTCCAAAGAAACAGGTTAAGTTAACTGACCCCTGGGCAGACCCAGCTCACTCCTGCATGGTAGCCATGTGCTCTTTCTGCGAGCCCCTTGGCTGGCAGGCACGGTGAGGGCTGGTCAACTTTACTCAGTGCCTCACTCTCCGTGGGAACAGCTGTAATTAGCACTCACAACTGAGTCACACAAGACTGTTGGAAAGTAGGAGTGTGATTAGAATTACTCAACTGTTAAGAGGTTTGAGAAACTAAGTGACTAAGTACTAAATTTTAGATTCCTGGTTTTGGATCCCGTATTTTTATCAGTCTCCACTATCACTAATGACACATCTTTATGGAAAAAATAAATGGTTCTCCTGAGAACTCACCACCAGGCATTACATGTCCTACATCCTGGACTGTTAGTGCTGAGTTTTTATCTTCAGTATTGACCCGTATTACCCCATAGCTCAATCCATTCATTGAGAGAATGGCTCTTCCTGGCAAAGGGGCCCCTGGAACTCCAGGCCTGAAAACAAAATAAACTCATCAAATTTAGTAAATGAAATATGAAGAGAAAAATAGGAATATGTAGGGAAGCAAATTTCCTCTTGCTACCCCCCTCACCACACACACACACACACACACACACACACACACACACACACTCTATCCTCATTTTCTCTACCAAAAACATACCAAATTAACCAAATTCACTTGTACAAAGCATGGTCAAGTTTCATTCCAGTGGGAAAAGTACATTTTAATCTATTTTTAAGAATATACTGGTCTTGGGTATGCTATATATGTACTTTGCATACTTAAGATACAGTCAAGAATAGCTTATTTCTAGTCTAAGATGCTGAGGAATCTGAAGACAAAACAACACAGACAAAAAATTCACAAAAATGAGATGAGAATAATTAAATTTTCAGTTTACCAGTTACTCTTAGTGCAAGAGAGGGCGAAATAAATGAGATGATTCAAGCTGCTTTACAAAGTCATTTCCACTTTTAGGCTTACGAAGCAGAAAATGAGTTAACACCCCTGCCACTGACGGGTGAGCACCGCGCACTGGAGCAAAGCTGTACCACACGGCAGGAGCACTGACGTGCTGAATGATACCTGCGGATCGCCACAGTCATGGCCTCTGCAGAAGTGGCACAGGGACAGATGGCCTCAGGTTTCAGCCCATGGCTCTGGAACAGACTCAGGAAAGCATCGCAGGACGACACAGACCCTAGGAGTTGGAACAGATCAACTTGAAAACTGAAATTGTGATTTTCTTTACTGCAGGAAACTGGTAAGGAATAGAAAGCCAATACAATTGTTTCTCATGAGAACCCTCATTGTATTGGGTTGGGCAAAAAGTTTGGTTTTTTCTGTACAATGCTCTAGTGGCACTTAGCTGTCTTTAACATCATTTGAAACAATTGTTAGAATGTATTGTGACAGCTGTCATAGCAGTGTGCATTTAAAAAAAACTTACCAAAACTGGTGAATTTTTGTGTAGCCATTTTAATACTGAAGATGGAAGAAAATACACAACATTTTCGGCATATTATGTTTTATTATTTCAAGGTAAAAACGCCACTGAAACTCAAAGAAAAAGATTTGTGCAGTGTACGGAGAAGGTGCTGTGACTGACCAAAGGTGTCAAAAGTGGTTTGTGAAGTTCTGGGCTGGAGATTTCTCACTGGACGATGCTTCATGGTTGGATAGATCAGTTGAAGTTGACGGAGATCAAATAGCAACAGTAATTGAGAACCATCACCATTATACCACAGGGGAGCTAGCCAACATACTCAAAATATCCAAATCAATAGTTATTGGTAAAACTGAAACATGTGTCTTCTGTTTTACAGAAAAACCATATGGACTTTTTGGCCAACCCAGTATACCATTAATCCCATCCAAATATTTCACTGTGCCTGTAAGATGGGTGGTACATTTCCAGGACAAATGAATTGTCATCCACCCAGAAAAGATCATGGACACTGTTCAAAGCTAAAACTTGGAATACAGCTGCTCCTACCAAACTTCCCAGTGAATAGCAGAGATGCAGAGATGCACTGTGGCCAGTTTGGAAGTGAGCGAGCAACTCCCCCTGAAGTAATATTGTAGCCAGCACGGTATTAACACTCTGGCTAGTAAGTTCCTCCTTCTTTGTGATATTCTCTGACTTGTTTCTTATAAGGTCAATCCCATGTCTGTGTTTTATTATACCGGGATTATTAAGGTGACTACTGACAAAAATCCATTATGACAAAGAATACAGTATCTAACATTTCACCCGATTCTGCTATGTGGAAGTTCAGGATGCCTGTGCTTGTGGGAGAAAGTAGGGGACATAACAGATCTCTAAAAGCTTTTGCAAATTTGATTTCCTGCTAGGAGCAATTTACATGAAGTCCAGACACTTGGTTACATCAAGTCACCTTCTTATCATTCCTTTTAGTTATGATAGAAAAAGGATATGCATGAGTGAGCAAGGAGTGGTTTTAAGAGTACGGATCCAACAAATGATGAACAGATAAAATGTGGTACATGTATAAAATGGAATATTACACAGCAATATAAAGGGACGGAGTATGCACACATACTACAATGTGGATGAACCTTGAAAACATTATGCTAAATGAAAGAAGCCCATCGCTAAAGACCTACATAGTATAATTGCATTTATATAAAATGTCCAGAATAGGTAACTCTCTAAGACAAAAAGTAGAAGAGCAGTTGCCTAGGAGTAGGGGCACTGGGGGGCGAAATGGGGAGTGACTACTAACAGGTATGACATTTCCTTCTGGGGTGATGATGTTCTAAACTGAGACCACGGTCATGGCTGCATGGCTCTGGGAACACACTGAAACTGTCACCCTGTACACTTTAAATGGCCGAGTTTCACAGCACGTGAACTACATCTCGATACAAACGCTAAGGAGAGAGAAGCCCGAGACCCACACCCTGGAAGTACTCACAAGGATTAGCTCCATCAGTCACAATTAACATGCGGAGAGAACTCAAGCTCACATCTCTCTGGTCCCGATGTGCCATCATGGCCCAGTGCAAGTCTCGACATTTTACTAAAGCTACTTTGGCTACAATTTCAAAAGCAATAAAGTTAACACACACATACAGGCTAAGTTTGATGACATTTAATATACTATAATAAAAATTTTTACTTATTTTAAGGATCATGATTTCACTTAGAGAAAATAAACGAGGTTTCAAAGAAATTATGCCAGGAGCTCTGGGGCAGCAGCGACCACGTGGACACATGCTGTTTTGCTCACTGTGACCCGTGGGCAGGCCGTATATCCTCGCCAAGGAAGCTTTGAATCCCCAAGCACTCAATAAATCTGACTCAGGGCTCAAATTCAGGCAAATTCATCTCAACTCCTAAGAAAGGACATCACGTGAGGTGGAACTGACAACACACCCGGCTTTAGCAACTGAGCTCTGACATCTGTCAGGCCACCAAGGCACAGAACCACGTCTCTAGAAGAGCATCTGAAAATCCCCGGAATCTTAGCTCAAACAGCCACGTAATTACAGCTTAGGTGCTGTGTGTAACTACCTTTGTGGGCATGTACTCTCTGGACCCAAGAGAGAGGGCAGGTCTTCATAACAGAGTAGGGCACGCTAACGGTATGCATCTTACTCATTATATTCTGAAAAGAAAGAAAGATAAAAAGTAATCAATATTGAACACACACATAGCATTTTAAAACTGATCTGATATTTTGTTAACATTTTAATCATACATATAATAAATATTCAAATACATGCTGTTTGAAGAAAATCTGAAGTATTAACTATAAGGTTGCAGTCTCCTTGGCTATCTACCCTTAAACCTGGTCCTGTCCTCCCCTCCTCAGAGACGATCATTACTATGAATCCGGCGTGCAGCCTTCCCTTTTCTATGTATTGACATATATATTTGTCCCCATGGAAACAGAACGTATTGTTAACATAAAAGGCATTATACTAACATGTATCTGCAATGTACTTTTTTCATGTAGATTATTTTAGAGATAAATCTATGCACATCAGTAGGAGCTCCACACAATTCTTTCTCAACTGCAGCATACATTCCACAGAAGACACCACAGTGTATCCGGGCATTCCCCTATTGCGGACATTTTTTTGCTATTACAATGTTTCCAGGAACATTTACACGTCCCCTGGTATGAGTACAAGTGTTTCTCGAGGGTAAAGACAGGGAAGTGGTACTACTGAGTCATAGGATCTACGCTTTATCGATCTAACAGACACTGCCACACTGCCCCCGACCCCACTGAGTGCGTTCAGCACGGCCGTGTTTCCCACACACCACCAAGGGTTAGGTGTTACAAAACAAACCAAAGTGTCCTTGTCACTTACAGGAGGGCCAGCCCAGACCTGTTGGGTATTTGAGGAGATAAAGCTCAGTGAGCTGAGAGGGTCACGCAATTTGGTGTCTGCTGCCACCCAAACGAATGAATAGGCACAGGACCTCCTGTCCCCACAAAGACCCAGCCTGGCAGAATCATTAAGTCTTGATATTCAGGCTGGCCATTTTCCTCACCATTGAAATGGCCCAAAGAAACCAAGATACCATAGTTAACTTTTTTTTTCTCCCTCCCCCAAGTTTCTAGCTATAGTGACAAACTTTTGGATTTTAGGGAAAGAATAGTGTTTATAACCAAATCTTCACACTTGTCCCTCTAACACCTTGCAAGGTTTTTTTAAACCTTTGATTAAAAAAGAAAATGGGGAGGGCTTCAGAAAGGAGCTAGGAAGTATGTACACTCAAGGAATAGGCTCTTCCTAAATGGGGGGGTAGGGGAGGGTCCTGAGTGGACAGGGATCCTCCTCCTCCTCCTTCATGTTTCATTTCATTCTGCTCTTTCTCAGACTCCTGCAATGTGTGAGGAAGTTAAGCAAGATACTCCCAATGCCCTCTGCAACTCCAGTATTTCTTTTCTCTTCCCTCCTAATCATCAAGCTACATATGGTAGCTTTTCCTACTTTAAATGTCCCCTCTCTCTACTTCCAACACAAAAATATTTCTATATGGCTAAATCTTACCCTTTTTTGAGAGAGAGAGAGAGAGAGAGAGAGAGAGAGAAACATCAGTGTGAGAGAAAAACATCAATTGGGTGCCTCCTGTATGCGCCCCAACCAGGGATCAAATCCACAACCTAGGTATGTCCCCTGACTGAGAATCGAACCTGCAACCTTTTGACGCACAGGACGATGCTCTAAACAACTGAGCCACATGGCCAGGACATTACCCATTTTTCAAAGTGCAACCCAACTGCCACCTCTTCCACAAATAGGGCCTTGATACTAGTGCTGGAAGGAACTCCACCTTTCTCTAACTCCCATAGCACGTTTCCTGTTCCCCAACTGTGAAAAGCAGCCCGACCTACCCCGCTACGCTCTTCTTTAGTTGCATCGAGCAGTCGTCCAGCACATTTTGTCCAATGGAAAAGTTAGATATTATTACCCACGGTTGTCAAGTTCTAAATATATTTCTGTAGTCCTTTCTTCAGAAAGGAGATGAGATTCATCTCAAACATATTTTTTTTAAATCACAAATAAATACAGTCATTTGTAGAATCTTTTGGGCTTTGAGCCATCATAGCAGATGCTTTAAAGATTATAGATCCTAAATTTTCCTCTACACTATTATATAGGAGCATGCCCAACCACACAGTGAAGAAAAATATTACATTCTCCTTCCAAAAAATTACCATTTTTATTATAAAATAAAATTCTTCTGGAAAGTATTATTGATCTTTTGGGGGCTTAAATTTCAAACAAGCATCTCACACGGAGCGATGATCTGGTTACACAGCACGCATACTGACCTGAATCATGAGAGTCACACTGAAAGCCTTAATTCTGAATAGCTTACCGCAAACATGCCATGCCACAGCCCGGCATCCTTCTTGAAGTCCAAAACATTTACTACTGTTTCTCCTAAAAGAGAGAAAATAGAGGGGAAAAAAAAAAGGAAGTCATCTTTAGTGTTAAGTAGCAAAACCATGTTACTTGCCTCTATTAAAGAGCTGATTAATAGTTTTAAAGAGGTCACTGAAAGCTCTGGGTCTTCTGATTACTTGAGGGTCCCCTCACATGGGCTGGGGGACCGATCATAGAGTGACATGGCCACAGAAGAGACCCCAAGTCCCAAACTCCTTACGCCTTAGATACTATCTTCTCAGAGGTAATACTTTTTTCCTAATTATTTGGAAGTTTCACACCCATGTAAAAATTGTAATTCCTAGAGAAAAAAATGTTGGTAAGTATTGTATCTACATACATACACTTACACACCTGAGCACCCTACAGAATACATCTTTGTGTTCTGATCTGAGCTTTTTGGAAGCTGAATTTCTTTGACTCTAACTCCAAAGGTGCAGCTGGTGGCAGCTCTGCACACACGGGAAGATGGAGCTACCTGACAGTCTGCAGCTAATAATGACCACATGATTTTAATTAGTTTTCTATCTCTGCACTCTAGAAATCATACTTCACATACTTGGTTTGCCTAGTATTTTAGTTCCTTTAAATTGCAGCATATTTGTGAAAAAGAAGAAAGCAAAAGCAAGCCAAGAATGTGTCTTAAAACATTTCACTCTGGGAAATAAAAACAAAGACAAAATACTTCCCTCTGAATTTGGGCATTAACTGGAACCCAGTCACCGAGCACTCCGCACGGAGGCACACACATCCAAGGCTCACAATGAGGGCAGTTATGGGACGAAGTCTGACCTTCAGAGTAATTGCAGGCCTGGGACAGCGCTTGGCAGTGGGACAACATGGCGAGGCGGGACACTGTAACTCCCATCACACTCCCTTCTTTGCTTGTTTTATACTAGAAAAAAAAACCATAAGAAACATAATAAAGTGGATTATTTCAAATGACGAAACTAGAGTCCTAAAACAAAAAGATAAAGCCACGATAATGAGCTCCATTTAACATGAATATTTGAGGCTGTGCGCTTGGCCTCCAAACTCCAATCCCCCAAAGACAGAGTTGGGGAATGACAAACCTCAACAGAAGTATGTGTGAAAAATTCTTAAAAGTTTTAATTGGTCATCAGTGTGAAGCGGCTGCCCAGGAAGCAAAACAAGCAAGAGGCCTGCGCCATCTCAGCAGAAGCACAGGGCCAAGGGCAGGGCACGCACAGCACTGCAGAGGTGGAGGTGCGAGCGTCCTGGTCTCTGTCAGGAGCTCCCCGTTTGGGCGGGGAGACCTGAAATGGCCTATTCACTCCTAAAAAAATCAGTCAACTATACTTTTGCTTTTACATCAGTGCTCCATTTAAGCTGCTTTTTGTTGGTTTGTTGGTTTTACCAAGATCAGCAACTTTTTGATTGTTAAATAAAAGGACATAATGTATAATTTATCAGAACTTTTGTAACATTTGACATTTCTTTGGCATTTGTGCTACTTCTCTCTCCTATTCGTATTCTCTCACTCTCTCCCCTCCACTTTCTCTGACTATCCCTTAGATGTTGGCATTCCCTGAAAGTTCTCCTCCTTTCACTTTAGTCAGTGCACCATATTCCTTATGACTCCCAATTCTCCAGACCTCTCTCCAGAGATCCAAACGCAGAGCAACTGTTCCCTTGGGTAACCCACAGTCCTGTGAAACTCGGTGGGTCCAACGCTGTATTCTTTCCCCCACCCTGCACCCAGGAAAACTCCTCTTGCTGTATTTTCTATCTTAGTAAAGGAGACCACCATCTACCCAGATGCCCAAGGCAGAAACCTGAGTCTGTCTCGCCTCGTCCCTATCTAGAGTCAGTCACTAAGTCCTGCCACTTCTGCTTCCTTACTGTCTCTCAACCACTGCTACATCCATACTTCTCTGTCCCCATCACCACAACCTTGGGCTCACCTCGATAACTGTAAAAGCTGGTCTCCCTGTTTCCCTTCTTAATACACCCAAACCACATAAATCTTTTAACAAATTTATTCTTATCACTTTGCTGCTGACAACCCTTTAATAGCTCCCTATTACCCACAGGATGATTTAAACTCATAGCAATGTACTATGGGTCCCAAGTGAAAATTCAGTTAGTTCAGAATAGAACAAGCCTAGAAATGTAGAAGTCGGTAGTTCTTCCCAAGACCAGAGAGCTAAGCAGGGCCCTTCACCTGCTAGGAAGAACCGATAAAGAAGATGCAAAAGCAGTGGTCAGTGAGGCAGGAGAACTGAGAAAGTAGTCAGGGAAGCCAGTGAGCAGTTGTAAGGAGAATGGAGTGATGAACCATTCAATCAGAGAGATGACAGGGATTAGGAGTTGATCACTAAATTTGATATTTTAGTCGCCTGCTTACTGATCTGTCGTTTAAACATACCCAGATCTCTCCCACCTTTAAAAATGACCGTCCTTGTATCCAACATTACCACTTCGTCTCTCAAAGCTGCTGTCCACTCTCTTCCTTTTTATAGCCAGTTATTACCATACGGCTCAAGGTTAGGTGGATTTTTCCCCAAAACCTTTTTTTATTTACATTACTGATTTGTTTATTCATTAACTTAGCAAACAGGTGGTGAGAATTTGCGGATGAAAAGTAGTCAAGGGCATAGCTTTCTGTGTGGAACAGATGTGAATCTGAGTCCCAGCTCTGCCATTTTTGAGTCATCTGACCTTTGGTTGGTTACTCAAGTTTAAGTCTTAGTCTCCTTATGTGTAAAGCAGGTTTAATACTAGCTCCCACCTGAGAGAGAGGGCACTTGACAGGGCTGACTGAAATAATGTATTTCAGGTGCTTAGCTCTGGCTGGTGTGGCTCAGTAGATTGAGTGCCAGCCTAAGAACCAAAGGGTTACTGGCTCAAATCCCAGTATTGCACATGCCTGGGTTGTGGGCCAGACCTCCAGTAGGGGGCGCATGAAAGGTAACCACTCGATGTTTCTCTCCCTCCCTTCCCCTCCTAAAAATACATAAATAAAATCGTTTAAAAAAATAAATAAATAAAGCACTTAACCTGGTGCCTGGTATGCAGTAAGGCTTAATAATCCCTCAAATGGAACGTGATATCAATCGAGTTCCTGCACTAATCTTCAACACCATTTGTTTCTTCCTGCTCTTTACTGATTATCTGTTAGATTTGTTCTTAAGCACAGCTATTTTCCCTCCTCATTTCTCCAGTCTCTCATATCCCACCCCCTCGCCCCCATGCAGCAGAAAAATAACTGGGCCAGTTTCTCTGCCTGTACATCATTTCTTAAACCATTGTACTTCTCCAAGTCTTTCTCTTGAATGTGTAAGTATGTTAAAAATTAGAATAGAAAGCCAATACAAGACATTTTACAAATCAAAAGATGGAAATCTAACTAGGAGAATCTTTTAACATTAAAATGGCAAAAAGTTAGTTTTAAATTTTGTAAGACAGCAAAAAACCAAACCAAACAAAAAAAATAAATTTAGTAAGATAGCATCTGAAGCCAAAGAAAAAGCCAGAATGTATGTTCTAGTCTCAGGACCTACCTCGATGTACGCTGGTTCACTGCCGGCAGGTGAGATGTGGGGCTGCCAGTCTTTCGGAGGCTTGGAAAGGTACTTGGAATCAGTTACAACCCATTTGAGCCGGGGCCAACCTAAATCAAACCCAAAATAAAAATTGAATTGCCTAAGCCATAAGAGAAGGAATTCACAGTGAACTAGTCATTTAAACATCAAGAGACCAAATCAAGGTCATTTTATAATTAGTAAAGTACTTTTTAATGATAAATAGTATCATTTTTAGTGATAATCATTAGACATTTATACCTTCTTTCAAAAGTACAATTGTTCCACATGCTAATTCCAGACCTTGACATTACCTCAACAACTGGGAGGTCCGTTTGGCAGTGGAAGTCCACTGAGGTTAGTGGTCTATCCTCTGTCTCTACATGTAGCATTTAGCTTTAATGAACAGAGAGGTAGCTTTTTCCAACCATCAGCATAAAGGTTAAGGGTGTGGGCTGTGGAATCAGACCGATTTGGGTTCAAATCGCTGCTCTGCCATTTATTAGCTGTGACTTTGGGTAAGTTACTTAACCTCTCTGTGTCTCAGTTTCCTCACCTGTAAAATGGGGATAATAATGGTACCTACTTCATAAGGTTGTGAGAATAAGAAAATATATTTTAAGTACTTAACTATTATTAAATTCAAAAACTAATTAAAGCTCTGAGCTTTAACTGATAATTCAGGTACAAATACTACTAACCTTTAAACTGTACAATCTCTCCATTCTGAGTTTTTGGCAGCCCCTTTAGACAAACTTCACTGGTAAGAGCTAAGGCAATACCACAGCTTCCTAGCAAGAAGCCAATCTGCTGCCCTCCAGCATCCTATGGAGAAAAGATAACAAGTAGGGGAGTGAACATGAGCACACCCATGCCCCTGATCTAACACTTAGTAATGCTCTGGCACGTGTGTGATAACATTCATGGAACCTCACTGAGAACTGGCATCTGTCAAAATCTAGTGACAATATGTTCTCCTAAATAATTTCTACCATGTGATGATTTCCTGAGAGCAAATAAGGTATTTTATTAACCTGCCATTGCTAATGATGAATTCTATTTAGCCAAATGTGATCATTTTTTTCAAAGGTCAACAATGTTCCTCTTTTTGATTAAATTCAAGAAAATAAACAAACACTAACATGGTTAAGTTGTCTTGACCTAGCCACACCCTCAAATCCAAAAGCAAAGCAAGTCAGGTCAGAATAAAATCAATAACGTGAATGAACATCAAATGTCCACATTTACGATGAAAGTGAATGAATGGTTACACCCGAATCCATATACTCATTATTATTGTATTTTAAAAGACGTAGATTGGAACCTCACAACAGCAGCAAACAACAAAAGACAGAACCTAAACAGTTCCATTAAAATGTCGTCTTAAAAGTATCATGATGAAACCACACAACACGGTCAACTTCACAAAGGAACAACCCTCTGATTTCCAGAACAATCTAAAGATATTATATCCCATCAACCAGAGTTTCAGAGATGTTACCATTTTATCGTTTATTCCTTTGGAGAAGTAATTTTTGAGAAAAAAATACTTTTTTCCTTGTAAATCCTTAGTCTCCACCATATTTGTCTTTATCATCAACTCTCAATAATAAACAGTGTGAGAAAATTAAGGTCAAACAGCTCGTGGATAAATCATTCAGTTAAACTTGACAATTTGGTACATACGCTTCATTTGAGTAGGGCTGATGTGCTACCACAGTAAAATTCGGTACCCCAGAGCAGTAGCCTGCCATCACTGCATCACCCTGGACTTAATGGAAATCCTACATCGGAAGACACAGTTAAACCAAACCCCTTGACAACAAAAGACCTTACCTACCGCAAATGTGGACTGGCTATAGTCCCTGAAGCGAGGGTGGTACTCTTTATAAATGGTAATTGCTAAAAAGTCAAGTGTGCCCCCATGATTTTTAAGTGATACATAATACTATAAATATTCTATCTCTGTTGAATATATGTTATTTGCATGAAAGTTATAAATATTAGTCATTAACTTTTCTACAGCTTTCATGTTTTTAGCAAGTGAAGCTGAATACTTAAGAAAGCAGGATGTTTCTAATATCGTGACAAAGCCAACGATGCAAGAACCCCATGCCCGCCATGTCAAAACGGACCACCTTCTTCTTAAAGTTAGCAGGGTTACCTTTCTGGTAAGAGGTACCTCTATAGGCACTGGAATCACTTCTGCCAGGAGACAGCCATAGAAAGCCACCACGAACATGACTGGATCATTGTTGGGGTAAACCAGGGCTACCTAAAATGCATAATGATGTTTAATAACAGGGGAATAAAGATAGACTAACACTTTCAATGTCACTCTGTGACATTTGTATATAAAACGTCTACCATCAATACAACAAATCAAAGTATTAAATAGTCTAAAGAAAGTTAAGTTATTGAGAAGGATGCACAAATCTAAAAAGACCTCTTGTCCTTCCTATGATTATAGGAGACACATTTTGGGAACTATAATGCAATTCATCATCATTGAAGAATTTTTCACTTAATTCTATTAGTGATTTAGCAGTAAACACCTCACCTTAAGTAATAAGTTAATTACCCATGAAACCTAAGGCAATTTACGTTGGTGTGGGGCTGCAGCAATAAAATAAATGTAACCGATCGCTCTAGATAGAGCAGCACATTAATGAATAAGCCTTATTCTCTGACAGACAACCTGCAAGGGTTGAGTGACTTAGTTACCACCTTATGGCCAGCCTAAGATTTCTTACTTAGGAATCAAGGTCATTGCATTAATCCTTACTGAATGCACATATTCTAGCATGAAAGGCATCTGGTAATAGGTATAAGCAATACTGGCAGAAATCATTATGGATATGAAGTTCATTCACTTACAAAAGATAAACAAAACTCCTGTATGTGGAAACCTGTGATCTCACCTGTAATATTTCACAGGGACAACCGATTCTTCCCAATCTACTCAAAACACTATCATTGTGGAGTTTGTTTACTTGGCTTGGATATTTATAAATTAACATTTGAAACTTCATTATGTCACTGGACTTCTGCTTTTCCTTCTTTTGCTTTCAAACTCTCTAAACTTACTCCCAAGATAAGTTCAATTCTATTTTTTTCTTATTTTTAAATTTCATTATTTTATTTTTTTGATAAATTCAATTCTGAACCTTTGAGAGTTCTAAAAAAAATACAGACTCCACAAGACATTTAAACTACCCATTTCCTTTCTGCACACAAATGTCAATATTGCTAGGAAGACACAGAAGAACTTCCTTAGGGTTCAGTGAGGACTAGGGAACACTCGTGGGCCACACTGTAAGTAGAATCCACCCTTTCAATATCCTTTGCCACAACACAAAAATATTTTTAAAGGGGATTCTGTCATCACGAGCCTCCAAAAAGCAAGTGTGTTGTATAGTTGGTGTTTCCTTCTACAAATTCCAAATGAAAAGTAATATTTGATGGTAAGAAGTAACCATATTTACAAAGTTATTAACAGTGGTCCTGGCCAGGTGCTCAGTTTGTTAGAGCCTCATCCCAATACGCCAAGGTCGTGGGCTCGATCCCCAGTCAGGGCATGTACAAGAATCAATGAAATGCATAGTTAAGTGGAAAAACAAATTGATGTCACTCTCTCTCTAAAAATCAATTAAAAAAATAATTAATAGGAAAAAACCTTCAAAATTAAAAAAAATTAAAGTCACCTCCAATTAAAGATAAAATTAAATGACGTCAATTTGTTTCTTCATGGAACTAGTATGACTCTCCCTCCCTTTCTACATAAAACCACAAAAAAATGTTTTAAAACATTTTATGGGATATCTTTTAAAGATAGAAAATCAAAGTAAACTTTATTGCTATTTTTGTTGTCTGAATATTGAAATATTTACTTCCAGAAAGACTTAGGTTTCCCTACTTTTTATTAGTACCGCGACACATTACAGACTAAGCAACTACAGAACGGGACATCAAATTTCTTTCAATTGCTGAATGCAAGAATTATCACCTGGTATTGGACCAGCCTGGGTTGGAACCAAACCATTTTCACTTTCTAAGAATAAAAATTATAGAAATTGTGCTGTTGTACATTAAAAACCCAGAATGCACGTGTTAGAAAGCAATAAAACATCACCTCCCTAAAACCAAAAGTCCAATTACCCTGTCTCCAGGTTTTAATACAGGTTCATTTTTGGTCCCCAGTTTATTAAGCAGTGTGTAGGCCAACTTTAAACTTCTGCTCCACAACTTTCCTGGAGAAAGAAAAGAACACAGTCATACAGAAAACTACTGGCCTAGCTCAGCAAGAGGGCATGCAGTCCCTAAGCGTATTTACCTAATACGACAAAGGCTACTTCCAAATGACACATCAGACAAGCACTGGCCCCAACAAAGAGAGTCCCTCCCCCACAAAAAATGCTTTATATTCACTCTAGTTCATGGAAAGTCAGTCCTGCCTCCAAACAAGAAGAAAACATCACCAAAAGTTCATTCTGGTTTGGATAATTTTTCAAATTCTTTTCTGAAGTAAACTAAGTATCATTAGAAATGGTTTGATGTGAGCTGATCACATTTAAAGGGAAGGAAGAAATTGTTTATTATAAGACTGGAAATCAGAAGACTATATCATTTAAGCTTTTGCTGAAGAACCATTTTACATATATGGTATTAGATATTTTAACTGCAAAGCAAGTGTTACTCAAATAATTTAGCATTCCATACCACTGTTATTTCAGTAAAATCAGACAATAAAATGGAAATTAACTATGTGAAATGTGGATATATTCAAAGATGTTAAATAAATGTGTAGAGATGTGGCCAGCTGACCGCTTTCTTTAAAGGTTATATGGATGAAATTAATATACAACCTCTGAAATGAAGGCTAAAAACTGCGTAGGGGGTAGAAAGCCTATTCTTACTCTGTTCATGCTGCCTCCCTCCAACCATTCCTAGAAGTTCCTATTTAGATTAGGAACCAAGTAAGAGAAATCATGTTATTTTCAATACACACGTTAACGTTACATAGAACACATTCAGAAGGGCACCTAAGGTTTAAAATCATGTCAATTTGCACAATTTTTTAAATAAAAATGATTTTCCCTCTAAAATTATTCTGCATCTAGGTCTATGGACAACATGCTCCACTTGTGAAGGGAAAAACGACTCTGTGAATAGACTAGTACAAAATCTCACAGCCCAGGTTAAATCCATTCTTCTTGTTATTTAAAAAAAGTTGTTTCCTAAGAATTCATAAGAGAAAAATAAGTTACTTTAGAAACGATTTACAAAAGAAAAATTAAAACTTTAGCTAAGATGCAAAATTAAATGGAAAAGCACAGATTTTTTTGTTTATTATAAAATTCTGTGCCTGTCATAAGAAAGAGGACAAGGTAAATGACAAAGATCTAAAAAGTAGTCAGTTTCAATTTCTGGATAAAACTATATGGTTTTTACCATTAATCCTGCCCAAAGGTCTTCCTAAAATCCTCTCCTAATGTTAAAACATCGGTATGTACAAAGTCTCTTTCTTCTTTTTGCTCTTTTAAATATAAGCCGGCTTGCAAATGTCATGCTAGCAAATGAAATATTTGGCAATAGCTGTGCTTAGATCTTAGGATCCTATGAAAATAAAAGACCTCTGAAACACAGTAACTGCTAAATATCAAGATAAAAACACCGCCCACGATAATCTGAAGAACTGTTAAGAGAAAAGGGAGGAGCTGGACCTGGTAAACTCACCGTACGTGAGGGTGTACACTGGCTTCCCGGTTACATCCAGTGCAGTCAGACAGGGGCACTTTGCCTGAGTGGTGCCCCAGCGCTGTAGGGCGGACTCAAGAGCAGGAGGCCAGTTACAGATGACTCCTAAGGGCTCTCCCTTTACAGGGGTCATCTGCCGTCCCTCAGGCTTGGGCTGGTTAGGGTCTGGCTGAGGTACTGAAACACACACACAAAACATGCCAGTATGTTATGAAAATAAGATCTAAAGTAAGGACAAATACCAAACAACCCAACTTAAGTCACAAATCCCAAATACACCTCCCTTTCCCTTCA
Source organism: Desmodus rotundus (assembly GCF_022682495.2). NCBI lineage: Eukaryota > Metazoa > Chordata > Mammalia > Chiroptera > Phyllostomidae > Desmodus > Desmodus rotundus. Next base: position 153,332,097 of record NC_071389.1, read on the forward strand.
CTCTCAGAAAAGAACGGACATCATTAGAAGTGGTAATCCACACACTGGGGCTTAATTCATTTTCCCACATAACTGTAAAATCATATTTTATGCAACAAGCAAATCCTGACCCTGACAAAGCAAATCACTGAACAAAGAAAAGCACAAAGTATAAATTTCCTTTTAGCAATTTCACAATTTTTAGTAAACTTGTTTTTAAATTTTGTGTCCAATGTTAGAGAGTCAACTTCCATTTTACCAGGTTGTGTTCAGTGGAAAAGCACTGCACTGTGAGGCAGGAAACATTAGGCAAATTGAGTTACCCTGAGTCTTGTTTTTCCTCATCTGTAAAATGGGAACAGTAATAATTACACCACAGGGTCAGTATTAGACTCCAACCAGTAATGGGCACGAATGTTCCCTTCACGTCTCTGTACACTGCGCATATCTCATACGGCCAATCCCTTTGCCTCCTGGTGAACTGGTACTGGCCCCTCTCAGAATGCAGCTCAACCAGCACATTCCCTGGAGAGCCATCTCTGGCCACGCCCCCCTCAGTGCTCCCACACTATGTGGCAGCCCATCTTATTAATGCACTGAGGATCCTCAAGGGCTTCTGTTACTGTGCACCTTTTTCTCCCCCCTGAGCTTTCTGAGAGAAGGTATGGTTCTTATTCCTCTTATTGCCTGAAGTGTCTAATAGAAAATGGTTGTTCAATCCATTCTGATTAAATTGAACTGAATTTAGAGGAGATAAAAAAGCTCTAGATTATTGACATGATCATTCCAGAAACTGGAAGTGAATAATATTTTGTATTCCTTCATATAGAAAAAATTAAAGTCCTCTTAATTTTTATGCAATAAACAAGTATTATTCCAATAATAAAAGGCAAAAACCCCTACATTTTCACAGCAGGAAAGATAATTTACACATGGAAGAAAAAAGTCAAATATTTATAGAGTGCCAATTATGTACATGGGGTGTGATAAACGGTGAGAAAGTAAGTACTGCACATGAGCATGTCTTTCTCTGACAAACATTTATTCTTTCTAATAATGCTAGCGCAAAAACCAGAGTCTGTGCCCTCTAGGAATATCTAGAGCACATCGGGACACACACACACAGAGCTAAGTGAACAGGAGCAGTGCCTGACGCGCACACACACAGAGAGGGCAGGCAGAGAGGGCCAGGCCACATCACCCAGCTTAACTGGGTGGGGCCCACCACCCGGAGGAGGTAATGCCTGAGCGGAGTCTTAAAGGTAAGAATTAGCCAAGTGAATGGGAGGTGAGAGAAGCAGACAGAAGAGACAATGGACAGAATGTATTAATGGAGCAACAAGTATTAATTAGATGGGCAACTGAAATGTGAAATACATTGTATTTTATACCTCAATTTATTTAATGACAGATTTGAGAAGCTCACTAAAATGTCTTGACTTACTTTTCTACTGACACAAAACTAATGAAATAGTTTCACTTCCCAAATTGCTGCCCTAGGTAAATAACATTTCAGCTGCCCTACTTGGTGTATTTCCAGACCCTAAACCACCAAATCAAGTAGAAAAAATGGACATGGGTGATTCTAAATAAATGGTTTCGGTTTTACAAACAGACTGTATACATGGTGGGCACAGACTTCTGGTCATAAAAGTCTACACATTGTTGCTATCCACTAGGCCTCAGTGCAGACCCTGGGCCACAGTCTTTCAGGCTTCCGAAGATATATGGGTATCTATTTTCCAACGGTAATCTTATTCAGACAATATTGCCTATTTTGTAACTGTTGCCTATTTATAATTAGTGACAAGCTGCTCTTCTGCCAATGAAAATTGTCCCAGTGTGATTCTTATTAAATCCTGATCCTCACTTGCCCGGGTCCACACACGGCGCTGAAAAGACTGCTGAGACTGTTGCTGGCGTGAGCACCATGAGCACCGTGAGCACCTTGAGCATCGGGGCAGCAAGGACGATCCCCTTAGCTCAGGGAGCTCAGCAGCTCCTAAAGAAACAAAACTCCATCCTAACCTCCTGCACCAGGTTGCTCGTTGCTTCCTGCTGCATAAAGCGGTCTAGTCTAGGTCTACTCCTGTGCCTAGTTCCAGTCACAGGTCTGCTGTGCTCAAAGCCTACTAATAGCTTCAGGGTGTAAAAACGGAGCACAGCGATCAAGGGTTAGTTCTTTTGACAAAAGCTTTTGTTAGGTAGATCTACTCAATACCTGGTTTCAGTAATCCTCAAAGGTCACCCTTGTTTCATCTATGCCCCCACATCATTCCCCTTCTAATCCTTCCTAGAGATTATATTTCATCCATACATTTTTTAAATTACTGAATGAATACATCACTGTCACCACTTCCTCTATGAAGCCTTCCCTAACCACACAGATGGAATTGATTTCTTCCCTTCTCCAAATGACTGTCTTAGTTGATACATATTTATTGGCTAAACTCAGTTTTCACATGTAATATTTTTGCACCGGTCTAAATTATAAACAACATGAAGGAAGAAGTGACTGTATTTTGATGAACTTTTTTCACTAACTACCACCTCATCTTATAGAAAACAGACAGACAGACAGACACACACACACACAGACACACACACACGCACGTTGACTGGCTGATTTAACAAAAGGTCTAAGTTGTATCAAAAAAGATTGGACAAACTTTTGAGGTTGCATATGACTTCAGTATTCTAGGATAATTCCAAATATAAATAATTTCTAAAACTATATATTTAGGAAAGTTCCAAATTTCAAAGAGTGTATTTTCAAGGATAGTTCAATGCTCCATAGTTATCTCTCTGCTTTTCTCCCCCCCCCTTCCCTTCCCTATCTTTCACCAGAGATCTAAAATAGAAATGATCCTTAGGGAAAAAGTGCCGAGAACTCTGAACTCTTCCAACCCAAAACAGTGCCTTGCTCATCCTTAAATGCTACAGTACCTGACATGTGTAATTGTGTAACAATTGTTTATGGAATGTATGTTTTTGGTACTATTACTACTACCTTCCACAATTTCTTCAGAGTCATCCACAAAAAATTCTTTTAAGGGAGGCCTTTTGGGTCGTTTCAGAGTGTTGAGAAGCTGTTGGATTTTTGTGGATACTCTGCTACTGACAGGAACACCTATAAGGGAAAAACAGTAAGTTAAAATTAACTGATTTGGGGGATATTTTAGTTTATCAGTGCTCTTAGAAATTTTTATTTCTAGTGATTGGCCTTTGCCCACAGCCTCATCCTGTTTGAGGCTGTGGGCAAACAGACACAAATATGTCCATGACGAAGTCTGACAACAGAGAACAAATACAGTGCTATTATTAATACACCGCTTAAAGATTCCGCCGACTCTCCCTTGCACAGCTTCTCGTTTTCTACACTGTTGTTTGTTCACGTATCTTTTGAAAGCACAGACTGGGTCTGAACAGCGTCAGTGCCGTCCCAGTGCAGGCCGCTGAAAAGGCGGCGTTCAGGATGATGTGTGGGACGGGATTTCTACCGAAAACTACTGCCTACCATCAGCTGTATCCATAAGGCTGGACCTGTTGGATCCTTTGTGCATGCCTTTAACTATCCCCGAGGGGGGCAGGTCAATATTTGCTGGGCGGATTGAGGAAGATGATGAAGAAGAAGAGGTAGTTGTAGTGACATCAGGGGGAGCAGAGAAATTCTCTAAGAGGGGAGAAAACAAAATTTAGAATTACAGTGCATTAGCAGTAAATGTAAGAATTTTTAGTTTTTTATTTTTTGCTTTTTCACATGGAAGAAAATTATGTAAATAAGTCATGAGCTTTTATAAAACAACCTTTCAAATCAAATTCTACTAGCAAGATATAATGACAGAGCAAGAGGTAAAGTCAGGGCTTATGAGCTTTCCAAAATTATTTTTAAAAACTTAAGTAGCCTTAGCAAGATCAAATCCTGTATCATTAAATTTTCTCAAAAACATTCTTCTCCAAGTAGAAAGACTGGTAAAAAACCAATGTCATATAAAAATTAATCATAATAAATAAAAACTGCAAGTGACTTCAAAATGAAACCAAGTATGATCATATAGCTACTAATATTCTAGTCCGTTGAACATTTCTTCATGTTTCTGTTGGTTTATCTATAATATTTTTTCTTCCATTGAAGACAGGAATGGTATCTTGGGAATGGGTCAGATCACTCAAGTTTCCAGATGAAGAAAACCAGACAGGTCTACTCCTAATTTTTATAAAATGATCTGTAGATAACCTGGATCTACTTCACGGATAAGGTTCTTCCCTTGCTCTAAGCATGATTAGTACTGTGCTTTATGTAGGGATTTTTAATATAAGGAAACTGAATGATATAAATTGAGGGATTCTTAATATAGAGGAAATGAAGACATAAATTGGAAGAGAGCCATTCAACAGGGATGTGTTGCCAAAAAAACTTAGAAGAATACATCTGGAGCAGTAAAAAAAGAAAATTGGAAGTAAAATATATAATTCACAGGAATAATAAAAAGTCACTCAAAACTATAAAAAAGGAAAAAATCATAATATAAACAGTTTCTAAAATCAATTTGGAAGTGAGGTGTCTATGTCTCAAAAGTCTGTAATTACTAGTTTAATAGTTCTTAAAGTTTTAAATATACTACTAAATAAACAAATAGTAAATGTAGTTCTACACGAGAATACTGCAGTATATTGCTTCTGCAGGGCCCTGCAGTAACAAAGCATTAAAAACAGACATTTTTATTTGACCCAGCAATTCCACTTGCAGGAATACATCCTAAGGAAATCATCAGACAGATGCACAAAGCTGTGTTTAAGAATGTTCACCCCAGCAGTTTTTATAATAGCAAAACAAATGGGCAATATTTAAACGTACAAAATTGGGGAGTGGCTAAATAAACCAGGACACGGCCATACAGTGGCATATTGTGCAACCATAAAAACCAATAGTATAATTCTACACTACATTAATAATGTAACAGGTATTTGTGATACACCACTAAGAAAAGCAGATTATGAATGTCTTGCTTAGTACAATTTTATTTTTTTTTAAAAATCTACATAAGCCTAGTAGGATATATAATAAAAGTGTTATCCCTGGAAAGTGGGTTTACAGATTATTTTATTTTTTTATCTATATTTTCAAATTTTTTAATTAGAATCATGAATTACTTCTTTTAAAACAAACATCCAGAAGGCAATAGTGTTGGATAAAATGGTTTCTGGGAGTACTTGAACAAATAACTTTATCACCGCAGAATAGAGTAACAAAGAGAAGAACGTAAGGTCAGATGAAATCATCTTGTAAACAAAAATTCAAGTAAAGTTGACTGGGTATCAGGACAATATTTTTAACAAGTGAAACTGTTCTCTTTTAGACCAGTGTGAAAATAAAACCTGACCCACCATGGCTGTGTTACCCACCCTTCCAAACAGCAGGGGCGGTGAGCATGCTCCCCTGCGCCTACTTTCGGAGGTTCGGTGAGTCACAGGGCAGCGCTAAGAGTGCCGGACAAATCACTGCTATTGGCACTTGGCTTTACATGTGGGCAATCAGAACCTCAAGGCAGCTATATTCTTTAAAAATTATTGGCTTGAACTGAAATTTTTCCCAGTTTTTCTTTTCAATTAATAAAATAAGGATATAGGTGCACTCTCCCTTCCAAGAGCACAACCACAACCTTTCTCCTCCCCTCCTGCTTCCCCGCAAGCCGACACCTTTACTTTTCGCTCTCCTAAGCCTCAAGGGCCCTTTTATTTTGCCTCTGTAACTTTCTAAATAAACTTTCTCTTATAGTTTGAAAAAAATAAATTAAATTAAAGATATATGTATATATATAGTGACATAAAAAGGTCATAGATATGAAAATGAAGACACCAAAATGTAACTGATTGTCAAGAAAAACAGGAAAAGTGTAACAGACACATGAAATGATGTTCGTATACATCACTCAGTGCATGTACCAACCAGTTAAGCAAAAGCAGAGATGTGAGCTGTATCTTTATCTGCAGATGCCACAACCTCTTAAGAAAAACACACACAAAAAAAACATAAAGCAGAGCCAAGCAAAAGCTACATGCACCCCATACAGGTGCCAGCAGGCTGCCGCTCACAGAATACCAACATTCTCAGGCTGCACACTCTAGCTGTAGCAATAACACGGCAGCAAGGACAATACCTCCAGTCTTTATGCTGCACACAAAAGGGCCTCACTGCAATTGTCTTAGTACAGAATTTGCTCAGGTTTAAATTTTTTTGTTTGAGAGAATGTAGACAACAATACTGGGGGGGCGGGAATCTAAGATGTTAATATTTTAACACATTTGAACAGATGGAATGTTCTTCAACTGCGATAAACCCTCGCTAAGACTGGTGTTATATCTTGCAGCTTGAGTATTGCTTATGGAAATAGCCATGGCTTCAGGTGGGCAATACTATGCACCAAAATGCAGACAACTACCATTCCAAATGCATTGCTGGTGTGTCGTTCTCTGCCTCGTTAACTGTCACATTCTTTCTAATTCTACTTTTTAGGCCACTCTGAAAAACCTAATACAAATCATAAACTCTTTCCTGGATACCGGGAGTCAAACGGAACATAATTTGGGCTTCTTGGGGAGATCCAGCTCCTACCTATTCGAGTATTGGCAAATACATCAGCTAGAGACCCACTGGTTCCTTTGACCTCTCCATGGGACAGCGTAGAAGATGCAGATGAAGAAGTGGATGATCCCTGGATTGAACGGTTGATCCAGGACTCAGCATTCTGTAAGCTCTGTTGTAAGGCAGCAGAGAGCGCAGCTTGGCGTCTCAGAGAGCCCTCGTCCTCGGAGGCTGAAGACGTGTCTGTGTGGAATTAGAAAAACAGTTGTTCTCGATCCTGCCTAGAACAGAGACCTTTTACTTCTTGGTCATTGATCACACATTCAATTTTGACACCAGCAAAACATTCGTATTCTTAAGGTAAACTATTATGTCAAGCTTCTCCAGAATCACAAGGAAGGTCTATGGACCAAAGCCTGCGAAAACAAAACAATCTAAATCTACAAGTAATTTAAAGTTATTTTTTTAAAACCCTTTTAGAACATTTAAACTTCATTCATTGTTTTCTGTTCTGAGTTTAATCAGTATCTAAGATCTCTGACTTATCTTATGTTCAAGTAATTCTGAAGTGCTAATATATTGTCCTTACTCTCTTAATTAGAGACCTTTGTGACAGGTTGCTGTACTGATTTTGACACGTATTTAACTAATTAGTGTTTACTTAAAAGGAAATAATCTTGATAGAGAGACATGAAGGTTTGTTTTTATTAACGACCTGAGTGTCAGTGAGAGGCTGGGGCACTGATGTGGAGTAAGAAACAATGCTTGGCCTGGAGGCAGGCACGGTTTTGGTGGAAAAGACAGCTGCTCACTTGGCACAGGCAAGCCTTCCAAACACGATAGGAGAGGGCACTGATCTGTATTTCTCTTCTTAATTCTCAGAGAAGAGTTGTGAGAAACTCACTGATGTCTGTATTTAGCCTGACTCTGACTTCAGGATAGTGAGGCCTAAATTTAAAAAGCATGTTGGGAAAAAAAAATTCAACCAAATATAGAATAGCCAAGGGAAGCAGAAGTCAAGGGGCTTTACTCCAGAGCTCTCAGCTGACAAGATACACAAGTTCAGGGGCATTTGGTCTGATGTGAGACAAACCCTTTCAAATGATTTTGGAGGTTATAATTTATGGCCTATGGATTGAATGTCATTCATTTTTTAAAAAATTAAATATTCTATGGTTAGTCCTGCAGAATATTTCCCTATAACTCAGGTGAACCTACACGTCCGTAACATTGCTAACACCCATCAATGGGAATCTGAAGTATAAGAGACTAATTTAATCTAGAAGCCAGATGTTGCAGGTCCAGAGCAAGAGAGAAAGTGTGTCCTTGCTTCCTGCTCTGGACTACCTCCAAATTATTATCTCACAGTGAAGGAGATATGAGGCCCAAGACTGACTTTATGATCATGGTATCTCCCCTGCCAGGCAGTATCCAAGACTGACTTAGTTTTTTTTTTTTTTTTTACAATGTACTGCATAACTAATATATGTCAGATTTCAAGGATTCTGAGATGTATGAGTTCGTATGAGACAGGAAGGGCCCTAACAAGGCTTACAGTCTAATACAGGAGACACACAACACTAGGCTGTGTCACAAGGAATACAACAAATGCTAAGAAACAGGATAAACAAAGGGTTTCACTCCAGGGGCACCAATCTCAGCTGGGGTTTCAAGTACTTCTATGTAAATGGAGCAAAGACTCTGAGGAGGTAAGGGGCAATAGATAAGGATGGAGAGGTAGACAGTGGCCACACCCCAAAGGGATAAAGTAATATGGTTCTTTAAAGGGGAAAGAGATCTATAATGCAAAAGGAGGGTGATTAAAGAAAAATATGAAGTAAGAAAACCTGTAACATTTTAAGGAAAGCATTTTTGGACTTTCAGCCAAGATGGAGGTGTAGGTAGATATACTTTGCCTCTTCACACAACCAAAAGAATGATAACAACAAATTAAAAACAAAAACAACCAGAACTGCCAGAAAGTTGAACTGTTTGGAAGTCCGACAACCAAGGAGTGAAAGAAGAAACATTCATCCAGACTGGTAGGAGGGGCAAAGATGGGCAGTCGGGGCAGAGAGGATTCCTGGCAAGGTGGCAGTCAGAGGACCAGGGACGAGGCAGGTGAGGTGGCAGCTGGCAGACTGGGCAGCCCCAAATTCGTATGCAGATAAAACTGGGAGGAACAACTAGGGAACCAGACAAACCATGCAACCCAGGGCTCCAGTTCCGGGAAATAAAGCCTCAAAACCTCTGACTGAAAACACCTGTGGGGGTTGAGGTGGCAGCGGGAGAACTCCCAGCCTCACAGGAGAGTTCCTGGGAGAGACCCACAGGGGCCTAGAACGTGCACAAACCCACCCACCTGGGAATCAGCACCAGAGGGGCCCAGTTTGCTTGTGGGTATAGGGGGAAGTGACTGAAAGCTAGAGAGAGCAGAGCAAAGGCACTGCTCCCTCTTGGACCCCTCCCCCACCCACAGTGCCACAGGCAATGGGTGTGCCCTGCCCTGGCGAATACCTAAGGCTCCGTCCCTTACTACGTAACAGGGCAAAGACAAAAAAATATGGCCCAAATGAAAGAACAGATCAAAGCTCCAAAAACAGAACTAAGCGATGAAGATAGTCAACCTATCAGATGAAGATAGGTAAACAGGATGCTCACAGCAATGGTTGAGTATGGTTGCAAAATAGAGGAAGAAGTGAAGGCTATGCAAAGTGAAATCAAGTAAAACTGACAGGAAGGAAACCGGGACTCAAATCAATGATTTATAACAGAAGGAAAAAGCAAACATTCAACCAGAACAGAATGAAGAAACAAGAATTCAAAAATATGAGGAGAGGGTTAGGAGCCTCCAGAACAACTTTAAATGTTCCAACATCCAAATCATAGGGTTGCCAGAAGGGAAAGAGTAAGAACAAGCAACTGAAAACTTATTTGAACAAATAATGAAGGAGAACTTCCCCCATCTGGCAAAGGAAGTAGACTTCCAGGAAGTCCAGGAAGCTCAGAGAGTCCCAAAGAAGTTGGACCAAAGGAGAACACATCAAGACACATCATAATTAAGTTACCCAATATCAAAGATAAGGAGAGAATCTTAAAAGCAACAAGAGAAAAGGACACAGTTACCTACAAAGGAGTTCCCATAAGACTATTAGCTAATTTCTCAAAAGAAACCTTACAGGCAAGAAGGGGCTGGAAAGAAGTATTCAAAGTAATGAAAGGCAAGGACCTACATCCAAGATTACTCTATCCAGCCAAGCTATCTTTAGAATGGGAGGGCAGATAAAGTGCTTCCCAGACAAGGTAAAATTCAAAGAGTCCATCATCACCAAGCCCTTATTATATGAAATGTTACAGGGATTTATCTAAGAAAAAGAAGATGATCAAAATTATGAACATTAAAATGACAAAAACTCACAACTATCAACAACTGAACCTAAAAAAAACAAAACCAAAACCAAAACAAACTAAGCAAACAACTAGAACAGGAATAGAATCACAGAAATGGAGATCACACGGAGGGTTATCAGTGGGGAGGGGAAGGGGGAGAATGGGGGAAAGGTACAGGAAATAAGCATAAAGGGTAGGTACAAAACAGACAGGTGGAGGTTAAGAATAGTATGGGAAATGTAGAAGCCAAAAAACTTACGTATGACCCATGGACATGAACTATGGTGGGGGAATGCTGGTGGGAGAGCGAGTGTATGGTGGAGGGGAATAAAGGGAAGAAAAAAATGGGACAACTGTAACAGCATAATCGGTAAAATATAATTTTTAAAAAAGGAAAGCGTTTTTGCATAATTTCCAGAAAATATTCTAGTATTTCAGTTGTACCTTGGGAGACGGAGATTTCTATCTTTGCAACGTGCTAAAGAAAGGCAGGGGGCATGGGACGGGGGCTCTGACCCTAAGAGTAAAGTACAGTGATACCTTGGTACTCGTCGTTAATTCATTCTGGAGCTCGTGATGAGTGCTGAAACCAACGAGTACCAAGCAAGCGACGAGTGATGACGATGAGACAATTTCTCTTACGGGGTGGTATTGTGACTCATACAAGTTCCAGCAAGTGTGACAAGTCCCCAGCAAGGGCTGAGTGATGAAATGTTTTTTTCTCGTTAAAAGTGAGACAAGTACAGGGTTTATTTAACAAGTTCTGAAGCCAACGAGTACCGAGGTATGACTGGTACGGGATCCCATAAACTCAACTAGATTTGCAGGCTGTCTTTATTGAATCACTTATTTAATTTGTGTAAGTCTAAAATCAGAATAACCCAATTTTCAAAAGTTAATAAAAGCAGTATATTCACGATTTGGTTTATGGAAAATTGTCTTCATTATGTTTCTATATTGAATCAATTATGCAATTAGGTGTATTGTTTCAACTCAATTACCTCATTTGCCTGCCAGTCCTCCTCAGAGGGTTTAGTGACCACAACTGCGGGCAGCTTGGCTGAGTACAGTGGAAAAAACATGGCTTTGGTGTATGGCTTCTATTTGATCTCTGGGGTCCACCCCTCACCAGCTTTATGACTTGGGGATAAAATTACCCATCTGAGAAGGCAGGCTGTTTGTTCAACCACTCAACAAATACTACTAAGCACTACACTATTTTGGTAGAAATAAAACGGTGAGCAAGAACACAGTCTTATTAGAGTAGGCACCCAGGGCAGGCACCCAAAGAAGTGAGACCTAAACCCAGGCTAGAAAGGTAAGTAGAAATTAGTTGTGAGGAGCATAGGTGTAGGGAGAGAGAAGAGTCAGGTAGAGGAAACAGCAGGTGAGAAAGCTGGGAAGGGACAGAAAACAAGGCACATTTGAAGATCTGAAGGAAATGAGACCAGCTGAAGCACAGGATGCAAAACTGGTAGTGATGAAAGATGAGGCTGGGCAAGTGGACAGCGCTGGGCTGCTAAGGACACGGAAGGCACGCTAAGGAAACCTGCCTTTATGCTGAGTGCAGTGGGAGACTGTGAAATGAGACAGGGTCTGGAAAGCGGCCCCAGCAGTGCCAGCACACAGCAGGTGGACGATAAACTTTAGCTCTCCCTCGCCCCCAGGAGTAACCCGCCCTGCGTTACCTCAAAGACGCAAAACTGGCCAGGCATGGCTTAAAGCTGATGATGTGTTAAAAGTACACAAAATGCAAGCACTTCTTTGGAACTGTATCTTTTTAAAGATAACAAGTTCCCTTAAATATTTATATGTTTATTTAACTGTAACAAAGAAAATTACAATGGATTAGTGGGTATCTGGCTAAGATTAAATTAATATTAATAGAAATAAAGCTATCATTTTCCCACTGATTCTGCTCTTGTTGAACATGAACTCACCTCACCTAAGCTCTAGGTCTATACAACAGAAACAATTTTGAAAACATGGTTTGCCCATCAGTTTATAACTGGTGTGATTTTTTAAGAATTTATTGATTTGAGAGAGAAGGAGAGACAGGGAGACAGAGAGAGAGAGACATCAATTTGCTGTTCCACATATTGAGGCATTCACTGGTCCCAACCAGGATTGAACCTGCGACCCTGGCGTATGAGAAAGATGCTCCAGCCAACTGAGCCACCTGACCAGGGCTATGCCTGGTGTGATTTTAACACAGCATCATTTAATACTAATTACCAGAAGCCTAAACTTCATTTATAACCAATTAGGAAACATACACAATTACAGCTTGTCGATTTTAAGGAAATAAAAGTACTAAATTTACTAAGTATACTTAACTACTATAGCACTTTCAGTCTTTAGCCATGTGTGGAAATGACTCCCTTCTTCTTGGTGGAAAATATATTTACTATATCTAAAAATGTTTATTAATTAATAAGGTGAATTTATAAATTACATGTAAACACCTACAATATCCATCCCACTCCTGAGAAATGAAAGCATACCCATACAAGGACTTGTACATGAATGTTCACAGGAGTTTTACCTGTAATCGCTAAAAAGAGGAAGCAACCCAAATGTCCATCGACAACTGAATGGACAAGCTGTGGAGTACCTGTATGACAGAATACTACTCAGCGATAACTGGGAACGGACTACCATACCGATACACACAATGTGGCTGAATCTCAAAATAATTACACTGAGTGAAAGAAGCCAAACCTTTACCCTAGCCCCCCAAAATGAAGTACAACTGTGTGATTTTACTCACATAAAATTCTAGAAAATGCAGATAATGTGCACTGACAGAACAGAACCAGTGGGATAGCTCACAAGGATGGGGAGAGGTGGGACTGCAAAAGGGTCATGAGGGAATTGGGGAGTTACTGATCTTAATTGTATTGATGCTTTCACGGTTTTCCTATGTCAAAACTTAGCAAAGATACGTTTCAAATATGTGCTGTTTGTCTTGGGTATAATTCAATAAAGCTATAAAAACTAATTTTAAAAGTTGTGGTGGTAAAAATGACACCTCAATGAGAGGATGATAACTCCTGGGAGTCAGTCTATGCAGCCTGAGGCAAAGCAAATTTCTCCGTAGGCAAGAAAAAGGTTTTAGGCTAGGGAAAAATTGTTACAAACACAAGGAGACAGCCTCGGAGTAAAAGCACACTGGAACGGAAGGTGAAAAGGTTAGTTCTGGAAGCAGGCCAATCTGAAACTACTTCGGGCAACAATTCTGAGCAGCTTATGGTACTCTAGCACCGAAACCCACCACGCTGCATACTGATTCACCAGCAAGTGTCGGGGAGACTTTCAGAACTACCCAAGAGATTTTCAGCATCCCACAGTCATTCGTCTCCGTGCACTGAGGGCTGGCCAGGACTGAAAATCGCTACGAAGAGCCTAACTGGCAGGAGTCCCATGAGTTGCCTGGCCAGCGCTATCCAAACGGCGGCACGTCCGAGAGAAGGGCACTCACTATAAATAATTAGTCCAGGGCCACTCTACAAAAAGGGAACTCCAAACACTGTTTTTCTAGGCATCTTCCCATATCTATGGGGGAAAAAAACAGTTTACAAAAATAATCAATATTACAAACAGTACTGGGGTGAGAAGAGAGTCTTTTTCACTTACTGCCTACTTGAAAAGTTGGATGGAACGCGCAGCGGTTGCTGGAGCACCATGTTTACTGACAACGTGGGAGACTGAGAGGCGGCGTGCCAGTGGGTTAGAGAACGGGCTTTTAGAAGTGCGACTGATCTGGATTTCAGCCTTAGCTCTGTCACTGAGAGCTGTTCTTAGGGGTCCTAATTCTTCTGTCTGTTTTTGCTCTTTTTCTATGAATTCTCTCGCATAATGAGTGTTTTCTACTTTCGGATAGTTTGCCCACACTCAGTGGGTCTGAGCTGTGGGAATCCCAAGAGCCTGGGTTGAGGTCGTATATTTCCAGAAAACACATGTGCCAGAGGGTTGTCATCAGCCTTTGTATTAGTTCACTTAAAAAAAAAAAAAAAAAGGATTTTACTTATTTTCAGAGAGAGAAGAAGGGAGGGAGAAAGGGAAGAAGAGAAACATAGCTTGGTTGCTACTCACACGCCACCAACTGGGGGCCTGGCCCACAACCCAGGCATATGCTCTGACCGGGAATCGAACCAGTGACCCCATCTTTGCAACCCACTGAGCCATGCTGGTCAGGCTGTTAGTCACTTTTTAATACTAGTTTTTACCAGGCACAATAATGAAATTTAAGTCTTGTACCCACTAACCACAAGTACTTAGGAAGGTCCGTCCCTGCCTCTCTGTTTTCCCAAGGCCAGGTATAAGGCAAGCTTTCCCGGTATCTTCCTTTTGCTGGCAGTTTAGTATTTTCAAATTCATTCTTCTGGTGAAGATAAGCCTCTCCAGAGACCTCGATTCCAGCTTCCAACCTTATATAGGTCCAAGGTTTTATCTTTCCCACACTCACGTAACTAAAATTTAGGTCCCTACTTTGCTGCCTCCCCTCGCCCCAGGGCAGCCACTGAGTGCCGCACGTCACCTCTCTGGGTTTTGGTGACCATCTCTCTCTTGCTCCTGTATGTTATTTAAAAGGAAACTGGTTATATTTTATCTCTCTCTTGCTCCTGTATGTTATTTAAAAGGAAACTGGTTATATTTTATCTAGCGTTTCTAAAGGGAAGTTTTCTTTCCCCTTTTTCTAGGAGTTTACAGATTACCTCATTGACTACAGAGCTAGAAACAGAAATTAGTCAAATTATTGAGCCTCCCTACACCTGTTTTCTCAATTGTAAAATAGGATAGAGGATTGTTGAAAGAACTAAAAATGAAAAACTGTATGTTAAGTACTTAGCCCTTTGACCAGTATGCAGAGGGTACTCAATAAACAGTAACTATGAAATTACTTTTAATCATGAACATTAAATTTTACAAGTAGCTACTGAAATAAACAAATTCAATCTAATAGAGTGGGTTTTTATTGTGCTTCGGGTTAAAGAATACTGGGTATTTACTAGCCTTCCAAGTACTTGTGAACTGTTGCCCAGACTAATAATGAAAAGTATGCTGTGAAAATGATGCAAATCCATTAGAGGTTATAAGTCTCCATTAAGCCTTACAGAGGTCTGACTTGCCAGCTCTTTGCTTGCTTGAATAAAATTAGAATTTTGTGAAAAAATCCTGCAAGATGGTAATTCAGACAGGTAATCCCTTTTAAGTTCAAATTAACGGAATGATTTTGGCGCTATATATCCTCAAAAGGCAAGAGCTATTCCATTTGTTTAGAATAATACTTATCCCAGTGAAGTGACTGGAAATGGGGTGAATGCCAAGCAAGCCTCCAGCGGCCAGAGAGTGATACTGTCCTCTCACCAACCCCTCATACAGAGCCACAAAGCAGCAAAGTGAGTCGCCCAACCTTGGCAAATACCTAAGGCTCCACCCCATACAACTTAACAGGTACACTAAGACAGGGAGTCAAAGCAGCTTTACCTAATACACGGAAATGAACACAAGGAGGCTGCCAAATTGAGGAGACAAAGAAATATGGCCCAAATAAAAAAACAGAACAAAACCCCAGAAAAAGAACTAAACAAGACAGAGAGCGCCAGCCTATCAGATGCAGAGTTCAAAACACTTGTGATAAGGATGCTCAGAGAACTCACTGAATATGGCAAAAGTGTAAGGGAAGAACTGAAGGCTACACTAAGTGAAATAAAGAAAAATCCAAATCAACAATTTGGAACATAAGGAAGAAATAAACATTCAACCAGAACAGAATGAAGAAACAAGAATTCAAAAAAAAAGAAACAAAGGGAAAATAAGAAGACGCTGGGACATCTCCAAAAGTACAACATCGGAAACACAAGGATGCCAGAAGGAGAAGAAGAGAAGCAAGAAATTGAAAACTTATTTGAAAAAATAATGAAAGAAAACTTCCCAAATTTGGTGAAGAAAATAGACATACAAGTCCAGGAAGCACAGAGAGTCCCAAACAAGTTGGACCCAAAGAAGACCACACCAAGACATATCATAATTAAAATGCCAAAGGTTAAAGATAAAGAGAGAATCTTAAAAGCAGCAAGAGAAAAGAGAGTTACCTACAAAGGAGTGCCCATAAGACTATCAGCTGATTTCTCAAAAGAAACTTTGCAGGCAAGAAGGGACTGGCAAGAAGTATTCCAAGTGGTGAAAAGCAAGAACCTGCAACCTAGATTACTCTATCCAGCAAAGCTATCATTTAGAATGGAAGGGCAGATAAAGTACTTCCCATACAAGGTCAAGTTAAAGGAGCTCATCATCACCAAGCCATTATTACATGAAATGTTAAAGGCACTTATCTAAGAAAAAGATCAAAACAATCAATATTAAAATGGCAACAAATTCACAATTACCAACAAGTGAATCTAAAAAAAAAAAAAACCAAACTAAGCAAACAACAAGAACAGAATCATAGATATGGAGATCATTTGGAGGGTTATCAGTGGGGAGGGGGAAAGGGGAGAATAGGGGGAAAAGTACAGGGATTAAGAAGAATAATTGGTAGGTACAAAATAGACAGGGGGATGTTAAGAATAGCATAGGAAATGGAGAAGCCAAAGAACTAACAACCCACGGACAAGAACTACAGGGGTTGGGGGAGGGGGGGGGGAGTACTGGAGGGAAGGGGGTTCCAGGCAGAGGGTGGCAAAGGGGGAAAATTGGGACAACTGTAATAGCATAATCAATAAAATATATTTTAAAGGAAAAGAATACTCATTCCAGTACCATGTATACATGAGTATCTCTTAAGTAAACAAAGATTTCCCAAACACGAGGCTTTAGTAGTGAAAAACAAAATGAAGAAGATTGGAGGCTGAGGCTTAATTGCTGTCTGACCTAGAATAAGTGACCATGAACCTGTTTGTTTCCTCATCTCTAAAGAAGTCTGCCCTCCCCGCTTCACAGAGCACTTATGAGGACCGAGTGGGGCAGGGCGGCATGGCTATGTGAAAGTCCTTAACATACTCTAACACACCATAATCCCATACAGCATTATCAACGTTTTGTTAAAACTATAACAATATCCAAGTCTGTCCACAGGTGTCCGACTAGCACAGAGAGGCACAATTCTCCTTGTCTGGCACCATGAATTACTACTACAGTCACTTCAAGCAGAGTCGTGAGCAAGACAGACCTGTAAATTTAAGTTCCTTTCTACCCAAGCCAGTTGTAATAGCTTACTGTGCTTTTGGGTCATTATGTGGTCTATCTGGTCATCCTGGTACCCTCAGTGCAGTGCAGGGTAAGTCCACACGGGTGCAGAAAAAGCTTAGAGGGGGAAAAATACATGCTGCAGTTTTTACATTACGTTCATCTGTATGAATGAGTAACAGTGTTATACAAAGAACCCTTACAAGGAAGGAGCTGAGGTAATTGTCTCATGACATTAGTAAGGGATTTCAGCACATAAAGGGAACTGGGTGGCAGTGATTCAAGCAGGCTAACAGACTCTGAGAAAGGACACCGAAAGAACCAGAGACTGCCACCAAGTTGAAGAACCTAAAATTTTCAATCCACAAGACAGAAGTCAGTGTACATGTCAATAAACAAATTTTAGGTTGTCTGACACTTTATTATTTGAGAATGATTCACACACAAAAGACAAATTATTTCCCATGCCAAGTATTTACTGTGTTTTCCAAAAAGAATCCAAGATTTATGACATTTTACTCCTTAAATCCTTTTTATTAAATCCCTCCAAAAATAGCACTAAAGGGTCATTAATTCAGTAATTCCAATATTACGTGGTGCGTGCTCCCCAAACCAGCTAACTGGCTCGTGTGTTCAAGCAGGTACCCCACCAGCCAGGTTCACCCCAGACTGCACGTGCAGCGTGCGGGGGCTGACGGCTCAAACGTTCTTGACCCCAGTGATGCGTGCGTGACCTCCTCTCAGTGCATGAAGGAAAACACGACTAAAATATTCTGAAGTTTGAAATTAATCTTTCCTTGCAAGAGTGGCACAACTTTTCTAGAAACGAAGTCATTCGAGTTTATTTTTATAGCTGCCCAGAAGCTGTTTTTTTAAAAAACAGCCTTTAACCGGCAATGATTAACATTAATTCTCTTCTTCCTCCCCATCCCTTGACTGAGGTCTAGGCATTCTCCTCAATGCCACTGTTTCAGGTAATATCCAAGTAAATATGCAAGAGAAAAACCTGCCTACCATCCCTGGGTTAGTCTGTAAGGGAGACAGTGACGTATGTTTAAACTGCAACAGGACAGGAGACAGCGAAGTCGCTAACTAGTGGCTCTCAGAAGCTTGGGGAGAATGGATTCGGAACCCCAGCTTGAGAACAGCATTTTCCACCCCTAAATTGAAAGGTGCTAACAAATGCTGTATGATACAGCTCTTCCCACCTTCCGTCACAGTATCTGTCCTAGGCACGTGCGTGACTGTTAACAGAGAGCATCCAGATCTAGCTCTGTATGGGGTCCATGCGAGGAATCACTACAGAGGGTGTTCTTCATGTTCCTTCACCATGGGAGAAAATTCCTCTTCTATTTGACAACACTGATAAAACCAAGGGTCCTAGGAATTTGACTAAATTTAGTTTTAAATCCTAACTCGAAGTCATCTCTCCCTCTCTCCCCACTCCCCACAGGCCTAGCCTTTCCCCCATAATCAGCAACAGTCCCCCACCCCGTGTAGGCAGCAGGAGACAGTAGCCCAGACCTAACTCATAGTTGCCTGGTCCAGACCTCTTCACTCGAGTTATGTTTCAGTTCCAGAGCCCTAAGGTAGAACGACCGCCTGGCTACTTTCCATGAGACCAAAACCTGGGAGCTGTCCTCAGGTTTTAGCAGACGTGAAGAAATAATTCACTACCTTTATCTCACTCCTGACCAATCAGGTCCCCGTCTTGTGATTTTGCCCTATACCATTTGTAACCTACATGCCAACAGGGAGTAGTGCTTTAGCATTAGCTTCCTATTTCTGGACCGGCTAATTCAATATTAAACCAATTTTCTCTCTATATTGCAAACTCCTGCTCGTGCGTTTCTTTGGGCCAGTGAGCACAGGCAGGCAGACTCAAGGAAAAACATGGGGATTCCAGTAACAATGTCCGTCCCTAAGAGCACATCAAAGTTTTGCATATACTATTCAAAAATCGCCAGCAGAGTAAATAAATGGATAGGAAACCTTTTAAAGGTCTTAGGAGAGAGAATGAATCTTCACAATTATGAAATTACTGAAACATAGGAGGTGATCTGGAATATGCACCACATCTTTAAAGCTGCAGGCACTGGGGTGTCTGGTTTTAGCAATACACGAATTCCAAAGGACTACGGCTCATTCAGCCACCATTTACTTCCAGGGTTGGTAAATTCCCCTCAGGCAGTGACTTCTGTAAAAGGGGATAAAAAAGGTTTCCATTTCTTCTGAGTGTTCTCAAGATCCTTTGCTGCACTCTCACATTTAACCCAGGCAATGAGAGCAGGCTGTTTACTCGAAACTGCATCTCTTTAGTACAGCTCTGGAGAGGATTATTTCTAAGAACTGAGTCACACTGCTCTCTACCCTTTGCCATTTACTACAATTGAACCCTCAGCTGCGCTGCAGCACAATCTGCTAACAACTAAGAGCCCCCTTTGTCCACCAGGACCCAACTGCTGTACGAATTGGAAGGGAAACCATCCAAGCTTTTGAATTGAGTGGGCTGGAAGTATGCACCAGTATAGACACAAAATGTCTTACTGTGATGGTCTGCTAGAGGTATGCTGAGTTACATTCTGAGAAAACACTTGAAGCCACAGAGCTATTTCTCTTTCAAACATATTGACACCACAGGTGTAAAGAAAAAAAGCGCACAAAGTTAATGAGCCCACAGCACACCCAGATGCTGAGAAGTTAACCAAAACCTAGGAGAAAACTATAAACAGGAACCTGCACAAGGGAACAGGATCCACGTGAACAGCTCAACTCCACAGCTGTGAATCAAAGTCAACCACAACGATGTAACCTTCCTGGGTATCTCCCCAAACACAGTAAGTAGTTTAGACCGAAGCAACATGGGGAAGATTTTTACCCAAAGATTTCATTACCAGGAGCATGCATTAGGGACACAGACACTACATTGAAGCTCTAAAGCATATTTCCTATCTTTAGTCTGAGAGCCTATACACAGATCCTGGCTGGGATTTCATCTAAAAAGAACCTTTTAAAAAGTTTTTTAAAACTTTGAAAAAAATTCTGATAAGAATTTGATCGATAAGACATTTCATCCTTATATGGATATCAAATCCATATAAGGATTTGATAGATAAGAAGCTGATAGATAAGACAACTTAAAGTTGTTCAGCTGCTCCTCCAAATGAAGTTAAAATTCTTAAATTTATCTTAAGGGGATTAAGAATTGTCTGGGAAATAAAAATGGGATGAAGACACTTGGTTCCCACTGATCTCATGACCCCATTGTAGAAAGTGATTCTTAAAATACATATAAGTACGTACGAAATATAGTAACACACACACAAGCACGCACACACGCGCGTTTTCAGATCGATTACAACTCTGCCTGACCGCTCTCCCACGACCTTTAATGACACAGCTTTTTCCCAAGGCTACTACTCCTATGACTGCTGCAGAGACAAAGCACCTGACTTAGGAGTGTAAATGTTGAAAAGAGTATGTGACTCCTGCTCGTATTCTGAATGCCAGTGAAAATGGCTATTTAACTAGGGCAGGATTGTTTTAGACTCCAAGCTTTAGCCTGTATTTATGAATGACTACATGATTTGGGGGGTATAGCAAGGATATGTCAGAAATTCCACAGGAAAAAGATTTTTTTTAAATAGCTTTACTCCTAAGGCTTCTTTTTGTGTGTTGTTTACGATGCAACAACCAAAACAAGCCCCTTCAGCGTGCACTCTGCTATAGCACCGATGGGGAGGAGAGACTTCCGGCTCCGACCTCAGAAAACAAAACAAAAAAACCAGAACTTATTTCAGGAACATCAAAGTAGCAACTGTGAGAGAGAGATTCTGACAAACTTACCAGGAGGTGTGCAGGCATCCGCGGGAGACTGAACAAATGTGGACCGCCTTTTGGTGGGCATGGGCAAAGCCATTTTCTGCTCTTTGTGCTTCGCCAGCGCGGCTTGAACCGCTTCTGTGTGAATATCTGAAAGATTAGACATTTGCATTTATCAGCTCCTGGCTCTTAAAGCATTTTACTTCTGTGGGCTGACCTATAGCTGCCTTACTTGTTGAAAGGGGGATGTTTAGGTGACTTTTATTTATCATTTGTGTTAATATAAGGGCTGATGTTACTTGTTTGCCACTTGGCTACAAAAGAATTCAGCCCTCCGCCTGAATGTCTAATTGGGATCTCAAAATTAACATAGCCAGACAGAAATCTTGGTTCTCCACACCCACCACAAACTCACTCTACATTTCTACAAAATCAGATCATACTGTAAACAGTATTTTGTATTCTGCTTTCATTTTTTTTAACTCTTACACAATCCTACTGAGAGGTAGATAAGAACTGAAGTGATTCCTAGTACCCAACAATTTCCTCTTCTCAGGAAATGGGCCCAGTGCACATGCAAACAAACCATCCCTAAAGGCGTGTCTGTAATATATAAATGTGCCCCTTATAAGAGCTGGGCCAATTAAATCCTCTGGGGGAGGGGCTACACTCGGAATCCAGAAACTGCAGGCCCTAGCTTGGAGTCACTTTAATGACACTGCTGGGAAGAAAGGTCCTTGGACCTCAAAGCGGAGATCCCCAAAGCTACCTCTTTCTTTCTAGGGATTTCTCATTTGCTCCTTTGTTTCTATGATCTTCCCCAGATGTTCAAGGTAGTCTGAGTTGACCAGTTTCATTCTACAACAACAAAAAAACCTCACTAATTTAACTGGAAACATTACTCTGTGTGAATACAGACTTATAACATAATGTTAAGGGCTGCATAGTATCTCCCTGTTGATGTGCCACAGTTTGTTCAAGCAACCTTGTTTCCAATTTTTTGCTACTATTCACAGCAACTACTCACAGGAAGAATAAATCAGTATTTTCACTTTATCACACGTCTAATCCTATCTATGGAAAATTAACTCCAACGATTGCTGAGATGTACAGGATTTATCGCTTCCACACCCACAGTGCCTTTCTCAAAACCCAGAAATTCAAAATTCATACAAACTACTGTACTTCGCTGTGTATAAGATGCTCCCATGAATAATGCAGGCCCACATTTTGGGCACAAACTTTCAGGAAAAAAAATGTTTCATTTTAATTGTTTAATATAGTTATTTATTCATATTCAGAAACAAAACTGATTACCACATTCCAGGGCATTATTTTGCATACAGATATTGTTAGTGCTTTCTAGAGTTACACTTCTAATGCACAAGCACAAATTAAAAGAATTTAAAACATTTATGTAGATATGGAACTAGTACTACCAATGTATAATGCGTACCCTTACTTTCCCCTCAAAATTTTGGGCTAAATACTGCTAATGATACATGGCAAAATATGGTATCATCTAATCCACAACCCATATTCCAAGTTAGCCAATTGTCCCAAGAATGTCCTTGAGAGTTTTTCTGCCCTGTTTCCTGATCCGGGGCCCCATACAGCATCACACATTACACACAATGTCACAACTCTTTAGCATCCATCCTATAACCAGGAGGGTTTCTCACCCTTTGTCTCATCACTGTGACACTTTGTACAGACCAGTTATATCACAGACTGTCCCTCAATGTTGGCTTTGTTGTCTTCGTAATGAGATTCAGGTTATACATTTTGAAAGGAATACCATGAAAGTATCCCATTTTCAGACTATAAGACGCACCCCCCAATTTGGGAGGAAAATGGGAGTACGTCTGATAGTCCGAAAGTAGCTTACATTTACATTGGTAAAATATTATGTTATTTATATTTAAGATTTTATCACATCTTTTGCTTCAAAATTTTTTTCGCTATTTTCCTCCTCTAAAACCTAGGTGCGTCTAGGGTTCGAAAAATACGGTAATGTCTTCTTGAAACACGATGATGTCGGGATGCATCTGCCTTATTTATCGGCAACAGGAATCTTAATTATTGTACACTTGACTAAGATGGTATCTGCTAAGTTAATCCACTGCAAAGATACTATTCTCTTTGTGTAATTAGTTAATTTATTGGTGAATACTTTTAGACTGTGTAAATGGTATATACTTCCTTAAACTCTTACCCACTAATTTCGGCATCCATTGATGACTCATGGCTGAATCAATTATTTCCATAATGGTTACAAAATGGTGGTTTTATAACTTCATCATTTCTTCCGTGTTTATCAGTTGGTGATATTCTAAGAAAAAGCTAAAGAATGCATATACTACAGTGGTCCCTTAATATTATACTGGAGATGAAAAATTCCTCTTGCCTCGCATCGTAATGCAGCACATTACATGTGTTTGTGGCGATGCTGGTGTAATAATGTATAGGACATATCTGACAATGGTAATAAATGACTATGTTACTGTTTACATATTTACTATATTTTTTATCATTATTTTGGAGTGTACAATTTCTACTTATATAAAAAAAGTTTAGTGTAAAACAGTATACCATGTTACGCCAAGGGCAGCCTCACACATCTTGTGTTTAATGTCTCTTGTGCTTGATTCAGTCTCATGTTGTTTTGTACAGTAACACACTGTGCATGTTGCGGCCTAGGAGCAATGGGCTTTGCCATACATAGCCAGGTGTGCAATGAGCTATAAACCATCTAGGTTTATACCATCTTAGGTTTCTCTAAGTGCACTGTGACATTCACACCGTGACAAAATGCCTAACACGCTTCCTCCGAAAATATCCCTGCTGTTAAGTGGTGCGTGACTGTACACAGAGTCCGGCAGAAGTAATGCCTGCTTCAGTGTGGTTGGTAGAGTAATAATATGGATGTAAAAATTTATAGTTTTAATTTTAATATTTCACCTGAAATGTCATATATCGTACTTGAGTGTGATAATGTTATGTTACAGAATTACATGCTTATGATTTTGTAATAAAAAATTTTGTGCCCCGGCTGGTGTGGCTCAGTCGACTGAGTACCGGCCTGCGAACCAAAGGGTCACTAGTTCGATTCCCAGTCAGGGCACATGCCTGGGTTGTGGGCCATGTCCCCAGTTGGGGGCGTGCAAGAGGCAACCACACATTGATATTTCTCTCCCTCTCTCCCTGCCTTCCCCTCTCTCTAGAAATAAATAACATCTTTTTGAAAAAAGAGAGATTACTATGTATAATTATATACCACTAATTGGATAACCTAAAAGAAATGGGTAAATTCCACAAAAGATACAATCTATCAAAATTGAATAATGAAGAAATTAAAAATCTGAGCAGACCTATAACTTAGTAAGGAAACTGAATGAGTAAGAATCAGGAAGAATGATAATTGATTTAAGGCTTTAAATCATTTATCCACAGCTATCACTTTAAAAACTACTTTTGTTATTTTGTTTGTTAAAAATTAATATACATAAATTTTATGTTACATGTATTTTATATTTTACCACATAAAAAAACTAGAAAAAATATACATATTGGAAAAAGATCAAAACACATATAATACTCAAGGTAAAATTTTTCTTAGATCTACCACTTCCCAGAAATAATCCCACCTCAATAGTTTGGTACATACATTTCCAGGTTTCTATGTCTGTGTACATACTAATATAGAAATTATTATTATTAACATTCACAAAACTGAGTCATACTTCATAATACATAGTATCCTGCATTTGTTACTTAAAAATGTATTTTATACTTTTTAAAAAAGATTTCATTTATTTACTTTAGAGACAGGGGAAGGGAGGAAGAGAGGGAGGGAAACTTCAATGTGAGAGAGATAAATCGATCAGCTGCCTCTCTCACACCCCCAACCAGGGACCTGGCTTGCAACCCAGGCGTGTGCCCTGACTGGGAATCAAACCAGCGACCTTTTGGTTTGCAGGCCAGCACTCAGTCCACTGAGCTACACCAGCCAGAGCTATTTTGTACATCTCTCCATATCTGCACAAATAGATCTACATCATCTATTTCTATGAGCCTTCACAGAATTTTAAAACCAGCTTGAATTCCACAATAGAATTCCATTGTGTGGACACACTATAACATTTAATCATTGTATTATTACAAACAATACTACAACAAAGACACACACATACATCTTTGTTGTACATATGTAGGTGTTTTAAAGAAAGTCCTGGAGGCGGGACTTCTGGGTCAAAGTGCATAAATATTTAAAGTTAAAAAGATGTGGCCAAATTGTTACACTATCACTTTTAAGACCACAATACCAATTTACTTTTGGCTCTGAAATATTTTCTACTGCATTTATATTTATTACACTATTTTAGTGTTTCTGAGGTTTACTTAGTTGAATTAAGATTGCAATATTTAATTGAGTCTATTATGCCATTTTATATAAAACATCTCTTGATTTCAGATATGTTAAGTAGGAAAAGCAGCTTTTTTGTATTAGACAAAATATGGTTCTTAGCTGCCTTGGAAAACAAATGATTAACTGCTTATACCCAGAAAAAGCACTTTCTCAACAAGAGAAGAATAGCAAATCAAATGCTTACACTTAATTAAATTATACCATTCCAAAAGGACATTTTTGCATAAGATATGAAACATTTGAGAGCAAACTTGCTAAAAACAGAGAATTATTCACATTAAACAAGCTTTAGATGACCTATTTGAATAATTAATAATTACAGAGTCCTTTCTTCTCTGCCACAAGAATTTGTAGCATCAGACCACAGATCAAATCAAAGCATCCAACTATTTTCTAACATGACAAACCCTGGCTCATACACCCACGTGAAAAAAGAAGATGTTCAGTTACCGTGTTAGCAAAGCCTCTTATCAGTAAGAACAGCCTTACTGATAAGAACTGCTCTGTCTTAACTGGATTCCACTTACTCGCCAGTACACA
Organism: Desmodus rotundus; assembly: GCF_022682495.2. Lineage (NCBI taxonomy): Eukaryota > Metazoa > Chordata > Mammalia > Chiroptera > Phyllostomidae > Desmodus > Desmodus rotundus. The sequence continues at coordinate 153,358,034 of NC_071389.1, forward strand.
ATTCATCTTGATCTTTGATAAGGAAATCACTTCCGAAGGTCAGTTCCCAGACACAGCCACCTTTGGGTGTCTCTGCCAGAAGCACCTAAGAGCTGGGTATCCTTTTCCAGCACTAATGTTTGAGCTAAATAAATGATACACAGACTCCTTTGAAGTCCTTTTTTTGCTTTTTTTTTGTTTGCAGTGGCTAATTGCTCAAAAGGTTAACATTAAAGGAGTTGTCAGAATGCCAATCAGGCCCTGGCCAGGTAGCTCCGTTGGTTAGAGCTCCCCATAAACCAAGGTTGCTGGTTCGATCTCTGGTCAGGTCACAGACAAGAGTCAACCAATGAATGCATAAATAAGTGGAATAACAAATGGATATTTCTCTGTCTGCCCCTCTCTCTCCCAAATTAAAAAAAGAGAAAAAGAATGACAATCAGATCACTAGCCATCTCAGGCATGAACTGTGTATTTTCTACACTTGTGACCATACCATGTGTGAAGAAAGGTGCATCATACCTTGATCTGCGGAAAAAAGAGGCACCGAATGAATGTATTTGACATGTCAGGCCCTCTTGGCTAAGCACAGGAAGAAGAATTGGGTCAGATGATCTAAACTCTGAATAAATATTATCTCTTTACAATGAGTCTGAAAGATGAAACTACGTCTATTTAGATTTTACTATGACTGGTTGAAATGTTGCAGGTGTTAATAAGCCTCTACCAAATAAGAGAGAATTTTCCAGTCCTTCTTTTATCCCTCAAAGATTCTCTCCCTCTCTCCCCTAAGCTCCAAGGGCCCTTCTTTTGCTGCAACTTGTTTCCTGAGCCCATTTCTTCTACAGCTCCCTTCCACTACCTCTGTGACTTTCTAAATAAACTTTCCCTTATAATTTGAAAAATGAGACAGAGTTTTCCCATTGAACTTACTGACATCAATATTAAATCCTGTTTGTGCATCCATCACTTCACTCTGAATGCTTGGGATTTTCACTAAACATGCCCTATGTGCTTAAGCTATTTTTGCACGTGACTTGTAAATGTAACGCTTCCTATGATAGAGTGGCAAAGAGGTAAAGTTCAACTCACACCAAATTCTGTAACTTAATTTGCTCTGCTTTTGCTACTACTGTTGGTTTCTTCTTATTGGTGTAAGCCACAATTCTCAGAATGTCCTGGGCTTTCCTTTGCTACTTAAGTTGAAAAATGTGATTTTCACCAAAACCCATGCTTGTGTGCTTCTTTCCTGTCCCCTTGTGTCAGCACCGCAGTCCTTTCGTAACTTCCAATTTCTTCAGGGGCTCTAAACAACCCTTTCTTCCCTGCTTTATCTCCTCTTGGCCTACATCTCATATCTACCCTAAAAAAAGGTCCCAGTGAGAGAAATATTCAAAACCTGACTATTAAACCCTCTTGAATACCCTTGACCCTAACCACGACACTGAACAGTGTGCTAACCAGTATCTGATTCACTAACTATACTTTTTGATATTTGGGGTATACCCAACAAAAATTGGTATAAAGGGACAGGGACTAGAGATCACAGCCGGGTTTTACTAGGTGAAGGTCAAAACTTTACTCTACTGAATGAGCTCACTAAAGCCTTTTATTATGTGATCAGCGTGGACATAAGATGTAGAGAGAGAATCGTCTTTTGGTTCTTCAGTAATCCTTTTATTATATGTTGTGAAAACAAACAAAAACCCACAGAAATAAAAAACAAAACCAAACACTCCTAGAAGGCCAGGGATGACAGCTGCAAAGGTTAACTCCCCCCCCTCCCCCCCCCCCCCCCCCCCGGATGCTGCTGCTGACCCTGGGCACCAGCCTCAAAAGGCCATACTGCGTACCTGGGAAATCGGGCTTCGGGCTTGGCAACAAATGGGAGCTCCTGATATACTTCTCTACATCCAGCCTTACCTCCCACAAATCCATTCTTAACCAATAACAACTTTTTTAAAAAATATTTTATTTGTTTATTTTTAGGGAGAGAGGAAGGGAGGGTGAGAGGGAAGAGAAACATCAATGTGCGGTTGTCTCTTGCACACCTGCTACTGGGGAACTGGCCCACAACCCAGGCATGTGCCCTGACTGGGAATCGAACCGGCGACCCTTTGGTTCACACTCAATCCACTGAGCTATACCAGCCAGGGCCCAATAAGTACTTTTACTCCTTCCTTTCTCCAAATTATCAATTTAGCACATAGACAGACAGACAGACACGGATACATTGTGCCAGGCACTGAGACACAGTAGTGGCAGAGCATGCCGTCTGCAGCTGGGATGAGCTGCAATACAAACCTGATTTTGTACTGCTCTGCTGAAAATCCTTCAATGCTATTCAAGGCTCCTCAAGGTTCTACAATCTTGCTAGCCTTGCCTCCCACTTCCTTCTGGGCCCTTGCATTCTAGGTTCCAGTCATAATGAATTATTTTCAGGTCTACTATCTGGTGCTATTTCCCTTTTACCTCACCAACTCTTGTCTTTCTGCCACGACTCAGCTTCAAGGTCTTATTCTCTGAGAAAGCCCCCCCGACCTCAAGCCCAGGTTAGGTACAAGGGAAAATCTGGTGTGGTGTGCAACCTCTATTTTTTTTTTTTTTTTGACTGAACACATCTCCATCTTTCCAGTGTGTGAAAATCAGCTCACACAATGGCTGACACAGCTTTGCATCCAAATCCTGTACCTGGTTTTCTCTGAAGCAGTTTCTGAGAGGATGTAACATAGGCCCTGTTGTACAATTCAAAGTAAGGTTAAGGTAACTGTGGCTGACACAAGTGAGTCAAAAATCTAGAGGAAGTAAACTTGCACCCAGGCCGTCTTCTAGCACAATAAAGGCGCTGCAGAGACTACCATGGGCAGCAGAAGGGTGTGGGGCAGACTCGCCACACCGCGTCCTCCTGAGGGTCTCTGATGTGCTTCTCTGCTCGTCAGTCCTAGACAGGGCACGGCAGGACCATGCTCCACTGCCAGCCACAGCAGGTTGCCTTTTCCCTTCCATGGGTATGTTTTGGGTCAGAAAAAATAAAATTTAAGAGTTTACTAATTTGAAATTGCATTGTGAGTTATCCAGCTCCATCAGTTACGAGACTAATTAGCAGCTCAGGCAAACACAGAAGGACCCGCCCCTTCCAACAGAGTCCTCTGAGCTCTCCCCATATACCGCCCTGTGGGACGCAAGCTCTCTGCTTTCTTATTTACTTATTCACATTGCCTTTGTACTTGTCTGGCTCCCCTGTGCCCTTGAGCACAGAAACATCTTATTTGCTGCTGTATCCTCAGTGAATAGTAGTAGTGTGGTGGTCACACCAGTAGATCCTGTAGTGAGGATCTACTACACCTGGCACATAATAGGAACTCAATAAATGACTTATGGTAAATGAGTCAATATAGACCTGTAAGTGCTTCAAGCAAACAAAACAAAACAAACAGTAGAAGTTCTCAGGACACACAGTTCATATTAAGTCAGTAAAAACGATTCCGCTGATAATTTCCAGTTCCTTCTCACCTGATCGATATCGTTCATCCCTGGCTCCCCCAGATCGAGTTCGATGGTACTTAGAAGGAGCGGATGTTTGAGCTGCAGATGGAGCAGGTGTCTGGTTTCTATGTTCTTTCTGTGCTGCTGAATCAGTTTCTAAGAAAAAGGAAGTTTGGAAGATGGTTATCCGATAACAGTAACAGTTAACATTTTCTGAGCACTTCACATCATTCCTACAATACTCTGAGGTAGGTATTATTACCCCATCTACAGCAAAGAGTTAAAGAGCTCCTAAAGAACTCGGTAACATGCATGCAGAAAAATTATACAAGATATCCAAGCTAAAAAATATCAATGTAACTGTGAACAGGTGATAGGAGAGAAATAAAAAGATCTATGTAAAGTGAAGAAGCCATTCCAGAGACTCCAAGAACTGGTGGGGTAGGATGCTGGGCCCGGCGTATGACCTCTAATCCTGCAAGTAGTAGAATAACAACTTGGGGAGCTTTAGCCTCCTCAACATAAATTGCTCAAAACAAGCACATCATAAAGCAAAAGTAGGGTGCTTACTGGGAAAGACAGATTCAAGTCATATCTATTAGGACCTGTTCCAACTGGAGCCACCCCTGAAATCTGTCCTTTCTAGTCCGTGGTCTGTCCCCATACTCTGCACTCCCAACGCGTACTGTCTCCTAAAGAATATGGGGAAGGGAGGCATGCCTTCTTTGGAGCACGCCCATGCCCTTCTCTCAGGCACAGATTTAAAAAAAAAAAATTCTGGGGGCCCCAGGGGACTTGTAACCAGGAGAACAGTAGGTAACAAAACCAGTGAAACTGTCTCCACGGCCCTTCTCCGACTTTTCAGTGCTTCTTCTGTCTAAGCCCTTCCTTGTTTCACTCCCCAGGTTTAATAAATGCGTGCTCTCGATCTGTGTGTGTGTGTGTGTGGAAAAATAAACAGATAAAATAAGCAGAAGAAAAACACCTTAAGTTCTGATATTTTACAGCCTTTTTTTCAAATAGATTAGCTCCTAAGTCTTGATTTTTCTAATATGGTAAGGACATTTAATATGACATATATCCTTTTAACAAATTTTTAAGTGCACTGTACAGTCTTGTCGACTATAGGCACAGTGCTGCACAGCAGATCTCTAGAACTTACTCCTCTTGCATAACTAAAACTTTTGACCCATTAGGGTGGCAACTTCCCATTTCCTCCTCCCTCCAGCCCCTGGCAATCACCATTCTACTCTCTGCTTCTACGAGCACGACTATCTTAGATTCCTCATGTAAGTGGAGTCATAGAGTATTTATTTGTTCTTCTGTGACTGTCTTGTTTCACTCAGCATCAAAACCTCCTCCAGGTTCAACCATTTTGTCACACACTGCGGGATTTCCTTCTTTTTTAAGGCATATTTTAAGTTTCTTTCATAGCACTTAGTTGTGCCCAGCAAGGCAGCTTGCACATTGCAAATTAAGTGTCCACCATAGTGAGATGTCGCCCAGCCAGCAACTGCATTGCTCCAGACCACAGATGAGAGTCAGCTGGCACAGTGGTCCAGGGAGTGCCACAGGCTTACATACCCCAGCAAGGGCTTGAGGGTGTTATGGTGCTACAGAAACTGGAACTCATAAAGTCTTATCATTTAAAAAAATAATCAGCATGCCCAGGAGGCCATGAGGTAGAGCTCGAGTGGACCGTCCCAGCTGAGCCCAGCCTTCCATCTGCTTCTGCCACGGCACCGGATATGTATGTGAGCGAAGCCATCTTGGGCCTTCCAGGCGAACCCCTACACACCAGGTGGAAAGCACTCAGTGACCCCAACTAGCCCAGAGTGGAGCATAAAAATCTCCCAATGGTGTCCTGACTCATGAAATCATAAGATATAATTCAAAGGTTTTTATTTTTTAAAAGGTTATATTATTTTTTATAAATTATTTTTAAGGCAAAGAGTACTTTTTAGGATGTTCTCCACAAAAGTATTTTTATGGATCTAGAAATGTTGATTTTGGATGATTCCTAGTAGGGGAGATTTTTATTATAAAATATATTAACAGAACAGATGATGTTTTAACACAGAGATTTTGAAAGGTAACATCTGGGGTTGCAAACAAGTTTTCAATCAACCTAAATTCTCCTGAGAATCTATTTCACAGAAGAGCTATACTGAAATCTTAATATTTTCACACCTTGTTTCATTTGTTAGTTTCTGTACGCCAGAATAGGAGTCAGCAAGCTATCGCCTGTGTCTGTTTTTATAAAACAGTTTTATCAGAACACAGCCCTGCTCATCTGTTTACACATTGCCTATGGATGTTTTGACACTCTAAACGAAGAGCTGATTAGCTGCAACAGAGACTGTACGGTCCTCAAAGCCTAAAATATTTACTATCTGGCTCATTACAGAAAAAGCTTGCCAGCCCCAGCTTATAATAATAAAAGCTAACAGTTAACTGTTTGCCTTGTGCTAGGCACTGTGCATATAGAAGCACCTATTAAAAAGTTTTCATATTTTATGTTATTGCTCATAGTAACATCACAAAGTCAGCACTATCACTATCAATTTACTATAGAAAAAGATACAGAGACAAGTATTATCTTATCCAAAGTCACAGAGGCAGGGAATAACAGGGCCAAGATTCAAATCCAGGTCTGCTTAACCCCACTGGTTCTCAACTAGAAAAGGTTATTATAAAAAAAGATTGTGAGCCCCGGGGGGGTGTGGCTCAGTGGACTGAGTGCCGGCCTGTGAACCAAAGGGTCACTGGTTTGATTCCCAGTCAGGGCACATGCGTGGGTTGCGGGCCGGGACCTTAGTAGGGGGCCCACGAGAGGCACACAGTGATGTTTCTCTCCGGCTCTTTCTCCCTCCCTTCCCCTTTCTATAAAACTAAATAAATAAAATCTTTTTAAAAAAAGATTGTGAAAACTCTCCCAACACTCTTAAAAAGAAAGCAATCAGAATTAATTATTTAGTTTGGGAGTATCAAAATGCTTCAGGAATTACAGTCAGCAGCTAGACAATCATTTCTTTTTTAAATTACTTGCCTTCATGTGAGAGATTCTGTAAAAAGCCCCTTCCCACAGCTTTCAACTATTAGAGAAATTATTTCAAACATTCCAGTTGGGGTTGAGGGAGGTAGAAGAGAGAACAGGGAGGAGTAAATGGTGATAGGAGGAGACTTTACTCAGGGTGGTAAACACATAAAAATTTAAATAGAAAACAAAAAATAGAAAGGGGCTATTTTTATTTATATGGTCAGATGATACACACAGGAAGGAAATTCACATCAGCACACATGAGCTGCTCTGCTTGCAAATGTGCACAGAGAGAATGATTTGCTTGACATCACGTTTAAAACACTAGCTTTGCATTACCTGTTGGTGGGCCATACTGAGGATGTAACTAAATTACCAATCACTCATTATTTTTTAAATTAAATAAGCAGATTTGCTAGGATGGATCAAACCACCCTGCTAAGAAACATAGTACTTCCAAATTAGGTATTAGTAATCCAAAGTAGGAAAGGAATGAATATAGATTTGTATTTCACAAAGGATGCACACAAATGGTTCCTATATTTTCACCACTGCTCTCTCAGGCTTTACTTTTTATTTTTCAATGTAATTAGTTAGGAGAAAGAAGATAATGTTGGCTAAAAAATAAAAATTGAAACAAATGACAGGGGTTGGCAGGGGAACTGGGAGTTGATACATTTATTTGAGGAAGAATCACAGAAACTTGGAACATTTCCACTCTGATCACCTAGAGGTTGTCAGGGTTGGAACCACAAGGAAATGTAACATAAATCCAGACATCTGATGAGAACTGACCGTCCAGGTCAGATGACACTTAGCCAAGCAATCTACTGAACTGGCTTAGAAGAGCTCCACAACACAACACACTATTTACCAAGCAACATTAGAATGATGCTCTGCAACGTTTATCTCAGTTCTCTTAGGGATTCGGTCATCCAGGCAGACCAGGTCTCCCTTGGGTCTAAACTCACGACAAACACTCGCTTGTAGCTCGCCAGAAATGACACGAAAAAGTCAAACTGCAGTTTCAGTAAATGGCTGACAAGTTTGTTCAGTGACCATTCCTCAGGTGCCCAAAACATAATGTCACAAAAATACGGATTTCTGACACAATAATTTTGATTCAGTGTGTGATACACCCACTTCAAGTTCAAGAGAGCCTATCTAAAAGAGAAGGAAAGAGTAAACTGAATTCCTAGGAATTGAATCACTTTAATATAACAAAGAAGCTTAATAATGAATCCCTGTAGTCTTTTTTAATGTGAATAATCACTCTCCAATTTATTTTTGAATTTTATAAACTTTTATTCCCATGTATTAGAGTTTACTTTTTAGTATATATGATTTACAAATATATTTTATTTTGCATTGAAAAAAGTGGAAACAAATACAGTACAATGTTAAGAGCAATTAGCTCTAGGTATTGAAATTTTGAATGGCATATATTTTTCCATGGGCTTTACTGGGTTTCTACGATTTAAAAAAGTTCCATATTTGGATTATAAAAATAATATATGTTCATTTTAGAACATCAAAATAATAGTTAAAAGAAGAAAATAAAAATTATATTAGATTTTCTTAATTAGAAGGTCACACCACACAGAGCAGATTCTTACCAAATAAATTATAAAAACATTTAGTTGTCAGCTTCCTAAATAAATTATGACACTACAAGCAGGACATTTTTATCTTCTAAAATCAATTGTTTCCTTTTTCTTTCCCCAAAAGCAACTCGCAAGTCACTGCATATTTGGAGGTAAGAGGAAAAAACTATGTCCTGGCTGGATTAAAATCACTTTGGAAAGCTAACTCCCACCTCAGCTCACTTGCCAGGGAAACAGTTTATCACAGAAGGGGCAGGAAACAGTGCACCTCAGGTCTCATCGGAGAGAAAAGGGAGGGTCTGGGACACAGGAGCACAGCAGGGTGTTATTTAACAGCATGTCCAGTGTCAGCTGGGCAGGCAAGATGCTGCTTAAAGATGAATCATTCCCTGGCCAGGGCTGCACACTCCAATGAGATCTCAGAAATTACCTGAGGCCCAAAAATAGAGATTTGTCTATTTAAAATAAGATGTATACAATTTCACTACCATAGTAAGATGCCAAAAGCATGTATTGACATTGAGATATCATGTAATGAAAAAAATGAAAAATTATGTTGATTATGAAGACTCGTGAAAAGGTCTCAACAAAATGATGTTAAGTCATAAAAGAACATAAACATGTTCTTTTAAACATGTACATAAAAATATTATGCATATAATGTGATTATAACTGTATGTCAAAAGTACAGGGGTGAGCAAAAGTAGGTTTACAGTTGTTCATATGGAAAATAATATAGTAATTAATAGAGAATAAACTTTCGCTGTTAACCAACTTTTGTCTACCCTTGTATTTATATACAGTTATAAGGATCAGATGGAACAAAAAGTTCCTACATAGCTAAAATAAGGTAATGATGAGGTACTCTGGAGTTCTTTACCATTTCATTGTTTTGTTTACAGAAAGTTATATACAAAATCAAAGCAACTTTAAAAGCCACCAAATACAGACAAGTGCTGGGATGAGAGCCTGCACACTTCACAAATCAAGCACACTTCAAAACCGCGAAGTTCTAGTGTGAAGCACATCTGAGATCCAAAGAAAAAGCTTACTTAACTGAGCATTACGCAGGGCCAGCTCCCTTTTGAGGGCTCCTGATCTTTCGGTCTGTTATGCAGAATATCCACTAGGGGTCACCCTTATGTTTAAATAGTGATGATGTTACAAGGCTTATTAACAGTGTAAGTTTAAGAAAAACCTCAAATTTTAATTTCTTCTACAACACAAAGCCTCTTTCTCCGCGATCAACATGTGCATAATTCATGTAGAAAGAGACATCAGAGTCTTCTATGATTCTATTGTTTGAATACAATCATAATGGTAACCTAAAAAAAGCCGCTTGTTCAGTAGTATAAAACTATGCAAAACTTCCATCAAGAAGATGGAAGGAAGCCAACCTCAGCTTCTCACCTTGCAACTCTGTCTCTGATTTAACGTATTCTCCCCTGTCAGAGTAATACAGTGAAGCACGATGTGCTCTGAGAACCAAGGACATGCTCACTGGTCTTGGTGCTGGGTCCAGAGGAGAAATATATTAACTGATCACCAATTCACACACATATATATTTTAAAGGATTTATTTATTTATTTTTAGGCAGAGGGGAAGGGAGGGAGAAAGAGAGGAAGAGAAACATCAATGTGTGGTTGCCTCTCACACCCCCTCTACGGGGGACCTGGCCCGCAACATAGGCCCTGACTGGGAATCAAACCAGTGACCCTTTGGTGCTCAGGCTGGCACTCAATCCACTGAGCCACACCAGCCAGGGCTCACATATATCTTTTATATTGTGTTATCTGCAGAGAAGGAAAAAGAATAAGGCTCTCAGAGTCCATATAATGGGGAATTTAATCAGTATGAAGAGTTTCAGGGAAGATCTATTAAAAGGAGACACTGATGCAGGCTTTAGCTAGGCAGAGAGAGGTAAAAAAGCATGGTATTTGCAGAAGTCCAGTGAGGGAGGAAAATCTTGACAGATCTAGTGTTGCCTCTGAAGGGACTTAAACAGGAAATGACAGAATAGCAAAGATAACACACTTCCACGGCTCCTTTAACTTTTCCTGACACCACCTCCTTTGATCTTCACAGTAATACTGTCTGATAGATGCCAGTAAGGAAGCAGGACACCCACCACTGATTAAACCTGTTTTCCCACAGTGAGAATGTGTCAATAATCACCTTGAATCATTAGAAAGAGAGCCTCTAGCCCACTTCCATCCCAAGAAGGATGGATGAGGGTACCCTGAATCACTCGGGGAGTCTCCCGTGGGAGCAAGGGAACCTCTGAGTCACTGAGGAGCACATTCCTCAGAAGGATGGGTCATTAACCTCACTGTGTAGAAGAAAGAATGGGAGTGCTAGCATTTGGAGTCTGGAAAAGGGGCCACCGCCTGATTCCTAGGGGTAGATTCTGGGGGAGAGGAATGTTGGGGGGTCAGCATCTGAACAGATCCTGACCCAGAGCTTCCTGGACCACTTAGTATCAGGAAAATGGCTGTGCATGGGGCCAAAACGGCACAATACCCAAGAGCTCTGCACTGAGAATCCAAGAGGGAACCTTGGCTGAGCCGAGCAGTGGGTTCCTTCTTCTGTGTGGCTAATGCGGGAAGCAGGCTTAGCAGTGAGTCAGCATTACTGGTTACAGGTAAGGACCAGTTTTGAACAGCACCCCGTAAGGCAATGAGAAGCAGCAGCAGACAATGGGGCTTTTCCCTTTGGGGGGTGGAAGCTGCACTGCCCACCATTCCTTCTGCACTATCTCTAGCAGTTCTTGGACAATTCGAGAGGAAGATAGTAGACTTTCTTCTGACAAGGCATATTCATAATGTGGTATGTCTTATCCTTAAAAGGGCACTAGGTAAAGGTCTGGGTTAAAATAATGTAGAAACCTGGGCCAAGAACACATGAAAGGTGAGATCCTATTCTGAAGCAGTAGACAAACACCACTAAATGAAGTAAAAGATAGTAGAACAAGTCAAAGGAAGAAAATCAAACATACAAGGTCACAATCTCAAATACAGGAAGACAGAATGGAAAGTTTAGACCAAAGCCATCGAAAACAGAAGCTGCAGTAACGTCCTAAAGCAAAAGATGTGGGTCGTTGCCCTGACCGGTGTGGCTCGGTTGCTTGGGTGGCAGTCCACAAAGCGAAAGGTCACTGGTTCAGTTCCTGGTCAGGACACATGCCTGGGTTGTGGGTTCAGTCCCTGGTCAGACACGTATGAGAGGAAACCGATTGATGTTTCTCTCTTACATAGATGTTTCTCTCTCTCCCTCCCTGCCGCCCTCTCTAAAAATCAATAAGCATGTCCCTGGTGAACATTGAAAAAAAAAAGAGCACTTCTATCTATCCCCACTCCTTCCCAAAATGATAATGAAGGCCCGCAGCAGGACAAGAAAACCACTGGTTCAGACATATGCTGGGAAAGAGACAGCACTGAGAGTTGGCCTTACAAAAATAATGAAACGGACAGATTAACTGCAAAAAAGGAAGGAAATGTAATCCTAGTAAATAGGATCCCAGTAAATAAAACCCAAGTGACTTAGCTGTGAACAATATTTATACAATCATTAATAAACACTGAATTCTCACTTAGGACCAAAAAAAGGTAATATATTAAACATACAACCCAGAATGGGCATGAAATGGGAGATGTGAAGGACAGGGGAAAGGGGAAAAGGGAGTGTGTGGCGTCCTATGTGGTTGAGGCAGAAATACATAAATGTGAAAAATTCTCATATTTTTTATTAAGAAATGAATAAATCATGCCTCAAGTTGAAAACAAAGTCAAGAAAAGTGGTGCAATGTTATTCAGAAACACAGGGTAAATGCCAGAAGAAACAGAAGAGCTGAAAGAAGGGATATCCAGGGAAAAAGAGGACACTGCTTATTTTTGCTGTTACAAATCTCCTAGTACCATCTGATTATTTAAAATAAATGCACTGCCCTGGCTGGTGTGGCTCAGTGGGCTAAGCATCAGCCTGGGAACTGAAAGGTTGCAGGTTCGATTCCCTGTCAGGGCAGGTACCTGAGTTGCAGGACAGGTCTCTGGTAGGGGGAGTGCGATAGATGTTTCTCTCCCTTTTTCTCCCTCCGTTCCCTTCTCTCTAAAAAATAAATCTTTTTTTTTTTTAATTTTTATTGTTATTCAATTACAGTTGTATGCCTTTTCTCCCCATCCCTCCACCCCACCCCAGCTGAACCCACCTTCCTCCCCCACCTCCACCCTCCCCCTTGGTTTTGTCAATGTGTGTCCTTTATAGTAGTTCCTGTAATCCCCTCTTCCCACTGTCCCCACCCCCCCTCCCCGCCCGCCCTGGCTATTGTTAGATTGTTCTTAACTTCAATGTCTCTGGTTATATTTTGTTTGCTTTTTTTCTTTTGTTGATTATGTTCCAGTTAAAGGTGAGATCATATGGTATCTGTCCCTCACCGCCTGGCTTATTTCACTTAGCATAATGCTCTCCAGTTTCATCCATGCTGTTGCAAAGGGTATAAGCTCCTTCTTTCTCTCTGCTGCGTAGAATTCCATTGTGTAAATATACCATAGTTTTTGGATCCACTCGTTTGCTGATGGGCACTTAGGTTGCTTCCAGTACTTGGCTATTGTAAATTGTGCTGCTATGAACATTGGGGTGCACAGGTTCTTTTGGATTGGTGTTTCAGGGTTCTTAGAGTACAATCCCAGCAGCGGAATTGCTGGGTCAAAGGGCAGTTCCATTTTTAGTTTTCTGAGAAAATTCCATATTGTTTTCCACAGTGGCCTCACCAGTCTGCATTCCCACCAACAGTGTATTAGGGTTCCCTTTTCTCCGCATCCTCTCCAACATTTGTTTGTGGATTTGTTTATGTTGGCCATTCTGACTGGCGTGAGATGGTACCTCATTGTGGTTTTAATTTGCATCTCTCTGATGGCTAGTGATGCTGAGCATCTTTTCATATGTCTCTGGGCCCTCTGTATGTCTTCCTTGGAGAAGTGTCTGTTCAAGTCCTTTGCCCATTTTTTAATTGGGTTGTTTGTCTTCCTGGAGTGGAGTCGTGTGAGTTCTTTATATATTTTGGAGATCAGGCCCTTGTCTGAGGTATCATTAGCAAATATGTTTTCCCATACTGTTGCTTCTCTTTGTAATTTGGTGCTGTTTTCTTTAGCCATGCAGAAGCTTTTTATTTTGATGAGGTCCCATTTGTTTATTCTTTCCTTTATGTCCCTTGCTTTAGGGGATGTGTCTGTGAGGATGTTGCTGCGTGGAATGTCTGAGATTTTCCTGCCAATGTTTTCCTAAATCTTTTAAATAATAAATTCATTAATTTCATTTAAAATAAAAATTAGAGAAATGATAAATCTCAGATGAGAACCAACATACTGTGCACAGCCACTGTAGATCTAAATTAAAAGATTAACTGAGTTGAAAGCAAGCTGCCAGGACCACTCACTCTCCAACCTGTAATCTGCTTCTTTCATTACCTGACACTTTCATCTTCACAGGCGTTTACTAAAAGAGATACTGGAAATTCGAAATGTTCTTTCTGTTCAGTTCCACAAACATTTATAGAACATCTACTATATGCCAGGTACTAATGCGAGAAACTGAGGACATGAATAATAATAATAATAATAATAATAATAATAATAATAATAATAATAATAAATTTTTTAAATGTTCTTGATTTTGAAGACCTTAAGAGTCTATTAAAGCTAGTTGGAATTATCAATTATTTACTTGTATCCAAAGTAGTATCTTAAAGGTTAGACCACAGAATCAGCCCAGGGCAGTTGCCTCCCCTACCCGAAACCTTCCATTTTCCTGAAGCTCTAAGAGTCACCAAGAGTGATTAATTTACGGAGGAGTTAGAGTATTTAGTTTGAAAATGCAATGCTTTGGGCCATGCCAAAAGAGAGTCGATTTCTGGCTCCTTCCCCCTACAAGTATGCTAATTCAGGCATGTGGGAAGCTTCATACCAGGCTCCAGTAGCTTCCAACTACTGAGAAAATGTTCCATGGGCTCCTCTCTCCAAGGAACATATGGCTCAGAATGAAGAAATGTGAACCTACCATACTTTCATCTCTTCCACGCCTCTCATGGTGAGAGAGAGAATCCAGAGGCCCCGATTATGATTTTAACCTCGATTAAGTTATGAATTTTTCATACAGCATGAGCCTTAAATATCAGATAAAGTTTGGGTTTTGTTTAACTGAAGAAACAACCATCAGTTCTTAGGTTGGGAGGCTTACGGGATTTTCAAGGATAATTTTGACACACCATATTTTTGTCATACTGTGACTTTAGAATCTACTCCCTGTGATACAAGTGAATTACACTATGCTTACTATTAACTAAAATTGTCCTTACTCGACTTCCACTAATTTCTCAGTATTTTCTTCAATCTTGTGTTCTCCTCCATATTTCCCCATTCTGTTACATTCTTAATTTTTTTCTGAGGTCCTATTTTAAAGATGTATGTAACATTTGAGAAATCTAAAATATACATAAATATGCAACCCAAAATAACTCAACTCCAAATCAATTTCATAATGTAGAAAATCATTCACTAAAGTCTTTAGATAATAGAAATTTTTAGATAAGCATGTACACATAATTGTTCTACTAATATAGTGCTGCAGGCAGTATTAATTTTTTATTTCAAATGAGATTAGTGGAGGATGTTACTTTTATATACTACACTCAAGCAGCCACCTCACAATGAAGCTACCTTGAAGCTGGAATGAATGAAATCCAACAAGGTAATAGAAAGAGTTTGGAAGAGGCTGAATCCCTCTAGAAGTAACGTAGTAAACCAAATGTAGTAAAATGGCTTTCATTTAATTTAATTCTATCTCAGGCATTCTCAGGCATTCAGTAAATCTAAAATTTCATTCCAATGCCACTGAAAAAATCAAATACCTTCTTCAAAATCTACAAAGATATATGGGACAAATAGACCAAGGATTAATCTCTTTTATCTACAGAACCTATGGAATATAGATTATCCACCAGCCCTACAACTGTTTCTTTTTGGGGAAGGACATGAATACACTCCAGAACAAAGGTGGGCAAAGAAAGTAATAAACGTGAATTGAGAGAATTTAGCACTACGGAACAGTCACTAAAATACTATAGGATGGACTTTAGGAAGAAGGAAACTGAACTGGGACGAAGAAGGGAGGCGTACAAATGAACACTGAATAAAGAAGCAATATTAACTACCATTAACTACATAAAACAACAATAGTAACTGATAATTGAGGGAGTATGTAAACAAGGTGGTACTAAAATGTAAGGTGGTCAGTGACGGTAGTCAACATAAAAGAATTTTTAAAGTCCTCGTGTTCTTTGGGAGAAGAATTAAGATGTCTAATAACTCTAGACAGTTTAGATTTTTTCTAAAGCCTTAAAATACAAACACTATAGGGACAGAGACAGTAACTCATGATAGAAGGACCAATACACAAACATGACATGATTCTTAGTTTGTGTGTACCTAGCAGCACAGCATTAAAATCTATAAAGTAACCCTGGCTGGTGCAGCTCAACAGATTGAGCACTGGCCTATGAACCTAAAGGTCGCTGGTTCAATTCCCAGTCAGGGCACATGCTTGGGTTGGGCCAGGTCCCCAGTTCGGGGTGTACAAGAGGCAACTGATTAATGTTTCTCTCAGTCCTTCTTTCCTTCCCCTCTCTTTGAAAATAAATAAATAAATAAATAAATAAATAAATAATAAAATCAATAAAGCGAAACTTGACTGAGCTACAGGGAAAACTAACAAACCCCAGTCACCGTAGAGATTTTTTCAATATACTTCTTTCAGAACTGATAGGTCAAATCGTCAAAAAGTCAGTAAGAATAGGAAAGACCTGAACAACACAATGAACTAGTTTGAATCAATGGACCAGAACCATCCATTAACATTCAACACAAATAGATGAGTTATAGAAGTTTTCCAAATACTAGGCATGTCTTAACAAAGACTTAACTTTGTACAGGCATATTTCTCCGATGACATTGAAATTAAGAAACATTTATCTTAGGAAAGAAGACAGAAAATCTAAGCTTCCAACTCAGGAAATTTTTTTTAAAGTACGTAACAGTGTTAGAATACAAGAAAGGTATTATATATAGTAGCTGAAAATGATAAATGAGAATAGATACAAGAAAACAATATAAACAAAGCAACAGCTTTAAAAATAAAGAGAATAGCGTGGATAACAGAAACAACTTTTAAAAAACATTACAAAGTAGACAATTCCCTAGAAAAATTAAACTTACCAAAACTGGTCATGAAGAAACAGAAAACTGACAGAAAGAACTTAGTGACAGATAAGCTATGGGGATGAAGGAGATGCTGAGGGTGACTGTTAGGTCTCTAACTTGGTGGGTTTATGCACGTGAGCTCTATTTATTCAGAAGGAGGAAACTAGGAGAGAAGCATTGGAGCAGGTTGGATTTCGTTTTAGTTGGTTTTGTTTTTGTTTTGTATGTATGTACGTATGTGGGGGGGGTGCTAGTGGTGGTGGGGGAGTGCATAAGTCATAATTTTAATGGCTGTGTATGGATATGTTAAAATAGAAGTTCCTTTAAGAGATATATATTTAACACCTCCAAATATATGGAGATACTAAGTATGCAGTTAAATCTGTGGATCAGGAGCTTGGGAGAGATCTGGGTTGCAGATACCTATGGGAGTTACCTGTATTTAAACGATAATTAAAGCCACAGGTATGACTGAAATACTCTAGGCAGATAGAGCACTGGTTCTCAAAACAAGGTCCCTCAACCAGGAACCTAGGCCCCACCCGCCTAACCTCCCTGGACCTACTGAATCAGAAACCCTGAGAATGGGGTCCTGCAATCTGTGTGTCGGCAAGCCCTCCAGGGATTCTGATGCAGGCTAAAATTTGCGAACCACTGATACACAGAGTGAGATGTCAAGAGGTCTTGGGGCTTTGCCTTGAGAGCTTTAACACTCAATAGTGCAGGATGAGCCCACCAGGACGACGAGGAACAAGAAAAGGGGAGTAAGAAAATGAGGAAAGTGTTTCAAGAGGTAGAGTGGCAAAACTACTGAGATATCACTTACCATACAGAGCCTCAAGGGACTGGGATGGGCTGAAGAGTGAGCAGGAATTGAGTAAATAGAGATAGTAAGTAGAGACAGTTCTTCAGCGGGAGATAGAGAGGGTAACGATGAAAGAGGTTGAAAAAGGAGGGTTTAAAAAAAATACAACAGTAACGAGCACAATGAACTGCTAAGGGGAGGAATCTAGCTGAGAGGCAGAGAGTGACTGTACAAGAGAGACGGGGAAGTGACAGTGATGGCACACCGAGGGGGCAATGCAGCTGTCTGCCTCAGCAGGAGGAGCCTTTTATTACTGAGAGTGCTGAGAACTGCCATACATGGTAACAAGAAAAAGTAGGTCATTTTTTGGTTGGTTTTACCATTGCTTTCTAAATGCCTACAGATCCTGCACCCCTTACTGCCAGGGTGGCCCATTCCCATTGCCCTATCCTTCCTTGGTGTCACTGGATGTTAGTATAGTTTCTGAAGAGGGAGAAGGGGATGGGGCTTAAAACACAGGTGGGAGGACGTCCCTTGGATAAAAGGGATAGATTACCTTCTTAACCATAATGAAGACAGTAGACTAGATGGACACGAAGTGGCGAGTGCGAAGTCTGGCAGCAGGAATCTGAAGGAATACCACCAAATGGGTTGGATTTCCCCCATGAGGTTATCTGCAAGACCACCCCTACTGTCAGATGGCTATGTCGCATTTGCTTGGCCTACAGCAATCAAACACCTCATCTGTCGTATCCATACTCACCAAGCAACCTCCTATTTGTGATCTGGCTTCTAAAGGGGCAAAAATGTGCTGGCCACGCATACTCGAGGTATGCCTCAGTATTTTCTCGTAATAAATTGATCACTGGTTTCTATGTAGCCTGACTATACAGATAATAGACAGAACATGGTCCTTTTTATAGTGACATTTCTTAATAAGTTACTTCTTGGGATTTGATTGCTTTTGCTCAAAGTGAGTGACTAAAGTAAATCTCTGGCCTACTGAGGCATGGGCCAGATTCCCAATTCTTCGGCCAATCAGAGTGTTCCCCTTTGTTTTCATGTCTTGCTCAGCAGAAGCTGGCTTTCGTTAGCTGTCACTAGCCCAATTTCTAACTCTTCTCTCTGAATTCATTTCTACATCCATCTGTTCATTAAGATATTTTCAACTGGCTGTCACTGAACTGACCTACTAATGTTTGTAGGGAGGAATTTCCAAGAATAATGCAGGAAATAAAACAAGGACCTCAGTGAAATATATTGATATACCACCATTATTCATTTATTTATTCTTATTCATTCAACAAATATCTACAGACTATATACCCTGTACAAGGTTAGATATTAGAATTGTTACAAAGTTCTCAAGGTATTAAAAGCAATTAGCTCCACAAAGAACAGGCTTATGGATATGGGCTTTGATTAAAGGAGGGAAATTAGAAATAAAAAGAAATTCCTTATAGTAAAAGTGATTAAAACAGAAATAAGCTATCAACGGAAATCCTGAAACTGAGTAACTAAAAATATGATGACTTAGAGACAGACAGCCTTGCCTGGAAGCAAAGGTTACGGCAACCCCTCTGGAATTAAGCATAAAAGTAACTCAGAACTTTCTGATATATAAAGAACATGCCACTCTTTTAGCAGAAGGAATAGTCAGGTTGTGAATTAATTTAAAAGTCCATTTAGGGTTCTTACCCTCAAATCCTCAGGCACTCCAGTCCTTGAGTTGCCTCACAATGCTTCTTTCTTCTTTTTAAGATTTTTATTTATTCATTTATTTTTAGAGAGAGGGGAAGGGAGAAAGAGAGGGAGAGAAGTATCTATGTGAGAGAGAAACATCAATCAGGTGCTTCTCACATGCGCCCCTACTGTGGACCAAATCCACAACCTAGGCACGTGCCCTGACCAGGAATCAAACTGGTGACCTTTCACTTTGCAGGATGATGCCCAGCCCACTAAGCCACACCAGTCAGGGCTGTCCTTCCTTCTCATCTTTGTTCCCTTTGCTCCTCTCTCCATTGCAGTCTGTGCTCGGGCATAAATAGATATAGTTTTTCCATGACCTGGAATTTTCTGCCATTGAATGTATCAGCTTTGCACAGTCACACTATCACCCAAGCTCTATAAAGGATTTGATGACCTTGAGTATTTTAAAAGTGCCTAGCACACAGCAGATACTCAGTTAAGATTCATTTCCTCCTTTCTTTCCTTCCGTTTTTTCTCTCCCATGGTGAGGAACAGAAGAAAAAACAGGAACCAACAAAAAACAGATCTCCTGTAAAATGGCATTCTTTGGTGTAAAAATACGGAAAAGGTTTAAACCACTTCTCATTACCTACCTTGTGTCTGCGGGATGTAAGGAGACAGGAGTTTTGACCTTTTCTTTTCATATCCTTTCTGTGTGATGTCCCCTAAAATAGCAAGAAACAGGAATATGTTATGCATTATTCTTACACTGTGCCTGTTCACTGTAAAAATAAAATTAATTACAGAGTATTACAGAAGTACCGCATAGAGAGTAGGAAAAAATACACAGTTCTCTGCCAGGGATTTTGCTGTGTGTGATTTCCCACAGGCTTGGAGCTGACTTCTTGTGGGAAATTGTAGGGCTTGTCCTCATGCCAACCTAGCATAGCGACATGCTGCACACCATGTCGAGGCTCCTGAGTTCCCTGGTACCCCTCGTTTCCTCAGTACTGAAGATATACAGAAATGGAATGCTACCAGGCTGACATTTTTTTTTCTCTCTCCGAAGCTTCAGTGTAACCAAATGGATACAATTGATTTGGGAGGTATTCAGTGGTATTGCTATATAGATCCACTTAAAATTGAAAGTATAGTTAAGGGGAAAAGTCCTGGTTCAGGCACTGGGATGGGATATTTCAAAGGCCCTTTCTGCACCCTGGCACCTGTCTGGGAACCTGGGCCTGGAATCTGCATATCCTCTTCCCTCGGGTCACTGATCTGTATTTATATACATGCTGTCTTTTTCACAAGATTAAATTTTAAAAGTATACATAATGCACACCAAAGTACATATACAATAAATGTAATAAAAATAAACTGATTAGCAGCAGAGTAAATGTGTGGTTAAAGTGTCAAGAAACATGCTAGGAACTAAAGAAAAGGTAGCAAAGGGGTGGGTAGAGTGCAGGGTTAAAAGAATGGGAAATGCGGGAGAACAAGAGGCCATTCAAGGGAGAATGAGTAATTCAAAGTGGGGGAGGATATATGTGGTGAGGTAACATAACAGAGCATTGTTTTCCAAAACAGATTTTTTTTTAGTCAGATAAAACTTTATTTACAAGTCAAATTTTAGTATGAAGAGTAATTTACATATTCAAATGTACAACATTTACCTATTAAATATTCAACTTGCAGGGGAGAGGGAGTACAGTTTGACGGACACAGACGTGAAATCAGGAGTGATGGATGTCAGCTGCCCCTGGCCTCGGCACCTGACGGGTGGAGCAGAAGGCTGCGAGGCGGCAGGGCTCACTGACAGGCCTACCCAGAGGGAAACACTCACAGATCTCGGAGCACAGCAAGGTCACTCTTCCTGAAGAGAAGGGGACCAAGAGGAGAAGCTAGAGAGATCAGTTCCTCCAATGCTACTACAGTGATCACGGGACACTTTAGTAGTAGCTTGAAGACAGTGGGAGAAGGGATGGAAAGTGAGTGGATTAAAAGAGACATTTGGAAGGAAGACTGAATAGGATTTGATGACTGGTTGGATGTAGGAAGAAGATGATTTCTGGCTTCAGCAATGAAACAGATTGTGATATTTTTTGACAGAAATGTAGCAAGAAGTGTCATGTTTGCTGGATCAAAGTAAATGAGAGTTGAGCTTCGGAAAAGCCTATGATGAAACATACAAAAGGAGATGTCCACTTAACAGTCGGATAGATGGATCTAGAACTCAGGAAAGAGATGCAGCAGCTTTGGGATCATCAGAATATAGTTCTGAAAAATAAACTGATACAATCTCTTACGAGTAATTTGGCCATTGCTATCAAAATTTTGATTCAGCCACTATACATCTAGGAATTTATTCAATGATAACATTCACGTGGGTACACAAAAATCAACTAAGAATATTCCCTGGCCCATTCTTTGTCATGAAAAATCTGAAAGGACTCTAGAAGCTCACACTGCAGACCGTCCACATCACAGCTTTCAGCTGGAGTAATTGTGTCCCCCAGGAGACAACTCACAAGGTCTGAAGACATTTCTGTCACAACTGGTGGAAGGGGTGGTACTGGCATCTGAGGGATGGAGGTCAAGGATGCTGTTAAGCATCCTGCAATGCACAGGACAGTCTACAACAAAGAATTACAGTATAAAATGTTGATAGTGTTGAGAACGAGAAACCCTAATCTACATAACGACATGCAGGTATTCCAAATGTATTGTGGCACATGAAAATGGCTAAAATATATTAAGAGTAAAAGGCAAGCTGCAGAGCAGTAGATATAATAGGATCTAATTTTGTAATTAAAAAAAAAAAAAAAAGGAACTGCCCTGGATGGTGTGGCTCAGTGGATTGAGTGCTGACCTATGAACCAAAGGGTCGCTGGTTCCATTCCTGGTCAGGGCACATGCCTGGTTCTGGGCCAGGTTCCCAGTAGGGGGAACACAAGAGGCAACCACACACTGATGCTTCTCTCCCCTTTTCTCTCTCCCTTCCCATCTCTCTAAAATTAAATACATAAACTCTTTAAAAATATAGTAATAGATATGTTTGCATATATCTATTTTTCATATATAAATATAAATATGTATATTTATATATATATAAAAAACAGTCTAGAAGACTATATACATACTAAATTAATGTTTATCCTTGGGTGGACAAGATTATGGGGGATTTTTCACTTGCTCTATATAACAGAGGTTGATTTAAAAAAAATAAGTGTGAATGATCTGTATAATCTCAAAAATATTTTTTAAGAACGAATGATTCTACAGATATATATTTGTTCACATGATAGGATGGTCATAATGTGTAACAGGACAAAAAGGCATGACACTAAACAGTTTATATAGTCCAAACTGTTTATTAATCCAAAAATATTCAATTTTTGGATTAATATTTTTATACACACACACGTGCATAGAAAATCTGGATTTTTATTCAGCAAAATATTACCAGTGGTTAGCTATGGCTTGCAAGAATATGGGTTGGTTTAGCTTTTTTTTCTTTTTGCTTGCCTATATTTTCTAATTTTTCTGCAATGCACCCCCATTATTTTAAGAAACAATAAATATTTTAAAGCTGCAATAGTGACAACTTACAAGGCTGTACAAATTTAATCATAATAGCCCTTCATTTCTGTTTCTCTACTAAAATAAGAGAAATCCACAGTGCATTTTTTAAAAAATAAAAACCAAACCTTTTCAAATTAGCAAACTACATCCATCTGTTCATTAAGATATTTTAAATTGGCTGTTACTGTATTGACCTACTAGTTTTGTAGAGAGGAATTTCCAAGAATAGTGCAGGAAATAAAACAGAAAACTTCCCAGAAAGATACTGGTATGCCACCATTATTCACTTATTTATTCCATTAGTCATCCAACAAATATTTACAAACTATACACCTTGTCCAAGGCTTGCTATTAGAACTGTGGCGGTACAATGCTCCAAGAGCAGAGACAACTAACAAGAGACGTGGGAGCCTATCAAGGAAACATTCTTAGAAACAGGAAACTGTGTCTTGTTTTATTGCAAAAGAAACAAAAGAGCATTCTCCTGTTCCACTCCCTACTCATAAGATTCCCTACCTCCACACCTCTGTCTGTCTGTCTGTCTCTCTCTCTCTCTCCCTCCCTCCCTCCATCCCTAGGGGACACAAAGACCACTTCTGCTGGCTCAGAACACATCTGATAAAGTAAAAGGCTTTTAAAAGCTTTCTTCAGTGCTTAGAGTCTCAATCATTCACTGTCAATAAATTATCGTGGGACAAACTGCTAGACCTGGTATCTTGGACATTAATCAACCATCTCAGGTTTTGAAAAGTCAATCACGAGATTCTAATTTAGCTATGCCAATTAGCTCCATTAAATCCGTAAATGAGCAAAGACATTAAGGAGCCCTAGGAGAAGATAAACCGCAATGAGAATGTGAGGACTAGGGTGATGCGCCATATACCAACTTAAAAATGTCCTCTCCCTTTTCTTTGACCACAAGACTCTGCTCTAAAGTCACCTTCTTCGTGATGCCTGCCAGCACTTGTCAGCCACTTGTGCTTGGTGCCCCTACAACTCCGCACACTGCTGTGACACACTCAGCACAGCACCGACTTTTAATCACTTGTGTCCCTGCTAGATTGTGCACTCAAGGGCAGGGATTGTGTCTGTCCTTCTCTGTAGCCCGCCCATGCCTGGCACTTTAATACACACTTGTTGAATGAGAAACTGAATGAATCAATACAATGGAGGCAGTGAGAGAACAATAAATCAAAGAGACATGTGTACTTGAATAGAAAACTGGAAATGGGAGAAAAATAGGTCTTTACATTAGCAGGAGCTGAAAGGCTCAGGGAGAGAAATCCAGTGGACCAAAGGTTTATTGAAACTTGACAGCTAGACCTCAAAGATGGCCAGAAAAGCAACGCCTGGCCTGCCTGAAGAGAGAAATGTACACAAATCACTGGGCACTGAAGAACCGTGTGTGGAGTGTGCTGGGTAGTGTGGTGAGGAGGGCAGAGACAGGGGAGGGGGAGAACGCTGTCTCAGCGACACAGCCTCAAGGGACAGCGTGGAGCCTCGGGAGCTCACAGACACTAAGTCAACCACAGACATTCTTACTCAGAGCAGATTTTTTTTTTTTTTTTTTTTTTGCCATCTGGCATATAAAACAAAAAGGAGTGTATAGCTCTACCAGTATAAAATTTGCATTAAAATGGCATAGATTGGAGTTAAACCTGCTCTTCAAGTTTTCTGAGAACTAAACAAAGGGAGGATTAGCCTTCCCCTCCAACTAGGGTAACATGTTCTCTACCCACAGGTACACTCAGAAGAGTACGTGTGTCGGCAGCCGGGCAGGTGTGGAGGCACCTGGCCTGATAAGACATTGACCCAGACACCCAAGAGACAGTTTAAGACTGTCTAGTTGCTTCGGCACTGCCACACTCCTGAGTAGCCAATAGCAGACACGTGGAAAGACACGTGCAGTGTGGAACAAAAAGGCAGTATGTTCCCAACCTCTCTCCTCACCACCTGGGACAATGGCAGCGGCCTGGCAAAAGCAGCCCACAAATCATCTTCAAGCAGACTGACCAAGGGGTATGAGAAGAGGTGTGTTGAGCCTGCCAGCCCAGCCATGCCTCTTAAAGGTCAGCGGTGATGGGAGAAGCAGTCCTACCAGTCACTTCGCCATCGAGCGCACATTACTCGGTGACACGGCACAGTGCTGTGAGGCAGCTCAGTCTGCACAAAACAGAGCCGCCTCTGGAGCACAGCCTCAAGGCTCTGCGGCTGTGTGACTCTAGGCAAATTTTACCCAACTTCTTGGTGCGTCTCGGTTTCTGGGTCTGTAAAATGGGGAGCAATAATATCTACCTTGCTAAGTTTTTATTGGGATTAAAAAGACTTAGTATGGAGTCTGGACTACAGAAAGTACCCACATCAACAAACTTTCATTGAAAGCCTACTGAAGCCTATGCCACTGGCCAGGTGGAGGGAGGCGGGGGTGGCCACTGCGTCGCTAAGGAAGGAGAGGAAGGCAAACAAGCCTTCCCTCAGTGCCACGGCAGAGATGCACACCAACGCAGGGCGGAACCCGAAGGAAGCCTCAAGACCTCTGCCGGGTAGGGAAAGAAAAGCTTTACAGAGCGGGTGACATTTTGGTTTGGGTCTGGCCTTCCTGAATTATAACATAAACTCCTAATGATGCAATCACTTAGCTGCTGACTGGCTCTGAAAGGGTATGGTCATGTTTGGGAGTTTCCTTAGGATTCTTCCAGAGAAAAGTAGGGTGATGCTAAATAATTTTCACAGATGACCTTGCACAGCACCCTGAACAACCAGGTCCTAAACGAATCAGGGTTTGGGAAATTGCGAAGGGTCCCCAGGTTCTATGTCTACATAAAATTGATGGGCAGAGAACAAGGATTGCAGCTCCAGCCATAAAGTCTTTCTGCTCCAATTGAAATAAAAAGGTATGTGTCACTGCAGCCCTGCCTCAAAGTCACACCTAGTTAGTCAGAAGTGGCAATGGCTGGGGGGACTCTGGGGATCCCATGAAAAGCAGTTTTGAGCACTGAATGAATGACATGCAGTGTTAAGCAAAGATGAATAAAACAGTATCTATGTCTTCAGGAAGTCCCCAGTCTAAACAATAAGTTTGGCTACAATCTCTAAGTGTAGCCAGCCATAAGTGCTACATTAGAGATTATGTACAAAGTTCTGTGGGAGTACAAAAGAAATAATGGTAATAAAAATAATTATAATATTCAACAAGTAAGTGAACACTCATCAAGCACTTAACTATACATCTGTTTCCAGGGCCTCACAACAAACAGTCTTATAAGGTGATATCATCATCATTCCCATTTCATAGGTAAGGCTACTGAGCATTGGAAGTTTAAGTTACTTGGCACTGTCATACCTAGGTAAATGCTGTTATCGGGATTTGAACCCAGCACTGGGCCCAGGATCCAAGGTCCCTCCTCTTAAACACTACCCTATCTATATTCATTGTCAGAAAGGCACTCCAAATTCAGCTTCAGAAAGACTGAGAAAACTTCACAGAAGCTGCTCTTAGGCTGGGTCTTGAAGGGTGACTATCGGGAGAGACAGTGCTGAGGGTGAAGACCCAGTTTCTGTGGAAGGGAGTGGCATGCTTGGAGCAAGGGAAGGATATGGGAGCTGTAACTTCAGTCTCCAATGAACAGGACAGGGGCCTACTGCCGCTCAGGCAGGCCCAGCAAAATGGGAGGGCGCCACCCACTGTTTGTGCCCCCACACAGAATCCTCAGACACTTGAAATACAGTACTGATATTTATCTCATACGTCGCCAATGTACATCCCTCTTTCCTCTTCATTAAATGTGTCTACAGGACACGACCGTCATTCTAAAGGTTCAAAATATTCTGATACCCATTCATTTGATTCACCTAAAAATTCTCCTCAATAAACAAAAGAAACACCTTTACAGAAAAAGAAACGTTTATTTGTAGGCGGCCCGCAAGTCAAATGCAATAGAAGTATAAAACTAACCTACTGTGCATAAAATGAACACCATGACATAAACAATTTCTATGACTCACTCCAAAATATGGATGACTTTCTTTTTTTTCTTTTCTTCTTTCTGATGACTTTGCAGAAGGCATTCAAAAATCCTATCCTCCCCCGCTACTCCAACAGGACACTGAGTGAATTATCTTTTAATCATTTTTTGAGACAGCCAACTGTGGCAACTGTGTCAGAGTGCAGTTGAAAAACTCAGCAAGAAGTTATTATGCATCACAACTAAATAGTCAGCTAAAAGAGAGTGTGGCCTTTCTTTTTTGTTAAGGAGTAATTAGTAGGGAAAGAAAGAAAACTAAGAAGAAAAAGCTCTAGAGTCATCACCTTCAAACCTATACTTGTATCTAATAAACTTATTCTAATAAACATGTACATCTTACACCAGGAAGGTGCTACATGTTTGCTGTGGCTGGAAATGGGGAAGAGGAGTGGGGTTGTGGCTATTCATACATTAGGGATTTTTAAGTAGACACATACAGAGAAAGTCAAAAATATAGCCGTGAACGTGAATGAGGTCAATCTTTGCAAAACTGAAAAAGGCAGAGGATTTAGATCATGTGCAGGAGAGGCTGGCTAGAAGACAATTTTCATTATTAAATTTTATCATGTTCTTCTTGCAATAATAATTCCATTCAATAAATTACATGCACCAGCCACCAATCCTCCAAACATCCTCCTTCCAGAGGTGATATATAAAGGCTCACAAACACAAAATAAAGGCTCATAGTCACACAAAACAATGGCCTTACTCCAGCAACAGGGCTTTTTGGCATTTGTCTTTTTTTTTTTTTAATTGATTTTAGAGACAGGGAGAGAGAGAGAGAGAGAGAAAACACTGATTTGTTGTTATACTTACTTATGCATTCATTGGTTGATTCTTGTATGTGCCCTGACCAGGGATAGAACCCACAACCTTGGTGTACCAGGACAGCACTCTAACCAACTGAACCAACCCCAGCCAGGGTTGCATTTGTCTTTTCCTAACTATTGTTCTTGCCATATCTCTATAGTTTCTTTCTACACATTGGTAGAACAAATCTTAGGTTGAATGGAGGGCAAAACAGTACAATATTTTTATAGTTTATCCAGAAATAAACTATTAAAATACTTCAATCTGGTAAAAGAAAAGAAGAATTTTTATTCTATCTAATTTTTCTTTTGGAAAAAATTCAGTGGTTCTAAAAGACTTCAAATAGCAGCTTACAAAAATTATAGTTTCTCTTCTTTCTAATAATCTTTCAAAAGAGTTCCAAGGGAATGAACTTTAGGACAAATTTCCATTCTCAATAGATGTCCTCTCACCTCATTTAAAACAACAACTAGACATTTTCCATGTCGAGGACTTAAGAATAAGCCCAGATTGCTTTCTCCCAAAACTCAAATCATAGAATTGTTTTGGCTGCACAGTTCTGTTTTCTAGGTCAAATATATATGACTTCTTACAGATGGTATTTCACCTAAGGCATCAAGCAAGTTCAAACAGATAAAAAACCAACAGAGTAAACCATTTGAAACACACTGAGAAACTAAACTCTGACTACATCATCAGGGAGCTGGCTAAATTAATCCATCTAATGCAAAAGGTATGTTCACTTGTCCATTAGAACAACGACGGCTGCAAACAAGAACTGTGCTATATAAATGACCTGAGTATTTGCACAGAGCAAGAGGAATCCCTGGGATGGTTCGGCTGGTGGAGAAAGCACAGGTTCTAGCCTGAGGCAGACCTGGGTTTGGACCCTGCGCCTGCCATTTACTGGCTCCTGGACAAGTCACTGAACAACTCTGCCTCAGTTTCACAAGAGGTAAAACTGGAATGACTCCTACCTTATGACGAGTCCTGAATACGGGACAAGTGCAGGAGTCCCTGGCACGCAGCGCACGTTCAGCTAGTTTTAGTTGACACCACCCCAGCCAGCCCTTAAGTCCTAACAATAACTTTATCCTTAAACGGGTTATTTTAAAAATTCTAAGCTGATAGGTTCTCATTTAGAAAACAAAAGGAGAAAATGCATTCAGTGCCTCTGAGGACATATTATGGTGCTAGACCCTCAGCAGTAAGAGCCAACTTAGTTGTGAAATGCCTTTGACTGCCCACAGCTACAAGAAGGAAAACTGACATCAAAGAGGAGGTACAAATTTCTAAACCAGATGAGCAGAGATTAGTTAAAATGAATATATGTAAATGCACACATATAAGAGGGTGCCATTATGCACAGAACAGGACTAACATGCCTTTAACTATGGATGTTGTGGTTTTAATTTAGGGTTAAAGTTGAAAGTGCCAGGGAAAAACTCCCAGGAAAAAATAGGGCAGGAAGAGAAGGTTGTTTTCTTTACGGGTTCTCCTTTTACCTGACTTTCATCTTTAATGTTCCTCAGAAAAATAAAAAACAAAACAAAACAAAACTGCTTCTTGCAAGAACAGGTAGGTATATTCAATTAATTTGCCTTTATTCTGACATTCATCAGAATAATTTTTTTGAATTAGGCAATAAGGGCACTCCCCCTCTCGGGAGCACACCCTTGCCTTGCCTCCCCCCCCCCACCCCCCACTGGGCACATCACCTCTGCCTCTCTTTCTCTGTCCTAAGCTCCCAGGGCCCTCCTTTTGCCTCAAACCACCTCCTGATTCCACACGCCCATCTGGCTCAATTTCCCTACCTCTGTAACTTTCTAAATAAACTTTCTCTTACAGTTTGAAAAAAAAATTAGGCAGTAAGTAATAATATCTATGCCAATCACTGAATCTGAATGAAACAGTGCATGTGCCAGGCATTCTTTATCAGTGGTGGAGACACAATTAACAATGGATAAACAATCGAACTATGTTCCTCTTGCAAGTGCAGAAACCAAGCGAAAGTTCTTTAAACAGGCGAAGATTTTTGTTGGTAGCTGGTTTACATCGCCCTGGTGACCAAAGATGCTCAGGGGACAGCACAGCCGAGAGAACACTGTCACTGCTACACTATGTGGACCCTAAAATAAGCAGCTTGGTTAGGTCAGAGTGGAAAGGGCCTTTCCAATGAGAAAGAAAACAGATGATCTTTATGTGGTTGGCATGGATTTATAGCCTTGAATTACATACTTTGGGAGATAGGTTTTCCTCCTTGTTTTGCTCCAAACTAGCCCTCTGGTCCCAGGCAAGCCACTGCACTTTTCTGGGCCTGTTTCCTCATCGGTAGGAATGAGGATTGAGTGAGCTCTATGGCTCCTTCTGGCTTACATTGGATGGATGCCACCTGCCTGGCACTGTTATGTGTGGCAAGTCAGAACCAAGGGAAGATTATCTAGTAGGCAATTGATAAGATAAGCTCTAGGACAGATAGTAGATTTTCACCATCAGTGTAGGAAGTGACAGCTGAAGGCTTGGGTGTTAATGATATCACCAGCAGGAATGCAGCCTGAGAAGGGAAGGCCAGAAGAGGAATCCTGAAGAAAACAGACATTTAAAGGTTGGGCAGAGGAAAAAGAAGTAACACAGGGACACAGCAAGACCAGGAGCGAATGGGGGAGTGAGAGAGAAGGGAGAGGGAAAGAGGAGAAGAATAATGTACACGGTCACAAATGTAAAATAAAGGTTGAAATCTACCTGCTGGATTTGGCAGCTAGATCACCAGCGGCCCAATAAAGAACAGTTTTAAAGGGACAGTGAAGGAAGAAGAGAGTTTATTTAGAGTACTGAAGAATGGGTAAGAGGTGAGGTGAGAGTAACAGATTTTTTCCTTTCAGTGTTTGTTATAAAGTGAACAAATACGGGGCAGTATCTACAGAAGGCTTACAGAGTCAAAGAGAGTGAGCCTTTTTCCCCCTTGTTCTTAAGGATGGACGAATTTAAGTCTCGTAGAAAGAGCTACTAGAGAGGTTGAAACACTGATACAACCAAATATACTAAGAACTTCCTACCTGCAAAGCACTACTTGAGAGGTACAGGACAGAAGACCTCATGGTCCCGAAATTTACAGTCATCATCAATCATTAAGTTTATAGACTCTTGCAGCCCAGAGAGACATCCAAAAATAATGATATAATTAATGACTTAATTTCAAGTTTGACAAGGGCTACACAGAAGCTGTGCAGGGGGCTGAGAGCTCTGACAGATTTCAGCAGTACGTGCTCAGAACAAACGGGCATGGAAGGTTCAAACCCAGGACACGACCTTGTCTGGGCAGCTGGGGAAGGCTGCTCTGAGGAAGTGATATTTAAGCTGAGTCCTAAGAAAATGAGTATGTTAAAATATTTTGAAAATGAAACAGAAGCTGGGGCAGAGGGCTGTGGGCCTGCAGTGGTATGCTCAGCTGATCCACTGTGAAGACCCTGAGTGGGATGGGTCTGGGCAGGAGTGCCCCTGAAAGGCAGTGTGGCAAGCGGCGCTGGGATGAGGCTGGGGGCAGGCGGGAGCCCAGATCCTCCAAGGTCCGAGAGACCATTTGAAGGATTTGGGATTTATTATAAATGAGAGAGAAAGCCATTGAAGGGCTTTAAGCAGGAAAGTAACATCAATAAATAAATAAGTAAATAAGTAAATAGCAAAAGAACAAGGTAGCTAACAAAGACTGCTGTTCCTGAGAAGATACGAAGGAATAAGCCCCACAGCTGGGGGCATGGATTACCCACGGGGATAGTTCCAGGGCTTCCCAGCCAAGCTGGGAATGCTCTGTGTCCCTGACCCGAGAGAGCTTTATGGGTGTGGAGAGGTTTACCCTCAGCCCTTGGGGCAGCCCTAGAGGACCTGCAAACCCTGGGCGGTCACTACAAGTACCCAAACAGCCTTTTTATCTCATTGTTTGTCAAGATGCATAAACGGCTGGATGCACTGTAGGACTTATATTGCACGTTTTTCTCTAAGAAAGGAGACACGGATGGAAAAACAAACACTGATGTTGGAGGAGCACTGGGGGCAGGGCTCTGGCCTGATGACCTCTAAATTTCCTTCTGCATAGGAGTCTGAGCAAAGGGTTTTTCTCTCTTTTCCCCCCACATTCGTTTAGTTCTTATCTCATGCCAGGTCCCATTCATCTAGAGCATTCACATGTGTTAACTCGTTTAATCTTCAAAGCAATCCAGGGGGTGATATTATTGGTTCAAGTTCTCAGGTAAGAAAGTGAGGCACAGGGAGAGTAAGTGGCCTGCACAGGACACATTTATCTGTGGGAGAGCCACCTTCAAACCAGATGGTCTGGCTCCAGTGTCCAAGCTCTTTACCACTTGAAGATGCCTCTCTCGGCTCTTTGCTGAGAGGGACTGAAAAGCGGGAAGAGAGGGTTTCAGTGAGATACTCGGGGTCACTAGAGGAATGGGAGGCCTGTGCAGTTGCTACAGACTGCAGTCCAAGCTCTGCCCACTGTTAGCCAGTTGTTTCTTGAAAAGTTAGCCTCTCTCCGCCTCACTATCCTCAACGGTAACACAAAGATAACAGAACCTACCCATTGTTATGAGGATTAGGAAGATATGCATGCAAAGTTCTTAGTGCCTGGCACAGGGCAAGAACTCAATGACATCCGCTACTCTAAGGGCAAAGGGAGTTAACCAGAGACACAGACAGTGCGTGAGGCACTGCTGAGGGCCCAGGGAGACAAGAGAGCAGCATTTTCAGTGGCACCAATTTCCACTTTTGTGATTTTCTCCAGCAGCCGCTGAGAGAGGGCTGACAATGTGAATAATTTGGAGCTGGGGTTCAAGAGGAAAGGAGGATGGAAGGAAGGGAGGACGATGGGATCCAAGCTAGCAAGTACTAATTGGTCCATAACCAATCAAGCAAGCAATACTAAATACTTGCTGAATAATGATTTGCATCCCTGACTTCCGTACTTTTATAAAGCGTCTATGGGAAATGCACTTAGGACCCATCTCGGGACGGCAGAACACAGCCCTGTCAGGAAGAAACAGGGGTTCCAAAAGGAGAGCGAGCGAGGGGGAGCTGGGAGGGCAGATCAGGAGGACATACAGGCTTCCTGCCGGGCTCATTCTCCTCTGCTACTTCCCATCCCTGGTCTTCCTCTCTCGCTTTGAACTTTGAAAGACCAAGAAAGAAAAAAAAAAAAACCTATTAAAAGCAAAAGCCATGAGAAAGTGATAAAGAATAAAAGACCAAAGATTAATTTACATTTTAGAGAAAACACTAAAAACTAAAATTTTCTTGGGCATTTTCTCCCAAAGGCCTGGGGGATTGGGCCAGAGACGGCAAGTGACGAGATGACTGCTGGTGCAAGACGCAGCTTTGGGGGGCCTGGAGGTGGAAGTTCAGAGGGTGGAGGGCCGGGCCTGTGCCCTCCACAGGGCACAGAGTGACTGAGGGATGGGCCACTGTGGGAGAGGCAGAGGGAGGGGAGAGGACCCTCAGTGGCAGTGGTGGGAAGGAAAAAGGGGGCTCCCGAACCCAGAAGGGGCCACCCTGGATCAGGCATTCATAAAAGACATCCAGATGCTGCTGCTGGTCCCCCTTTTACTGTGGCCATTTAAAATAAATAACTGGTGGTCACTGTTTTTAAAAATTAAATAAAAACAACCCACGCCCCTCAATGCAGCCTTAGAAAAAGAATAAATGTTAATAATACTCTTAGGAAAAGAGGCTCCCTGAGCAAGGGTGGGGAAAGGAGAAAAATAATAAAAATAACCTTTGTAACAGACAGCTGACCGTGGTATTTCAGTAGCCCAAGAGCTGATATACTTAGCAGGTAAAAAAGGACAGTGAAAGAAAGAGGTATGATGAACTGCTTAAGGATTCCTCTGAATGACTTCTAATTTTCTAAATGCCTAGCCCCCATGTTTAGGAGCTATGCTGACAAGTCTGGTTTGGCTCTTTCCGTAATGTGAGTGCCTATTGTTCCCCCAGAGATATTTAAATCTCCAATATCAGTATCAAAAGATCTACTTCTTTCCTGCAGTTTCACTTGGAGGGGAAAAAAAAAAGAACAACAGCCAAATTCCTTCCTAAAATAGCAAAAACAACAATGCAAGGAATAATACTTCAGAGTTTGAACAGATATTTCCTGTACTTCAATGTACTAATCACAAAGTTAGAAATTAAAAGGAAAAATACACACTGCTGCTACGTATACCCAGTAATAATGAAAAACCCAGTACACCATTCTTTCCCTAAACTCACCCTCCAAACAGCAAAGCCCTGCCACGTATCTAAATATAACTAGAGAAAACACGACAGACCTTGAATGCCGTCAATGTATGAAAATATGATTGAAGAGAATAAACACTGCCCATCAGGACAGCAGTGGTAATAAGCAAAGACATTATTCCAGAAGAAAAGCTAGAAATAATCAAATGTTGGATATGTTCGATTACATTTAGGGGTTACAGCTATACACTTAGAATTTTTGTATTTTTATGATTACTATTATTCTTGTATTAAAATACTTGGTCAATCTAAAATACTATTTTCTTATTCCCTTCCCCATTTGAAACAAGTGTTTTTGTAACACAGTTTTTTCAGAATAAAGCTTTTTAAAGAATGTAATTGTAATGTTTTAACAGAATATGAAAGATGAGAAAATATCATCAAGAAAGCCAAGCACAAGCAGTTTGTGTGCCAAGGGGTTTAAGGAGAAACAAGTGCCCCTCTCCCCGCCCCCAGCCGCTGTATCTTCTTTTGTCTTCCATAGTAACATTTCTAGCTGGACAAAACCACCATTCAGGGGCCTGACCACATTTCCCAGTCCCCGCATAGCGAGGTGTGGTCAAATGACTAAGTGCTGGCCAATGTGGTCTGGGCGGAATGTGTGGGACATCCAGGTCGTGTTCTTAAAGGGAAAGGCAAGCCCCCTCTTTTTCCCCTTCCTGGTGGCTGACATGCGACTGTGGTAGACAGCCATCTCCAGACCACGGGTGATGGCCAGACCCATGGATGGCGAAGGAACAGGACAGAAAGAGCCTGAAGCCCAGTGACCTGAAGAGGAGTTGCCATACTAGTGCCGGCTATTAAATGTCCTAGAGATCATCTTCTGTCTTATTTAAATACCTCTTATTTGGGGTCTCTATTACATATAGTCAAACCCATAATCCAAAAAATACACAGTAAAAGAGCTGATTTCCAGTCAGTGGCAGTCCCCTCCAGAACCACAAACCACGGTATTAAAACTTTTAAAAGCCAATTTAACTGTGACACAGGTGAGAAACACCCTTATAAACTTCTTACTATTAATCCTCTTGATAAATCTTTTTTCACACGCAGTCTTATGAGACTTTGATCTAGACTGGACTCTGTAGTACAAAGTAAATCTGGTTTACTTACTTAACATTAGAATATTGCAAAGCAACCTTTAAACTAACGTAAAATTACTTAAGTACACACATTAAAAGCCTTGACCTGGATTCATCAACACATTGTGCTAGTGCTAATGCTTCTGACAGATGCTGTTTCCATGAAAGGTTTAGCACCATCGAAACAGCATTTCTACATTGTACTTGTGTTTATTTTTATTCTTGAAGTTAAAACAGCAATCATTTGATATGTTAAGAGTTCTCCATCAAAATATTATCTAAATAAACTATCGGTTGAAAATAGACATGTGAATACAAATTCCAATTACTAATTTGCCAATTGTTGAAGGACTACAGCCTGCAAATAAGCAAGCTGTGTGAGGAATGATGTTTTTCCTCTGTTTTCAGACTAAAAGCGGAGCCATTAGTAATTCCAGGAAATTCTCCAAGCTTCAACTGGAGCAAAGCTGCTTTTACTGATTACACTCAATCAAGCTTCAGTATAAGACTGTGTTTGGACAAAATACCCTCAACTTAGCCAAAAGATTTTACTACTGAACACAGAGACACAGAGCAATGGCCTTATCAGTAGTAGAAAAGAAATACCGTCAAGTAAAGGAAAGGAAGAAAGGTAAAATCATTGGAAAGACCTGATTTGGTAAAAGAAGATTACCATTAAAAAACTTTTTTTCTTTTAATGTTTAAAATTTTCTGACTCTTCCATTTCTGTATGATGCTCTAGAAGTCAGACACATGTATATTATAAGCCTGGCTCATCACTTATCAGCTATGTCTCTTTGAACAAGTCATTTAAGGTTCTTGGGTCCTTGTTTTTTTATCTGCACAATGAGGAAAGCTGTACCTGTCTCACAGGACTGTTAGCAGGACTGAGTGAGATGATGTATGCAGAGCTCCTAGCAAAGTGCTTGGTCAAGGGTGGACACTCAATAAATGTTAGTTCCCCTCTTGACTCACTCAGTCCCTAGCCCAACCATATAATCTCAGAACAAATTACAAATGAAAGTGTTCTGATGTGGGTTGTATGCCTTTCTGGATTGGGCGACATTTATGTAGAAGATCAGCTAAAAACACTTCCTGAGGTGAAAACATATACTTGCACAAAAATTTATATTTGCAGTTTATGGAAGTATTATTCATAAACACAAACAACCCAAATGTCTATCAGCGGATGAATGTATAAACAAAATGTGGTCTATCGAAACAATGCAATATTGCCCAGCAATGAAAGGAATGATGCACTGGCACGTGTCACAACAGGGATGAACCACGAAGGCGTATTTTGCTATGTGAAGGAAGCCAGACATAAAAGATGACATTTTGTATGACTGCATTTACATGAAATGTCCAGAATAGGCAAATCCATACAGACATAAAATAAATTATAATTGCTGCGGGGGAGACGAGGACTGCTTGATGCATTTCTTTGGGGGGCTATAAAGCTGGTGCAAGACACAGCTTTGGGGGGTCTGGAGGTGGAAGTTCAGAGGGTGGGGGGCCCAGGTATAAAATGTTCTAAAATTGTAATGTAATGTAAATGTAATGATGGTTGCACAACTCTGCGAATTTCCTAAAAAACAATGAATTGCATACTTTAAATGGGTAAATTGGATGGCATGTTAATTACACCTCAATGAAGGGTTAAAAAAGAACCTCATTGCATCCAAAATTTCATCAATCAAATCACAGCTATTCAAAATATACTGTTATCTCGAAAACAGACTGTACTGATGGAGGTACGGGTATGTGTATATAAACTTCTTAGTCATTTATAAGAATCTTTAGCAGTTCGTCATGTTTATTTCTTTCCACTCTTTACATACAATGGATGCTATATTTCCTGTGCATCTAAAATAATTCCAACTATGTACCATACTTGGAAGAACTGAGAAGAGCCACTCAATTTCTATAAAGCTTAAATCTTGTGAAAGTCTAATTGAAATGGATATATATATACACGATATGGTCTGTCCAGAAGGTATCCAGCCATCTAATATGAAAAAGAGAGACATTTATTGAAGAAGATACAAGATACAAGAAACGTACACAGGACAGGATGCCTCAGTCCTCTTGAAAGTTGGCACCTAGGAATCTCATGCAGTTCTCCCGGTCACCATCAGCTGCCCTGTCGTATTTTCCTGTATCTCATGAACAGTCTGAAATCTCCTTCCTTTCAAAGGTGATTTTAATTTTGGGAAAAGCCAGAAGTTGTAGCACCAAATCTGAGCTGGAGAAGGGCTGAGTCACCTGGGTGATTTGATGCTTCACCAAAAAACTCTGCATGAGACGTGATGCATGAGTGGGTGTGTTGTCATGATGAAGCTGCCAATCACCAGGTGCCCATAGCTACAGCCTTCTGAATCATCCGAATAGTTTCAGTGGAAGAATGTTCAAGCTTAATGCAAAATTAGATACAGATTCGTTGCTCTACTCACTCAGTCATTTTGAATGCCATGGCCACACAGTACACATGCTCACTTGGCAGCATCTACCACCCCCACTGACTAGTACAGTTAAGTCATCATTGTTCATGCATGTGCATTCCAGTCCACTCTCCTTGGCTGCCAGGTTACATCGATGTCGTGCAAACTGTGCTTGTTATATTAACCATGGCTGGGCTTTTTCTGGACAGACCTCATATCCATATCCCCTTTTTAAACAAACAGAACATTTATGAAAACTGACCACTACCAGACCATAAAGTAAATTATAAAAATTCCACAGAACTGATATCATACAGACTACTTCATCTGTCAACAATGCCATCCAGTTATAAATTAATGAAAGATAACATTTCTAAAGGTCAGCCACAGAAAATAACCTACTACTGTGCCTTTTACTTGTATTATATACTGTGTATGTAATACTACATATGCCATTTGATAATGTAAGTTCATAAGGAAATGGGGTGAGGTTGGGTTTGCATAGTGCCAAGAGATTTCCTTGTTATAATTAATACATTTGTCTCTTACAAAGTGCGTATAAGCAATCATATTTAGGAGCATGAAGGACTTTGCTATTTAAAGCGTTCATGGAGTAAATCTTTTGGTACTATAAATAATTTTTGCCTACCTCATCTGCAGTTAATTCTTTCAAAAGCTTATTCTGTAATTAGCAGAGTATTCAGTGTACTATCACTATCAGGAAGAGTACGATTCAGCAGGAGTTTGCACGAGATGCAAAACAATGCAGAGAAAGGAATTTGGTGCTCCGGTCAGTGCCAAGGTCAACATCTCTCCAATGTACTAATTCAGCGAGCCAAGGCCTGGAAACAGTCCACGGCTTTATCATCATTGTGAATTTATCCTTGTGCAGTTCCTGAGAAAAGACCTCCACTGTGTCCTGTCCCAACAAAAGAATCAGACCAGGCTCAATCACCCGAGGTGAACAACCAGCCTAAAAATCTGAAAGGCAGCCAATAACCTTCCTCCTCACCCCGACGGCGCGCCAAGCCATGGCTCCCCCCCTTCTTCCAGCCTGAGCGGCACTGAACGACGCGAGTCTCTTATAAAGACCCAGTTCCCGACTACTTCACATGCTTTTTATTAGACTAGGCAGTTGCCGGGCGGAGACATAACTAAGTGCCCACTCCATGCACTATGACACTCTCTCTTCCCAGTTCCCCCACACTGCCCGGTCCTCTTTTCAAACTGGACATATAAAAGGCAGAAAATTCTTTGCTAATTTATAAAAAGGCATGATGTTGCCTAGTTTTCTCTTTACATTGATATAACTTATTTGCTGGAGAGAAATAGTTACTGCAAGTGTTAAATATTGAATTTTAACTTAGATATCAATTATATTACTGAAATATATATATTTAATTACCATATTTTTCAGATCATAAGACCCACCTAGGTTTTAGAGGAGGAAAATAGGAAAAAAATTTGAAGCAAAAAATGTGGTAAAATATTTAATAACATAAATAACAGAATATTTCAGCAATGTAAATGTAAGCTACATTCGGACTGTAAGACACACCCCCACCCCCACCCCTAAATTCGGGGGAGGGTGCATCTTATAGTCTGAAAAGTGTGGTACTTAAACTTTGGTACTTCTGTACCATTTGTGAGAATGCAAAGTCCTGCTATATTTCTGCCTCATTTTCTTCTACTAATGGATTCCTAAGAGGGAAAAGGTAGAAACTACTTCAGTAAATTAATACACAAGCTTGAAGTCTGAAGTATATGAACCTTCTCAAGACTGACGACAGGGATTTCCAGAACCCCAAGAGCTGCTCTGTGATCCAGCCCTGAGCGGCTAACGACGAGAATGAGAGAACGTCTGCTCCCCGATCACAGGCCGAGAGTGCTGAATTACAGAATAGGAGCGGCAACTGTGGCAAACCAGGATAAGCACGAAGCAGAAAACACAGGGGCAAAGATGGTGCCTGGCACCAAACCATATACAGGCAGGTGTGGGTTTAGAAACTGGACAGGAGACACGGTAAGATTTAAGTACTAGAATCAAAGTAACAGGTTAAATATGAAGCAAGATGTAGCGAGAACGCATAGAAACATTACGAAGGCCAACAAAAAAGCCTGCTGCGAGGCAACGTGGTACAGCGGTTAGTGTCCCAAATCTGAAGCCAAGAGCTGGAGTTCAATTTCCTGGCTTGCTGCTTGCAAAAAGCAAGAGAAGTGTTCGCTGAACTGGCTAAGATGCAAATACCAAATATGTAAAATATTTTATATAAAATATAAAAAACAAACATTTAAAATTAAAAGGCTCTCTCTGGTTAGCCTTTCCCACACATGGCTCATTTAGCCAATGCTGACTGCTGCCAGGCGTCGGGCACTGGTCTCGGCACTCGGGGTGCACCAGACAGACGAGGACTGCCTGATGGAGCTTATACTCCAGGGAAGAGACAGACAATAAACTAGAAACACACCAGGCAGGTACATCATACAGAGAGAGGAAAAGGAGAGCAGTGATGGGAAACTCAGATGGGGAAGGCAGGCTGCGGTATTAGCGCGCGATCAAGCAGAACTCATCTGAGAATGAGTTGAACAGAACCTGAAGGAGACGTGAGCCACAGAGACATCTTGGGAAGAAACTTCTGGTAGGACTCTTTCAGGAGGAGGAAACAGCTATGTAAATCAGTGAATTATGAAATTTAAACATGTTTTAAGCTTTAACACGGGAAGCAACCATCAGGCGTCTCTGAAACACTAAACTTTGGAAAATAATTTTTTGGGGGGGTTAAAAAAACAGGAATGCTTGAATTTTATAGAAACATTTTTCAAAGCAAAGCCACTGATTTTAAAACTAATCAATAAAATGGTTATCTAAACACACAGGTGAATGGTCTCAGGAACTGTCCAATGGGGGAGAGAAGTGCGCCCACGGGGCCGGCATTCCAGCCTCGCCACTCCTCTGCCAGGCCCATCCCAGCCTGCGCTGCCAGGGCGCTGAGCAGATGTTCCCCTCACTGCTGTCAGGCTGCTCCCCCCCAGAGGAAGTGCAGGAGTTTCGGAGTGGTAACAGGGAGCTGTGTTTTCTCCTTTATGAAGTGTTGTTTACACCCACACTCACACTGTGACAAAGGCTTTTCTGTGGAAAATAGTAATCAACTTCTATTATTAATACTACTAATAATTAAAACAGTGAATCCTAAGTAAATATTTTGTCCTCATCAGATGCTAGTAGTCGGGGCCAAACAGGGGTTTTAGAAACCATCTGAAACACCCAAAGACATCTAAAATAACTGTCCTGGCCACATGCACAACGAGGGACAGAGATGTACTTCATTCAAACCTGTGACTCTTGAATTTACGGTCTCCTGCCCTGAGTGAGTAAATGTTAATTACTATCATGAAAATAGCTCTGTCTGGGTCTATGAACTGACACCACCTCCCAGCCATTTGAGGTGGCTTGCTAACTAAAAACAAAGGTTCCCAATATTTCGATTTCTTTCCTGTTCAGCTGAGCTGCAGGAAACGGAGGCAGTGGAACGTGAATGTAAATGCGGATGTCCTTGCAGAAGTGCTGTCATAAATTACTGTCGGGAAAAGAGCGACACAATGCAAAAAATCATAATCTCACAATCTCCTGCTGCCAGCACAGAAAACAGGTAATTTTTATAGAAGTGGTGTTGATGATAACAGTTAAACTAATAAATAACAACCAGTGCCTCCAATCTCCCTCGGCAAAGGCTATAATTATGTCCCGTCAAGCTTTCTGTTATGAGGATAACTGGTTAATGTGAAGAAATAATGAAATCAGAACACTCCCTCAGGGGAAATAATTGTACAGTGTTCAAGAGTCTTTAAAATGTTTATATGTTTTGACTGAAGGCATCTTCTAGGAATCTACCCAAAAGAAGGACAAGAATGTGTCCACTCAATGTTGTTTTATAGCGACAAACTGAAAAATCTAAATGTTCAACAACTGGGAAAAGTTAAAAAATTATTTTGGAATATTATATATCTAACAAATGGGTACTTACTAAGAATTCCAGCAGAAAAGAACCATCTTTGTTTAGAAAAAACTTTTAGAATATACAAGGTAAACAGCATAGTACAGTGTAAAAACCATGAATTTGGGAATAAAATGATCTGGTTGGTAACAAGGTTTCATTCCTAACTACCTATGTGACTTTAAGCAAATGATTTGCAGTCCTGTTAGTGTCTTCATCTGCCAAACAGAGCTATGAATACCCAACTTCTCTTCCTCACACGGGTATGCGCACGTGTGAGAGAGAGAGGGGATGCACACAGGAAAGCAGTAAATCTCAAAACCTTTCAAAAGATGTCAACATCGCCATCGAAGCTGCATCTGAAGGAAAGAATAAAAAAAGGGAGAAATGGTATTTTTTTATTCCTGCTGGGCAACTGAGAAACGGAAAGCAAGCTGCCTCGTAAAATTACCCACTTATAGATGAGCAGAGACATAAAGCAGTGGCATTCATGAATAATCTCGCGTTGCACAAGGATATATTGTAGAACAATGTGAGAAACAGTTGAAAAGCCAAGTAAAATAATATGTTCCAAAAGTCTCTATTAAGTTGATAGTTCATTGTCTGTCTCTTCCCTGAAATAGAAGCTCCACCAGGTAATCTTGGCCTGTTTTGGCACACCCCAAGTGCCTAGACCATACCTGACTCCTAGCAGCAATCCACACTGCTAGTGGGGTGAGGGACCGGATGTGGGCAGACAAAAGGACTTGTGTTAGGGTTCTCCTGAAGGGTGTAAGTCCAGGATTAAGAGTACTTAACAAAATTATGTGCAAGAAGAGTACATTCTGTAATGCAGGTTATAGCCACCGGCCCCCAGACACTATCATTATCGTTACCTTAATTAGGTGGATTAGCCAGTTTTTATAAATAAATCATCAGGATTCCTAGTTTTTCCTTCCTTAAAAGAAAAAAGTCCTTCACTCATTAATGCAGAAATAGGAAGGTGTTGATGACCTGATGGTATTAGAGAAAGATAAAGAAATGAAACTCGTAGTCAGATATTACTGGAGTTATTTCTGAATCTTACATCAGTCAGTCACATGGCTGGCTGCTTTGGACCCAACCTGACAGCATGAAGTGTAACCACGTTCTGCAAGAGTGCTCACCTCACGACAGCGGGAGGGAGAAACACAGACTTGCCAAATGCGATAAAGGAGACTCTGAAGGGCCGAAACCAGCCAAGCCAACGAGTAAAACCATCCAAAGAACTTTACTACTGTTCAGTTGGCAACCTTCTCCTTTAAATGTGAGTATTCACTATAACATATACTTTATATTCACAAAGATTGAAAAGATAACTATAATAGAGACGCTCTATAATATCATTAAAGCAGCCTACTGTTTCAGCTAAACAGGGGTCATCATTCATTATACCCATGCCACTCTGTGTCATCTGTGACAAGGCCAGGACTGCACAGGAAAGGTCCAAGAGACCCCCCAGTGCGAGTTCCCACGACACCCCTTCCTCAACTCCCCCAGCCTGTCAGACATCACACATCCCGACACCACCCAGTGACTCAAAGAGGTGATGCTCATTTTTTAATGACACTCCTCCACACACAGGACACAGCACTATCTATTACTGTTGTATTAAGATAACACTCTCACTTTTAATCTTTTTCTCTCTAGAATAATCAAAATAGTGAAGTAGCTGTTGTCTGCAAACTCTAACTATGAACACAATGGATAAATTCAGGGGAAAAAATCACATATAAATACCATAACGCTAACAAAGAATCCAGACATCCCAACATAACAAGATGCCAGATTTTCACTTTTTTGCTCAAATTAAAATAATTTTACATTGATTTAAGAAATTATATTGTCAAATGTTTTCCCATTCCAACATGCACTATGCAGCCTTTAACAAGAAAAAAGTAAATTTATATATGCTGATATGGAAAGTTCTCTTTAAGATATACTGCACTTTTCGGACTATAAGACGCACCCCCCAAATTTGGGGGGAAATGGGGGTGTGTCTTATAGTCCGAATGTAGCTTACCTGGCTCGTGGGGGAGGAAGGGGGCGGTGGAGTGGGGTCCCCCCCCTATTTTCCTCCTCTAAAACCTAGGTGCATCTTATGGCCCAGTGCGTCTTATAGTCCGAAAAACGCGGTAAGTGAAGAGCAAACTGTAGAAGAGTTTGTATAGTGAAGTCCCTCCCTCCTCAGAGCTTATCTCTGCGTGTATTTGCTCGTTGTGCCTAAAGGGCAGATTAACAGAAGGATTCACAAAAGACTAGAGAAATGTGTGAATTTTAAACTGCCAATTTAACAAAACACTGGCTTAGATGATTTTTTTAAAGAGGTTAGTGGGAATTTCTACAATCGAATACATATATCTGACTACCTTAAAGCAAATATTACCTATTCTTTCATTAAAAGTAAAAATAACCAAGTTTCAAAGAAATAAAACTGAGACCTGTAATAGCTATTTTTAAAAACATGCAAATCAGATTTATCTAAACCTGGGTTACCAAACTCCTTAATTACTGAACCCTTAGTCTCCTTTCGTTCCAATCGAAAACTGTCTTCAAGGATCACCCAAACCCGGGAACACTGACAGTTTCCTGGTCTGGGACACAAGTCAAAGCTCTAAGGTTCAACAGCCCCCGTCTGGCTCCGCACAGCAATGGCGGCTCTCAGCTGCCCACGTACACGGCCTTTGTCAGCTTGTTTCACCACCGCGCAAGTCAGACACGACCCACCTCACCCAGCCAGAAGTTCGTCTCCAAGAGCCTCCACCAATTTCCCACTCTTTCATTTCTACTTATGATTCTTATTCTGTATTTCTAAAAACAATTCTATTGGTGCCAAAGGCCTCTTTTTATATACTAAGTTATACAAAGCACCGATAAATGAGATTGAACTCCTCTTATGTGAACCAAAGTCTTAAAGCCAAGGCTGAACACTGTGTACGATGGTAGCACATAGTGGCAAAACGGTATCAAACTATTCAGCTTCACTGGACACTGTAAATACCTAAAACACAGCAGGAAACAAACTGTGCTCCCGGAGCTGAACTGGAGTTATGAGACCACAAAGGCACAAAGGAATTCTACTTTTTGAGGGTAGAAGAGGGAAGGCTGAGAGTAAAGGGGGAAGGTAAAAGCCATCCAATATATGCCTATATGCGGTGTGCCAGAGACCACCTATTTAATTCTTTCTCCTACATTCTCATTTCAGTGCACCTGGAGATTTTTCTTCTGTGAATAAATGACTTATAATGTGAATACACAGGCTTTTGGTTAATTCAATTATTACAAAGTAAAAAAAAAACATACTTGAACAACATGTATGTAGTATTAGCCCCAATGGACACATTAAGTATAATCTTTGTGTGCCTGAAGCTTTCTGTTAATAAAACCGTACCAGTTCACTCTCCAGTTCTAAATATGTTCACCGGCACACAAGAGGACAGGAAACCTACCAGCGATGCGCACCACTAGCTGCTAACGCTCATTACCAGAGTCGGCAGGCAGTGTTTTATTCTCATTAGAGCCAATGGCTGCTAAAGCGTTATTCCTTTTAGGCCTTGAACTTGAGCTCCATGATCATTTATATGGCCAATTTAACTTAATGGTATTATGAAAATAATTTTTTTAATATATCATGTTATTAAAGTAAAGCTCCTACCTCTCAATAAGAAGCAAATGTCAAAGTAAACCAAGAGAACTACAGCTAAAAGCTTAAAGGCAGATCCTGGATTACAACAGAC
The DNA here is from genome assembly GCF_022682495.2 of Desmodus rotundus. Lineage (NCBI taxonomy): Eukaryota > Metazoa > Chordata > Mammalia > Chiroptera > Phyllostomidae > Desmodus > Desmodus rotundus. The sequence continues at coordinate 153,402,862 of NC_071389.1, forward strand.
AAGCCCTTTTAAGACTGGTTATTTTACACTGCTAAAATAAACTAGATAATCTTATCTAACAAACAGCAAAGCATTTAAATTGATACACGACAAAGACATGCAAAACATTTTATCACATATCACACTATAAATATCTTTTAAGATACATTACAACTGAACTGGGCTAAACTTTTTAAAATACATTGCTGATTTCCCCATAATGCCCACATATCATCTCCATTTGTGGCCTCGGGTGATTCACTAGTCTCTGAGGGGCTATTTCTCCTATGCAAAATAGCTGGACTCATTTGTAGGGTGGAGACATATTTTCAAATAGCTGCTGCATTATGTTTAAGGTAAAGTCAATATGTTTTATACAGTATTTCTAGAAAACTAAAATCAGCTATGGTCTTATACCAGGACATTAAGTCCAGAGCTATACATAAGTTCCTCTTCATGTATGGATTTTAATTCCAGCAAGTGTAGAAAACAATGAAGAAAGGTTGTAGAAGTATAAAATTCAAGTTTAGTTCAGGTTGAAATTTAGTTCTCTACTAAAGGAAAAAAAGAATTAATTTATACTGGATACACAAAAATATAAAAATTGATAAAAACTGAGAATATCAGGTTCAACAACTGGGCACCAGAATTAGCCCCCCATTTCTTGGCCTTCAAAGTAAGTGGAGAAATAAAACAAATTATTTAATTTCCACTCTTTGAAAAGATGGTATACCTAACTTGTAAATGGAGTTTCCTATGGGTTCTGGCCCATAAATAGACTAAAATTTTATAACATCGAAACTTGATCAATTTATAATTTAACATTAAATCCTTGTTTTTAAGAAAATGTTTTCAAAGAATACATTCTATATAATAAAAAATGTATTTGACAATGTTCTCAAAAAAAAAAAGAGAAAATGTTTTCACTGTAAATGGCGATCACAATAATAATCCTCGAGTAGAGGGCGCTGTAAGAAATAAACCAATGATTTGTTTCTTGGGTCCAGCTATGAACCCTCAATCATTTCTCCAGAGAGGACCACAAATGGTGTCTTCAAAGAGAAAAAAAAAATGCTGTAAATGTTATTCTGCCTGTCTCCTCCACCACTTACTTTCATCAGCTGCAAGGTACAGAAGACAGAAAAGAGAAAGAAAACAGCATGAGGATCTTGGGAAGATAATTAGCTCCTGATTAGCATATATTTCTACTGTAATATTCAAGATGTTTAAGCTTCTCCTCTTAACCTCTTCTAATTTTTCTTCCCCATGGTCCTTCATTACATGATTGTTAAAATTTAGGTAATAAGAATCCTCCTCTGGCCTGTAAGAGCCAACAACATCTGGCCCCGTTTACCCATATATATGGGCCCCATTTCCCTCCCCTCCCCTCCTAATTCACCAGCCTCACACTCAAATCCACATCTTTTAGGGTCTTGCACCAATCACTTCCTGTGTCTGAAACGCGCTTTCCCTAGACTTCCTCATAAACTGGCTCCCTCTGTCATTCTAGGTCTCAGCTCACATGTTGTCTCTTCAGAAGGCTGTTCCTGACCACCCCAGAGAAAGCAGTTTTACCTTATTTTACTGAAAACAGCAAATAACACATTAGGGCAATTAAGGAAAACCAGCAGGATTATCTGATTTTTTTTTTTTTTAATTTTTAGAGATAGAGAGGAAGGGGGAGAAGAGGAGAGGGAAGGTGTGTGTGTGAGAGAGAGAGAGAGAGACAGACAGACAGGGACAGAGAGAGACAGAGACATTGATTTTGTTGTCCACTTATTTATGCATTCACTGGTTGATTCTTGTATGTGCCTTGACCAGGGATGGAACCTGCAATTTTGGCGTATAGGGACACCACCGGATTGCCACAGTTTTAAATAAGACATTTAGCAGTCATTTCATTCAACCACATGACTTTCAAGGTAAGGAATGTAAGTTGTGAGCATTAAGAGACTTATATTTCATCTCACCAGACCCCACCCCCACCCTTCAAACTTCGTCTTCAAAATGGTCTACAGAACCAGGCACAGAATCCTGTTGGACAGTAGGGGCTACGGACACAGAGCCCAGCTGCTGGGTTAAGCTGGAACTCTAGTTAGCGTGGTCTTGTTATGATGGCCTATTTCCCACCCAGTAGAGGTATGCAACCCAGAAGACAGGCAGAGATCTCATTCAAATAGCATACCCTAAAAAAGGTCCTCCTGATCTTTAGTGAAGGTACTATTAAGGAAAAAACTACTGTATATCCATTTTTTAAAAGTAGTGGGGAGCTATGAATCCTGTATAAATACAGTACACTAGAAATACTAACAAAACAATTTCTAAAACTACTTTTCTTTGGGTGAAGGGGGCAGGGTAACCGAACATTTAAGTTTAGCTTTGCTTTCATCCATTGGTATTCTATAGCTACCAAATAAATCATAAACCTATAGATTACATTATTATAAAAGCAAAAGATCTTCACCCTGGCTGGTATAGCTCAGTGGATTGAGAGTGGGCCTGCAAACCAAAGGGTCGCCAGTTGGATTCCCAGTCAGGGCACATGCCTAGGTTGCGGGCCAAGTCCCCAGGAGGGGTGTTTGAGAGACAATCACACACTGATGTTTCTCTTCCTCTCTTTCTCCCTCCCTTCCCCTCTCTAAACATAAATAAATAAAATCTTTTTAAAATAATTCAACAAGTGAACATTGAAAAAAATGAGATTTAAAAAAAAGATTTTATTTATTTATGTTTAGAGAGGGGAAGGGAGGGAGAAAGAGAGGAAAAGAAATATCAATGTGTGGTTGCCTCTCATGTGGCCCCCACTGGGGACCTGGCCCACAACTCAGGCATGTGCCCTGACTGGGAATCGAACTGGTGACCCTTTGGTTCACAACCTGTGCTTAAATAAAATCTCTTTTTTTAAAAAAAAGCAAAATATCTTCAAGGGATAATTTTCTTTAAAATTTCTTTTCTATACCTAGTTTTCAAATACAACTAGAACAAAATTTAAAGTATAACACAGCTTGTCTTTTTGGTCTGAGACAGACCCCAAAACATAAATGTAGGTAGAACACCTGCAATACCCAAAAAGGAAAAGGAAAACCCAAAAGAACCAGAGGGAAGAGCAGAAGACAGAAACACAGGTGACATGCATGGTACCTGTAGATGAGTTACAGAAGGTTATTTTTACGGCTGTTGCTTCCACAAAAGATCTCAAAGCACAGGAGACACTAAGAAGAGGAAACGAAACTGAAAACAGACTAGAACTGAAGGGGTAAAACAGTGGTGGCAAATTCCCCAGCTATCACGGTCTGACATAAGTCAATTCTAGGTACCTCTATTAATTAAAATGTTAGTTTTATTTAGACAGAAGCTAACAAACCGCTTCATGAAAAATATTCCCTCCTTGTCAAAGACACCTCTAGAACCTTTAACAGGACAGGGGCCCGAAAGAATGAGTGGCAGAAAAGGTAACCCTGCATTAATTAGTCATTAAGTAAATATTTTAATAAGGGCCATATAGCCAGTGAAGGGTGAAACACCAGGGCGGCAGCCTACAGGCTGGGCAGACTCAGCAACAGAGTATCCGCAGAGCCTAAGAGGGCAAGGGAGCACGTATATGAAATCATGTTGCACACCTTGGGAAAAAAATGAACAAGGGGGTGAGGGAAGGGGTAGAAAAGAGGCAAGGAGCCCCTGACTTTGTGTCAGTCTGCATTTTATCTAGAAACCAATAGACTAGCTGAAGTTTTAATTAATGTATACTACTTAGTTTTATAATACATTTGTCCATGGTTCAAAATTCAAAGATACAAAAAGAGGAAAATATATCATTTCCTCATGTTTTCCTGTCAAGTTCTTTCTTGAGAATTGGCCCAAAGATACACATACAGGCAACATTTTTCAAAAAGCAATCACTGTTTTAAACGCACTGACATTACACATATGCATACACTTACAACTTTTCTAAGGAAGCTGACTTCTTTAAGACGTTTATAAAGTATCAAGAAGTGGTCCAGTAAAGTGCTGATTGTGAAGTCTGCGCTCTAGCCTCAGTGCTGTGAAAGTCTGGGAAAGATCCAACACTTCTCATTCTCCCTTATCTCTTCGATCACCTCTTGAACCCAGTCCACCATAAGCTCCTGCCTAGACTTGCTGTGGTCCCTCCACATCCTCTGAATAACGTAATCCACCCTCTTGCCTCCTCCAAGCCATTCTACTGAGGACTGTAGCTGAAATAATTTCTTAAATGCAAATATGGTTTTTATGTGAATGCTCAACTGTTTTGCAATTTTCTTTTTATTGCTTCAGTGAAACCAGAAACAGTAATAAACCCAGACTATGTATATCCATAAATTCTTAGCATTAGGGGGGCCTTTCAGGACATTCCCCTAAGACATGTGAATTCTGAGAATAACTTTGCTGACTGCAAGCACCTAGAGCCTGAGAATGGATGCTAAGTTCTGAGCACTGGCAGACTGCCCGCAGAGAGGCTGGCAGAGTCTTCAGAGGTCACTTCCTGAGTTGGATCCTCTCACTGCACAGCCCACACTGAAAAGACTGAAGCCCACAGAGACAAAGTAAGCAGACCACATCTAGAATGCACAGGATCACTGAATGCCACAGTTATGTGGGCATCTAAAGGTCATTCATTCATTCATTCATTCATAAATGTTTACTGAAGGCTAAGCACTGTGTTAGGTATCAGGAACTGCAGTGAACAGACAGATAAAATTCATGACTTCATAAAGCTTCTATTTCTAGATACATTGCTAGAAAAGAAACAACACCCAAGATCATTACAAAGGCACTTTCTCTCAGTCTGGATTGTTGCAGTCAACTTTGAGTCAGTCTCTCTGTGCCTTCTCCTGGCCTCTGTGCTGATTTCTGCACAGCAGAGAGGGTGATGATTTTTAAATGTAAGACAGATCACACCTAAACCTTGTTCCATATCTCCTATACTTAGAATAAAAATCAAATCCTTCACCATGGCCTCAAGTCACCGGGCTGTTCTCTGCCTCTCCTCACTTACTCCACTCTGGCCCATGCCTGCTGACTAGTGTTCCAAGGCACCAGTCTGTTCCTCCTCTGCAACTCACTTCCTGCTCTATCTGCCTAAAACATCCATCCTGCAAGTCTTCACACGACGCTGCCTCACTTCACTGTCCTTGTCCTCCGACCAATGTTTAGAACAGCATTCTGCATTTAGCCTCCTTCATCTGTCTACACAGCACAGATCACAGTCAGAATAAGATTTCTTTTTTAAAATAATGGGGAGGGGAGTGGAATGAATGACCATGTGCTTGTTGGTTAACTGCTCATATTCGGTGATGGGTATCCAGAGATTCCCTATACTAGTCTCTACTCTGGTATATGTTTGCAAGTCTCCATTTAAAAATGCAAAAATAACAAAAGAAATCCAGAACATTAAAATGGTACCAGTATTTATTTTATGCTTCCAATAAACACCAATACACCAATACTCCAAAGTTTCATAAAACTCTAGTTTGCTTCCTTAAAACTAATCAGGAAAGAAGCTATTAGTCTCCCAAATAAAATTTAAAGTTACTACCTTTCTCTCTCGTCTTTTTTTTGGGACCAAGCCTACCCCACTGTGCCGTGTGTGGTACTGGGAAGCCTGCCCAGATGCAGTGCAACCTGGGACAAAGGGGAACCACTGCCTGACAGGAAGGGGTGGGGGGCTGCTCAGTTTCAGGCTCACCTGGCTTTCACACTAAGCTCTGCCTCCATCACTTATTACAGGTGGCATTCTGGCCTCAAAAGAGAAAAGAAAAAGAAAAAGGAAAAGGAAAAGTTACCTTTTCTTTCCTTCCTTGACAAATGTCTCATACTCACAAGCTTATGGAACCACCGCAACAACAAACCTGCCTCCCTTAACTTCCCGTTTAGCCAATGAGAAGTAAAGGATGGACTGGGACCGGCGCATCCTTGACAACAGTCATGGCGAAGACAGAGCCCTCCCTGCTTCCCAGTGTCCCCACGACTTCGGTCAGGTTAGTTTACACAAGAATGCTTTTAAAGACCCTTACCGTTGTGCTGAGTGTGGGTAGCAAATGGGTGCTATGGAGGAGGTATCAGCGCTGAGTAACTTCCCTCCTGGGAAGAATCAGTACTTCTCTGATTCTACTAGCAATTCTCCCTCCATACCTTCCCACAACTCTTCTCACCCCTTTTCTTTCTAGAAGCCAAGCCTGTGGCAAATAAGATGAACTGGACACCGCACGGCTGGAAAGCAGCAAAACCCTGCTGGATACCACTGCTCTAGCTCTGCCTTGCTGACCTGAGGGCTACCGGACTGGTTTTACTGCCGAGACTGGTTGCCCAGGAAGGGGTGTATTCTCTCTGAAAGCCACAAGGAACGTTTTCTCTTCTCAGCAGCAGTCTTAAAAGTCCATCAGCTTGTAGTTTCTGAATACATATCTGTTTCAGTGATTCCCAAATCTGGCTAATTTTAGGAATTTCTAGAGGAGTTTTTTAAAGATCCAGTTGGGGCCCAGAAATCTGTATTTTTAAAAGCCATCAGGCAGTTGTGCTCACTCAGATTTAGAAGCTAATGATGTAGCACAACCTAAGGTACAAACTAAGTCATAATTCTAAAGAGTGACCTGCCTGCAAAATTTTTTTAATCATTTTTTATTGTTCAAAAACAGTTGTCTCCATTTTCCCACCACCACTTCCCCCTGCCCCACCCACTCTCACCTCCCACCCTCAATCCTGCCCCTCTTTGGCTTTGTCCATGCGTGGGTCCTTTACACATGTCCCTTGACACCCCTTTCCCTTCTTTCCTCTATTATCTCCCCCCCCCTCCCCCCCGGTTACTGTCAGTTTGTTCTTTATTTCAATGTCTCTGGTTATATTTTGCTTGCTTGTTTGTTATGTTGAGTAGGCTCCACTTACAGGTGAGATCATATGGTATTTGTCTTTCGCCGCCTGGCTTATTTCACTTAGCATAATGCTCTCCAGATCCATCCATGCTGTGGCAAAGGGTAGCAGCTCCTTCTTTCTTTCTGCTGCGTAGTATTCCATTGTGTAAATGTACCACAGTTTTTTGATCCACTCATTTACTGATGGGCACCTAGGTTGCTGCCAGCGCTCGCTATTGTAAATTGTGCTGCCTCCAAAATATTTAGTTATTCTGATCATAATCCAAATATTTTCCTGAAATGGTATAATTCTCATAATATATAAAGTAAAACTGAATTGTTAATTCAGAAAACAACAACATTAGTAAAGAGCCAACAAATTACAAGGAAGGACTAAAGCGGGGTGTTTAAAGACCGGCACTACTGACATTCGGGGCTGGATAATTCTTTGCTGATAAGAGGCGGTCCTGTACATTGTAGGGTGCTCCCATCATCTCAACAGAAAGTCTGCGCAAATCTTATTGTAACAAAATTAATGAGTGATTTTGTTGAAATGAAGGCAAGATCTTGGACTCCTATCCACTAGATGGGATAGCAATCCCCCCAAGTTGTGACAAACAAAAATGTCTACAGACATTGTCCAATGTCCCCTGGGGGGGCAAAATCACCCCAGATTAGAAATGTGGACTACAGAAACTGGATTAAAAAACAGAAGGCTAAAGTAGACTGGGAGTGAAGATACAGAAAGTAAAACTGTCTTCAAAATATAAAGCAATAGCACATAAAGAAATGTTAGCTCTTCATATTCACTAAAAGTAAACAAAAGGAAGTGGACTTAAGTTAGAAAAGGGAGCATCAAGAGTACTCATAAGGCTCAGTGGATTAAGTACCAACCCGAGAACCAAAGGATTGCTGGTTCGATTCCCAGTCAGGGTACATGCCCGGATTACAGGCCAGGACCCCAGAAGGGGCGTGTGAGAGGCAACCACACATTAATGTTTCTCTCCCTCTTTCTCCTTCCTTTTCCCTCTCTCTAAAAATAAATAAATAAAATCTTTTTTTTCTTTTTAAAAAGAGTACTCATAAGGGAAAACCTCTCAACTTCTAATGTTTATTACAGCCAGGAAACTGGAGGTCCTTTCCTGGAGATAACTGGAATGCAAAGACTACGAGTCATTTGAGACTAGAGTGTGTGGGCATGAGAGACCTATGGAGGGCCCGTTTTAGCCTGAGACTTTCTCTCATCCTGGATCCTGAAGCAAACATGTGACTCAGAGTATGTCTCCCTGTGGACTCAGGCCCATGTGATGTGACAATTACTTAGGGCGCACAAGGCAAGCCAACAAGGTTAGCAGGTTTGTGGCCCTCCCCTGTTGCTTCTGTCCTTCAAGGCCAAGGTGAGACTGTGGACGGGTATTCTCCTTTGTGCCCTAGGTCATTCCTAGCATTTGTCTGGTGCCGCGCTGAGGCTGACAGTCAGGAGCGGGGATCTGACCAGAAATGGTATCCCACTCAGATGAGCGCTCCTACAGGGACTAACTCAGCGAAAGTAAAGGCAAAGAGAAGAAATTAGAGAAGAGAGAAAGAAAAAGTCAGAAATTCCTTTCTTGTAAATCAGTTCTCCAAAATCTAGCCCATGGGTTTCTGGGGGTCCCCCAAGAACTTACACAAGTCCACAAAGTAAAAAATGTTTCAATAATGATGTTAAGACATGATTTGCCTTTTTCCTACGTGAAAGGCTATTCAAAATTTTTACCTCTTGTTTTCACCTATAACAATGGATCTCGAACTTTATACTCCTACATTATTTGCATGGATGGTATAAGTACAATGGTGACTTTGTAAAACTGCGGGAGCCTTAGCAGGAATAAAGATGGTGGTGCCTGAGGACATGCATTCCCATCGGAAGTCACCGGTTTTCTGGCATCTTGGCCCGAGCCGTGTCTCTCTGACACGGCGTGGTGTTTCAAGGAAAAAGTGCGTGCGTGATTGAGCAGTGAGCTGAACTGGCTGCCTTTTCATTTAACACCATTTTTACTTGCAAGAACGAATGAGGGACAAACAATGGTTATTCAGACTTGAATATTCGATGGATATTTTCTTCAAAATGAACAAAGTAAGCCTGTCACTGGCAACGTTTATGACAATGAAAAATTTCAGTGAACTGAGTGATTTCAAGCAAAAACTCACAATTTTAGAAGATTTGAGCTTGACAGCTTCCCAACACTTGGCATTTTTTCCTTATGAGATTGGAAGTAATATTAACAAATGTAATTTTTGATATTGTACAATAAAATGTGTCAAAATTTGTAAGATGTATGTAACTCAGTGATTCGGTATTTTCCAAATGATCAATACATTATGTTAAAAAAAAAAAGTCAAACATGGGTAACAGATGCATTCTGTTAAGACAGATAAATGGACTTTAATATAACACAGTATGAAAAATCAACCCATATGGTTTCACATTCTACATCTTAATGAAGCTTTAATAAACTACCACTTGAGTTTGGGTTCAGTATCAAAGAAGAAGATCCACAGTTATCTGAAAAAACTATCAAAATACTCCTGATTTTTCCAACTACATCGCAATGGGAGGCCAGATTTTCTTCATATCCTCCAAACAAAACAACTTATCATAACACATTAAATTATAAAGCAGATGGGAGGCGCGGCCGGGCAGCTCGGTTGGTCAGTGTCATTCGGATACACCACAGTTGCAGGTTGGCTCTCCAGTCACGCCGCACACAGGAAGCAACCAATGAATGCATAGATAAGTATAGTACAAATGGGTATTTCTCCCTCTCTCTCTCTCAAATCTATAATAATTTTTTTAAGCAGATATGATAATCTACATATCAGAGTCACAAAAATGTAAAACAGTGCTTTTCTTCTCATTAATATATTTTTGCTTTGGAAAACAGTTTTATTTCTCATAAAATGTTACTTATGATAACACATAATAGACTTATTATTGTCATTTTAAATGAATTAAGTACTTTAAATAGTTCAATTTTAATTTCTAATATGGTAAATATTGATAGATTTAATCCACATAATGAAAGCTATTTGAGTCTCAATTTAAGAGTACAAAGTTTAAAAAACACTGTTATAGTTAAAAACAAGAGGTAAAATTTTTGTGTAAAGATTTTATGTATTTACTTTTAGAGAGGGGGAAGGGAGGAAGAAAGAGCGGGAGAGAAACATCAACCTGCTGACTCTCACACGCCCCCAGCTGGGGACCTGGCCCGCAACCCAGGCCTGTGCCCTGACTCAGAATCCAACCTACGACCTTTCAGTTTACTCAATCCACTGAGCCACACCAGCCAGGGCCAAGAGGTAAAAATCTTTAAATCCTTTAAAGAAACTGCAGTTATATAAAACTAGGGGACTGCTTCATGTTTTAAAAGTTATAAAAGTTCAGCAACAGAAAAACCTGAATGAATCTCTAGAGAATTATGTTGAGTGGGAAAAATCTGATCCCAGAAGTTTATATACTCTGATTCCACCCATGCATTCTTTTATTTTATTTTTCAAATACAGTTTCATTCAACATTATTTTGTATTAGTTTCAGGTGTACAACACAGTGGTTAGACAGTCATATACTTTACAAAGTGATCCCCCCAATTTCAAGTACCCACCTGGCACAGTAATTAAAGTATTATCGACTATATTCCCTATGCTGTACTTTACACCCCCATGACTATTTTGTAACCAATTAGTACTTTTTATTCCTGTCCCCTTTTTCACCCAGGGCCCCAACTCCTTCCCCTCTGCCAACCATCAGTCAGTCTGTTCCCTGCAACTGTGAGTCTGCTTTCTGTTTTATCTGAAATGAGAAAAATACACAAATGGAAAACAAGTTAATGATTGCCCTGGGTGGTGGGGAGAGCTAATGTTTGAGGGAGAGTGGGTGTGGCTGTAAAAGGGCAACAGGAGGGAGGGATCTTTGTGGTGATGGAAATGTTCTGTATCTTCACTATAACAATGTCACCCTGATTGTGATACTGTAGTAGTTTTGCAATGTTACCACTGGGGGAACTGGGTAAAAGGTAACTAGGATCTCTCTGTATTATCTGTTACAACTGCATGTGAGTCTAAATAATTAAAAAGTTATGATACAGACATCAACAGAATATAGTATAATTATCTCTTCAATAACTTCTTAAATATTTAATTTACAGAGAAATCGATAGAATCTAATTAAATCAAAAATCAGGAAGCTATAAATTCTGCCTATCAAAAGACTGGTAATTGATATCTTTAGATTACTACTACTTTTGATATCTTAGGAATAGAAACTATTCCTCAAAGGACCTATTGTAAGTGTTAACTTATTATAATCCTATAATACTTCAGATGCTAAGTAAAGAGGATATAAAATGACCAGGACGTGGAACCTGCCCTCAAGGTGTGAACAGTGTAGTAGGGATGACTAGATGGCAAAGGAGGGCTCGGAACGTGATTGGAATGTGCAACAACAGAAATTAAAGGTTGAATGGGGCAGAACTCCACCAGAGACAGGTGGGCTTAACAGAAAAGGCAAGTCCAACTGAGCAGAGTCCTAAGGGGTAAAGAGGTTGGTGCAGGAAGAAAATAGAGGAGAAAAGGGCAAAATACACTGCGGGATTTTAAATGAGAGAAGATGAATAGATTTCTGTAGAGGATCAGACAGTAAACACTTAGGCTTTGCAGGCCACATAGGGTGCCAGGTATATATACATAAAATAGTCTGTCTAGGAAATATCCAGCCATGTAACATGAAAAATAGAGACAGTTATTGAAGATACAAGAAACATTGTACACAGAACAATGACGCCTCAGTCCCCTCCAAAGTAGGCACCTCAGGACCTCACACAGTTCTCCCAATCTCCATCAGCTGCCCTGCAGTATTTCCCTGAATCTCATCAATGGTCTGAAATCTCTTCCTTTTCAAAGATGACTTCAGTTTTGGGAAAAGTCAGAAGTCATAGGGTGCCAAATCTGGACTATAGAGGGGCTGGGTCACCTTGGTGATTTGATGTTTCACCAAAAACCTCTGCATAAGATGTGATGTATGAGTGGACGTTTTGTGGTAATGAAGCTGCCAATCACCAGTTGCCCATAGCTGCAGACTTCTCAATCATCCCAATAGTTTCAGTGGAGGGTTGTTCTAGCTCAATGCAAAAACTGATGCAGATTCATTGTTCTACTCCCTCAGTCATTTTGAATGCAATGGTGACACAGTGCACATGCTCACTCACCAGCGTTTACTGCCACCTTTGACTAGTACAGTGACGTCGTCATTGTTCATGTATGCGCATTCCAGTCCACTCTCTTTGGCTGCCAGCTTACACTGATGTTGCACAAACCATTTTCATTATATTAACAATGGTTAGACTTTTTCTGGACAGACATCATATATATGTGCTTGTTTTAAACAACCACTCAAAAATGTAAACCCATTTTTGGCTCATAGGTCTCTGGTAAATTTAACTCGGTAGCTATAGCCTGCTGACCTCTGATCTAGGAGATAAGCAATAACAAAGAAGGAGGAGCCTGAGGTGACATCCAGGCTTATGGCTTAACCTAACAGACAGGCCAAGGTACCACTCACAAAGACTGTGAACACAGAATAAAAGGCAAGGGTTTCTGAGATGTTGATGAGAGGGTGGGTGGAAGAGGTAAGTTTAGTTTTGGGTGGCCCCAGTGGAACTGTTAAATAGAGTGTTGGATACATAAATATGGAGCTCAGAACAGAGGTCTGGGTAGGAGACAGAGATTTGGACATCATCAGAACACAAAACAGTTAAAGCTGAGTAAGTGGCTCAGGGCCAAGGTGAGAGTGTCAAGTGAAAAGAAAGTTGGCTACAAACATGGGAAGCACTAGGTTGGGGGATAGGGGAGAGAGAATGAAACACGTCTGTGAAGACAGAGAGGCAGGTATATTTTAAAATGCTAAAGGACTGCAGAAAACCAGGTCATGGGCCTTCATTTATATATATTGCCCAGGAGAAAGTGCCAAATCACAGATGTTTCAGAATGGCAGTGAGGTCTGCCTAAGGACAGACGATCCCCATGAGTCTGGTAAACAAACGTAAGCAACAATTACAAGAGGCCTATTGTTACGAGATCTCTTTCCCAAAACAAAGGTTTACTTCTTGGCCAAGTTTTGCTATTGTCTCCTACCCTGTCACCAACCCACTCTTTGTGTTAACCGTGCATGGGAGAAGGAGCCACGTGCTAGAGGAGAACACTCATTCCTCACTTCTGAAGTATTCTTCCATGAATGGAGGTCCAGCAGTTGTAAAGTCTCTGGCATTTGTCACTGAGATGATTCTATCTTGGGAAGGGAAGCAACTGACCTGATGGGAAATTTTAGGAAGGATAAACAGGTCGGCCGTGCCCTCCTTCCTCACACTAGTGAACTGCCAGTAGGAGCAGGTTGGGTGAAGGGTCTGTACACCACGTATGCCTTCTCCAATTCGGCGCAATCCCACTGTGACCCAGGCACAGGTCTGCCCGATTCTGGAATTCAGTGAGCAAGACAGTTTGGCTCTAATACTAAAGTGCTTCCTTTACCTTTGCTGTTATCAGTAATAAAGACAATATCATGATCCCTATCTGCTAATTCTTGAGGTTTTTTTCAATTTATTCAAAATCTGGATTGGGTGGAGAGGTGCTATTTATTGTTTTCCACTCCCTTCTGGATGCTAAAAGCAGGCTTAGGTAGAAGACAGTCTAACTTTAGATTGACCTAATCTAATTAACCTAATGTAATCCTAGTAAAATAACTCAAAACTTATGAAGAGGCTACATTAGTTCCCCATCTTCCTTTCAGAATGAGTTGCTTAGCTATTTTGATTATGAGAATGTGTACCTCACATTTGTTTATAACATGAAGCAAGCAAGAGACTATCACCATGAGAGATACAATTACAGCTGAAATTAATTTCAAACATGTCATCTACTTTCAGATTGCAAGATTTGGGGAAAAACTTCCAAGAACTCTTAATATTACCAAACACAGTCAGGGAAGTCATGGCACAATTCGCATCTCCCAAATGCCCTCTAAGCACTTAAATATAAGTCACAAATATTTCTCTCTCATCCCTTTTACAATAATTAGGAAGAAAAATTACTTGAGGATGGAAATTTAGTAATTTCATGCAAAAACACTGCCCACACTACTTATTCTACACTGCATTTTTGGTCTGAGGAAGGGGACATACGCGTTCTGGCCCGGCTGGTGCGGCGCAGTTAGTTGCAGCGTCATCCTGTACACCAAAAGGTTGGGGGTTCAGTTCCCAGTCAGGGCACACGCCTCGGGTGTGGCTTCAATCCCAGCGTATAGGGGAGGCGACCAAGAGATGTTTCTCTCTCACACAGATGTTTCTATCTCCAATCAATAAACATACTTTTAAAAATTAAAAAAAATAAAATACACATTCTGTAGAGAAAGGACACAATCAAAATTGGATTATTTTTAAAGAATGCCTCCCATCTGGGTTCTGCCTTTTTGAACTAGGGCAATCATGGGGCTCCATTAGAAAAATAAAATGCCCTGAAACAGTATGACAAGTGGCTAGTCCCACAGTGGGCTTCTCTGTCAATCACAGTAGACACTGTCCGCAGCTCAAGGCACATCTCCACATCTCTACTGTTCCAACACCTGCTGTACATCAAGGATAAGGCTACTACACAGATTATGTTGTAACAACGATACTGAGTGAGTCTGGGTCAGCACCGAGTTGTAGGTAGCCACAAACCAGGGTAGGCCAGAAGAAATGAACTTACAGTGGGATGGCAGGTGGACCAAGTAGAGGAGGGTGCTCTACTAAATCCGTAAGCTACCTGCAGGTGCTCAATCTTACTGGTCTCTTTACACCCTGAAGCAGCCAGCACAAAGCTTTCCGCAGCAAATGTTCAAGCAGTTATGTGTAAAATGGAACCAAGTGCTGTGGCTGATGACGTCAGAAGTCTGGCTTCTGGATAAACGATATATTTGGAGATTTTGTGGAATTTACTTCTTCTGGATTATGTGCTAATAACATGGGATAGATTTAGAAAGAAGCCTAAAAGGATTCCTAACCATTTAGTTCTGACCAAATGAAAGCAAGAATACCCTAGGTGTCTTTATTTATTAGAGCTCACATGTACTATGGTACACGTTTGAACAGTTTCTGGGTGCCAAGAGCATTCTTTGTTTCAATAGCACACCCCAGCCAAGAAGCTGACACTGGGCATATTCTCAGACTCTCGGCTGTCTCCTAGTGCTGCTCAGACCCGATCTAATGCCATCCACGAAGAGTCACAATACCAGAGGGACTGGATCAATACGCTCTCTGAAAAGTAGCCACCATGTAAATGTTAATTTACGGAAGAACGCACTGGGACACCAAAATGTTTTCTATTATTTTAAATTCTGGCTGCACAAAGAAGAACCAACAACCAATAATTTAAGCAAACTAGTTGTATAGACTTTCCAAATTACAGAATTGATAAATTAAAACTCTGGGAAATGACAAAGTTGGAGAATGGAAGGCAGAAGATTCAGAAACAGTGCAGTAAATTGGAAGATCCTTCAAAACAGCCCTGGCTGGTGTGGCTCAGTGGACCGCATGCCGGCCTGCGAACCAAAGGGTCACTGGTTCAATTCCCAGTCAGGGCACATGCCTGGGTTGCAGGCCAGGTCCCTAGTAGGGGAAGCACATGAGAGGCAACCACACATTGATGCTTCTCTCCCTCCCTTTCTCCCTGAAATTATATAAATAAAATCTTAAAAACAAAACAAAACAAAAAAACAAAGAGCCTGTGCTTGCTCACTTTTTTGTTCTTGTTTTTGCTCGTTTTCTTATCTGTCACAGGGCCCCACAACAGTTCTCTGACCACAGCACTCAGTAAAAGTCTGCTGAATCAAATTGTTGCAAAGGCATTCTTACCACACCATCCCCCAGCACACTGCAAGATTAGCAACCCTTAACTCTCTCCTTAGCAAATGCTTTCATCCAGGCCTGCTTATGCATATAAAAATGTATGTAAAATATTTTTATATATGTAAAATATTTTTACAGGAAATATATCTTAACTTCATAGTATATAAATGGAGAAATGAGAATCTCCTTTGCAAAGGTGTATTTTTTAAAATATTTCGTTTTTATTTTTAGAGGGTGTATTTTTTTTAAAAGAGCCATATACTCAGCAAAGTTTGAGATAATTATGGTCTTAGTTTGAGGGTAATGTCTGCATATCAGCATGTGATGGACACCTTAGCTTTGAAGAGAAAAAGACAACACGTGAGGATGATAATATAGTAGCTCCAACTTTGTGATTTTTAAAAAGTTTTTGCTTTGTTTCTACAGACTGAATGAAGACAAGTGAGAAGTACTTTGTGTTGAACAGGAAAGGGCAACCTAGGCAAAGCAATGTGCTGGAAGAGACTGCAAAGAGCAAGCACCTGCAGTGTGGTCATACAGCTGCGTCCATGCACGTCTTTTCCTAAAGCACTAAAGGTTAAAATGGAAAGAGATGCATCTTTTAAATAAACTTCTCCTCCTACATGTATGTTAAATTATATGAATAATTAAAAGGCTTCGGTTCCAAGGGTCACAGAGAATCTGACTCCCACTTACCTACAGCCACGGTTGAGAGGTAAGTATTTTATATAGGTATATATTCTGAGAGGCTTTTCCTGGTAACCCCATCCTTTCCCCTGTTGCCATGGAATTTTCTTTTCCTATCTTTACTATCACTTACCTCAGCATACAATCAAATTTTAATTTCCTTTTTCTAATAAACCAGTTCCTGATTAGACTGTGAGCTGTTTGTGGGCCAGGAACTGGGACATAGTCATTTTGCTCTCCCCAGTATCTACTAAACAGTGAGCAGTCAACAGAAGTTTTGTTGAAAGAATGAAGTCAAACTTCTGAGAATCTCGTTTTACAAAATAAAGGCTGCTCGCTCAGAGGGAAGACTTCAAGTGACCTGAGGTATTGAAAAAAAATTATGTGCTTTTGCATCAAATATCCACATGTTGTCTGCCTGTGTCTTTATACCTTAGAATGTCAGCAACTATCTCGTGCAGAACGACGTTTGCACTCAGTAGGTACAAATACTTACTGATCCAATTAACACACAGAGAAAACTCTGGATGTTCAAATGTGTGTGTGTTTAAAGAGAGAGAGAAAAAAAAATATATATATATGATTTTATATATGTATGATTATATATAAATAGATGACTACAGAAAATAAAAGGCAAATTCCACATATCTGTTTTCATGATATGACAATTTTAAATAACATATACAGGAAAATCAGAGAGCTTTCTCATTTTTACTTTTTAAATTTTTTTAGGAGAAAAAACTTTTATTTTTTATTGTTGTTCTATTACAGTTGTCCCAATTCCCCCCCACTGCTCTCCCCTTCCCTACACCCCCCCCCACCCGCTCCCACAGTCAGTCCTCACCCTGCTGTCTTTGTCCATGGGTCCTTTACACATGTTCCTTGACTAGACCCTTCTTCTTTTCACCCTTTGCCCCTCCCACGCCCTCTGGTTCCTTGTTTCCATGTCTCTGGTTCTTCTTTGCCCATTTGTTTGTTTTGTCCATTAGGTTCCAATTATAGGTGAGATCATATGGCATTTGTCTGTCCCTTATAAATCTCTTATAACCTACAAAGGGATTAAGAGCCTTATCCTTCCCTTAGAGCCCCATCCCAACCCACCACCAGATAACTGTGACAAAAGAGCAGGTCAAGAAAACAGGCCCAACAGTTCAGACAGTGGAAGTCAATGCACATTCTCCTTCCAGCTCCAAACGTCTGGCTGAAAGGGTATTACCAACCACATGCCACAGCCTTGGTTTTCAGTAACAAAATGTCATTTAACACATCACCATACCCAGTAGGTATTTACTTTTATATTATAGAGGGTGGTGAAGAGAGAATGGCCCATGATCTAGAATTTCCTTATAGATGACATGTTTAGTAATTCTCTTTACTGTTTCAGTAATTAACATATCCCTTAAATAAGATACAATAAGGACTTAACATTAGCAGACTCGGGGAGAGAGAAAAACAATGACCACATTCACTAAAAGCTAAACTAATCTTCATCACTATACTTTTTTTCTTGACTAATAAATAAGGAAAAAATGTCTTTGAGACACTGGCAATCTTCATTAATATTGATATACAGGGTTCGGCACAAATAACACACTTTTATTACAAACTCTTTATTTCAAAACCATAAGCATGTAATTCTGTAACATAACAACATCACACTCAAGCACACTATATGACATTTTAGGCAAAATGTTCAAATTAAAACTATTAATGATTACACCCACAGCATTACCCTACCAGCCACACTCAGCAGGCGTTCCTTCTGCCAGACCCTGTATTTAATTCAAGATTTATTACTGATCCATTAAAAGTAAAATTATAACGTAGATCAAGCATTCCTTTCTTCTTTTTTTCTAATAGAGTCTGACTACTTCTGGGAAAACATTCATTTACAACATACGCTGTGTGTTACAGGCTGCCCTAAGCCTCAGCACCGCAGGATATGACTGCATTTGGAGACAGGGGCTTTCAAGAGAAGAATGCATTGAAATGAGCCTATTAGGGGGGACCCTCATCCAATGAACTAGTGTTCTTAGCAGAGGAAGTCTGGGCATGTAGGGAAAAGACCATGTGAAGACAGAATGAAAAGGTGGTGTTTGGAAGCCAATGAGAGAACCTCAGAAGAAACCAAACCTGTTGACGCCTTGACCTTGGACTTCTGGTCTGCAGAACTATGAGAAAATAAGTTCTGTTGTTTAAGCCTCCCAGGCTGTAGTATCTGCTATGGCAGCCGGGCAAATTAATACAAACAGTAAAAAGATGTTTTCCAAGGGATCAAGACGTGGTGTGGCAGAGACAGTTAGCTGTGCACCAGAGATCCGTTTCCCTTCACAACTGGTGCTGGAAAGCAGCTGACGATACATACTGCATTTCCTGTGCCACCCCCCTCCCCCACTGTCTTTGGTTCCTTCTCACCAAACAAGTATATCCACTTTGGCTGCGATTAAGAAGTGGGTATGCTTTGTCACTCGCTTTCTTTTCGGTCACCATCTTCATTTCCCAGTCTTCTGGCTGTTTACCAACCCCTAGGACACCTAGAAGCCACATATGGACAACTGAGGAGCCGTCATCATCCTATCCCTGGATGACTTCACTAAGCAACAACAGGAATGTCCACTTTAGACCTTACTGTGCATCTGAGATTCTGGATTTGTATGATAAAGCAGCAATCATGAACTTAATACACATGATATTTAAACTTGAGGTTTCATTTTCTTGCTCCAAATTTCAGAACTGAGAGTTAAATAGTTTTGAGCTATATAAAATTGCCCGTATCTGACTGTCTTTGACTTACAAAAACAGCAATTTCACATGATTCGACCTAACGTGTTTGGCCTACAGAAAGGTGTACCAGGCACTACCGCATCTGCAGCTGGCTCCTCGCATCTCCCCACAGGGTTTAACGCATGGAGGTTACTAACAGCTCAACACTCTCCCGGACAGAGGCAGTTCCATGGAAAACTTACATGGAGTACCAGTCAGTTCTCTGCTTCCACAAATCCATGCCATTAACTAGTTCTCTGCTATCTGATACTTTTCCTGCCCTTAAATGAACAAACTGTATCTACCAAAACAAACTTCACCATGCAACAAGGTTCGGGACTATTTAAAATCAGTTGTAAGAATGGGGGGGGGGGGGGCGGGGGGCAAACTATGTAGGTAGGAATGCCACCTTTCCCCACAGTGGCAAGTAAAAGGGGAGAAATTCTTGTGGAGGAAAAAAAAAGACAAAAAAAAAAAACACTTTAAAACAAGGCTTATCAGTGCTTTGTTCTAATTCAGAAGAATCAGGAAATGTCCTTGAAGTCATTTACACAAAGCTTGACTTCATACAACTTTTGTGGAATTGTTTTTTATCAAAGTTTTGGTTTTAAAAAATGACACAAACTTTGGTGTCAGTCGCGATGGAATAAGCCCACTACGGCCCATTTCTCTGACTATAGCTAAAAACTCCAGGCTGAATACTAAAGAAACTACTGAGGCCTGATAAAAGTAAAGAACTAGTAGGCAGACTAGTGACGGAAGTCAAAACTTGAAGAATTACAGTGCCAGTGAGATTCCTCCTTTTCCTTTTAACTCCTGCACCTCTCAGCTTTGACCCAAATATAGCTGGGCCCGGGTGGCCCAAGTCACAAACGGCACAGTGGACACACACATTAGAAATGCTGAGAGAAACTTCCTCATTCTGGCCAGAGAACCAGCTAAATAAATTGATACGTAAATACCACAAGCCAAAGGGTAAAAGCAAAACTTCCGTTTTTCCTTTTTTTCCTTTGTTTTTATTCTCCTGGCCTTGCATGAGGTCAGTTCCAGTCAGGAACTACGTGGGAAAAGGGGACTCTGGGAACCCAGGAATATGGGAGATACATCAAACAGGAGAAAGCTAGAGAGGGGGCCCCTCGTTCTGTATCTAAACAAATACCAGGCTCAGGCTGATGCCCAAGCTCACATGTGTAGAACAAATCCAAAGAAAGACAGCATTAGTGCAGGGGCAGAGTAGTTTCAAACAGCACAGCAAAGGCTGAGAACTAAAACACCACCAGAACCACCACCCATAGAAGGTGAAGCCAAACTTGACACATGAACTTAACCAAGTTGACTGACTGCTAAAACAACAACAAAAAATCTAGACATTCTACAAAAGATTTTAACAGGACACAAAGAGCTCTCACGACATAATATTCAATATGTCAAGGACACAATCCAAAATTACTCAACATACAAAGAACCAAGAACAATATAACCAATTCTTTTTTGTAATATTTTATTTATTTATTTTTAGAGAGAGGGGGAATGAGGGAGAAAGAGAAGGAGAGAAACATCTCTGTGTGATTGCCTCTTGCAGGCCACTAACTGGGGACCTGGCCCACAACCCAGGCATGTGCCCCAACTGGGAATCGAACCAGTGACCCTTTGGTTCACAGGCCAGCACTCAATCCACAGAGGCATACCAGCTTGGGCAATATACCCAATTCTTGAGGGGGGGGCGGAAATCAATAGATGCCCAAACCAATATTAAACAGACATTAGAATTATCAAAGAAGTTAAAATAGATCTACTTCAGGAATAGGGTTAAACAAAAATTAACAAAGACTAAAAGAATTTGTCAACAGCAATGGGAACTTTATTATCTTCACATTTTTTCTACAAATATAAACTTGTTCTAAAATAAAAACTTTATTCTTAATAATAAATGGAATTTAATTGGGACTACATTGACTTTATAGATTAATTAGAGGGGGCAATGATATTTTTTAAATTTATACATCCTATGAGTTTTTAACACAGCACAAAGCAGAGTAATAAAGCATTAGTACCAAAGTGAGAAAAACAAATTTATCCAATAAAACTAAAATTCGTAGAGAGTGAGCAATGGAAATAAAGAAATATGATATATAAATAGAAAAACACTGGTACCACAAATTAGTTTGTGGAGTTGTAGTAACAGTCTCACTACACGGAGAAAAACAAAACTGAATTACTCTTCTATGCCATATAAGATGATGGACTCAGATGGATTAAAGACTTAATATGAAAGGCTGAAATATAAAGTATATAATTTGAAATGCAGAATGTCTTTATTATATTTAACAAGACCCAGAAAGCCACTAGGTAAAAAATTACAGACTTGAGATTACATCAAAGTTAGCTTCTGTTCAACAGAAGGCACCAACGGCAAAGTTAACATATTATTAAAGACCGGGAAAAGGCAATACTAGGCTAATATTCTAAACTAGACAAGAGACATCTGTAAATGAACCAGGGAAAGACAGGAACCCTAATTAAAGAAATGGGTGAAGGATATGAACAGGTAATTCACTGAAGGGACATCTAAATGGCTCGAATAGTATACGAAGAAATGCTGCAACTACTAGGAGTTGGAGAATACAAATTAAAACATCCAGATACCACCTTACCCTACCAAGCAAAAATTAGAGAGGTGGACAGAGCCATGTGCTGGCAGGAAGACGGGGAAATATGATCCTTTGCACACACTGACAAAGACCCAACCTGGCAGAGCTTAAGCACAGCAATCTACTCCTGGGCGTATGTCCACAGAAATTCTCCCACAGACCGTAACAGAGCAGGTGTAAGGCTGCTCATCCCAGTGTCTGTGGTAGTGCGGAGGAGAAGGTGATCTGGGTGTCCATCACTGGGAGAACAAAGCATTTACAGAAGAGTAGGTGGCAGCTAGAAATAAAGACCTAGGCACATACACAACAACAAAGATGGCCCTTAAATTGCCCTTAAACAGCAAAGGGGGTTGGGGAGAATAAGAAGGAAAATAAAAACTATAGCACAGTACAATTTAGGTAAATTTAACCACATCAAAACAAAAAAGTCATGTATTTACAAAAATATAAATACAAGGACATATATCAAGCATATTAGTAACTATGGACAGCAAGAAAAAGAAGTGGGAAGTGGAGGGAAAGGGAAATTCATCAATTTTAAAAGCTAAGAGAAAGGACTTGCACAGACCAATACTGATGGTGTGCCATGAACTGAAATACATGATTAGCTCAATCCTCACCACCTACGGACTAAAAATAAACTTACCTCATGTCTTGTCAAAGTTTCAAGACTTAAGGATCAAAGTTAAGGTACCCAAAACAACAGCCTTTAAAAAAATGAAAGAAGAAGTGGAAGAAGTTACATCTCAACAAAACATAAACATATAAGGGGGGACCAAAAAAAAACACCCGGAATTATCTTCTGGAGGGTGGGCCCCTTGTAGTACAGGCTTCCCCCGCTAGGTGAGTGTTCTAGGAACCCATCTCTATCAGTGCACCAGCTGGCATTGTTGTGAGAGGCTGCATTCAGCTTCAGTGAATTTTTTTGAACACTCTTTCAACATGTTTGCCCATTTCACGATGGCTGATTTATAAGCGCACCTGCCCACACCGCGCTGAGTGTTCAGCAGGTTTTGACCAAAAACGGCATGACCCCACCCCACCCTCCCTATTTAGCCAATCTCTCCTCTAGCGACTTTTTGTTTCCCCAGATGAAAAACATCCTCAAAGGGAAACATTTTGTGGATGTGGAAGAAGTGAAACAAAAAATGGCAGAAGCCCTAAAAGGCACCAAAATCAACAAGTTCAAAAACCTGTTTAGGCAGTGGAAAAAATGTCTCGATAGGTGTATTGCATCAAATGCAGAGTACTTTGAAGGTGGCTGAAGTTTAAACATGTAAAATAAACATACATTTTTGTAATAAATAAATTCCAGGGTGTTTTGAGTTCTCCCTCGTATGTTGAAACCTATCAATCAGCAGCTCCCAAATGAATTGCCTGAATGAAAATTAACACATTGGTCTTCCGTTGGTTCCTTGAGTAAGTCAAGCTATGGTTTAAACTCTTAAAAATTTAAACAATCATTCCACAGCTAATTTTACTAAAAGATAATAGGTTCCTTCGTGGCAGCAAAGTCAACTGAGATACTGATTTTACAAAGCAGTTAATTGAACAGGCATGCTCAACCTTAAGAGAAACAAGAATGCTAGAATCAATTTACTAAGAATCACAAAACTTATGAAACCTAAATTCCTCCACTACTTCGCAGTCCATGTGTATAAATGTGGTCACAAAAATGCTAATAAAACTCTTGCTGGCTTTTGCCCACTATGGGCTCCTGCAGACCCCTCAGGGAGTGTCTCCCACAGAGAAACCTGCCGGCCGTGGTTCAGCAACTGGCAGCCACCACTGTGCATTCCTTGCAGCTGTCCTTTGCCTAGGAAGCCTCTGGCACTGTTGTGAGAACACCTGCATCCCTACCAGGAACGGTACTGCCAATGCTCCAGATCTGCCAGGCTAAGAGGACAAAGCAGGGACAGCCTCCACCCAAAAGTGGAGAGACCTCCCCCAGGGACATACTCAGTCCCGCCGATGCCCATGCACCGCACAAGGGAACGTCTCTCCCACACCTCAGTCTGGACCTCATGCAGAAGGCAATATGGGCAGGGCACACAAATTACATAGCCTTTCAGGGTTCCCCAGACACATTTGCTCCATCTATCTCACTTGCTTCTCAAAATCCTGTAAAGCAGTAAGAGATTATTTTCCTATTTTATGGACAAAGGATCAAGGCTTAGCAATTCAGAAAGTCTCACAACACATATCATTCAGGACAATAAACTCAGCCCTCACAATATAATGTTTGTTCTGTTATGCATAAAGATTATTCTACTTGGAAAGTAAATACCTTGCTTCCTAGTGACAAAACCCTGCAAGAAGGAAGACATATCACCATATGAATAGTTAGTACAATATGAAGATGAGAAATCAAGGACACGTGACACAGGGTAAAGGGTAGCAAGAATGAGAGAGAAGCAAAGTCATGTCGTGTGCTAAATCAACAAAGATTTAATTTCTAAAGATTTGTGTATGGTTTGTGCTATTGTTCAGAATAATTTCTTGAGCAGCTAACAAAACATGTAGAACCCATCCTTTGATTGGTGCGATTTGTATGTTGGGAAGCAGAGAAACTGACAAGACGCAAAGGGAGAGAAGGGTTACTCTGCTTCCTGGTGGCATTAGAAATAAAGAGAATGTGGGGCGCAAAGAGTAGGGGCTACAAGAAAAAAGACAGGCAAAGGTCCAACACGCTGGAAAGGGTCAGTAAAGATGACGGTAAAAGTTGGTAGTGAGAGGCAACCGTGGGTGAAGGTGACCAGAAGACCATCACGAGAGGAAGAGTAGAGATTAAGAACAGTTTGGTTCGGGGAACTCCCAGTCAGACATGGAAGAATATGTGCACAGCCTCTGTTCTTTCTCATACCTCACTAAATGACAATAAAGGGGGGAAAATTAACCATTAACCCACAAGGACAAAAAAGGCCTGGAGGCAGCAGCAAAAAAATTCTGAAGTCTGGAAAGCAGGTGGGTAAGTGATGACTGACAGCTGAATCCTAAATGGCAACAGGGGAGCAAGGCGATTTACACTATGAAAATCCCAAAGGCTCAGGAACGAGCTGGACCAATTCCTTCGGGAAATGAGGATAACGGTAGGTTGTAAACAGAAAGATTTGGTGAAAGTTTAAGAAGCATTAGACTCTCAGATCCTCTCCCTTCCTCCATGCGGGTAAGAGAACGCCCTTTCCTCGCCCTAGCAGAAGATTCGAGATTTATCTAGAGGGCAAAAATAGAGGGTCTTTATAAAGGGGGATACCCCATATTGAAAAAGAGACATGTAGAGACATCCTTCTGAGATGCACTGAGCCAAGTAAACCCAAAGGAGTAAACCCAAAAAGATAAAGACATGGAATGCAAAAACAGAAGACTCAACAAATGAAGCAAAGGGAATCACTGGCTAAGGAAGGCTGATCCACTCTATTACTCTGCCGCACACCCAGAGACCCACTCACCTGCACCAGAGGAGGGCAGAAGACTCCAGGACAGACCTGCTCAAGAAGGTGAAACTGACAGAACACTTAACGTGAATGACCCTGTACAGAGGGGAGATTCATGTAACTGGGAGAGAGCTCCGAGACATCTCAAGGATAAACACATAGAAAATAAGCAAATAAAAAACCTAACAATTCCAGACAAAACAAAATTTCAGCAGAAAAGAAAAGACGTAATCATGGTAAAGCACATGATTTAGCTGTTAACAGCATTTACATAACCATAATAATGTAAACACTGAATATCAATCTAACATTTAACCAATACTGTGTTCTAACTATATGGAGAGGAGAATGATATGTAAAGTGTGGGTGGGTGGCCAAGGTGGAAAGTCAATACCTTGAGCAAAAAGACCCTGAATAATCAGGAAGTAACAATTATAAGATTATTTAAAGGTATGAAGGTAAAAACCTAAAAGAATCAGTTAAAAGAGGTCATCCGGGGAGAAAGAACTTGCATGAAAGGGTGGGCAGAGGACTGCTGTTTGTGGTGTAATCTATAAAATTATTTAACTCGTAAAAATATGTGCATGTAAAACTCCAATACAAATAAAATTCCAGGACTGGCTGGTGGGGCTCCAGTGGATTCAGTGCTTGCCTGTGAATGGAAAAGTCACTGGTTCCCAATCAGGGCACAACCCTGGCCTGGGTTACAGGCTAGGTCCCGGTTGGGGGCATGTGAGAGGCAATCAATCTATTTATCTCTGACACATTAATGTTTTTCTCCCTCTCTTTCTCCCTTCCTTCCCTTCTCTCTAGAAATGAATAAATAAAATCTTTAAAAATTTTTTTCAATAGCAATTTAAGAGTAAGAGAAAACAAATGAACCAAAGGTCCTCTTTTATTTTTAAAAGGACTTCGTATTGGCTGTCAGAATAACATCCTTATTTAGATGAAACTGACAGTGCTACCAGATACATAATTCTGTCCTACCTTACAACCCTGGCCGTGCTTCTCAAACTGACCTGCAACTTACTACACGCTGTCACTTACTACATTCAGGAAAACACATTCGTTCAATAAATGAATACTGAGTGACAAGTGCCAGGCAGTGTGTTGCTGGAGTAAACACCTACACGTAAGATCTGAAACTATAAAATTCTTAGGAAAAAAAGCTTTACGACACTGGAATGAGCAATGATTTCTTGGATATGACACCAAAAGCACAGGAAACAAAAGCAAAATAGACAAATAGGACTACATCGAACAAAATTATTTATGCATCAAAGGACACAATCCACAGAGTAAAAAGGTAATCTACCGAATGGGAAGAAATACTTGCAAATCTCCACTTGCAACAACATGTGTGCACCTTGAGGACATTATGGTAAGTAAAATAAGCCAGACAGAGAAAGACAAATGCTGCATGGTATCATTTATATGTAGAACCTAAAAAGTAGAAAAGTCGAACTCATAGAAACAGAGTAAAGAAGTGGTTGCCAGGCGCTGAGGTGTAAGGGACACAGGGGGAGGTTGGTAAAGGGTGCAAACCTTCAGCTATAAAATCACTAAGGGCTGAGGATCTAATGTAAAACATGGTGGCTACAGCTGATGAGACTGTGTTGTATAATTGAAAGTAGCATAGAGAGTAGAACTTAAATGTCCTCACCAAGGACAGACAGACAGACATGTAATGGCTGTGTTTTTGATGAGAGGTATATCCTTTCACAATGTACACGTATTATCAAATCACCATGATTGTACTTTAAATGTCTTACAAGTGAGATATGTCAATTATACCTCAGTAAAGCTAAAAATTAAAAAAATATATTTACAAATCATGTATCTGATAGGAGTCAATATCCAGAATATATAAAAAGAATTCTTACAACTCAGCAACAACAAAAAATTCAAATATCCTGATCAAAAATGGGCAAAAAACTTGTATAAACATTTCCTTAAAGAAGTATGAAAAGATGCTTAACATCCCTAATAATCAGGAAAATGTAAATCAAAAAGAAGCTATCACCTCATACTCATTAGAATTACTACTATCAAAAACACAAAACAACAAATGCTGGCAAGCACGTGGAGAAATCCGAACCCTTGCGCACACTGTTCGTGGAAATGTAAAATGGCTCAACTGCTATGGAAAACAGTATGGAGATTCCTCAGAAAATAAAAAGCAGAACCACCATATGATCCAGTGATCCCAGTTCTGGGTATATATTCAAAAGAATTGAAAGCAGAGTCTGAAAGAGATATTTGCAGATACATGTTCATAGGAGCATGATTCACAACAGCCCAGAAACAGAATCAACCTGTGTCCACTGAGACATGAATGGATAAAGAAGATGTGATATATACATATAATGGAGTATTATTCAGACTAAAAAAGGAAGGAAATCCTGCCACAAGTTACAACATTGATGAATCTTGAGGACATTATGCTAACTGAAATAAGCCAGTCGCGAAAAGACAAATTCTGTATGATTCTACTCACACAGGGTATCTACAACAGTCAAAGTCATATAAACAGAAAGTAGAATGGTGGTTACCAGGGACTGGTAACCAGGAGGGGGGAGAAAAGGGAGGTTGTTTGATAGGTACAGAGTTCCAGATTTGCAAGAATGAAGAAGTTGTTTCACAACAGTGTAAATGTATGTAACACTACTGAACTGTACAGTTAAAAATGGCTAAGATGGTAAATTTTACGCTGTGTGTTTTTATCACAATAAAAAGTATATTGAAAAGAAAAAGCTTAGGTGAAATGCAAGCAGACAAGTGTTAAAAGGCAGAAGAGTAGGAAGAGGGCCTAATATATAACATAAGCCCTCTGGGCATGTGAATCAATTAACGTAAACACTTATGGCTGCTGACCAGACACTGCCCTAGGTTCCCTGGGAGTTACAAAGATGAACGGACCGCAGCCCTGCCCTACGAACTGACAACCTATGAAGAAGGCATACTCGGCGCTGAACGATGTAATTAATGCCACGCAGTATAAGGTAAGCTCTACACTGTAGGTGTTAAGTGCTGTACAAGAATAGGGAAGGTAGAATTTGATTCGCAAAGTGATGATGGAAAAAACATGAAGAGATGTATCACTTGCCAGACAACGTTTCAATGCTGGAAAAAAGAAGATGCTGCCACGGCCCTCAGTGAGCTTACAGTCCAGATCTCACAGCCTAATGGAAGAGGCAGCCAAGTAACAGAAAAAAAGGTGTGGGAAGTGCTATAAGAGGGATGAGAAAAGGAATTAAGAGGTGGCATCTGCAAGGCAAGGAGTCACCTGAGCTGTGACTAATGAGAATGGCAAAATGAAAAAATTGTGTAAAAGAACAGAGATGTAAAAACACACTGCTAGTTCCAGGAACCACAAGTGTTACTGTAAGATAGATTGAGAAGGAGGCAGGCAGAGCACAGCAACTGATGTAATTAAGAAATAATTAAGAAAAGATACAGGGCTTAAAACCACACAATGCTTTTTTTTCTTTTCTTTCCTTTTTAAATAAAGTTGAATGACCAGAAGTAGCCTGAATGTCCAAAAACGAGGGAAGAGTTAAAAGAGTTAAAATAGCATGCAATTATTAAAAATGATTCTGTAAAAAAAGATTATTGGGTAACCTCTCAATAAATATAGGCACACCCTAAAGGGTTATCTGATTCTGCAGGAGTCTGGGGCTTTCACTGTCACTGACTGAACTATGTTACAACTCCGTAAGTTACGGAAAACTGATAATAATGCAAAAGAATTTTGTCCAGAGGAAATGTAATTAATGCTCACCCCTCCCCCCATGCCAACTTCCCCAAGAAAGACCAGTTTTACATCTATTAGTAAATTCATTTCAGCATTCTGATTGCCTGTACAAGTGTCTGCTCTTTGGATTCTCTTTCGAATAGTCTGTAAAAAATTCTTTGACATGTTCGTTTATTTTTTCCAAAGTTATGAAAACACTCTTAGTTAAGTCTAAAGAGCAGATTTCAAGAGTTATGATTAGACAAAAAGGAAAAAACAGATATGGAATTGCATTATGACCTTACAGACACATACATATTCCTTTACGTAAGAGGGAGGACCCAAACACCCTGGAATTTATTTATAAAAAATTGTGTATTTATTCTTACACGTTTAAACTTAAGTCACCTTCAGAGCACTCTCCATTTGATGCAATACACCTACCAAGACATTTTTTTCACTGCTCAAAACAGTTTTTGAACACATCATGCCTTTTAGTGCTTCTGCCTTTTTTTGTTTCACCTCTTCCAGTTCAGCAAACGTTTCCCTTTGAGGACTTTTTTCATCCAGGGAAAGAAAAAAAAGTCACTCAGGGAGAGAGTGGGTGAATAGGGAGGGTGAGGCATGGGGTCACGCCGTTTTTGGTCAAAAAGTGCTGAACACTCAGCACAGTGTGGGCAGGTGCGCTTGAAATGGGCAAACGTATTAAAAGTCTTCAAAAAATATTTACTGAAGCCAAATGCAGCCTCTCACAATAACGCCAGCTGCAACACTGATACCGATGGGTTCCTGGAACACTCACCTAGCTGGGAAAGCCTGTATTACAAGGGGCCAGCCTTCAGAAAATAATTCGTTTTTGGGGATTCCCCCCTCACACACATATACATTCCTGCATACATGTACACATGTATGTATGTATGACTTTAGAGATATATACCAAAATATTAACAATGATTATCTGTAAGGTATATGTGGTAATTTTTCATTTTACCTTTGCTTATCTATGGTTTTCAACCTTTTCTGCAATAAGCCTGCATTGTTGAATGTGGAAAAAAGTAAGAAAAATTTTTTCATCAAATTCAAATCTAAAGTAAGTGAAATGATCTCAGACAGAAGTATCAGAAACTTTAAAAGCACAGCGATCAGAGGCCATCCGTACAGTTTCACATACATCGAAGGCCCAAGGACACTATAAAACTACAGAACAGGGCAATAAACTCTCAAAACTATGAACCCCAGGTTATTGATGAAGGGTTAAATTATACTGTGTTTAAGAAATCAGAATAATATGATATGCAATTTAGGTTGATTTCTATCAACCATGACTCAAATTTAAATAGTTTTGCTCTTAAAATGCGCTTGTGTGAAGCATCAGTCATCTGGGAAATCTACATATTCAAAATATCATATTACTCAACAATAATAAAAGAATTATTTCCACATTACTATTGCTTCATTCTTCTGAATCATTACCCTGATTAACACAACATTTGACTGATACTTTGAAAGGAAAAATGATAAGTAAAAGGAGTCACAAAAGACCACATATTATTGTATGATTTCACTGACATACAGAATCCAAAATCAGGAAATCCACAGGCGGAAAGTACTGGGGTGGCCACAAAGCTTGTTTGGTATTTTCCATAAGATGACTCTAGTGGTGCTCAGCCGCCTTTAACTTCATTCAAAACCATTTTGTTATATTTTATTGTGACAGCTGTCATATCAGCATATATTTTTTTAAAACATCAAAATTGGTAAATTTTTATGTAGCCATTTTAATATTGAAGATAAAAGAAAATAAGCAACACTTCAGCATATTACACTTTATTATTTAAAGAAAGGTAAAAACACAACTGAAACATAAAAAAAGATTTGTGCTGTGTATGGAGAACATGCTGTGACCGATTGAACATGTCAAAAGTGGTTTGCGAAGTTTTGTGCTGGAAATTTCTCGCTGGATGATGCTCCGTGGTCTGGGAGAAAGCCAAAATACTCAAAATATACAAATCAATAAAGTTATTGGTAAGAATGAAAAATGTGTCTTTTATTTTTTGGAAAATACCATACGAACTTTTTGGCCAACCCAATAGTTTAAGGCAGGGGGAGAGAGAATTAAAGAGTGACTGTTAATAGGGTTTCTTTATGAGCTGATGACAATATTCTAAAATTAGACAGCAGTGAGGATTGCTCAACTCCGTAAATATTGTAAATACCACCCAACTGTGTACTTTAAATGTGTTAATTTTATGGCATATGAGTTATATTTCAATAACACTGTTAACTTTAAAAAAAAAGAAGCTTGGAGTTCCGGCCAAGATAGAGGCATAGGTAGAAACCCTTCGCTTTCTCGCACAACCAAAAGGAGGATAACTAACAATCAATCTAAAATCAATGAACAGCCAGAAGCGCCCAAAAATTAAACTGCATGGAACTCCAACAACCAAGAAATTAAAGAGAAAGTCCACCAGAACAACCAGACTGGTAAGGCGACGGACTGCACAGGCTGGCTCAGAAAAACCACGAGGAGGTGTCAGACCTTGGGGGCGGGGCTGACTTAAGGGGAAACTGAGACTCAGAGCTGACTGTGGACTATGATGGTTGCTGCAGTGGGAGAAACTCCCAGCCTCACACCAGAGTCCATTGGAAAGTGCGCTAGAGATGAGCAGGAGAGCTGCACTGTTCCCTCTCCGGCCCCTCCCCTGCAGCCCAACAGGGAGGGTTGCCCCGCCCAGGTGAACACCTAAGGCCTCACCCCCCTTACAACTTATCAGGTGCGCCAAGACAAAGAAATACGGCCCAAATGAAAGAACAGAGCAAAACCTCAGAAAGAGAACTAAGAGAGGAGGAGATTGCCAAACTATCTGATGGAGAATTTAAAGCCCTGGTTATCAAAATGCTCACAGATCTGATTGAAGTTGGTCACAAAATGAAAAAAACAAACAAACAAATGAAAGATATCCAAAATGAAATAAAGCAAAATATTCAGGAAGGAAACCAGGACTCAAAGCAATAATATGGAACAAAAGGAAAAAATAAACATCCAATAGGAACGGAATGAAGAAACAAGAATTCAGAAAAGTGAAGAGAGACTTACAAACCTCTGGGACAACCTGAAACGTTTCAAAATCTGAATTATAGGGGTGCCAGAAGAAGAACAAGAGCAAGAAATTGAAACTTATTTGAAAACATAATGAAGGAAAACTGTCCCAATCTGGCGAAGAGAATAGACTTCCAGGAAGTCCAGGAAGCTCAGAGAGTCCCAAAGAAGTTGGACCCAAAGAGGAACACACCAAGGCACATCATCGTTAAGTTACCCAAGATTAAAGATAAAGAGGGAATCCTAAAAGAAGCAAGAGGAAAGGAGAGAGTTACCT
This sequence comes from Desmodus rotundus, assembly GCF_022682495.2. NCBI lineage: Eukaryota > Metazoa > Chordata > Mammalia > Chiroptera > Phyllostomidae > Desmodus > Desmodus rotundus. Next base: position 153,435,268 of record NC_071389.1, read on the forward strand.
ACAAAGGAGTGCCCGTAAGACTATCAGCTGACCTCTCAAAAGAAGCCTTGCAGGCAAGAAGGGGCTGGAAAGAAATATTTGAAGTCATGAAAGGCAAGACCCTACATCCAATTTTACTCTATCCAGCAAAGCTATCATTTAGAATGTAAGGGCAGATAAAGTGCTTGCCAGATATAGTCAACTTAAAGGAGTTCATCATCATCAAGCCCTTATTTTATATGAAATGTTAAAGGGACTTAAAAAAAAAAAAAAAAGAAGATCAAAAATATGAACAGTAAAATGACAACAAACTCACAACTATCAAGAAATGAACCTAAAAGAAAAGAAAAACAATGAAAACAAAAACAAAAACTAAGCAAACAACTAGAACAGAACAGAATCAGAGAAATGGATATCACATGGAGGGACTTCAGTGGGGAGGGGAAGGTAGGAATGGGGGAAAAGGTACAGGGAAGAAGTAGCATAATTAGTAGGCATAAAATAGATGGGGAGAGGTCAAAAATGGTATAGGAGACAGAGAACTCAAAGAACTTATATGTACAACCCATGGACATGAACTAAGGGGGGGGAATGCTGGAGGATTGGGGCGGCAGGGTGGAAGGGGGATAAAGGGGGGAAATTGAAAAAATTGTAATAGCATAATCAATAGAAATACTTTAAAAAATAAAGAAATCAGGACCATTGGGGGAAAAAAAGAAGCTTGATTAAAGGTTCAATTGCTTAATCCTAATATAAATGAAGATAACAATATCTAGCTTGCATGGTTTTTCCAGAAATAATACAAGTAAAGCACAGTGCCTGTGGCACAAAGCAGGTACTCAACAAATAAAGTCTATTATTAATATATACATCATATACTGTAAATTGCTTTTGACTACAGACTTCAAACCAAATAAATGTCAGAATCTAGTCCTCAAAATACTTTGTGTTTTGAAAACACTACTGATAAACCTTAAATTTGGAGCTAAATGAAATCCCTAGAAAAATAACGACCTGTCACTTGCTCTGAGACATGCACAGGCAGCACTTGTCGCTGGGCTACAGAAGTGTTTACTAACTGCAGAGAACTTGGCCTGTGTGCTGCCTGCAGATTAACAGTCACCACGAGCACTGATTTGACAAATCATTCCCTTCCCACTGAAGCAGCACAGTTCAGAATCTGGTCTGAACAGGCCCATTCATTTCCTTCTGTTTAAGACGGTATTTCAATAAGGTGAAATGAATCATGAGAAACGGAAAAGCCTGTTTAGGTTATCAAGACCATTCCTCTCAGGAACTCAGGAATATATGAAACTTATACAGAGCTATTAATATACTAATGGTTATAAATTCATATTTTAGAGGCTCATTGTTCTTTCACACTGGGTGTCTCTGATTAAACATTCCTAGTTAGATTCTGAGTAGTTCAATTTCTCAATTCGCTTGTGAATGTCATGGTCTCATGAAATAGATGAACGGAAAAATATTAATGAAGAAACTATCCAAATAGGCAGGAAACTTCAAGTCTCAAAAAGCAAGCTGGCCCCCTGAGTACACGATTAACTCTAAATTTTGTGACAGATTTTATTTATTTATTTATTTTTAGAGAGAGGGGAAGGGAGAGAGAAAGAGAGGGAGAGAAACATCAATGTGTGGTTGCCTCTCGTACACCCCCAACCAGGGACCTGGCCCAGCAACCCAGGCATGTGCCCTGAGTGGGAACCGAACTGGGACCCTTTGGTTCACAGCCTGGCACTCTATCCACTGAGCCACACCAGCCAGGGCACTATTAACTCTAGATTTAAAACCCAAGAGATCCCATGAAAATTTTAAAAACAATGTTCTCCATTACACACAAAACTAATCAGGCCTAAAAAAACAAAATTCAGTTTCTAGATAACTTATTTTCCTTCATTAGGCAAAGAACTCACACAGAGCAAACAGCAGCTATGGGGGGGGGGGGAGTAAAACGGAAGCCTAGATAACTTGAAAACTGAACAGTCCCTAAAACATCTAAAATTGCCAATGACACCAAAGCAAAATTTCAGAAAATTTCCAAATCTGATATAACTAGGTCTCTTAATTATTAAATTTGGAATAGGACTTTTCTTTATTACATAAGGAACTTAAATGTCTACATCTAAAAAAAGTCATTAAATTAAATTCTTCAAAAACCATTCAGAATGAAATGAACTTAAGAGCACATAGACAGGCAAAATACATGTAAAACAGATCATTATAAAATGAATTTAAACAGGTCAGCAATGTCTAATTCAACAAAAATACAGCAATCACACAGTTTTTTAATGGCTTCCACTCATCCCTGACGCGGTCTAAAGGGAATTCCAATCTATAGTCCTAACCCAGAGCGGTTGTCCTGAGAGGCTTTCTCTACGCTGGAATACTTCTTTGCTGTTTCAAAGGTCATGCAGTTGGCTAATTTCCATAAAACTTAAATTTTAACTCGGAGACATGAACAGGCTGTAACCTGCATTAAGGAAACCTGAACGCATATCACTGCGGCACTAAACTGTCTGTTTCCAAGACAATTCCTGTCACTTTGGTTTTGTTTTGTTTTTTGTTTTTGGATCATTCCTTTATTAACTTTGCAGGCCCACTTGAGAATTTTATTTATGAGGACACCCACAGTTAGTAACGAATAAACAAACATGAACTCCCTGAAACACCACCCATGTACACAGATGGACCATAAGGTGGTTTCTACTTAAACGGCAGTGACCAGATTTGGTCATATAACTTACAAACACAGAGCATTTGCTTAAATCTAACTTCAGTTATTTACTAACTGAATCCACTTCCCATAAAGACGGACTTCCTAGTTTCATTAGGTTAATACTTTGGTTCATTTTCTTTTGAAGACTCAGTAGTTTACTGACCTTGTTTATTTATGACTAAATACTGAGGTCAGTATTTAGTCATAAGCCAAATGAGTATTGTATCAATAATACTTAAATGTCTGAGTAACCAACTAGCAAAACATTTTTTAGGAAATTCCTTGCATTCTTATTTAGGTTTTATGTCTTAAATACCATCAACTATAACTGAAAGGATACACTAGGTGCTAGTAGCCTCGTAGTCACCAATTCTAAAGCTTTCACCCAAGTGGTTTTACTAATTAAGGACAGGGAAAAGCCCTTTTTTTTTCTCCTGGCTGTTGAATCCTGACAGTTCTCAAAGAACTTAAGAACTATTATTATTATTGTACATGTGATGTGTGAAAAAACACTCCTTTGTGTCTTGCCTTTTATAATGCACATCAATATAATGCATCATGTAGCTTCACCGAATGTCCAATGTAGTCACTCTACATGTTTGTGCATGTATAATACACCAACATACACATATGCATGATTATATAGATAAATAAGAACATCCTCATTAAGTTCAAAATTAATATAAAGTAGCAAGTTGGGCCCTGGCTGGTGTGGCTCAGTAGATTGAGCGCCAGCCTGTAAACCAAGGATTACCAGTTCGATTCCCAGTCAGGGCACATGCCTGGGCCGTGGGCCAGGTCCTTGGTGGGGAACATGCGAGAGGCAACCACACATTGATATTTCTCTCCCTCTCTTTCTCCCCCGCTTCCTCTCTGTCTAAAAATAAATAAATAAAATCTAAAAATCATCATCATAATAATAAAGTAGCTAGTTGGATCCTTATGTCCCCTTCTCTCCATTTTTTTTTGTTAAGATTGTTTTATTTGAAAAAAATCACAGAAAAGAACATATAAAAAATGTAAGTCACCCATAATTATCACCTTTTTTGGAAGTACATCTAATATGAAATTTTCTTACTCTGCCTCTCTAAACTCAATCCCAGAGAAAATCACCGTTAAGAATAACGTGTTTCTTATGTATATATAAAATGCTTATATAAAATGTAACACATACACATACTGTTTAAAAAAAAATGCAATCATTCTATACATGTCACAACCCAATTATTTTCGCTCACTATATTACAGACATTTTCAGTTCAGTACATATATAGCTATAGATCTTTTTTTATATAAATGAATAGTAAACATGAGTCATAATTTCACTATTTTTTCTATTACGAATGTTTAGGTTGTTTCCTAGTTTTGCTCTTATGAATAACGTTGCGATTAATATCTCACTACATATATTTTTACCGCTCATATTATTTTTGAGAAACATTGTTAGACATGCAGTCATTGGGTCCTAGATTATACGAAATTAATCCTGCTCTGGGTTACTGTCAATTTATCTTCTAAAAAAGATGGTACCAATTAATATTTCTATCAAGTATTTTATTTTACCTTTCCTATTTTTTTAAAGATTTTATTTATTTATTTTTAGACAGAGAGGAAGGGAGGGAGAAAGAGAGGGAAAGAAACATTAATGTGTGGTTGCCTCTCCCATAGCCCCAACTGGGGACCTGGCCAGCAACCCAGGCATGTGTTCTGACCGGGAATTGAACTGGTGATCCTTTGGTTCACAGTCCAGCACTCAATCCAATGACCTATACCAGCCACAGCATCCATTAAATATTTTTAAATTACTCTTGTTTAGTGTTGTACAGTCATCATTCAATTACTCAGGGAAATTATTACTTCACACACAAAAAAGACTGAAATGCATACTTTAAAAAACGGTGTTTTCACTAAAGTCAAAGGATGAAATGGCTTCCATAAAGTTGGTGGCCATGAATATCAAGAGGAAAGGGGAGTACAAGCAAGCCAAGGTGAGCTGTGAACCTTGGAGTAAGCAGGGAATAAAGCCAAATGAAAAATGGTATACTTTTAAATTGTTTTCTAAGTAATACATTTCTAAACTGTCTATACATGAAACCAATTTTAAGTCAAAAGATCGTTGTTGTTGTTTTTCTCCACTGCTTCCTACAGTAGCCCTGAAAAGTGAGACAGGGCCATAATGAATCATTCTTGGTTTAAAGGCATCCCTTTATTGGACAGCTCACACTTGCTAAGTACTGATCATCCTCAAGGTGCTGGATGTATTTTACATGTATTACCCTACTTGATTCTATCAAGTAGAGAAAGGAGGTATTACTGGATCCAATTCCCAAATAAGGAAATTGAGATTCCCAAAGAACAAAATAACTTGCCTAAAAATACATGTTGGAAATATCTAAATAAGTCCGGTTCCACCACCTATGGAAGTTAAATATGTGGCCCCCATGCCATTCCCTCGCAGCAAGAGCGGACACTACTACTCCGTGATCTCAGGCATGGCTTCAGAACTGTTGGTAACATAACCTCCAACCAACAGGAAGATGAGTAAGCATCTGAAACCACGTCATCCCTGCAGTACACCACACTGCCTCTCACTTAATAGGAGTTAGTGCTGTTTCCAGAGGGGCAGAACCAACTTTTGCTACGCTGGTGCATATCTGCAAGTGTGCAGACACAACGAACTGTTTTCATCTTATCCTTGGAGAAAGGAAGCGTATGTGGTTGGCTAGGACAGGGTAAGATAACGGAGCTGCACAGATTGGAACAGAGTTGACATGCACAACAGACTGCTATGTTCAATTTTATTCATATCTTTTCCACAGAAGAAACTGTAAAATCAAGGAGGAACTGTGCTTTTGTTCTTCAAATCTTACTGTATCTGTACCCTAATTTTTCCTGTTAAAAGGTGTTACACATAAGTATAGTCTTGGAGACTTTTTTTAAGGTACACAGAAATCCTGAAATCTACATAATTCATAATTATAAACAAAATATAACAAGTTAGACAAAGCAAAAAATGCAAAAAATATTATAAAAGTAATAAAATTATAATTAAAACCTTGGCTGGTGTGGCGCAGTGGATTGAGTGCCGGCCTGCAAACCAAAGGGTTGCCAGATAGATTCCAGTCGGGGCACAGGGCTGCGCTGCAAGCCAGGTCCCCAGCGCGGGGGCGTGTACAGGAGGCAACTAATTGATGTTTCTCTCACGCATCCCCCGCTTTCTCCCTCCCTCCCCATCTCTCTGAAAATAAATGAACAAAATCTTTTTTAAATTATAATTAAAAATACCACTTTGGCCCTGGCCAGGTGACTTGGTTGGAATGTCATCCCACACACCAAAAGGCTGTAAGTCAAATCCTCAGTCAGGGGGTGCATGGGAGGCAACCAATTGATGTTTCCCTCTCACATCCAAGTCTCTCTCTTTCTCTCTGTCTCTCTCTCTCCCTTCCTCTCTCTAAAGTCAATAAACATATCCTGAGGGGATTAAAAATTTTTCTACCTCATTTTTTATCGTTTATTCTATTGCAGTTGTCCCATTTTTTTCCCTTTTGCCCCTCTACCCAGCCCACCCCTCTCACACACAGTCAATCCCCTCTCCATTGTTCGTGTCCATGAGTCATTCATACTTGTGCTTTGACTACTCCCTTCCCCTTCCTTCCACCATTTCCCCTCCCTCCTTCCCTCCTACAGCTATCAGTCTGTTCCATATTTCCATGTCTCTGGTTCTAGTTTTCTCATTGGGTTATTTGTTCATTAGATTTCAGTTATAAGTGAGGTCATATGTTATTTGTTTTTCACCAACTGGTATATTTTGCTTAACACAATATTCTTCCAGTTCCATCCATGCTGTAGCAAAAGGCAGGAATTCCTTCTTTCTGCTGTATAGTATTCCACTGTGTAAATGTAGTTTTTTAACCCACTCATCTACTGATGGGCACTTGGGCTGTTTCCAGCACTTGGCTCTTGTGAATAGCGTTGCTATGAACACCAGGGTGCAGGAGTTGTTTTTGAGTTGGTGTTTCAGGATTCTTAGGGTATATTCCTAGCAGTAGAATCACTAGGTCATAAGGCAGCTCCATTTTTAATTTTTTGAGGAAATGTCATAGTTTTCCACAGTGGCTGCACCAGTCTGCATTACCATCAACAGTGTACTAGGGTTCCCTTTTCTCCCCATCCTTGCTTTTGTTTATTTATTAGTGATGGCCATTTTGACAGATGTGAGGTGACATCGCATTGTGGTTTTAATTTGCATCTCTCTGATGGCTAGTGATGCTGAGTCTTTTTTCCTATGTCTCTGGGCCTTCTGTATGTCCTCCTTGGAGAAGTATCTATTCAGGTCCTTTGCCCATTTTTTAATTGGGTTGCTTGTCTTTCTGGTGTTGAGTCATATGAGTTCTTCATATATTTTGGAGGTTAAACCTTTGTCTGATGTATCCTTGCCAAATATGTTCTCCCACACAGTCGTTTCCCTTTTCATTTTGATGATGGTTTCTTTAGCCGTGCAGGAGCTTTTAAACTTTACGCAGTTCCATTTGTTTATTTTTATTTTATTTCCCTTACGTAGGAGATATAGTAGCAAAAATGCTGCTATGTTGGGTGTCTGAAGTTTTACTGCCTATGTTTTCTGCTAGGACTTTTATGGTATCACAACTTAAAGTCCTTTATCCATTTTGAGTTTATTCTGATGTATGGTATAAGTTGGTGGTCTAGTTTCATTTTTTTTTGCATGTACCAGTCCAGTTCTCCCAACACCATTTATTGAAGAGACTGTTTTCACTCCATTGTATATTCATGTCCCCTTTGTTGAATATTAATTGACCATAGAGACATGGGTTTATTTCTGGGCTCTCTATTCTGTTCCATTGATCTATGTGACTGTTCGCATGCCAGTACCAGACTGTCTTGATTACAGTGGCCTCGCAGTACAGTTTAATATCAGGTAGTGTGATCCCTCCAACTTTGTTCTTCTTTCTCAGGATTGCTGAGGCTATTCAGGGTCTTTTTTGGTTCCATATAAATTTTTGGAATATTTTTTCTAGGTCTGTGAAATATGTCATTGGTATTTTAATAGGAATTGCATTGAATCTATAGATTGCTTTGGGTAATATGGACATTTTAATGATGTTAATTCTTCCAATCCATGAACATGGTATATGCCTCCATTCATTTGTATCTTCCTCAGTTTCTTCCTTACTCATTCCATCATGTTCCGAGTTAAAAAAAATTTTTTAATACCACTTTGTGTCACACCACTCATTCAGAAAACACTCACTAAATTTCTACCATATACCAAATATTTTCCTAGAAAATGGCAAGGGAAAAAACCAAACGAGATTTAGCCATTGTCCTTAAAAAGCTCAGTCTAATACGAGAAGCATGTGAAATATAACATATACTTTGTATGATAAATGAAGTGGTCAGCAAACTTTTTCTTAAATGACCATACAGTAAATATTTTAGACTTTACTGTCCAAAAGGCAAAATCGAGGCTATTATGTAAATATTCATAGTCATTTAAAATGTAATCACTTTGAACTGAAAAACCACTCTTAGATCCTGATTGTTAAACAAAAAGGCCAGTGACTGGATTTGGTCTCCTGGACCTGGTTTATGGGAAGACTGCAATGAAGGCTGGCGGCTTGAAGGAGAGAGCAACCAGTTTTGCAAAGGCAACAACAAAATGCTTCACAAAGAAATTGTACTCATTTGAAAGATTAAGTTAAATTCTCCAGGAAAACAAGAGCAGAATAAGTATTCTAGACAAAAATAAAAAGTCAGAAAGTAAGGAACAGTTTGGCAATTAAAACAATTTAAGAAAGAAGAAAAATTGGAGAACTTACACTATGATTTCAAAACTGATTTTTGACAAGAGTGAAAAGACAATTCGATGGAGAAAAGAGAGTCTTTTCAAAAGTATGGTATCTGGTTGGATAACTTGATACTCTTCTGTAAAAGACTGAATATCCTTACAAATCTCTCTACCTTACACCATATACAAAAATGAACTTGAAATGGATTAAAGACCTAAAGGAGGAGCTAAAACTTTACATTCTTAGAAGAAAACACAGTTGTAAATCTTCATGACCTTGGATTAGGCAGGTTTAGTGGATAACACACCAAAAGCACAAGCATCCAAAGAAGAAACAGATAAACTGGGACTTAATCAAAATTAAAAAGCTTCTGTGTTCAAAACTTTTTGTTCTATCATGAAAGAACCCATAAAGTGGGAGAAAATATTCACAAACCATATGTCTAAAACGGCTCTAGTATCCACAATATATAAAAAGAAATCAACAAATAACCCATTCACACACCTACTGGGATGGCTATTATTAAAAAGACAGTAAGTGTTGGCAAGAATGTGGGGAAACTGGAACCCTCACACAGTGCTGGAGGGAACGTGAAATGGTGCAGCCACTTTGGAAAACAGTCTACCAGTTCCTCAAAAAGTTGAACAAAGAGTTACCATATGACTCAGCAATTCCACTCCTGGACATAGACAGGGTCCAGCAGAAGTAATGTGTCGCTGAGTGTGGCTGGTTGGGTACATGAATGTCTCGCATAAGATGTACAGCAATTTGAACATTTCACCTACAGTGTCATATGGTGTGCTTGAGTATGACGTTGTTATGTTACTGAATTACATGCTTATGGTTTTGTAATAAAAGGTTTTTATGTGATTAAAAAAGGGGGGGGGCATTATTTGTGCCGGACCCTGTACATGCAAGAGAACTGAAAATACATGTTCTTACAAAAACCTGTTCATGAATGGTCACAGGAGCAGTATTCCTAACAGCCAAAAAGTAGAAACAACTCAAATGTTCATCCACTGATAAATGGATAAAAAAAAAGGTATTTCCACATAGTGAAATATTATTCAGACAAAAAAGGAATGAAATACTGATACAAGCTACAGCATGGATGAACGCTGAAAACATTATGTTAAGTAAAAGAAGCCAGACACCAAAAGTCGCATATTGAATGATCTCGCGTACATGAAATGTCTGAAACAGGCAAATCCACAGAGACAGAGAAAGTAACTTCACTTGCCAGGGGATGGGTGGAGAGGTGACTAGGGAGTGGGTGCTAACATGTAAGGGTTTCTTTGGGGGGTCGTGAACATGTTCTGGAATTAGATCGTGGTCATGGTTGCACAAATTTGTGAATGTACTAAAGACCACTAATTTGTATACTTTCAAAAGTGAATTTTATGGTATATAACTTTGGCTTTTAAAAATCAAGGGACCAAAAAAGGAAAAGAAACATTTGACATGCCTGGGAGCTAAAAGTAGCTCGTTGTAATCACTTCGAAATTCATCTCGTTTCTTTCCCAGACCACCAGAAGTGTCTAAGCTGTCTGCGGGCTGAAGGGTGCTCACCACACCCAAAATCTGTCTTTCAGATAACAAGGGCTACCTTTCTCATATTGAAATTTCATCATGTCACTCATTTGCTTAAAATGTGTCAATGGCTCTCACTGACTATAAAATAAAATACAACTCATTAAAACAACAGACATAGTGCTTAATTATTCTTCGGGCCCACCTGAGACCTCGCCCTTCTGTCTACCCAACGCTGAAGCCAACCCAAGACCTGAAGTTCCATAAACTACCAATCTCTCTTCCAACCCCATACCTCTCTGCCCTCCTTATCTTGTCTACCTGGCTAACCCCCAATCACCTTTGGGTCTCCATGTAAGCATCACCTTCTCTAAAAGACAAAATCTGGTACTGGTGGCAGAGAAAGCTGATCTGTGAAACTCATCATCCCCTCCTCCTAAGTCAGGAAAGCACATGGGTGAGCAAGCACATGGATAGGTGTCCGTCACAGTCAAGCTCTCACCAGTGCAATGGAGGCACAAGTTTCCATGGACCTTCTTTAAGAGACAGTTCTTTGCTTCCTCTCCATTCCTTTCCCCATCAGCTGCCTAAGTGAATGAAAAAGCTGCTGTCTCAGACCATGAGGCTGAGGTCACACATGGTAAAGCAACAGCATAGATACTCTTTAACGCCAAACCATACCAACCTCAATCCACCTAACCAAACAGTCACGTGAGCAGGAACCAAACTTCTATCTTAATTTGGGTTTCTATCTGTCTCAGGTGAACCAAACTGTAACTAATACAGAACTTCTCCGCAGTCCCTTACTTCCTCTGGCATATTCTCACCACAGCACCAATGACAAGTGCTGTCACTGGGTCTTGCGCCTCCTTCTAGTCTAGACTGTGAGTTCCAAAAGAGAGTGCCATCTAATCTATCCGTCTATTACTAGGACAGTACGATCGATATATGACACACTGTCTTGGCACATTAGTAGGTGTTCAAAAGGCATTTACTGAATTTAATTATGTTGGTGATCAAGTACCAAATCTTACAGTGTTCTCAGAATCTTTTCCATGTCAACAACTCCAAAAGATTAGAAATAAATTCATCATCGACTTAAAAACCTGTATAAAGAATCCGCTATGTGTCAGGAACCATAAAAGCAGCTAAGAATATTAATTAGGCATTGCTGGTTCCTGGCATTCACGCTCTGCTCAGCCCGGTGTTTCACTCTGGGGACTTACCCCTAATCCAGCAAGCAAGAGCAAACTGTGCGCTACGGGGGCCTGCTGCTAGAGGAACTCCATGTGTGTGAGGTCTGATTCAGACTACTTTGTGCCTGTATCAGACGGTACATGCCTGTACCTTCTCCCTCTCCAGCATCCTATCTGCTCCAGGCCTTCCAGTCTGATATCTGTCTGAGCAGCTTTTCCTGCTTTGCTCCTCCCAATTTCCCTAGTCCCTTCATGGAAACTGTTTTTAAATAGCACATGCAAGAGTCAATCAATGAATGCACGGATGAGTGGAACAACAGGTCGATGTCTCTTTCTCTCAAATCAATAAATTAAAAAAAAGAAAAAAAAAGAAAGACAAAATTAAAGAGCCAATTGGGGAAATTCTAAACACATACCTGAATATTTGAGGAAATTGAGATTTTTTAGGTGATAATGGTATTGTTTTTCGTTTTCAAGAATCTTTTTTTGTTTAGTTTTTTTTGCTTTTAAGAGTTTTTCTGTTTGTATTGTTTAGAGATACATACTGAAATATAGATGAAAGGATGTATCAGGGACTTGTTTCGCAATAGTAGGGGCCCTGGCCATTGTGGCTCAGTTGGTGGGAGTGTCATCTGTAGACCAGAGGGTCTCGGATTGGATTCCCGGTCAGGGCGCATACCAAGGTTGCGGGTTAGATCTCAGGTCGGGGCACAAATGAGAAAGCAACCGGCCCTGGCTGGCGTGAAGGGTTTGCAGGAACAATTATAAAGAACACATGGACAATAACAAGGGGAGGCTGGAAACAGGAGGGAGGTGAGGAGGGCTGGGGTGGTGGTGGGGGCAAGGCAGAAAACTATATTTGAACAATTAAAAAAATTTTAATTCATAAAAAACAAAAAAAAGTCCATAACAGCAGAATGAATAATAACGTGTGGTATAATCATATAATTAAATAATGTACAGAATACAAAAGAATTAGCTACTGCTATAAGTAAAAACATGGATAGAACTCACAGGCATAATGCTGAACAGAAGCCAGACAGACACAAAAGAGAACATACACGACCCCATTAATAAGTGGGTCAAAAACAGGAAACCAACCCACGATGACAGAAGTTAGAAGAGCGGTCAGCTTCAGGGCAGCAGTAACTGGGAAGGGCACAACTGCTGGACCCTGGGAATTAATATTCTCTTTCTTCACCTGGATGGTAGTTTCGTGGATGTGTTTGCGTTGCAGAAATCACTACAAATTCACTGTGCTACGTGTTTATTATTATAGACTCTTTTTGTAAGTTATACTTCAATTAAAACTTTAACAGAGTTCACTGTAGAAAAATTGAAAGCTACCTGTAATTCCAACATTAGGTAAATATTCAAATTTGGTCCATCTAAACCAATGGAATATTATTCAGTCATGTTTTATAAAGAATAACAAAATAGGAAATGATTTAAATAGTTTTTTTAAGCTGATATAACTGAGTTTATTATATTAACTCAATTTTTTTAAAAAAAGTGACTAGAAGGAAATTTACTTAAATAGTATTAGTGTTTCTATTTGGGTGTTGGGCTTAAGGAAATATTTTCTTCTTTAGCTTTTTTATTTCATTAAGTGTGTACTGTTTTTATAATGAGGGAAAAGCTATTTTAAAACATCAATGGCTTGCCACAGACATTCAGATTATCTTAACCTTAATGCATTTACCCATGAAATATATCTTGATGGAAAATCTGTGCCATTGAAACCACTGAATGAGAACCAACAATACAAGAAACAACTGGAAATTAGTTTGGATTATGTTCCATTCTCTTTGTATGGCCAAGTAAGAAACGAACGATGTAATCATAAGTTTGATTAAAGCTTTGTGATCGTTCTAGCACCTGTTCAACCTTGCTGATGAACAACACACACATGACATACTAAAACCCAGACAGGATTTAACAAGTGAGGTATATCAAACACAGGCCTTGTTATTGTCAAGGTTTCCAGGTGTGGCTGCAGCTCAATTATAATAAGATTATTTACATCTCTCTGAGTCAGTCACCTCAGACATGGGCAGGGACATAACACCCTATACACAGCACAGATCTGTGTAAAACTGAGTAGATTTGACAAGAGTGATAACTCAGGAATATTAAGTCTTTTCCTCCTATGTAGGAAAATGAAGAGAGGAAAAACTATTACCAAAATACACATCTAAAATAATGAAAAAAACTCAGTTCTTAAACATGTTTATGAATTCCAAAACACTTTTACCATTCTGTTTATAAGATTTTCTGGCTTGCCCTAATTGTGTGTGCGTGTGTGTCTGTGTGCTTGTTAATTCCCCACACTACAGGTTACAAAGTAAAAGAAAATAGGTTCTAGGAAGTTCCAAACCTAGAAAGGTCAGACAGTTTGCAATTACACATACCCCTCAAGTTTATAGAACTCTGGCAGAAATCTAGTCCAGAATTTAAGGGAATACGAAATGCTACAGAAAGTCACAAGAGGATTGACATTTTCTATTTGTATTTTTCTCTCAGTGTGCCTTTCTGGGTTCTCCAAATAAAAGTCATTTATGACTGTGGATTTTTTAAAAATTTCCCCTCCAACTTGAAGAGTAGCAGTTCAGTTCTCCTAGTGCAGTGATGCAAATTTCAAACCAGACTCACAGCTGTTACTGACACTCTAAGCACTTTCATGGGTTGTGTTTCTTGGTCAAACCAAGTACATGGTTTACTTTCACATACTTTCTTATCTTTTTTAAATTATCTTTTTTTTTTTTTACTTTCTTGTCTTAAAGACAATAACAAAAAAATAACAAAAAATGTTGAATACAATGTTTTGGGTCATTTTGTCCCCATTTTTCCCTCTAGAATCTACACATTTTGTTAGGGATGGGACTAAGCAACAAATAAGAGTATTACATCCTCTATGGAAGAGTCACATTGCTCTTCTACAATACAATATACTCACAAACATTGTTAAGTCAGCCAGGATCAAAGTACACTTTCTAACAGGCTTTCCCACAATAGGGCACAGAAAAATCATGAGTACATTTTTTGGTGAAATATGAAAAGGAGCTAATATAGGAAATTAAGTGCTCACATTTTAGGAATCAATATGGACATTAAATGGGTTGTTGCATCAACCCCAACTTTTACTTTCTAATCTCTTGAGCTATGTAGAAGTCTGAGCTATTATCAATAAACCTTCTATAGCCACCCTGCCTCTGAAACTTGACTTTCCCAAACTAAGACTTGGCATCATGGCCAAGTTTTTCTCAATCTGTACAGTACATGTTGTTGCAAAGAGACGGTGCAAACAAGGAGGACCTCTGGGATTCCCTCCAAAACCTGAGGTTTAGGTTCTTCCATAAACCCAAATGAGCGAAAGCTGCTTACTGTTCATCATGTTCGAACAAGTTCCATCATCCCAATTAATCACCATGGTGATCATCAGAAAATTTCCGACCAACTCCCATAATACATTTAAATAAATGCATCACCACTTTTTATGCTTTAGGAAACACCTGATGATGCCTGCCTTAGAGAGAGCACTTCAGAGGTCTATGAGTGATGTGGATCAGAAGGGGTGCATCTTAAAATGCAAGTCAAACCGCCCCGGCCGGGCAGCTCAGTTGGTTAGGGCATCTTCCCCGTCCACCAAGGGTGCAGGTTCCATCCAGTCAGGGAACGCAGAACAATCAACCAATGCAGGCATCAAGAAGTGGAACAACAAATCGATGTTTTTTTCCTCTCTCTCTCCCTCATTAATTTTTAATTTTTTTAAAATGAAGGTCGACTTCTGGTCAAGATGGAAGTGTAGGCAGACACGCTGAACCTCCTCATACAACCACAGAAAGAATTACAACAAGATCTCAAAACAACATTCAGAACCATCAGAAAATCAAGCTGTATGGAAGTCAGACAACCAAGGATTTTAAAAAGCCACATTCATCTAGATGGGTAGGAGGGGCAGAGCCAGGGAGACGGTCGGAGAGCGCCGGATACGCAGTTTGGAGGAGAGTGAGTGGCAGTGGCGCCCCCACAGAAGGCCCCACATTCACATATGGTGGATAAAAGTACTAATGAATACCTTGGGAGCAAGCGATCCCAGGCCAGACTGCACCGTCAAGGGTTTCAGGGCCAGGAAGATAAATCCCTGTAACTTCTGGCTGTAAAAACCAGTGGGGTTTGGGGCAGTGGAAGAAACTGCTGGATTTTCAGGAGGCTCCATTTTAAGAGCCCGCACAGACTTAGAACAACACAAACCCACCCACTTTGGGAATCAGCATCAGGGCAACTGCTGGAAGGGTGCCAGTCACATACGGGAAGTGGATGAAGTAACTGGAAACAGGGTGAGGGCCAGGCAAACCTCCAGAAGCCAGGCAGTGTCACTGTCCCCTCTCCGAACCCTCCCCTCACACAGAGCCACAAAGCAGTGAAGCAGGTCACCCTGCCCTGGCAATCACCTAAGGCTCTGCCCCACACAATTTACCGGTGCCTTTGCTACAATAAGCCATGCTACTAAGACAGGGAGTCAAAGCAGCTCTACCTAATACACAGAAACAAACACAGGGAGGCTGCCAAATTAAGAGGACAAAGAAACATGGCCCAAATGAAAGAACAGAACAAAACCCCAGAAAAAGAACTAAACAGAACAGAAATAACCAACCTGTTAGATGCAGAGTTCAAAAAAGCACTGGTGATCTCGAGGCTCAGAGAACTCATTGAGTACGGCAACAACGTAAAGGAGAAATGAAGGCTACACTAAGTGAAATAAAGAAAAATCTACAGGGAACCATCAGTGGAAGGGAGGAAGCCGGGATTCAAATCAACAGTTTGGAATATAAGAAAAAATAAACATTCTGCCAGAACAGCAAAAAGAAAAAATAGTTCAAAAAAACAAGGACCAGTGTAAGTACCCACTGGGACAACTCCAAATGTGCCAACATCACAATCATAGGGGTGCCAGAAGGAGAATAAGAGAAAGAAATTAAAAACTTATTTGAAAAAATAATGAAAGGAAACTTCCCTAATCCTTGGAAGGAAAATAGACACATAAGTGCAGGAAGCACAGAGTCCCAAACAGGACCACACCAAGACATATAAAAATTAACAAGTCGAATGTCAAAAATAAAGAGAAAAATCTTAAAAGCAGCAAGAGAAAATTAGAGTGTTACCTACAAAGGAGTTCCCATAAGACTATCAGACGATTTCTCAAAAGAAACTTTGCAGGCTAGAAGGGACTGGCAAGAAGTATTCGAAGTGATGAAAAGCAGGGACCTACAACCTAGATTACTCAGTCTAGCAAAGCTATCATTTAGAATGGAAGGGCAGATAAAGTGCTTCCCAAAGTAAAGCTAAAGGAGTTCACCATCACCAAGCCATTATTACATGAAACGTTAAAGGGACTTATTTGAGAACAAGAAGAAGATCAAAACTATGAACATTAAAATGGCAACAAATTAACAACTATCAACAACTGAATCTAAAAAACAAACTAAGCAAACAACCAGAACAGGGACAGAATCATAGATACAGAGATCATTTGGAGGGTTATCAGCTGGGAGGGGGAAGAGCAAGAATGGGGGAAAAGGTTCAGGGATTAAGAAGCATGCTGTACTTTGCTGTGTATAGTGCGTACTTTTTTGCCCAAATTTTTGAGGGAAAAATAAGGATGTGCATTATACCTGAGTAGTTCCTGAAATATCTTGTATCTATTCTGTGTTTTGTAATTATTTGTTACATAAAATTTTTTATAATATGTACAAAAATAAATGCTAAAATTCTTTTGTAATACAAAAAACAAGTAGCTAAATATAAATGAATTAAAAATTGAATTAAAAAATTAAAATGAAAGATTTTCCCCCCCAAAAGTTTGGGCCAAAAACGTGGGTGTGCATTATACATGGGACCACATTATATACAGCAAAATACGGCAATCGGTATGTACAAAACAGACAGAGGAAGGTTAAGGATAGTATAGGAAATGGAGAAGCCAAGAACTTACATGCACGCCCCATGGACATGAACCAAGGGTGGGGGGACTGCTGGAAGGAAGGGGAGTACCAGGCAGAGGGATCAAAGGTGGAAAAATTGGGACCACTGTAATAGCATAATCAATAAAATATATTTTAAAAATAATAGTAAAAGTAGGGTAAAATCTAAAAAATAAAATAAAATAAAATAAAATAAAAGTCAAACAAACTTCCGCAGAATTCAGAGGTATTTAAAATTGATTTCTCCTAATGCCTGAGGACAAGTTTATCAGCTCTATTATCAATCAATCAAAGCTGAGTACAAATTTCTTAAGCTCTGTGATCAGTTCATTTGAATTCCTGCATGTGTTCAATCACCTTTAGCTCTCAATCAGTGAGGTACAGAAAAATTGTTACCCCAAGTAAAACTACCTAATTTAGGCAGGGTACCAAAAGTCATTATCAAAAGCACAGCAATGCCTTAGTTTGAAAACCTGAGCACTAAAAACAAAACAAAACCCAAAAATTTTACAACCCAAAAGCCAATTAACTTATAAAAACTCCCTTAAATCTTTTCAATACTTTAAAAATAGTCTTTTTTCCTTAGAAAGTAAAAGTTTTTGATGGGTCTCCTTTATTCTGCATAATGCTGACAAAGGAAACCTGATGACTGAATAGCAGATGAAAAGGGAAAAAACAGAAAAGAAGTTTAAAAAGTTATACATTTGACAGAATCACCATAAATCAAGCCTGGAAGTACTTACAAATAGTCTTATTTGATATAGATGGCATTGTCAATGATTCTACAAAATGATTAAGCTTTCAAAAATTATAGTTAACACATGTAAGTTGCATTGATTTTTTTCCATATTTATTAATGAAAATTTCTTTTAACCCTTTCCGTTTTCCATATTCCCTAAAGGAAAAAGTATATGTGTTAAATTTTTTTATACTTGTTCTCAGCCAAAAGGCAGAGAAACAGTGTGTTAATCTTTTTTTTTTTAATTCCAGCACTGACTGATGTAGCTCAGTGGGTTGGGCGTCCTCCTGCAAACCAAATAACCCCTGGTCAGGGCACATGCCTGGTTTGTAGGCAAGGTGCCCAGCTGGGGACACGTGAGAGGCAACCAACTGATATTTCTCTCCCTCTCTCTAAAAATAAATACATTAAATTTTTTTTTGTTTTAAAGTCCAGAACATAAAGAATTTTTAATCATAATTCCCTATCCAGAGACTTTGTTCTATTGTATTCTAGGGTTTTGTATACTCATTTTAAAATGCATGATGAAAGTCAGCCATACATATTTAAACACAGAAGACAGATATAAGAATGTTCACGCATGCTCTCCGTTTCAGGAGCACTCCTGCACCTTTCCAGTTTCCCTCTTCTTTTCCCCAGGCCCTATCTTCTTTGTCTTTCCCTCCCTTAAGCTCCAAGGGCCTTTCTTCTATCTCTGTAACTTGTTTCCTAAGCCTATCCAGCCCAGCTGGCTCACTTCTACTATCTCTGTAACTTTCTAAACAAACTTTCTCTTATACTTTGCGGGGGGGGGGGGGGGGGGGGGGGGGGGGGACACACCCCTAGCTGGTGTGGCTCAGTGGATTGAGTGCCAGTCTGCAAACCAAAAAGTCACCTGTTGATTCCCAGTCAGGGCACGTGCCTGAGTTGCAGGCTAGGACCCCAGTAGGGAACCTGTGAGAGGTAACCGACAGATGTCTCTCTCACACACTGATGTTTCTCTCCCTCTCTTTTTCCCTCCCTTCCCTTCTCTTGCCCTTTATTAAAAATATTAAAAAGCAGTGATGTTTTACAGCAGCAAAAAAACTGGAAACTAATGTCACAAGAGAGTACATGAAATTTAATAAACAGGACCCTCATTTAAAATAGAGTGGGAAAAGGGCTCTCCCTCCCCCGCATCCCCCCTTCTCTTCTCCCCCCTACCCCTCAGGTGCATTTTCCTTGTGTGTGTGTCTCTCTCAGGTGCATTTTCCTTGTGTGTGTGTTTGTGTGTCTCTCTCAGGTGCATTTCCTTGTGTGTGTGTGTGTGTGTGTGTGTCTGTCTCTCTCTCAGGTGCATTTTCCTTCTCTCTCTCTCTCTCCCTCCCTTCCTCTCTCTCTTTTTCTCTCTCTCTCCCTCCCTTCCTCTCTCTCTTTTTCTCTCTCTCTCCGCCCCCTAAGCTCCAAGGGCCCTTCTTTTGCCTCTGTAACTTGCTTCCTTAGCTCATTTCTTCTCCTGTTCACTTCTACTTCTGTGACTTTTCTAAGTAAACTTTTTCCTATAGTTTGAGCCTTGCCTCTGAATTCTTTCTTAGCCAGAACTCAAGTACTGAGGCTGCTGAACCAAGGTCCAGTCTGATCCCAGCAGTCTAACACTGGTGCTGTCCTTGCCACTGCCAACATTTGGTACCATGACTCGGACTGTCTTGCCATGACTTGGATATGAGAGAAGAAAAAGAAAGAAAAAGAAAATGAGTTGGGAAAGCTAGAAGAGAGAACTTCCATGCATGTGTCACTTAACAAACAGTACTGACCCCAACAGGAAGAGACACATCTTGCATCTCCTGCGTCTCCAACAGGAATTGATACTGAATTGCTTACCTTAGGAGAAAAAAGAAATGATTCCACCTAACCCGGCAACAGCTCAGCCAATCAAAAGTCACTATTCACTGAACTTCCAGTTTCCTCCAATGGACTCTTCATTTATAGCAGCTCCTCCCAAGAACATAAAAGAGCATTTCTCTGCACTTGCACATTAATGGCCATTAGACCACATGTTCCAAATTGAAATTCTTTGTCGTTCCCGAATAAATCCATTTTGCTGGAGAAATATCTGGCTGATTATCTGTTTAAAGTCAACGAGTACATACAGCAGGATTCCACTCTTAAAGGGCAGAAACTTACAAAACTACATGATATTTTGTTTTGAAAATTAGGGAGTAACGAAATACAGGATGATGGTTACATTTGAGGGTGAGTTGAAAGTAATGAGTCCACAGGGCCTTCAGAAGTATTTCACAGGGCTAGTTCTTACACTAGAAATTAGACAATCTCTTACCCTTTCTTAAACTGTACACACACACAAGACAGCTGACCTTTGAACAACGCAGATGTTAGGGGTGGCAACCCCTGCACAGTTGAAAATACAGTTGAATATAACTTGTGACTTCCCCAAAACTTAAATTGTCCCTTGGTATCCACCCACAGGTGATTGGTTCCTGAATGGGTGCAGATACTGAAATCCAAGGATGTTCAAGGCCCTATGTTACATAGAGCAGATCAATGCATACAGTTGGCCCTCAGTATATGCAGATTCCCAACTGCAGATCAAAAACAATAAAGTTATTTATTGAAAAAAATCTGTGTATAAGTGAACCTGCACAATCCAAACCTATGTTGTTCAAGGGTCAACTATATACTATTTGTATGTAATATTCCATAATAAAAATTTAAATACCTAGTAAGACCAATTCAACTCCAGACAGGCCAAGATGGACCGCTGGAAGAACCTGCCCAAAGGCAACACAGTAAATTAATAGTACCGTCGATAGTTTCTTAGAAATTGTAACTTTGAGCAAAACAACATATAATGAAACCAATTTTACCATAGTCCACTTGATAAACACAAGTTAAGTTTCTACGGTATCTTTTGGTCACAAAACATCACCAAAATTCTTAATAAAGACTCAAAACACTTCTACTATTAAACAGTGAAATAAAGGTGATATATATATATATATATATATATATATATATATATAATAAAGATTAATAAAAACAAGTAAGAGCGCAATTGTCCAACTTACTCATTCCAGTTCAGAGCTGTGGGTGGCCCAAGTCTAGCCCAGCGGCTCAGGGTGCCACGTGGGACCCAGACCTCCCATCGCAGGGCACATCACCCTCCTACCCCACACTAACTCAAACTGGGACAATTTAAACAAGCCAATTCACCCAACCGTGAACATTTTGGGGATGTGGGAGGAAACGGACTACCTGGAGAAAAGCCACATAGAGCTGGGAAGAATGCGTAAACTCACACAGCAGCCCTGGCTGGAATTCAACTTTTTTTGTCAATGTTATAACAAAACAACATTGAACAAAGAGACGTTATTCAAAGATCTGCTGTATGAGCTATTTCAAGAATTAGAACATAACTTTAAAAAATTCTAGTTGGCATGCTCAGAGGGGGGGCATTCAGGGGGCCATCATGTCCATAAAAATCAGAATAAACTGCTGTTAGAGAGAGTACATTCTAAAAAGGGAGCACACACAAACGAGATGAAAAACAGAACATGTGGAAACAAACAAACAATGAAACAAAAACCCACTGAGCTTGAGAAAGACAGCCAATAGAGTGAAAGACTACCAGTATCAATCAGGATGAGAAAGAAGACACGCACCTAGACACATCCTATGACACTGCAGAACTCCAAGGACAACAGGCAAACCCTAAAAGCTTCCAGAGTACCGTCATGCGCCACATAATGACTTTCCAATGACGACGATCCGCACAGGTGACAGTGGTGCCGTAAGAATGTAACGGACCTGGAAAAGTTCCATAGCCTTGTGACATCACAGACATTGCAGCTGTCCTAATGTCACAGCCCGGCACCTACCTTGTGTTTGCGGTGATGCTGGGGTTAACACACCTGCTGTGCTGCCAGTCATATAAAAACCGTAGCACATGTACCTAACACCTGATAATAAGTGACTATGTTCCTGGTGTATGCATTTACTACACTACATTTTTACTGCTATTTTAGGGTGTACTCTTTTATTTATTAAAAAAAAAGAAACATCTGCTGTAAACACTATCTTTTCTACGCCAGCATCAGTCTCATACAGTTTGTGCTCTCCTGACTGCGTCATTTTCTACTGTGCTTCTAATCCCATGCTGCTTCGTACAGTACCATGCGCACAGGCTTGCAGGCTGCGAGCAACAGGCTGCACACACGGCCCAGGTGTGCGGCAGGCTAGACCATCGAGGTTTGTGCAGTGAGCTCTGTCATGTTCGCAAAATGATGGTATGGCCTCGGGATGCATTTCTCTTCATGCGCCCCGTCGTTAAGCAGTGTGCGGGACTGTATAAAAATAGTTATCCTCAAAGAAATGACAATCAAATGAGAGATGAAGACATTTTTAAAAGGCAAGGACTTGAAGTTTAGTACTCATGAACCCCATATTAAAAATAACTAATTTTTTTAAAAGACAGAAAAATGACAACTTAAAAGTATGAGAAAAAATGGCAGCTATGTAAGACCTCAAAGGAGCACAGAAAGCTGAAGAGAAATTAAAAGAAGATTGAGTAGATCTTGTTATTTGTACCATTCTCTTCATTCTCTTTGAGGCAGGGCTTTGGTGATAAAGCATAATACTTCCTTCCCCATCGGTCCACAGGTCTAAAGTGAGTAATATTATTTAATAATGATATTGCAAAAGCAGTGTTTGTGGAATATAAACATTTAGGCTTAATCTGTACACATAGCATGAAGACTACTTCTTGTTATACAAAGTAACAGTCTAAACATTATTTACTCTGATAATATAAGAACAATAGTATGACTACCAAAACTCAAGACGGAAAAGAGTACCAGAAATGGGTAAATTTCACAGCAGAGAATCAAAAAATGCTTTCTAAAATTGGCTTAACACATTAATGAAAGTTATACTATATATTTTGGGAAATGAGACTCAGGGTGGGGAGAGAGGAGGCTATTTTTCCCTTTCATAGTTTTCCAACAATGCCATTTTTTAACAGAAAAATCTGTAGTATTCTCATACCTCACTTCCACCTCAATAACCCTAAGGAAGACCATCTTTTTTCCTGTTTCATATATACACACATACAAACAGGAACACTAGGCAGTCTGAGGTGTGAAGTCAAGGCCAAGGGCACTCCTGAAGCCCACCACTCCTAGGAGCAGGTTCCCACCTTTACAACCTCTAGACCTGGGACCTGTCAGCATCCTTGGAGCCATCGACGTTTACACCGATGACCTGTGTGACATGCTGACCTCATAGATCCACACAAACATCATACAACCGTGTCCACTCCAAATTCATGCTGACCACACTGGCTCGGGCCTCACAACGTCTCACTTTCATTGTTGCATTAATTCCTCTCAAACTCCCCTACAGCTGCTGCTCTATTCTTTGCACATTTCTCAAAACTCCATGCTTCCATCTTTCTGAAGAATCTTTTCCCTTTAATCGCACACCAATTTCCTCTCCCTAAATCAATTTTGTCACCCCGTCCTCTGGCCTCAGAGAGGGAAGTGCTCTTCCCTCCACTCCCGCAGGGCCCCAGCCACCCTGCTGCTCGCAGACTCACCCTCACCTGCCCTCACCTCCCCGCAGCGATCTCATCGGTGTCCAAACCAGCCAGCTCAGTCTTTCCTTAGCCTCCTTTCTGAGCCTCCCCAGGCCTGTAAAAACTTTTCAGTAACCTCTATTATTAAAAAAAAGTAAAATAAATAAGTCCTCCCTTCAATCTGCCTTTGTTCTTTCATGCCTTTTTCCCAACTTCAAAATAAGAAGCCTATACTCACAGTTTGTGTCCGTAACTCTTTCTAATCTAGCGCCTGTTCAGCCACAGGACTGGGACTGGCTAATCCAATCAGCTCTCCTCCCTCATCTAACTCTCCCTACCCTCTCTTCAGCTTCAGCACTGCTGAGTATTTACCTCCCTAAAAGCAGCACACTACGCATCCCAGTGCACCTCAGTGACCACTCCGGGCACTCTGGAAGACTCTTTTTGCTCCTCCAACTTCCTCCATATACGCATTCTCCAATTAGCTTCACTTTTTACTTTCCCATTCAAAGACCTGACTCACCCTGATGAAGCTCATGAAGATGATGTCCAAATCCTTCAACTGCTCTAGGATATGATCCAGTATTTCTAATGGCCTATTGGACAGTCTGCCTACGTGAGTGTCCCGCCACTACCACAGATTCCATTACGTCCAAAACTACGCTCATCTTCTCCCCAAACCAGCACCCCAGGTGGTTCTGTACATAACACTGTCACTCCCCTGGCTGCCCAAACTCAAGATCTCAGCTGCTATGTCATCACATCTCACCGTCTTTCTTCTCCTCCACCTTTTTTTTTTTAAATTTATTTTTTATTGTTATTCAATTACAGTTGTATGCCTTTTCTCCCCTTACTTCCCCCCTACCCCAGCTGAACCCACCTCCCTCCCCCACCCCCACCATCCCCCCCCCATTTTGTCCATGTGTCCTTTATAATAGCTCCTGCAGTCCCCTCTTCCCACTGTCCCCACCCCACTCCCCCCTGGCCACTGCTAGACTGTTCCCCCCCTCAATCTCTCTGGTTGTATTTTGCTTGCTCTTTTCCTTTGTTGATTATGTTCCAGTTAAAGGTGAGATCATATGGTATCTGTCCCTCACCGCCTGGCTTATTTCACTTAGCATAATGCTCTCCAGTTTCATCCATGCTGTTGCAAAGGGTATAAGCTCCTTCTTTCTCTCTGCTGCGTAGAATTCCATTGTGTAAATATACCATAGTTTTTGGATCCACTCGTTTGCTGATGGGCACTTAGGTTGCTTCCAGTACTTGGCTATTGTAAATTGTGCTGCTATGAACATTGGGGTGCACAGGTTCTTTTGGACTGGTGTTTCAGGGTTCTTAGGGTATAATCCCAGCAGCGGAATTGCTGGGTCAAAGGGCAGTTCCATTTTTAGTTTTCTCTCCTCCACCTTTTACAATGAGGGAAGTAAGATAAACAAGGAAGACTCGGTTTCCAGCCTCTGGGAAGGATGAAGAGAAACGTCGGCCAACAGCCACAAAGTAATGTGGTAAGAAGTATGAAAGATAAATGTACAGACGGCGAGGCTGTAGGGAGGGAAGAGCAGAGGGGAGGGAAGGGAGTTCACCCTGCCCCATCACCCTCACTAGGCCAAAACGAGAGCAGCAGGCATCTGAGTAATTCAGTGTATACCGTGCCTTAAGAAAATTCAACATGTAAGTTTTCACTGACTAACTATGAAATAGGCATTGCTGATTCTCACTGTACCTGGATGTTCCTTCAATGGTAACTATCCCAATGAATTGAAAATAGAGTTTTCTTTGCATGCACTTTCACACACATATTCACAGGTCATCTTGGGAACTAAGAGTTGGCAAGAACTACTGTATTTTGCCGTGCATAATGTGCGTTTTTTTGCCCAAATTTTTGAGGGAAAAAGAAGGATGCATATTATACATGGGTAGTGCTAATTCTATATCTATATAAATGTTTTTAATTCTTTTATTTATGCTCATGCATTAAATGCGTAACTCTAGAAAGCAGTAACAATACCCATATGCAAAATAATACCCTTTACAATGCAACAAACAAGTATCTAAATGTAATAAATGAGTTAAAAAATTAAAATGAAAGATTTTTTCCCTGAAAATTTGTACCACCTCCAGGACATCTTGAAACGTTCCAACATCCGAATTATAGGGGTGCCAGAAGGAGAAGAGGAAGAACAAAAAACTGAAAACTTATTTGAACAAATAATGAAGGAGAACTTCCCTAATCTGGCAAAGGAAATAGACTTCCAGGAAGTCCAGGAAGCTCAGAGAGTCCCAAAGAAGCTGGACCCAAGGAGGAACACACCAAGGCACATCATCATTACATTACCCAAGATTAAACGCAAGGACCTACATCCAAGATTACTGTATCCAGCAAAGCTATCATTTAGAATGGAAGGGAAGATAAAGTGCTTCTCAGATAAGGTCAAGTTAAAGAAGTTCATCATCACCAAGCCCTTATTATATGAAATGTTAAAGGGAGTTATCTAAGAAAAAGAAGATCAAAAATAGGAACAGTAAAAATGACAGCAAACTCACAGTTATTAACGACCACACCTAAAACAAAAACGAGAGCAAACTAGGCAAACAACTAGAACAGGAACAGAATCACAGAAATAGAGATCACATGGAGGGTTATCAGTGGGGAGGGAATGGGGGGAGAATGGGGGAAAAGGTACAGGGTATAAGAAGCATAAATGGTATGTAAAAAATAGACAGGGGGAGGTTAAGAATAGTGTAGGAAATGTAGAAGCCAAAGAACTTATAAGTATGACCCAAGGACACGAACTATAGGGGGGGAATGTGGGAGGGAGGGGGTGGACAGGATGGAGTGGAGGGGGGGAATGGGACAACTGTAATAGCATAATCAATAAATATATTTTTTAAAAAAAAAGAAAATTTGTACCAAAAATGTGGGTGTGCATTATACACGACAAACCTTGGTAGCCTCCCCTCACCCAGCCACTCATCTCCCAGAGGCTAGGAAAGGTTAAGTAACTTGCCCAGGGTCACAAAGTTTGTAAACATCAGTAGTAGAAATGGAACCAGAACCCAATGATCCTTCCCACGTTACCTCACTCACTGCCTCCTCCGTGCAGCTCATCTCAGACACTTTCCTGATTCGTACTGAAGCCAACAGATACGAGAATCTGACAAAAAGGTTCAAACGTCAGGTCCCTTCCTCTTAGACACACTCACACCTACCTAATATAAATGTCAGGAAAACAGGGATCTCGCTATGCCTTAGTTCCCTGTGAAAATGAGAAATACAGTTAAGTCCTTAGTTTGTTGATGACAAACTGAACAGAAGACTCTTGTTCCACCGGTTCTCCCAAAAATCCTGATAAAAGTCATTTTTATTCCCCAAAATAAAGGCCTTACTGGAGTCCTTCCTAGCTATTTAACTAAAAAACTTAAGAATTCTGGGGAGTGAGGTGGAGGTTCATAGGGTTTTCCCCCAGCCCCCATCAGAAGTGGGATGGCTTAGAAAAAAGGAACTCTGGGTATGGAGCCAATTGTGATGATACCAAGTTCCAATTAGCATATCTTAGTCAACCTTCGATTTCACCTTCTGTCAGAGAAAAACAAGTTACTTCTCTCTGTGTTAGGTGCTTTTTACATGATAAACTTGTCTTCACATATAGAGCAGTTGAGTGATTAGAATAAGCAAAACCCCTAGAGTCTGCTTCCTTTCTGAAGGATCCTCTCCTCACTTTATAGGGAACATGTTGAAAATGCAAAATCAAAAACAGCCAAGAACTCAAGTCCAGCTCTACCATGCCTTTTGTACAGCTTATCTGTCAGGGCTCAATTTGCAATAATGGATAAGGTTAACAGCAGAAGAAAAAAGTCAGCTTGGTTGGTTATTTAATTTCTACTAAAGACTAGAGGACTATAAAACCCATCCTTACTGCTCTATTTTCCCTTTCAAAAAGGTCCTGAGAAATCTGTAGTCTCGAAGTTGATTAGGCTGAGAACAAAGAATTCTGAGTAAGTGAGAACTTATTATTAAACAACTGCTAATAAAAACAGAATGGACACTTTAATATACTTTAAATTAATTCTAGGTAAAACCTGATGACGTAAACAAACACCGTCTCGTCTTGTTCTTGATGAGTCACTGCGACACTGTCACATCCTCTTTCTCACAACTACAGCTGCTTCTCAACAGACAAATCATTCAAGGGAACAAGTCGTCAAAAGTTGGGAAATCAGTTTCCCATCAAATGAATCAAATACATCACCTGAAAACCAGCCTTCTCTCGTTAGAACCAGAGAAGTTGCTGACAAAGTTATTCTACTTCACTCAAGTTTCTGTTCATTTTATCTCAAAGAGGAAAAAGCGAACCTCATGCACTGCCTTTCCTTCTCCCAACTTCCCTAAGAATCCAAGGACAGCCTCCTGCTGTTTCTGGGGCAGAGGGAAAGGGCATCCACAGCGGTGGGGGCATTCCCTTCTCCCAGCTCACAGCCACGCCCTACGCGTACATCCGAACTAGAGAGCTCTTGTCTCACCTACTCTTACACATCCTCTCTGGGACACTTACCTCATCTACCCTTTATGTCACTGACCGCAACCTGAATGTGTCTACAATTGTATGTCTATGACTTTCCACGGAAACACAGCTGCTTAAACAGTAGTGGCTTTTTTCTTTGTCTTCACAAAGTGTTTTTCAAGGATACATACATGACACTCAATTTATTTTTAACTTAGAGTATACTCATAACACCATCAGGACAGAACTCCCTCAACTTCCTCCTCTGCCTATAAATACATACCTCAGTTCCGATCCTTTCCCCCTTTCCTTCTGTTTCAGCAGAAAAGGAGTCACTCCTGGTATCCTGAGTGAACTCCAATCTTCCTGACTCGCAGAGACCACGTTCCGACACATCCTTTCCACTCCAGACCTGCAACCCTCCTCTCTAAGGCCTTTTACCCCCACCCCCAAGATGAACACGCTCAAGTCTCTCCCTTCCTAACATGATTCATTTATTTGGCCATCAACTACTTATTGAGCTCTTTCTACCCAGGAGACAAAGTGGTGAATAAAAGGCAGTTCCTGCCTTCATGCGACTGACTTTCTAGTGGGGAGAAAAAGAAGAGATACATGTATTAACATCCTGGCTACTGTTCTTTCTCCTCTCACTTCATGCAGCCAGCCTTGAAAGAGCAGTGTACACTACCTGTCTCTATTTCCACTTCAGCTTCCACCTTGGATGCCCTGCCTACTCCTGAACAGTCTGCAGTCCCTACTGCACTAGAACAGCTCAGGCAGAGGTCCCCACCATGGGATCTCCTCTACTTGTACATCTCAATGGCATTTCTCAGCCAACCACTCTTGTTAAATAAACTCCGCAGCAACCGGCATGTCTTAAAATTACCAACTGCTTTGCTCTTCTCCTCCTTCCTTGGCCAAACATACCTCTCTGACACTTTTTCTCAGGTTCTTTTTCTTTGGCTCCCCCTTAAATGGTGGTGCTTCCGGAGCTCTACGTTTAGCTTCTCTCACTCAACGGACCCCCTCACACCCCCATAAGTCATGCCCGTGGCACCCACTACCAGTGGTGCCTGCCCAAGAACGCTTCACGACAGGCCTTTCTAAAGAGTTCCACACACACAGAGCCAACTGCCTCTTCCTCTCAGGATGCTAAGCCAGAAATATGAGAGTCGACCTAACTTCTTCTACACATCACATGCCCTCCTCCTTCTCCACCCTGGTCTCATCAATTCTGCCTCCTTAAATGCCTCTTTTCATCCCTCTTCCCTAATCCTACTGCAAAGACCACCAGCTCATTTCAGCAGCCTCCTTATAAGTCAGCCTGTCCTGTCTTGCCCTCTTAACCCTGTTCTCATCTATTTAGGGCTACTTTGCATTGTACTCCACGAGAATGGTGCCCCTTG
Source organism: Desmodus rotundus (assembly GCF_022682495.2). Taxonomy (NCBI): domain Eukaryota; kingdom Metazoa; phylum Chordata; class Mammalia; order Chiroptera; family Phyllostomidae; genus Desmodus; species Desmodus rotundus. The sequence goes on from NC_071389.1 coordinate 153,464,693, forward strand.
GTTGTTTGACACAGCCTGAAACCATCCTCCTCTGGGAACCAAATACAGATGTCACCCACTCCAGCTTACAATTCCTCAATGACTCCCCCCATGACCTATGTGGCTGCTCTTTAAACTCACCCAAAGAAAGTGATGGGGGATGGAGGGTCTAAAAGACGCAAAGCCTGAAGCAGCCAGCCACCAGGGCAAAATGTATTATTTTTAAATTTAAAAAATGTAAGATTATATTTTTTTCTTAGATTTTAATTCTGCATTATAATATTTCAGGTTTTAGTATAGCAATAATTTTCCCAAAATTCTATTAAATGCATTCTCCAAGAAGATGTACCACGTTTATCCTACAGCTCTGGGTACCCCCTAGCACATCCACACAAACCCCCACTGGGAGGGAAGCAAGGGACTACAGGTTGAAATTGAAGATTCCACAGCTCACACCTGCCACTCTCAGCCCGGCCCACCCGTCCAGGCTTACTGGACCTACTGTGCTTACACTCTATGCTCCAGCAATAACTAGATCACAGTTGCTCAAACATGCTACGACTATTTGCAAATCCATGCCTTTCTCCAATCCTAAAGTATCTCCCTCCCTTGTCTGTCTTCTCATCAAACTCCTATTCAGCTGTTAACTCTGAGCCCAAGTGCTATTACTTCAGGGACTCCTTCCCAGAATACTACACATGATATAGTATTATGAATGTACATGAATGCCCTTCGCCTAAGCACCCTCAATATTTACACACGCATTCTTTGACATGCAATAAAGATACTGTTTACTATATCTTAACTGCAAAGAGCTACAAAAAACTGTCATGCCCTGTCCCTCCCAACTAAGTCAAACCTACTGAAACTTGCTTTGTTTTTGAAATTCCTCCCATTCATTCCTTAACCCAATATAATCCGGCTTCCAAATGCCACACTGCTGCATTAAAACCACTCCCACTAAATTCATATATCACCTTGTGGCTAAGTCCAATGGATTCACCTTAGTCCTTACCATTCCTGATTGTCTTTCTCTAGCTTTCTTGTTAAAACTCCAGCCACATCTTCCTAAATCTTTTCTGGCTTTCATCTCCTCTGCCCGTGCCAGCATTCCTTATGGGGTCTGTCTGAAATATTCCTGTGTTCACTCTAAGCCCTCTTTCCTGGGCGAACTCACCTGTTCTCATGGTTTTAACTGTCACCCTGTTTTAGATACACCTGGAAACCAAGTTTGGGTTCACACACCCAGTTCAATTACTCTATTCACTACTGACAACTTCTGCATGAAGTCTGGGGAATATAAAATACCACAGCAGCACAGTAGCCTAAGACTTACAGTGCTCACCCTGTGCCAGGTACTGTTCTAATCACCAGGGTTTCATGCATCAGCTGATTTAGTTCTCATATCAATCCTGTAAGGTAGTTACTATTATCCACATTTTACAAGTAAGGAAACTAAGACAAATAAAACAAGGGAAAAAAGCAGGAAAGAAAGAATCCCCGCCTCTAATGAAAAATTACTTTTTTCCCCCTACAATTTTAAGAAAAAGTTAGAAGATAATCATCTCAAATTAAGGATTCTGAGCAATCTGCTTCTTCTGGCAATGGGGATCTTCTGTTAGTCAACACTTAATAATCATCTTAGTCATGTTTTCAACACGATTGATCTTTTCGATCGTGTTTCTTTTCACCTTTACTGAAATAGAATAATTTTAATTATTAAGATGTTTCACAAGTTCTATTTCTTAGCCACAAAAATAAGCATGAAGTTCACGGCAGAATAATAAATATTTGAATTTTATTGTATTTATCCTATGTGCAAAATTACAGTCAGTTTAGTGCTTGAACAGTATCTTGGACACAGGCAGTCAAGTAGGCCCCTGAGAGAAGTACATCGTGTGTGTACAGTTGGATGTATTACAGGTGGCCTACGAAAGTCCTCCAAAGTCTAGCTGGCCACATTGTTTGCAAATGCTAGGATAAATGGACCAAAGGTCTGATTTAGTTAAACAAACCCAGTATTTACCATCTGGGCTGAATTTTTCACTTCCCTGATTTTCCAGCATTTTGCAAAAGATGTAACGTAGCCAAGAAAAGATACTAGAAAACCAGGCATGGGAAATGTTTAGTTTTTCCCAACCAAGACCAACCAGTTAACCCAAAATGAACGCTGCTGACAGTATCTGGTCTATAGAAAGACCCACCCGAGCAGCTTATGCCTCAGATCCTGTGGGTAATACATCTGGGTAAAGGAGAGGAAAAGGGGAACCATCGCACCGGCAAAGCACAAAACACAAGAGGCATCCATCCCCAAGCAGAGAACAGAGGCACTGGGCGGAGTGGCTCCGCCTCTCATACAAGCACTGTACCAGGATTCTGTAAGCATTTGCATAATACATATCAGCTGAACTGAATGAGCAAAGTAGCCAGATAGGCTGATGAAATAGAAAGTTGTCATATCATCTGGCTATAAAAGTCACATGGAAAATCAGTAGGCTCAGATAAGTAGGCGAGGGAAACAAAGGAAAAACAAACAAACTTTTAGAAACTAATCAAATGCCAGGAAACATGTGCCCCTGAGTTCCAGCCCCAGCCAGCCTCTACAGGGGTCTCTTTTCCTTCCTGGCAGAGGCCCTGGGGACAGAGTCTGTACTTTGTAAAGCTGCCACCAAGTAAGGAATCCCACTGGAATCTTCTCCCTGCCAAGCCCATCTGTTCACTGAACAAGTGTCTACTGAGTCTCCCTTGCGGGCCCTGGGCATCCGGCAGGAAACAAGACACCAAGGTCTCCGCTCTTGCAGAACTCACATCTCTCTGGTGTAGAATCAGATAATAAACAAATAAATACATGAACACAGTGGTGTAAGTAGAAAATTGAAAAAAGAAAAAAGACAGAGTAGATGAGATGGATAAAGATGGGAGAAGTTGCTCACTTAAACAAAAACTCTAGCCCCAGTCAGGTGGCTCAGTTGGTTGGAGCGTTGTCCCATACACCAAAAGGCTGTGGGTTTGATTTCCGGTCAGGGCACATGCCTGGGTTGCCGGCCAGGTCCCCAGCTAGTGGCATACAAGAGGCAACTGGTCCATTTTTCACTCACACGTTGATGTTTCTCTCCCTCTCTTTCTCCAACTTTCTTTTAGAGAAAGGTCCCCTCTCTCTAAAAATAAATTAAAAATAAAAAAGAAAGAAAGAAATGTAAATTGGGGGAGTTGCTATGAAAAACAGTATAGAGGTTCCTCAAAAAAATTTATAATAGAACTACCATACAACCCAGCAATTCCACTTCTGGGTATTTACTTGAAAAAAAAAAATGAAAACACTAATTCAAAGAGGTATATGCACCCCGTGTTCACTGCAGCACAATTTACAATAGCCAAGATATGAAAGCAACTTAAATGTCCACTGACAAATGAACGGATAAAGAAGAGTGATTCATATAGATAAATACAATGAAATATTACTCAGCCATAAAAAAAAAGAATGAAATCTTGCCATTTGTGACAGTATGTATGGGCGTGAAGGGTACTGTTCTAAGTGAAATTAGACAGAAAAGACAAATACCTTATGTATGTGGAATCTAAAAAACAGAACAAAACAGAAACTGGTGGTTATGAGAGGGGGGGAAATGACTGGGGGGAGCGGCAAAAACAGATGAAGGGCATTAAGAGGTACAAACTTCCAGTTATAAAATAAGTAAGTCGTAGGAATGTAATGTACAGCATATGTGAAATAGTCAAAAATATTGTGACAACTTTGCATAGTGATAGGTGGTAACTAGAGTTAACTGTGGTGATCATTTCATAACGTATACAGATATCGAATCACTATGATGTACATTTGGAACTAATAGGATATTGTATGCCAACTATATTTCAATTAAAAAAAAAGATGGACCCTTTAAATATTATTTCTTGTCAGCTGCCATGACATTAAGCCTTGTCGATATAGGGCACTCGAAAACTACTGCAAGAGGAAGGGGCTTTTCTTTCTGGTTCCCGTGTGTTCCTCTTAGCAGGATAAATAGAATTATCAAGAACTTCAGTATTTCTCATGGCCTATGGAGTACCAGCCAACTTATTTTAAGATCTTTTCTAGTTTGTCTTTTTTAAGATTTTATTTATTTATTTATTTATTTATTTATTTATTAGACAGAGGGGAAGGGAAGGAGAAAGAGAGGGAGAGAAACATCAACGTGTGGTTGCCTCTCACACCCACCTACTGGGGACCTGGCCCGCAACCCAGGCACGTGCCTTGACTGGGAATCGAACCTGCAACCCTTTGGTTCACAGGCCTGGGCTCAATCCACTAAGCCACACCAACCAGAGTGAAACCTTTTCTAATTTGGAACAACTGAGAAGACAGCTGGTCTAAGGTAATGAAACAACCATGTTTTCATACTATTCTTCCTATGTATACCAATATTTGAGCACTTTATTCTGTTTGTTCATCCTTATTTGAATGCTAACCCCATACTGCTTTGAGTATAAGTGATTTCAGAATTTGTTTCAATATATGGTATTTCAAGGATCACCTCACTATTCTGTTTCTAGATGTTCTTGACTATTCTATAACATTTTTTCTTCCATATGAACAAGGAGGTCCTTTTATCTAATTCTACACCTCCAAAAGAAATCTCCACTGGAGTTGTAATTGATTTTCATCACATTTTTATATATTTCATCTTGCCCTCCAGGAACATAACATGTATTTCCATTTTTTCAGCTCTTGCTTTTATACCTTTGAGGTTATATATTTTTTTCATATAGATCCTGTACCTTTCTTTTGATATTTATTTTTAAGTATTTTGTCATTTTAACATTATTATGTATCTTTCTCCTTACCAGGACAGTTCATTCACCTATTTCCCCCTCTCCATATTCCAATGACACCAAAGGATGCTTTCACCTCCCCTGCACCCCCCACCCCACTACCCTGTCCCAGAACACCTGAGCTTTGCTGGTATTATTGAGAATATTTCATTCAGTCAAGTCAATTCTCTCTTACAATGTCTCCTCTATTTCAAAGACCCTTACTTCACATTCATATTACATATTCCTCATCACTCTCAATGTATGTAGTTATATATTTACTATACATAATATGCATATGCTCACATCAAAGTCCAGTGTCCATCACTGTTTCCTCTCCTTCTCCTATTGTGGGGCCCCTGTACTATCTGTGTGTTAGGGTATACTGCTTGGAGTGGTGTCTGTGGGCGATACAATCTCTGAGTGCCTGCGAACTTATATAGGGCTTTCTTTTGCCTGAAAGGTGAAGAACATCTAGAATCTAGGATTCCCGGAATGTAGGCTTTTTCTCTACACTGCCTGCAGATGTTTCTTACACCACCATCAAAGTTACAGTATTGCAAATAATCTGTTGTGTTGTTGTTGTAGTTTTAACTCTATGTTCCTATCTACGAGCTTTTAGGGGCTTTTTTCTTTACCACTGACTTCCGAATATGCCTTCGGAAAAGGTTTGTGCCTTTTTTAATCCATCTTGCCTCCAAGACATGAACTCACTCAATCTGCAGTTTTTTCAATTTGCAATCTCTTTTCAGCTGAGGACATTTTTCTTTTATTAGTTATTGCTCTTTCTAAAATTCTTATTATTTGCATTTAGGTTTCCCAAACTTACTCTCCAAGTCCTCTAACTTTACCTTCATGAGTTCCCCCTCTAACTCCTGGGAAGCTGTTATCTTACCTGACCTGAGTTTGAACAAGGGGGCAGCGGAGACACGCTCGAGCTGCCGCCTTCCCACAGTTGTCTCAAAGGGGCCGGACACTATCTTATCACTCAAGTAGAGAGTAAAAATGCTTCTGAGTGCTCAAAAGACAATTACCTAAAATAATATTTCTTAAACCTCAACAGCTATTTGTTGAGAAGTCACTACATTAAAAATAAATAAAAAGTTACTAGACTGAAAACTCCTTGAAAACAGGAAATCTGCCTTTTATCTGTCCCTCACCCTCTCAATAGACTTTGTAAATAAATGTGCTCAAAACACCCGTATTGATACATTCAGCGCCTCTGAAGTTCCGAAAGGCAGAAGACCTTGTGACCACTCTCAAGAAACCTACAGTCGGAGGAGGCAAAAAAAGAAGCCATAATATACATGTTATCGCTTTATATCATACTACATATACATACATTGTAACATACACATATTACACAAATAGTGGGAGTGTCACTGCATACAACAATTGTCTAAAACAGAAGAGATTATTACGGACTACCTGGTCAGCTGGTCTTACGTGGAAGGTAGGCCCTGAAGCACAGGTGCACTGTAAGAGAAGAGGCAGTCCTAACAGGAAACCCTGCAAAGGCCCAGCGAGGGGGATGAGCCTGTCAGGAAACAAGTCTGTTACAGTCGGACTGTTTCCTCACTAGTGCGACTGTAACAAAAGAGCCTGTCAGTTACTGGCAAGGAAATAAGAACAGTTTAGACTCATTCACTGGCTGAGTAAGTACTCAGAGCTCTTATGGTCAAGGACGCTGTCCGCTGTCCACAGGCGGCTTACAAAGGGAGATGAGAATATTTAGGCAAATGAAAATGTCATAGCTTTAAGATAATTTGAAAAATAGTTATAATACAGAAGTAACATCAGAGAGCAGAGCTCAGAGAACCAACTAATGAGGAGGTTGTGTTGTTTTTTTTTTTTAAACAAGAAGTTCATCTTCTGGTATTTCCCTTGGTCTCCCCAAAGAAAAACAATGCTATGGAGAGAAGACTCGTACCTATGATTTTTCCACATGTTCAATTTAAAAATGAAAGTTTCTCCAAACCAGAAAGGAAATCCAATAAGGTAAGAATGACAGGAACTCTTTAAAATTTTAAGACAGGAAAAAAATATGTATCTATGTACAGTGATGGACCGATGTCAACTAGACTTATTGTGGCCATCATTTTGTATTATCTACAAATACTGCATCATCGTGTTGTATACTTGAAACTAGTATAATTGGATATCAACTATACCTCAATTTTTTAAAAAAGTTAAGCCTGTTTGCCTCAGTCACAGATCTACTAAACAAGAAGCTATCAGAAGCTCCGCCTCACGATGCCAACTGGGCTCCTTCGTAAAGGAGACTCAGCGACTAGGCTGGCAGCACCTTCGCGGTTCATGCCTGAGCTGGGTTACAGCCCACGAGTTCCAGCCTATGAATAACCTGAGACAACATAATCCAAAGTCCTTAGAAGGAAAGACAGGCCCTGGAGATGCTGTAATTTACCCCTAAAAGCAATATTCCCCTGAAAATAAAGAGCTATCGGAGCACCATTCCTTCACAAAATAAGAAATAACTCCAAGAAAAATCAATTACATACAAGTCATTGACAGAAATATTTACATCAACCTATACATTAATTAAAATTAATAATTAAAACTAATTAATTAAAATTAAACACTAAATACCCTAAGGAGGGGAACGACGACAATAGCAAAACCTCCTTCCTAACCAGAATGTAACCACAGTCCTATATCTGGAATCCAGAGGGTTACGTCCAGTGCACACCGAGGATTTTCCAAAGACGCCAGACCTGTGGAGCCCCATTTAGGGCTGTCCTGTGAGACAGCCAAAATATTTTCCTCCTGGCTTTGTAGCTTCTCATCATCCCCATCTCAGTGCAAGGAAGAAAAATAAATTCATATCAAAACATAAGCACATGAAATTATCTTTTACTTTGTAGATAAGTCTTACAGGATTTTACCCAATATTTTTTGTTCTTTTAAGAAATAAAGAAGCCACATCTTGTGGGAAGCTAGGCTGGCAAGAAAGAAACTCTCCTAATATGTTTCAGAGTTCTGATGGCCCTGGTTCTGGCAAGGCAAGGTCAAAAATAACCAACCTCACTCCTTGCCCTGGCTGTTGTGGCTCAGTTGGCTGGAGCGTTGTCCCATAACCCAAAGGTTGTGGGTTCGATTCCCAGTCGGGCATATATCTAGGTTACGTACGGGTTCAATCCATGGTCCAGGCACTTACAAGGCAACTAATCAATGCTTCTCTCTCATATCAATGTTTCTCTCTCTGCCTTTCTCTCTCTCTAAAAGCAATAAAAAAAAAATGTCCTCAGGTGAGGATTACAATAATAATAAAAAATAACCAACCTCACTCCTATTTTTATCTATTTTTCTGAGAATAGGATAGAACATTCCATTCTTTTCCCTCCAGGGAACCTAACTCCAAAACTCCAAAGACAGAAGCTGTATCTTAAGTGGGGCCCAACAGTTAAAATGGAAGAGAATTTCGCCAAAACTACTTGCAAAATGATTCAGGGAGGTGGAGGAGAATGGCAGTGTGTAAGCACCGTGGGCGTTGGAGCCAAGCCGACTTGGGTTCCAGCCCCCAGCGCCTTGCACTTTCAGGCTTCATGTTTTTTAACAAGACTCTACAAAGTGGAAATCACACACCTGTCTTCAGAATTGTTAGGGTTAGATGCACATTTCCATGACTTCCCCAAAGCCATACAATAAGCAGAAGCAGGACTTGACCTCAGTTCTAAATGACTCAAGCCCAGAGTCCTCTCCCTTCTGCCATTCATTCATGTCAGGATGTTACTGTTAGAGGCAGGGAGAAAAGTAAAGATCAGGCAGTGTGCAACCACGGGGCCAGACCTGGCACACACCGCACTCCGCAACGTTCGGGTGCTTTTCGCTAGCTCAGTTCCCTCGTCACCGTGATCACAGGAGCTATTTATGCAGCACCTACTTACAGGTGGGGCAGGGCATATAAAATACTAAGTACAGGACCTGTTACATAATAAGCACTCAATAATTGATGCCTACTTATACAGAGATCTTAACTTCTTAAGACAGCTTAGGAAAGGCCGGCTTCTCACAGGAAATTGAGTGGAACACAAGTTAACCAGGCAGAAAAAGGAGAAAGAGCATGCCAGAGTGGGCATTTCTCAAAGAAAGGCATCGTGTACAAAGGCATGGCCATGAAAAACCACAGTGCATTCAGGGAAGTACAAGTCATTCAGCATGGCCAGAAAAGAGAGAAACACATGGAAGGAGCAGGAAATGAGGCTTAAAAGGCAGGCAGGCCTGGGTACACAAAAGATGCTTGGTTTCTTCCCGGGGATGGGAGAAGCCAATGGAAACTTTTAGACAGGGGAAAGGACACAGTTAGATCCGCGTTTCAGAATGAGCACTCCATCACAGAATAGAGAAGCAAGGACTGGAGAAAGCAGAGACCTAAGGAAGGCAGACAAGTTAGGAGACTACTGCAATAATCTTAGCAAGAGATGATAAGAACCTCAACAAAGACAGCGTAAATGGAGGGAGGAAGTAGAATCAACAAAAGTCAGTGACCCTTTAGAAGTTAAGAATGACCCCCCAGTTTCTGACCTGGATAAGTGGACATTCTGAATTAGGGAGTAATTGTGGAGCGGGTTGAAATAAGGAGAACAGTTTTGGACTTAACGACGTTACAGCTGTCTAGGGGAACCAAGGGGAGGTCTGGAGCAGAGGAATCAGAGCTACAGAAAGAGACCAGGGACAGCTGGAGCCCTGGGCAAGGGCGAGATGACTCAGCAAGTGTGTGTAGTGAGAGGAAGGCTAATGACAGCTATCAGCAACACCCACATCAGGAAGAAGAGAAAAAGAAGCCCTAGAAGAAACAGTTAGGGAGGCGGAGACAAGTGATGCTATAAAAGCTAAGGAAAGAGAGTTTTATACAGATAATGATCCACAGTACCCAATGCTGTAGAGAAAGATGCTGTATCCTATAGGTACTTTTCAGTCTGAAAGTGGAAGCCACTGTTGCAGACAGTTGTTTGCGAGGCTTGATGAGGCACAGAGTGAATGAGCAAGGTAAGAAGGTAAAGGAACTGAAGTAGCCTACACCTTCTAGGATCAATGAGCAGGAGAGAGTGCCAGCACAGGAGAGCAAGCAGATTCCAATACAAGATGTGGGAAGCTGCTGCTTTTAAGTTGGGAGAAACTTCAGCATATTTATTACAGGCTGAAGGAAAGGAGCCAAGAGCCAAGTGTTAAGTGAGAGGCTAAAGATGAGAAAGAGACAAAGACAAAAGACTGTGAATGAATAGATCAATCAACGAAGTAGCTCCCAAGATCCCAGAAGAGAAGAATCTGGGACTGAGCGCACAGAGGGACAGACTGTTGAAGAGGAGGGGGATATTCCTTCCTCTGCAAAAAGAAGGAAAAGGGATAAGGGTGGGAACTGATATAGATAAGTTTGTGAGTGTTGAAGAGGGAAGCTGAGGGAGTCTGGCTTTCCTTACAGCTAGTGAGAATGAAAGGTGATAGACTTGGGTCTTAACTTCGCTTCACAGTCCTCTTTAAGAAACCAATGAAAGCTGTAGACTCTGTCCCCCCAAAAGGCATGTAGGCACTCAAATTCAATCCATGCATCCACAGATTGTCAGCTGTGAGCTATGGAATTCCAAAGAAATGGCCTTTCACAAGCAATCTTGTCCATAGAAGGAAAGCAACTTATTCATTAGAAGCACAGATATTTTAAAAACTCTCATTTAAACTTCAGTGATGTACTCAATTGTCAAAAAGAGATGAACTACTTGTATACAAAAGCACTAACTCGCACTCTCTAGGAGTAAAGGTCTAGGAGACCATCTTGCCTTTAGAAAACACAGAAGGTAAAGACAGAGCCTTGGATTTAGCAATGGCTTTAGATAAAATTACTGTTTTTTTAAAAGATGAAACATAAATCTAGAGGTGAAGGGAGTCAAAAATCAAGCCCTTAAATCTAAAGATAGAGGACTGACAACTGCTGGCGGTAAATGCAACCCAAAGGAAAAGTGGATGCAAGAGAACCTTTCAAGGAGGAAGCGAAAGGGTTTGTTCACTAAGCACAAATGGAGGACAAAGTCATTTTCAGCCGACGTGCCCCCAGATTTTTTAAAACACGCAATACGTGACTCTTTAGTCAGGGGCACTGGCCTCTTTTCCCTTAGGTTGTCAAGTTAAAAGTTGACAACAGCCAACACAACTGCCGTCTGGTGTGAATGAATAAAAATTATACCTATTTTTTTAATTGGACTGCCAAAAAATATATTTTTTGATGTGCTGCAGAATTTTAGTAACTAGTTTACATGGCCATGAGATGAAAAAGGATGAAAAAGCTGGGCAAAGAAAGGAAGAGTCAAAAACTCTCTGAAGGTTCTGAGCGTCCACATGTGCCTTTTCACAGCTCGCACACACCTGAGTCTCAGAAATCACGTTTACACCCCAGAGCCACCTGCCAGAACGGCAGGCTCGGAGGTGCGCCCATGCCAGAAGCCCGTGCAAAACGGGCCAGCTACTCTGCTCTGCTCCAGCCAGCTGCCTGCAGTGGCCCAACGTGTGATGAACTAAGGGCAGAGCGTGCCGAAAGGAGCGACTGATGACGGAGGTAAGTCTTTCAAACATACATATACACAAACTGACTCCATTCACTGCTTCATATATAACCACACCCTGCTAAGTAACACACCATATTAAAAAAGCCAACTCACCACAGGTCACTATCAGAAATAAAGATTACATGTACCAAGCGCTAAGCGTACACCACACACTACACTCCGTTTTTCTCCTATTATCTCATTTTTAACCTCTCTTTCAAAACTCTAATGAGATTGACATTCCTTTTTTTTAGGTATTGAAGACACTAAGACCAGGGTGGTTAGGCAGTCTGTGCAAGGTCACAGAGCTGGTAAGCGACAGGTCAGGACTGGGACCCACGCCCACCAGGTGCCCAAACCTGTGCCTCTCAAATGATTACACAAGCCCGCCGTCTGCCACAACCAACCCCCAAGACAGACTGAGCACTACAGCACGGTGGTGGGGAGCACAGACAGCTGTGCTCCCAGAGGCTGACGGACAAGACAGAATCTTTATGTTTCAATTCCAATCAAACTGAAACGAGCAAAAATTTATTGCACTCCTAAAACAATACAAGGAAGAAAGACTTGGGAGTTATTTAAAGAAGCTTAAGGTGTAAATGACCTCACCTCTGTAGGAGCTTACTTACATCATGAAATAAAAAGCAATTTAAATTATTATAAAACATATGACTGGCAAAAGTGATATAAACTGCAAATGCTGTAAGGTTAGAAGCAAGAGAGCTCACAGTGGCCAGGGTCAGTTTCGTTAAAAAGGAAGTGCTTCAGCGGGCCTCTCACACAGAAGTGAGAAATTCTGCACACTAGCAGGATGGAGCACTTGGAAACGCATTCCTGCGCTAACCGTGACAGGAGGCCGTAGAAAACTGTAGTAATGACAACACGAACACATACAGTGTGAAGACTCTCTTTCATCGATTACCTGAACTATCAACCCTGAGGCGCTAAACCTTCCACAGGCCAGGAAAGCAAGCAGCCACCAAGGACTGCACTAAGAGGAAGAGTTTCTCTTATCCAAAAACCCAGCTCAATGCTACAGGGCTGTCAAACGACAAGATTAAGTTTCAAAACACACTGTGGCACTAAGGCATCCAAGCAAGCGCTCTCCTTTACAGTAAGGTGAATCATTCTCCCAACAGAAAGAATGTGTCACCACTTCTGGAACTGCCCTCAAAACCATGTCACAATCATTCTAATTTTCTGACAGTCACGACTAAAAACCAGTTTATAATCACTCTAATTTTTTCAATCGCAAGCAGTTTGGACTCCAGAAGAACACCAAACAGCTTTTCTCTCACCTGACTCCAGGTAATCATAAAATGAAAATCCACCCTCAAAGAATTACAGTTTGCCACCACGAGGACTTTCAAAATAATGTGCCACAGGCTCTGACAACAATCCCTCAAGGTGAGTTCCAACAAAAGACGAGTAGAGCCCACCAAAAATAAATACGAGCAAGTTTTTAGGGTGTAGATCACTTGGATAATGCCTGGGTTGGGTTATTTAAAAACCCACACACCCGCTTTCCTTAATGCTCCTGGCATCAGGTATGACGGCTGCTTAGACACAGCTTTCTGGCAAAGGTGTGTCCTATGAATCAATGACTATGCTACAGATTTAGTTCACTTTCCCATTATAAGTTAGCCCTCTTGGATTTGCCTGTTTTCTGGAGGCTCAATTCTAGTCGTCAGTTTCTGAGACTGTGAAATACCACCTCTCTCCAGTACCTTACCCTCTTCCTCTCCTCCTCCCCCACCTCTTCCCTGCTCCTCAGGAGGATACACTTCCACTCCCAGGGCGTGGCCCTCTCTTACCCCCCCCCCCCACCTCCAAGGTGGACCCAGTCCCGTGTTTTAAGCACTGCCGAGGTTGTGATGAAACAGGAGAAAGGGAGGATGTGACTGTGTTTGTTGTGTTTGTGCTCAGAGAAGTGTTCAGACAAGAAAAGGGAGGGTCCCTTCCTGTAAGTGTTATTTTATCTTAAATACCTTTCCAGTTGTCATCTGTGGACTGTTCTCAGACACTGAGAGACTTGCATTCTTTCTGACAGGCCCCAGAAGTATGAGGTTTATGTCCTCCTTTCCTTCACACATAGGACCGAACCGCAGAGGCTAAATCACAGCCTCTCTCCCAGCCAGCCAACCCAATCTCGTATTTAGAGTACTCTGCTGCTTCTTTTTTACAATAACAGAGCAGACATATTCCTCTTTTCTTAGAAGGTAGATTCTGTACAGAGCTCCATCATGGTCTCATGTGCACACTGTTTTATTGGTATTTTTAAGTGATTTCCCGACCAGACTTGAAGCTCCTTGAAAGCTAACACCGTACCCTGCTCATCTCCGTATCCCTCACACGTAGTGGGCACAAAATAAAGGCCTGGATCAAATACGTGAACAATAGATTTGAAAGAGTTCAGAAAGAGAATCAACCAGACTAAATGGAATTGTAGCACAAAACTGTTTCGTAGCCTTTCCTCCAAGTAAAAGTTAGAGTTAACAGCTTGTGCAATCAATAACAGTAAAGATATTAAATCATGCGATGGTAACAATGCCATTACATGGCAACCTAGGATGATCGCACTCATTACATGAGCAACATTAGACAAAACACTTAACCTCTCTGTGTCTGTTTTCCCCTCTGTTAAACCAAAGAGGACAGAGGGGATTCCCTGGCTGCTGTGGCTCAGTGGATTGAGCGCCCCTGCAAACCAAAAGGCTGCCAGTTCGATTCCCAGTCACAGCACATGCCTGGGTCACAGGCCAGGTCCCCAGTTGGGGGCGTGCAAGAGGCAACCAATGAATGTTTCTCTCTCTCTTTCTCCCTCCTTCCCTCTCTCTCTGAAAATAGATAAATAAAATCTCAAAATGGGGTGGAGGTGATAATATCTATTTACCCAATCACAAAGTCATAATGAAGCTCAAATGACATGATATATAAGATCATTACATAAATATAATGCATCAGGCATATTTAAACAAATCTTATATTAGTGTTACTTTATGTGCATGCTTAACTAAAACATATGAATAAAGTTCAGATTAAAGAGCCTACTGTCAAATATATAGTAATAATATATGTGGATCATGAACACTTTTTCAATCGCAGGGATTTTTGTAGGAGCCTGTCTATTCTATTTGTCTTTAGAAAAGCTCGTGATTATGTGTAAGTTAAATTGTACATGACTCTGCAGAGAGTTTCAGGCTACAAATGTTTTGGTGCAGAAGCAGGAGACTTTAACCACCAAGTCCATGCTGACGTGCCTGCAGCCCCAGCCCCAGCACTGGACTGCGCACCGGGCTCTGCAGCACACAGCCGGAGGAGGCACCAACTGCGTTTCAGCACAGAGTCGACTGATCTGTCACCACAGCCTGCGGCTGAAAACACAGGCAAGCACAAAGATAATTCTTTAACAGTAGACAGCCCACTCTAATTAGGACCAACTATAGCCTGAACCTGAAAAAAAATAAGTAAAATCAAGGAGTGCACCAAGGCCAGCAATACGTGATAAACACGCAGTTAAAAGCGTCTTCTTCTTTTTAGAAGAATAAAGTACTTTTGTCAGAGCAATAACTGTAGAGAAAATGTAAAACAAAGGCTGGTTCCAAATATGGTACGAACACCACAGATAACACCATACTATAGATTTGGGGGCTGTTGGGTTGTTTCAACTTGACTTGAATGCCTAAAAATATCTACCTACTTCTCCAGCGACCATTCTCTGTGCTTTAAGCAAGAGCAAAACAGATGGCCGAGCTGCTGACACTGCAGGCTCAAGGTTTTCAGCTGCCTTTTTCCAGCTATCCACTGCTTAGAGGTGAAATACAGGGTAATACAGTGCAGATCTAAAGGAAACCAATGGGAACTGAGTTATATGCCACCCAAAACAACACTGCATTGGAAGGCAAACCATGCACTTGTCCCTAAAATCTTTAAGCCTTGGTATTCAGCCTGTAGGAGTTTCAGACCTTTCTGAAGGAGAGAGAGGTGAGCTAATCACTGTGAGTCCTAGAAATAGTTCCTCAGAATCATCTCTAGAAACACCCAGAGTAGTAAACAATAATCAGCTGGAACCAGAAATATTAAGAATAAGGAGCTTCCAGGATTTCCCTCTAGGTGTAAAAGCAATCAACTCCTACTTTTAATCCTGTTCTGGCGCAAACATCCAGCCAAACTTCTCTCTTTCTGGCTAATCAAAGATAGCTGATTTGTCACTACAAAATAACTGTTTTGAAAGTCACAACTGCATGGAAGTCATCACAGATTTGAAGGCAATGCTTTTTAGTTGAGAATACAGTTCGCTGAAGAGGCAGAAGGAATGGCAGTGTCCTAAACACAGAAACAAACTTACCCATTGCCACTGATTTGGGGGCTGGCCAAAGAATAACTTCCCAACTGATTAACTGAAAAGTATGCATGTTGGTAGCTAAGTGCAAATGAAATTTCCTTCCATGTCAAACTGGACTTATAACACTCAAATCTACTTCTGGTTTTTCACTGTAAAGGATGGGTGGGGGTGGAGGAGACAATGTCTCCACGAGTAAACAAAAAGTCAGAACTCTTCTGGGAACTCGTCACATTCTTCTTTTCCAATCAACAATTTTTAATCCACTTGAAAATGCCAGCGAAGAGGGCCTGTGGCAAGGAACCCAACAAGAATATGCAACACTGGGGACACCACCACAGTGCTGACATCAACCTTGGACAAAATGCGGCTTTTGTCTCAGAAGCAGCTTGTGACAAAAACAGGAACTTTATGAGAACTGATCACAACTGCACAAGAAGCCTGATCACATGCCCACAGCAGAGCAATGTTTCATTGTTATCTACAGGACTTCTCTAATAACAGTGGCTTGACTTATTTCATTCTTTTAATTCTCCAAATAAACCCAGCCCTCCTAGTACCAATCCATTGTCAAAAGAGAGAGGGTGCCGGCCAGGATTTGCATGTTACCTGTCCTTCCTTCTTCAAAGACTCCAAAAGGTGATCAGATGCGGGAAATGCAGCCCGAATACAGGCGCCAGGGAAGAAAAAACCCTTATGACAAAGGTGATCTCAAACCAGCAGCGTGTGTCTGTGTGTGTGTGTGTGTGTGTGTGTGTGTGTGTGTGTGTGTCTGGATTAAAGCCACTGCTTCTAATCTCTCTAGGACTCTCAATGGCCCACCCTGCTTCTATCTCACTGTCACTGGGAAGGCGTCTCGCATTGTTAAAGGAGAAAGAAATGCTGCGGATTTCCCATATGTCTTTCTCTCTCCCTTTTTTTTTTTTTGAAGGGGAGAGGGTGGCTGAAACAGGCGTGCGGCCCTTCCCTCGAAAAGGGTAGAGGACAGGAGAAAGCTGTCAGCCACCCTGCTAGAAACCTCACCCCCACCCCCACCGTGTCCACATGCCCGGACAGCAGCGGAGGGCGCAGCTTTGTCTCGGGTTTCGGGGCGCAGGGAGCGCAGAAGCAGCCCGGGCCTGCAGAGGACCTCTTCCCCAAGCCCCTGCTTAACCTCCTCCCAGAGAACACAATGAACGACACGGGAAACCCACTTCACCGGGTGGGAGAGGAGGGAAGACGGCCCTACAGAGCCGGGACCAGATTTCCGGCATCGTCCTCCTCTCTCGCCCGCACGGCCACCAGGGCGCGCGGCGGCGACCTGGTCTCCCTCTCGCCCCGATCCGCAGCGGCGTCCGGGCGTTCGCACCCCCTCCCAGCTCCTACCTTCCGAGAGCTCCAGCTCCAGTTCCGCCAGCTGCGCCCGCACTTCGGGCGGCAGAGCCGCCACCGCGGCCGGCGCGGGTTCCAGGCCTCGCTCCGCCATCCCGGCTCCGCCAACCACACTCCGGAAGACGAGAGAGGGGGCCGCAGGAGGGACGGACTGACGCGGGCCCACACCCCGGCTACACGATCCGGCTCCAGCCGCCGAGCGCCGCCAGCTCCGATGCTACCGCCGCCGCCATGAGCGACGGTCACGTGAGCGCGCCTGCCCCGCCCCGGGGCTGAAGACGCTCCACCTCCACAGGCCAAACTCAGAACTCGCGGGCTTACGGCGCCCTCTATTGGGAAGTTCCTGAAAAGACGAGCCCAAGCCCGCCACCCCGAGTTCTCCAGCACAAAATGGGCTTAAGGGGTTCATGGTGTGGACACGCAGCGTTTATTTAACCTTTTACGAACTCATGTGCGAGGACTCTTCAGGGGCTCCTGGTTGTACTTTTCCAGCTGTCTTCACTTAGTAATGTTTGCCTTTGTTTTCTCCCTTCCTGCGTTTTACCATGGTCGACACCTACCCATTTATAGGGATGTGAACACAGGCCACTTCTTTTATTGGGATTTACCAGACCCATTTGCCAGGAGCAATTTTGTTTCGATTTCAGTTCTAGCATTTATGACAGTGGAGGGAAAATCCAGTTACTCCTGCCTAAACTTCTAACTTCTTGCAAGAGGGGAACTTAATCATCTTTATCTTTTTATCCTTCTCAGTGAGTAACTTAATAGGTATTCCAAAAATATTAATATTTTAATTCAATATAAGGAAGATTCAAACATTTGTGTACTTTTATCAGGAACTACTGGGCAGATGCTTAAATTGTCACTCATATGCTTTCTTTAAAAGTATTCAGTCTTTTTTTAATGCCATAATTCCCCTTCACAATTTGGGGGATTCTAGTGTTTTCATCTCACTTCCATGCTGATCCAAAAGTTGTTTTTTAAAAGAACAGACCCCAACATTTATCCACTATGAATTTCTAGTCAGTATATCATTTATAGGCTTGAGGAAAAAAATTTTTAAGCTGAGAAAACAATTTCAGCTTGAAAAAAAGGAAGACTGATGATATCCTGGTTGGTTGAAGGTCTACTTTGATATGTCCTTTTAAATGCAATAATGTAAGGAGAATTTGTGGCAATATATGTATGTATATCATCTGGTTTACATAAGGAACTGTTGCAGTGTTTTTTTAAGGGTGAAAATTCACTGACATTGTTCTCATCAAAAAGTTAGGTCCCTGTCCCCTCCCCCTGAATCTGTATGGGCTTCCAACTGCTTGGACAAATAGAACACTGTGACTTCAGAGGTTCAGTTCTAGAAGGCCATGAAGCTTCCCCTGGTTCTCTTGAAATGCTCTCTCTCCAGAGATCCCCTCTCAGGACAGTCCCTCCCAGGAAAGTCTCTCTAGAACCTAGCAGCCACACAGGGAGCGGCCACATGGAAGGCCATGTGAGGTGCTCTGCCCAAGGGCTCCAGCTCCGCCCAGCCTTTTAAGTCACCCTAGCCTAGGGTGAAGAAGCCTCTAGATGATTTCAGCCACTGGACATTTGAGTCTTCCTAGCTGACGTCTGACACAACGTGGAGCAGAGACACCTTGTGCCTGCTGCACCCCCTCTAAGTGCCTGTGAACATAAGGCAATGGTCCTCCTTTATGTCACTAAGTTTGAGGTGGTTTGTTACACAGCAATAGACTACTTACTACAAGAAGGGCCGTGTTTATCCTCCTAAAGCCCTTCACCCCCTTCTCCTTGTCCGCAAAGCACACCAACCCCTACTGAGGCTGGATATGCCCAATGCTCACGTTCCCACCCTCCTTGGCAGGTGTGCGATCCATTAAGGAAACTACTGGAAGGGGAACGTCTGGGGAAGATTTTCCTCCCTGAGGAGAGAGGCACAGGCAAAACGGCTCCTTTATTTCCTTCCTGTGTTTGGATGTTGCCCTGGTTAGTGTACCAGCAGTCATCTTGCAACCACAGGGGAACTGAGAGAAAGACATCACCTAGAACTCGACAGACTTGGCCTGCTAAAAGAACAACTTGTGAAACTACCTATTTTGGGCTTCTCCTTCTTGCTATATGAGGAAATCGGTTTAAACCTCTTTCCATTAAATATTTTGTTATTTACAGCCCAAAGCTTTTCATCTGATACTGAATATATTACCAAAAAAAGGTAGTATTATAGGTGAGCCAAATGTTGTTTTGCTAGGGCAAATGATCAGAAAAACTCAGGATTTGAGGATGAGGGTGAGTTGACTATGAATTCATACAATATATAAACAGTCTGACATCCCAACTGAGGACAGGTGGAGACGTTTGGCTTTGCTAATAAGCTTTTCAGGCTGCAATCCAGGCATGATAGAGTGAAGCTTTGTTGGCTGGGGGAAGCCAACCTCTATGCCCAAATTAAAGGGAGCACAAACAGAAGCAAGAAACTGAGAGATTGAACAGGTGATAAAACTGAAAGGATTCAGGCTCCAAATCTCTGAAGAGCCTCAGGGCCTGCCATTAAACACTTTGTCATGTGACCGGGCAATTTTAGTAAAGAATACAAGCCTGGCAGGAAAAAAAATTAGATATAGGGTGGTATTCTCCCCCTGAGGTCATAGATTTCAAATTGTCTCAAGGACAGACCTTCAAACTACAGGAGAAAATGTACTCGCTGAGAGGCAGAAATTCTCAGGCTTAACGACTGACCCATGCTGCCCAATAGAGAAATACAATGTGAGCCACGTGTGTAATATTAAACCTTTTGGTAGCTACATACATTAGGAAGCAGAACAAAATAGCACTTCTCAGTTCAGACTAGCTGCATTACCTTACTGGACAGCACGGTCTAGACACAATCTTTCCCTGATGTATTAGCACATGGAGTTGACTGGGTTGAACAGTCTGGAAGCAAATGTAGTGCCAGACATGGCACAGCTGGCTTTAACTAGCTCTAATTGTTCAACACTTAGAGCAGTCCCTAAACTCCCAACTCCCAGCCACAGGAAAACAGCTGCCAAAGCTCTGCAGCCCCTAAGAAGGACGTATACCTAATGCCCACCTTAGCTATGTCAGTGAAGGACAGTGGGTAACTGAGCCACTCCCAGAGGTCAGGAGTAGAAGCTGCTGGACGAGTTATCAAATCTACACTCCCTTTGCCAGGGTGGGGCATCCTGACTAGTTCTGTCAGGCTGTATGGTAGACCGTTTGCAAAAATGGCTGCAATAACCCCCTCTCCACCACCCCCCTGCATTCACTACCCTTAGGTAGACCCCCTCCTATACACTGGGCTTAATCATGACTTACTTGGGTCAATGAGACAAGAGCAAATGTGACAGAGACTGGCAGCCTTGCAGAGTCCTTGTGCGTTGGCCCCACCCTCTGCTTTTGGAAGCTCTGAGACCACTGTCTTGTGAGTGGGCATGAGCTAGACTCCTAGATGAGGAGACACGTGGCCCAACTACGCATTGTTCCCGGCAAACCCAAACAACTGCTAGGTATGAGTGAGGCGGTAGACTGCCCCTGCTCACAGGCCCGGCCCAGATGGCCAATGCTCATGAGCAAAAGATGGTCGCCGTTATAAGCAGCTAATTTTTGTCAGTTTGTTACACAGCAAAAGCTGATAAAAACAGGGTATGATACCTGCTCAGGGACAGTGTATTGCATATTTCTTTTTTTGTATGGAATATTATCACACTTTCTCACCTGGCATTGTGTTTTGCAGTGTTTTTCAAACTTTAGCATGCATCAGCATCACATGGAAAGGTTATTAAGACAAAAATTGCTGGGTCCAGCCAGAGTTTCTGACTTCCTGTTTTGGATGTGGCCCAGTAATGTACATTTCTAACAAGTTCCATGGTGTCGCTCAAGCTGCTGGGGTGAGGACCGCCCTTGGAGAACGATTGGTCTATCAGGAGTGTTGGAGACGGTTAACTGGTCTTATAACTTCAGGTGGCTGGTCCATGAGGAATCACCTCATGGAAGGAGGAAGATTGCGCAGTCCCAGAGGTCTTGGACTTGGAACTGGAGGAGGTAGCTGCATGATATTGGGGTGGTCTCCCTTTGAGGGAGAGGGTGAGAGTCCATGTGAGTTATATGCATTTTTATTTGTGTATAAGGGAATAAAGGTTTGCCACAATTAAGTGGGCTGTGATAGAGGGTGTGAGCTGTCTACCTAAAATTCATTTCCTCTCCTTTCTATTTTGTCTAGAATCCAGGTACCACCATAGAGGTTGAAAATGCCAGACACTCCACTTCCCTTGTGGCTAAGGCATGATTAGCATATCACCCCATCCTGGCCAGGAGACCTAAAAGAAAAAGTCTTCTTGAGGGCCGGGGGCAGAATTCTGGGAAGGATATTCTTCCCTAATACGGGAGACATATGAGGAGAATCCTGAGAACTCTGCTAGGTTCTTGGACAATTACACGTTCAGAATTTCACGGCAGGGGCAAGGCTGGCAAACAAAAGCATGGGACAGAGTCCTGAAGGTGGTGGCAGCAAGTGGCAGCCTGGAATGACTTGTGGTCTACCTCCTAGGAATACCCAAAGATGCCGGTTGGGTGAAGGACAGGCGAAGGATCTTGTCAAGGAGTCTCTCACCTGCAGGCAGAGGCAACACAATTTTTGCATTCATGGTACTACGCTCTCACTTGTAGCCCTAAACTGAAAATTTAGGTTACATGAAACCTACCTACAATTGAAACAATATAAGAAACTTCTGTAACAAACTAGAGGACATTCCATATACAAAAAAAGGTTTTCATGTGAACCAACATCACATGATTTACAGAGACTTCTATGTTACTAGAAGCAGTGCGGGCGGGTGGGGGGGGAGGACTGTGCAGCGTGTTCTCTGCAACATAGGAAGATCTGGGAAAATATTAGGAGGAAGGTTCTCCTCCGAGATGTGTTGTGACATGAAACTGGTGTGATTAAAAGAAAAGGCATCTTCTCTCACTACATTAAGTGGAATGCTGGCAGGAAGTAAAGAAGAAAGTAGCTTTTACGGAGGAGTAGAATTATAGAGGGTCATATCGTGCCACTGTGATTGTAATGTGTTTTTGGAAAATTGAATTATAGGCTCATTTCTTGTGAATGAGCCACTCCCTAATAGTCACTTGCCTTCTTCCAAGCTCCTGGAGCTCCAGTTAAGTACCGTGTCTTAGCACCATGATAATACTGGGGATGTAGCCAATGTAGTCACCAAATTTAAGAGAAGGGCTTGATTCAGTTCCCTTTCTCAAGCTGACAGCATCTTTCCACTTTCTCATGCTCCAGCTTCACTAAAGAATTCTCCTCAGAGGGTAGTAGGTTGTTTTGTTTTGGCCACTGTTCATACCCAGGAGTCTGACTACAGCCCCTCATCTCAAGCAACAAGCCTAGTCCTTGATTCCTCCCTTTTTCATGCAGAACAATTTTAGTTCTTGTCTCCCTGCTGGATCCAAACTCGTGGCCTATTTTGCCTATTCTTGGCCCCCAAATCCCACAGGACAAAAGGTTTGGCTCTATGCTCACTGCTTTCTGTTTTTGTGTCATTTAAAGTTCATAGACCATAAATGAATTACCAAGAAACCAAACAGATGGGAGTGGAGCCTATAAATCAGAGATTGAATAAAAAAGAATATATGAGAATCAGGAAATTTTTAACAAATATTTAGGAATTATTCTTATATTTGTACATATGGTAATAATGGCATTGTGAATATGTAACTTTAATAGTTTTTAAAGGGAAAACATACTCAAGTATTTATGCATTAAATGGTATGCCTGAGATCTGTTTCACAGCGACACATTGGGGGTGGGGCTGGAAGAATGGAGGGCCGCAGACAAAGTAGTGCTGGAGCATAACCAACAGCAGGTGATGGGAATATGCATGTGGAGTATACTACCTTATACTTTTGTATATATTTAAGTTTCCGTAACTAAACATTTTTAAAAGAAATTTTAATTTCTTTTAAAGGTCATATTTTTGTAATCTTATCTTTTTCTACTTTACCTAACATTGATGTGCATGTAGGAGAGAGGGTACTTCAAACATGAACCTACAATCTTAAAGTCTCAAAATTACAATAGTTGAGGAATTGGAAATATTGTCTATACAGATATCTAAGAGAATCAACTAAAATACCATCATTCATTCATTTGAACATGTCGAATTCGCTGGGCAGAAAACCCAGGCACTCTGTCCTGGACTTCTAAACTGAAGTTTGTTTTGTTCATTAGGTTCCTGTTGTAGGTAAGATCATATGGTATCTGTCTTTCACCGCCTGGCTTATTTCAGTTAGCATAATGCTCTCCAGTTCCATCCACACTGTCACGAAGGGTAGGAGTTCCATCCTTTAATTTAATATTTTTCTCCTTCTCTTGTCAAAACATTCAATGCCAGGATCATTTGGAAACTCCTTTTCCTCTGCCTACCTTTTATATTTCTAAAATTTTACCCATCTCACCACCTATTTCTGCTTCAGAACTTTAAAAACATAGAAACATGGGAAGGCCCAATACATGCATCCCTAACGTTCATCACTTTCCTCCCTCCTCCCCCAAAGACGGTTATTTAAAAGGCATCCACCACACTGCAGCTGGTACCATTCTCAAATTAGTACATTTTTTTTTAATCCTCACTTGAGGACATGCTTATTGATTTTAGAGAAGGAAAGAAAGGGAGAAAAACATCAACATGAGAGAAAAACACTGATCAGTTGCCTCGTATGTGCCCTAAGTGGGGATCAGACTGGCAACCTAGGCATGTGCCCTGACTGGGAATTGAACCCCTGACCTTTGGTTTACCATATGATGCTCCAACTGAGCCACACCAGCCAGGGCATATTAGTACATTTTTATACTTCTACTAGACATATTCATAAACATAGTAATTTTAAAACTATTAAGTGTCAAACTCTAAACACATTGATCTAACTTGTTTTCAACATTTCTTTTGACACATAGCTGCTCCAGTTCATTGTTAAGTGATATATAGTATTCCATTACGGGATATACTAAAATTATTTTGTTGATGAAAATTGTTTTCAGCTTCTCATTGTTTAAAAGCAGCAGCCGCAACGTTCTTGTAGTATCCATGGGTAAAATCCAGTAGTCTTTTTAGGGTATATAAAAACTAGAAGTGGCATTGTGGTTACGAGGATATGCTCATCACTTTCTCTAAATAGTCAAATTGCTCTCCAAAATGGTTTTATCCATTTATACTCCCATCGCAGTAAATAACTGTTTTTTCTTCCCACCTTTGCCAAAATATGGGTACAGATATAGCAGATTTTTGGACTATAAGACGCACCGGACCATAAGGCATACCCAGGTTTTAGAGGGAAATAGGGGAAAAAAACCCTGCTCCACTGCCACCAGCCCCACCCAATGAGCCAGGTAAGCTACATTCGGACTGTAAGACACACCCCCATTTCCCTCTCAAATTTTGGGGGAAAGTGCATCTTACAATCTGAAAAATACAGGGGAGATATATATATATGTGGCCCATTTTGATACTCTCCAAAGTTCTATACTTAACCCTCCTCTCACTCTGTGGCCTGATCTTATTGTGGACGTGTCAGGTTACTTACACGTCTCACAGGCACCCTAAAATCTTCCCCACACTCACTTCCAACCAGATACGAATCCTTGTCCATTCTACCTCCTTATACCTGCTTTCTCTCTGATTAGTTTCCTATTGCTGCTGTAACAAATTACCACAGACTTAGTGGTTTAGAACAACACATTTATTATCTGAGAGTTCTGGAGATCAGAAATCTGAAATAAATGTCATGGGGCTGGAATGGTGTTTCCTGCCCTGGTTCATTCAGGCATCTTTTCCTTGTCTCTCCCACCTTCCAGAGGCTGTGGGCGTCTCTTGGCTCACAGATGCATCACTTTAATCTTCCACCATCACATCTCCTGCTACATACTGGCTTGGATCTCCTGCCTTCCTCTTAGGGTTATTTTTGTGATTATATTGGGCTCACCTGGATAATCCAGGATAATCTCTCCATTTCAAGATGCTTCATCACATCCATAAAACCCCTTTTGCTATAAAAAGTAACTTTCACAGGTACTGGGTATGAGGATTTAGACATCTTTGTGGGAGAGAGATATTCATCCTATCACACCACATTAACTGCTGCTCCCTGAATTCCAAACATCACTCTCACCCAGACAGTTATTTCCCAAACCATTTACATAACCACCAGTCATGTCCTCAATTTTAAATCTAACCGTAAACCTCTGCTTAAAGACTTTCCGTTGTTTTCCATGCCCTACAGAATCGAATGAAAACTCATTTTCTTAGCATACAATTGGTGACTTTACAAAGGAAATTCAGCTTTTCTTTTGTCCTTCCATTGAAATCTATGCACTACACATTCCAAATTACGCCTTTTCTCTTGTTTTTAAATATTTTATTTACTTTTAGAGAGAGGGGAAGGGGGGAAGAGGAAACAGCAATGTGCAAGAGACACATCAATTGGTTGCCTCTTACACGCCCCCAACTGGGGACAGGGCCAGCAAGAAAGCCGGACACGTGCCCTGACTGGGAATCAAAATGGCGACCTTTCAATTCGCAGGCCGCACTCAATCCGCTGAGCCACATCGGCCAGGGTGGCTTTTTTTTGCTTACGCTTTTCATAACCAGTATGCCAGTCATTCTTCTTTTGCCTACTCAGCCAACACATACTGATGAAACTTCAACTTGAAAGTTAATGCCTTCCCCGACCATAAGGGCTGATCACTATTTCCTGTCTATTCCTATTACTATCAAAGCATTCAAAACACTTTAGTGATATTTTGACTTAAAATGCCTGTCTCCAAATTAAGGGTAGGAATTTCATAATTTTAGTATCCTGTGCACCTAGCATTTTGACTTAGATATGTAAGATCTAAATCAGGGGTGTCAAACTCATTTTCACGAGGGCCACATCAGCCTCCCGGCTGCCTTCAAAGGGCCGAATGTAATTTCAACTCCTTAACTGTTAAGGCGTTTACATTTATACAGCCCTAAAATCCCATTCGGCCCTTTGAAGGCAACCACGAGGCTAATGTGGCCCCTGGTGAAAATGAGTTTGACACCCCTGATCTAAACGGAACAATTAAGGTCATGCAACTAGTATGCGGGTATTTTCTGCAAGTTTGAATACTGATGAAAAATGGCATGCTGCACAAATAACTGTACATCCACAGTAAAAAGTGCTAAGACACAACAACTGTTCTAAAATTTTAATTTTATATGCTTACATCTGTAATTTTTGAAGTGTTTGCTATTACTCCCTAATCTTGCAAGTGAGTAAACAAGCTGAGAGAATGACTTGCCTAAGTATTGGGTTGGCCAAAAAAGTTCGTTTTTTCCCATAAAATGGCTGTAGTAGCACTTAGTTGCCTTTAACTTCATTTGAAACAATTTTGTGTGTATTGCGACAGCTGTCGTATCAGCATGCATTAAAAAAAACTATCAAAATTGGTGAATTTTTGTGTAGTTATTTTAATCTTGAAGATGGAGATAAATACATAACATTTTCGGCATATTATGCTTCATTATTTCAAGAAAGGTAACACAACTGAAACGCTAAAAAAGATTTGTACAGTGTGTGAAGAAGGTGCTGTGACTGACTGAACGTGTCAAAAAGTGGTTTGCAAAGTTTCATGCTGGAGATTTCTCCCTGGGTGATGCTCCAAAGCTGGGTGGACAAGTTGAAGTTGATGGTGATCAAATTGAGACACTGAGAACAACCAACATTCCACCGTACTCAAAATATCGAAATCAATAGTTTTTGGTGAAAATGAAAACTGTCTATTTCATGGGAAACACTAAATTGACCTTTTGGCCAACCCCACACACCAAGATCAGCAGCACTGCTGGCTATAGCTATGGGAAGACTAACATTTCATTCAAGGTCTGTGTGGTGGGGAGGAGTCTGATACACATTCAAAACTGTACTGCCTTCAAACCATGCTTATGGGTGTTAATTATTTCCAGCACACAACTGGTTTGCTGAGGCAAGCATGAATTATGTCTTTTAGGGATCTACAAATAGAAAAATGGCAAGTTGATAATAGAAAGAAATGTTTGGAGGTAATAAAGTCATAACAAGCTTAATGCTTTTTATTCCTCTCCAATATATTCAGACCTTATTGGTGAGGACTGGAAACATTAAGTCTTGAATAAAATCATGTTGAGTGCTCAGCACAACTAGTGACCTGGAAACTGTCCAGATGAATTAAAAGGTAACAACACTTGGAGATATATGAGCAGATATAAACCAAATAGTTTTTGGCCCTGTCCCTAACACTTTGAAAATAAGCTCAGAGAAAATGTAATCTAGTGAACACCACCCTATGCTAGAGATGAAGTGTATTTTGGACCTAATGGTAATGGTTTTAGGTATTATTTTTGCACCCATTTCATCATTGTTAGGATTATCAGATATTCTGCAAAGAACAAGCATAATCATCTCAAAACTGTACACAGCTCCCTCCCCACAAAAGCTTCTTTACCAATGTATCTAAGTATGGATATAATTACAACCTTAAGTTATAAGGTTAAACTTCCATCTAGTGGCAAAAGCCACAAATTCAAGAATGATGCCTTCCTTTCTCATCCTCCATATCTAATCCTTTCAAGTCCTGCTCCTAAATGTCTCAAACATTCTACTTTGCTCCAACTGTTGTCAACATCGGGTACAGCCTAATTGGTCTCCCCTGTCTACAAAATGCACAAATTTCAATTCCCAGGAGTCTGGCTCTTCACCTTTCTCCAGCCTCAGCTTGGAAGGTGGAATAATGCCCCTCATGCTCTCTTGCAGGACACAATTCTTCTAATGCATCTCAAGGTGATATGTACAGGTTGTTCCCTCATTTGGATCATCCCGCTCCTGCTCACCTAAATTAACTACACTCCCTCAGATATCTGTCCTGTTTCTCAGGGAAGCATTCCATCCTTGAAACATCCCCTGCTCCAGTCACATAGATTCTGATTCCAGCTTTCATGTATACCACTGGTCTAATTTTACAATGACTTCATGTAAGGGCAGTAATCTATTTTTGCTGCCTAACACAGTACCTGAAATATAGCATGCAATAAATACTTCACCCATCATGATAGGCTCCAATACTGTCAATACCCTCAGTTTTGACAAGGTTACTTGTACAGGAAAACTTGAAATGCGAAAGAAGCAAAATTAGAACTTAGACGCACCATTTAAAACACAAATGTATAAACATAAATAACAACCTATACAATATTAAAGGCTGGAGTCCTACCACGGTTCATTTAAGTCCAATACAGCAGGTATTCCAAAGGAAACAGGAGAGAATTACGACAACTTCAAAGGTCTGTGTTAACAGCTACCAAAAATGAATTTTAGGGTAACATTTAGGTAGCTTGCTCCCTCCCAGAACACCAGCAGAAAATGAAAACATCCTAGTTCTTTTAAACCCCATACAAACTAAAGACCCTCTTGATAGTTTTCATTCCAGAGACTTTTTGGTTATTAGTCCATTAAAAATACTTTTCTTCTAATGTGATAAATTTAAGTTTTGTATCCCCCTCTCTTAGCCAAATAAATTTAGCAACAATTTGCCATATGGCCCTAAAGCCATCTTAGCACCCTATAAACCTGTTGTTAATGGGACCATTTCACTCACTGATATTAGCTATCTCCTTTAAGACAAAGGACTTGAGCCAATTAAAGGTTTGGCTGTTCAAAGGGGCAATGTTACTAATCAGCTAATCATCACTTTAAATCTGTTATCTCATACTCATCACATAACTTGGTAGGTAATAAAAACACTGGAAATACCTCACTGTACTGTACTCACCATTTTACGTAGAGGAAGCACTTTATGGTCTGTCTGTGGCAGATCCGAATTGCCAGCATCACTACTTTTGTCCTGTGGGGCCGTTATTAAATAAGAGTTACTTGATAAAAAAAAAAAAAACCAAAAAAAAACACACTGCACTAGTGACAGTAGATCCGATGGCCCAGAGTGACTAATGGCTGTGTACCGTGTACAGTGTGGACATGCTGGACAAAGGGATGGTTCACATCCTAGGCACACTACCGCTACTCAGAATGGTATGCAATTTAAAACTTAGGCACTGTTTATTTCTGCAATTTCCATTTCACATTTTTGGACCATGGCTGCCTTGGATAACTGAAACCATGGAAAGCAAAACTGGCAGGTAAGGGCGGACTATATTCAATAAAAAGATGAGCTGTCACATTACAGATACCAGCTGTTAAAAAGCTAGATTCCCTCAGCTTTTCCATTTTTGTCTTATCATAGTTTTAAAAAGCTTAAAACACCTATTTTAATTTCTCAGTGACCTTCCCCTTTAAAAATCTACTAAAACCCTTTAGCTTTAGGTTTTGATACAATCAAAGCAAAGATATGGCTGAAAAGTAAAGAAACCCTAGTGGTTTTCTCTTGAAAATAAGTTTAAAAGCCTGGAATTTATATACTCAAGTCAGGCCATATTCTGCTCAATAAAAGCAAAATCCTTAATCTGAGCACTGACCTGTAACTTTTTCCCCTTCAGTAACTGCTTCTCACACAGAAATAACTTAAGAAAACCCCCGGATCAGAAAGCTGATCTTACAGCCTCTGCCCTCACTTTAGAGATGCAGTATCACACATCCTGCCTCCCATGCCCAAAACAAAACAAAAAACCTGCTGGACCAGAACAGTGATGGAAGTACAGAATGAGCAACATACAAAATTACTGAAAAGTAAGTACAAGTAGTCATTAGACATAAACCACCTGGAGAAAATAAAACCAGTCCTGTTTTTAAATAATTTTATTTTCTAATTTTTGTTACTTTAATTTCCCATAGCACCTTGGCAATGTTGAAAACAAGAATACAAATACAGGATGTACTCATTTGAACATAATATGCATGAGCAGTGTCACACCATGTTTTTTTTTTGAGGGGGGGGACAGTTTTGACAACAGGAACAAACCTAAGCAATGGATACAACAGAAGCCAGATAACGTTCTGACCACCCCCCAAACCCAAACATTAGGAAATGTCACTCAAGGGACACATGAATCAGGGAAAAAAAAAATCAACGTGAATCAGTGTTTTGTGCTGCAAAACTGAAAATAAAACCATTTTATTTTGTACTTAGCCTGTTGGTATCCAAGTTATACTTTTAGGAACCATCTACTCAGCAAATCATGTGATATAATCAGCTTAAAAAAACAAACTTTACCTTATTTAATGATAAGGTGAATTTTGAAAGAGAATTTACTTTCAACATGAAAACAAATTTTCTTTCAAGTTCTTAAAATGTCCTCATTCAGCTAATGAAAACTGAAATGTCTAAGTATCTTCTTGGAAGCTCCGACAAGCTAAATCAGCATACACCTAAAAGTCTAAAGTTAAATTTTATAGCCATCAAATTGTCAGGAAATTTAAAAAATAAGGAAAAAACCTGCCATCATATAATTAAGAATATTTTAAAAATCCTTCAAAAGGAATATACTGTCATCTCACATTTTATCTTTTCTGTAAAAACAAAATGGATACCTTTAACATACGGCTAGCACATTCGGCCAAGACAAACCTCAGAGTCCTAACCCCAGTGTTGTTCAACTGTGTCAAAGTAAAACCAGTGGGCATTTAAGCCAAAAGACTATATATTAAGGTCATAACTAAGAAAACTAGAGAAAGTATTTAGTAACTTTTAAATATTATTTTCTGCTCCAGCAGATGCTAATATTCCATCATTAACCCTTTTGCAAAGCCAACATGGTTATTTAAAAAAGAAAAAAGGAATGTGAAACAATATTCAAGCTACCGTAATTTTAGGAACCAAAAATAAATTAAAAATCTGCATGTCATCTGATCACATGCAAATCAAGCACATAAAATGACAACAACAATAAAAACCCTATCACTGAAAGATTTTATCTTCTTCCAAAATCCAGTTAAAAACAAATTTAGATGAATCAGTCTTTTGAATGCCAGTGTCTATACTTGCAAAAATGAAGTTACTATATTAGAGACAGGCCCTAGATATCATGAAAACCTTAATTATCAGGACAGAAGAAAATGGAGATAGAGTTTTACAGTATCTCTCTGTACCTTCTCTAAGTGCAAGGTGGTGAACCTTTTCTCTTCATGCAGTAAGAATTATGGCAGAGGACCACTGTACCACACACTCAATATCATTTGAATCTACTTTTAGCCTCCAACAGCCCAAGGAAGTGTTAAGCCATAAGATGAAGAAAAAAACTTGACATTTAAATTCCTCCTTCTAGAGAACCAAATAAATAGTTGAACTACAATGAACGCCCAACCCTCATCAGTTACAAAAAGCCAACGGTTTCACACAATTCATAGATATCATTTAGATACAAACCTTAAATCTGCTGTAATAAAATAAATGCTAAATACATACTGTGAATATATATATTTTATATACACACACATTTATTTATTCTTCCCTATACATCCCATCAAAATGGGAACTATTAGTTGTAATGAGGCAAATTAAATTAAAACAATATATTTTATAAGACATTTTATAAGGTCATGTCTTTAAACTTCTACTTTCAATAACATTTTTGGAAAAAGCAAAAGTACACTTGCTTTCTTCAAAAAGAAGATTCTTTTCTTGTGTTTCAATTAGAATACTTAGTTTTCAAAAGTTGGAGTAAGTCACACAAGCATACAAATAATAAAAGCCCACTTCTGTGACACATTGTAAGAACAAGTAATGTTTCATTTCAAGTGCAATAATTAAGTTTATAACCTTACCAAGAGATTTTTACAAAATGTTTATTCTCTTAAATCCAATGCATTCACAGAGTGTTAACACTTTAAATGTTCATCATTTCCACCAACTGCAGCATTATCTAAGTAAACCAAATATAAGCACTTTTATCATAGATATAATCAATGATTATTAATACTTTCTTAAAAAAGGAACTAAACTTCCCCCAAATTTCATTACAGGTAGTTTAATTGTATGTTTCATCTAGTAGATGATTTAAAAAAATAGTGTGTAGAAATGATTCTCCTTACTTTAATGTATATCATGTTATCGACCTACCAAACCAAAAGCAATTGCCAAGCTGAGTAAGTTACAAAGAAATGATAATTCTGGCTTGTACAGAAATATGCAGTGTTTTCAAAGCTCTGAACAGTTACCTATTAATACAAATCTCCAAAGCTTAACTTAGAGTTGGAAGATGAGTTTCACAGTAATGTAATTTTTACCACCATTTACATTCATTTTAATATATTACTAAGGTGTTTACTCTATGTCACAATGGTGCTTTCCAGTGTTCACAATTTACAGTTTCAATTTGTACATGTCATTCACTAACTTAAGGGACAGTCATTACTATTACAAACTATCCCTAAAAAGAGAACAAACTCTGCCTTACACAGAACTCAGAAAATGGGATGACTTAAAACAGATTAATCCAGCATGGTTTTTAATATTTTAGCCATTTTCTAAACACCGGCATGTAAATTTGCCTATTTGAGAGCTACAACTTTATTCACTGAGAAATTATGTATTAATTTTCTTTAACTATCTTTCTCACATTAACTCAAAAATCTCCTTACTTGCTGGCTCTGTCTCTGTGAATTCCAAATTGGTTTGGTTTTTTTTTTTTTGGTGGTGGGGGGAGAAAGGGAAGAAAGGCAGGTGATAAATACACTGTAAACAGAAAAAGTTTCCCCCAAGTTGCCACCAAATTAAGCCTAAATTCTTTTACTTCTACACTATTTAACAAGTTAAGAGTCAATTACGATATTTCATCTTTAACACTAACACAAATAAATTAACTGTAGGGTTGGTCTGCCCTACCATTCTGGGATCTAAAGTTCTAAATACATGAACAGAAGAGCAAAACATTTCATTGTTCAATTCAGAAATCTAGCACAGTTAGATGATTTGACTAGACTGGTCAAGGCAGTTAGAAACATACAATCATGTAGGTGTTTGGTTATTTTGCTTTTGGGGGGGTTGGTAGTCAAAGAACAGAGTAACAAAGTAACAACAAAAAAAACCCGATTTCCTATTCTTGGGGGAAAAATGGCAGGCCAGTTTAAACCTGTGAAATCCATTTGACCTACTTACTCAGATCTTTCATTTATCTGAGTAACTAACCCCCATTCTTTCCTTGAGTATCAAACTGATTGGCGGTCACATCTCCAAGTACAATCAGAGTTTAAAAGCTTGTTGAATGAAATATTAGTAAGGTCAAAAAGAGACTACATATCAAACTGGAAAAAAATCTACTCAAGTACGCATTACATTCAGTTTTCCAATCATTTACTACCACAAGATCTGGCTTCGGTCACTCTTGCGCACACGCACACCAAAACAGGCAGCCCAGCCACTGATCTGCTTTGCAACACAAGGCCATAGAGGCAGAGATGGCATTCTCCAAGCCAAACTTTAAATAGATTAAAAAAAGTAATTTCTAATTTTACAGAAATGCTTCTTCAAAAAATATTTTCTCTTACTCCCTCATCTCCTATACTGAAGTATGTGTAGTATTTTTTCCCCAAGCTAAATCTGAACCCTCAAAATTGATTCTAGGCAGATCTTTGCAAATTAAATCAAAAACAAAAATAGAAAAATTATATTTTCATATATGTATACATATATATATATATTTATACTGATTAGAATCCTCCGGCATTTTAAAATCACTTCAGAGATGAATTTTGGGATTCTACTGCTCACAACTCCAAAATCCACAATGATTTAAGGATATACTTTCTCCTGTTTCCTTCCTGGTAACCCACTCCCCTCCAAAACAGTTCAGTATAGCCACGGCTCAAGTTTAATGGGAAGAGAGAGAGGTTTTGAATAGTTTTTGCTTGTTTGTTTTTACTTTGGTGATCTGGGTGGCACATATTGCTCTTTGCCATTACGTCGAGTCACTCCCTGAGGTATAGCCCTATGGCCAAACTGGCGTCTCTGTTCCCTGATTTTTCCAGCTGTTCCCCTGGGAAAGGTATTGCCTCGGAAGCCAGAATAATCCTTACTAGCCCTTGCTTCTGGTTTCTCATGTAGTTTCTCAATGGACTTCTCAGGAGCTCCATTCTCTTCATTTTTGGTGGGAGACACTACATTGGAGCGAAGTTCTCGTAGTGGCTGCACAGGACCTGGAGATGGCTCTTTAGGGGGTTTCTGGCACACTTCAGCATAACTTAGCTTTCGGGGTTCCTTTGAAGCGAAGATACACAAAAAATATTTATGGTACACAGTCTCTAAGTAAAAAAGTACAAAAATGATAGTATTAACCTTATTTTCTAGGAAATAGATTATTTTCTAGGCAAGGGTAATAGGTACTCTCAAATACAATGCTATATATGAAAGTATATCAGTACAATCTTTTTAAAAGAGTATGTTTATTGAAAATAATAAAAAGCTGCAATTTACATATGAAACAATAATTTCACTTGAGGAATTTATCTGAAGAACTTGCATGTCAGCATTGTTTATAGTGATGAAAAAAACTGCAAACAACCTAAATGTCTAACAAGGAAGCACAAATTAATAAAGGTCCATCCATATAATGAAATAAAATGATTTCACTCTCTCTTCCCTGGCTACAACGTATCCAGAGAAGGATTTTACAAGAATCTCTGCAGAGTAGTTGGAAACCAATTATATATTAAAAGAAGACTAATTAAAAGTCTTGATTACCTTGTCTGAAAAAGAAGGACAACAGGGGTATTGTGAAAAGGGGTACTGCAAGAA
The DNA here is from genome assembly GCF_022682495.2 of Desmodus rotundus. Lineage (NCBI taxonomy): Eukaryota > Metazoa > Chordata > Mammalia > Chiroptera > Phyllostomidae > Desmodus > Desmodus rotundus. The sequence goes on from NC_071389.1 coordinate 153,499,503, forward strand.
GTCTTGAGCAGTGGTCCTACCAGCACATAGTAGGTATGCTGCTATTCTATTATTACTGTTATTATTAAGTCACAAGATAAAAATGTTCCTTACCTAGAAAAAAGAGCTATACCAAAATGCTACTAGTTATATCAATAAATGAAAGGATTATAGGTAAATTTTGTTTTTCCCTGATTTTCTGTATTTTCCTAATTATAAAAATGATTCCAGAAATTGAATATAAATGAGAGTGGTCCCTCATTGGTTCCACAGATTTGTTAAGCATTATACTTAATTAACTAATTAAGAATGTAAAAATACAAGAGGCTCAAGGCCGCTTTGTATTAGCCCAAAAATGACACACACAACATAACCTGGATAAGAAAGAAGCTTCATTTAACCGTAATAGTATGATCAGAAAAAAAAGAAATCAAAAGGAACAGAGTGAATAGTTTCTTCACTCCTTCAACATGACAAAAATTCTCCATTTCTTCACATTCACTTTAAACTCCTTTAGCTTCTTTTGGATGCAGGCATCCCTAATTTGGGCTATTTACAAATGACTCGGCTATAGCAAAGAGTCATGGGGAAGAAATTTCTCATTATTTAACCTATTATTTTTTTTCTCACATAAACTAAATTGATCGAGTTACCTGTAGGGCCACAGTTACAGCGGCATTTATGTTACTATTGCATGGTGAAGCAGTATTTGTCCTCGATGGCTTTGCAGTACTTGGGGAAGAAAGTGACACAGCTGTCTGGTTGAGAACATCCTTCTGAACAGTAGGATCCTCTATTAGATCCTTTTCTTGCTGAGTTGTGCTAAGGAAAAAAGAGCTTGATGTTAGACTTAGTTCAGCACACAGAAACAGGTAAGCAAATGATCAGAAGAAAAGGCAATCTTAATGTAGAAGATCTTCTATATCAAAACCTGTACCTTAATGCAGGAGGCTCAGCTGTACATGACGGACTGGTACTTATATTGAGTTGCTGGCCAGAGGTACAGTCTGTCTGTTCATCCTCTGCAGAAACCGGACAACTAACTTGTCTCAACTCTTCATTATCCTTAAAGTAAAAACATATTTCAAAATTGTACTTATAGTAAAGTACAGCACAGAGAATGTAGTCCATAACTATGTATAGTGTCAGGTGCCGAGACTCTACAAGTTATATAAACGTCTAACCACTATTTTGTAAACCAGAAATTAATATAAATATTGAATGTCAGCTGTAATTGAACAATAAAAAAAATCTTTTCAAAACTGGACCTATATAGCCCTGGCTGGTGTAGCTCAGGGGCTTGAGCACCAGCCTGTGAACGGAAAGGGCACCAGTTCGATTTCTTGTCAGGGCACATGCCTGGGTTGTGGGCCAGGTCCCCAGTTGGGGGCACACGAGAGACAACCAATCAGTGCTTCTCTCCCTCTCTCTCCTTCCCTTCCCTTCTCTCTAAAAGTAAATATTTTTTAAAAAAATGGACCTATACAGATATTCCAAATAAGATACACAAATGAGCAGCAAGCATACATGAAAAGACGTTCAGCCCCAGTTAGTGTGGCTCAGTGGACTGAGTGCTGGCCTGTGAACCAAAGGGTCGCTGGTGTGATTCCCTGTCAGGGTACACACCTGGGTTGCAGGCCAGGTCCCCAGTTGGGGGTGTGCAAGAGGCAACCACATACTGATGTTTCTCTCCCTTTCTTCCCATGTCTCTTAAAATAAATAAATAAATAAATAAAACTCTTAAAAAGAAGATGTTCAACATCATTAATCATTAGGGAAATGCAAATGAAAACCACATTCGGAAACGACTTCATGCTAACTAGGATGGCTGTAATCCATAAGACAGGCAATAACAGAAGTTAGTGATGATATGGAGATACCGAAACCCTCAAACATTGAGGGTGGTGATGTAAAATGGTGTGGCAACTTAGAAAAATAGTCAGGCAGTTTCTCAATAAGTTAAAACTTAAGAGTTACCACAACTCACTCTTGGGTACATACCCAAGGAAAAATGTCTGCAAAAGACCTATAAATCAATGTTCACAGTAGCATTATTCATAATAGCCTAAAGGTGAGAACCATCTAAATGTTCATCAACTGGTGACTGGACAAACACAATGGGGAGCAGTAGTCCACCCTTATCCACAGGGGCTATGTTACAAGAACCCCTGTAACTGCAAATACAGAACCCGATGTATACTACGATTCTTCTTATACATACTCGTACATACCGATGATAAAGTTTAATTTGTAAACCAGGCCAAGTAATTAATAGTAATAACATAATAAAATGGAACAATTAAAACAATATACTGTAATAAGAGTTTTTGTGAATGTGGTTTGCCTCTCTCTCAAAGTATCCTATTGTACTGTACTCACTATTTGATTTAAAGGAAACACTCTATGGCTTCTATTTGGCATATACAAATTGCCAGCCTCACTACTCTTGTGCTTTGGGGCCATATTAAATAAAATAAAGGTTACCTGAACACAAGCACTGTGACACAGTAACACCTAACCTGACAATCAAGAGAGACTAAAGGCTGGGTAGTGTACACAGTGTGGATATGCTAGACAAAGGGATAATTCACACCCCCTGCAAGCTACTCAGAATGGCATGCAATTTAAAACTTATTAACTGCTGATTTCTGGAATTTTCCATTTAATATTTTTATATCATGGTTGACATCAATAACTGAAATCACAAAGCAAAACTGTGGATAAGGGGGAGGACTATTGCATATTGATACAATGAAATATTACTGCACAATGAAAGGAATAAAGTAATGACACATGCCACAGTAACGGATGAATCTTGAGGACATCATTCTAATTGAAATGAGTAGCCACAAAAGGACAAAAATACTCTGATTCTTCTTATGAGGTACCTATAATATTCAAATTCATAGAGACAGAATAGAATGCTGGTTGCCAGGGGCTGGTGGAAGGAAGAATGGGATTTGCTTTTTAATAGTAGTGTTTTAGTTTTGTAAGATAAAGAGTTCTGGGAATTGGTTGTACAACAATATGAATGTATTTAACACTACTGAACTGTATACACTTAAGAGTAATTAAGATGATAAATTCATGTTATGTGTATTTTACCAGAATTAAAACAAGAAAAATAAGACAAGTACAAAGATCAAAATTAGGAAAGCCAAAACAAGAAAGCCAAGGTCCAATATCAAATTAAGAGTTCAAGAAAAAGAAAACAGGTAAAGAATTTATCAAAGAGAAATACAAAAAGTTTTTCCCACATGGAAGGTCATGAGTTTCCAGATTTTAAAAAGTCCACCAAGCATGCAGTAAAATGACTCTGGGGGAGAAAAAGCTACAGCAAGACACCTCATCATAAAATTTCACAGAATACCAGGGAAAAATAAAATGTTCTTAAAAGCCTTCAGGGAGCTTGGGGTGGGAGTTTGGGTGGCAGGGGAGGGAGAAGACTACAGGTCATAGAAAATCAGAAATCAAAACCACAGGTTTCTAAGAAAAATCTCTGGAAGCTAGATTATTTCCTAAGCAATATATAAAAGGAACAAACTATAAAAGAAAGACTGCCAAATATTACCATATTAAAGATAAGAATTAACCAAACTTAAAAATGTGGGAAATAGCTGACTCTTTATAAACAAACAAAACAGGCCCTATCACTCAGCAATTTCACTATGTGTATTCCCTAGAAATGTTCTTGCTCACGAAAACAAAGTCTGAACAAATTCATAGCAGTACTGCTTATAATGGCAAACAGATAAAAAATAGCTCAAATGTCCATCAGTAGAATGAATAAATGTTATATTCTTTTTAAAAAAATTTCCCCCAACTTTAAATGTTCTATTCTTACAATAAAATATTATACACAGTGTAAAAATGAAATACTTTGTAACAGTGATAAAGTTCATACAATACAGAAGAGAAGAATACATATTGTATATTTCCATTTATGCTGTGTTCAACAAAAGCAAACCCACTCAAGGATACACTGTTTAGGGTTAGGTTAGCGGTTGGTAAACCAAGGCCTGCTAGCCAAACTCTGCCTGCGACTTCTGTTCATATGGCCTATAAGCTAATAATAATAAGTTTTTTAAAAAGATTTTATTAGGGGATAAATGGTAATTAAAAAAAATACAATAAAAAAATTAAAGAACAGCCCTGGCTGGTGTAGCTCAGTGGATTTAGTGCCCAGCCTGTGAACTGAAAGGTCGCGGTTCGATTCCCTGTTGGGGTACATGCCTGGGTTGTGGGCCAGGTCCCTGGTTGGGGGTGTGCAAGAGGCAACCGATTGATGTTTCTCTCCTTCTTTCTCCCTCCTTTCCCCCTCTCTCTAAAAGAAAATAAAGTGTTTTTTAAAAATGTGAAAAAACTATTTATCTTAGAACAAAGTAATTATGATACTGCACTATTTTTTTTTTAACAAGACAGTGAAATTACCTTCAAAATGTCAAAACAGTTTAAATGCCCTCAACAGTAGAAAAAATTCTAATAATGAATTTTAATAGAATTCTAGAGATAAGCTACTGATACAGTGTGAGAACAGAGAATTTCAGAATGTGAGGTGTCTACAAATTTATACTAAAAATCATTTATTCAGAAAGCTTGGGAAGATGAGACTCACCATAATATGGGGAAGTAAAACAAGAACAAGCAAAAGAGAAGAATCTAACAAAAGAGAGTTAGGAAAATTCCCAGGATGATGGTGAAGGGAAGTCCCAAGAACACAGCTGTGTAGAGGCCACTAAGAGTATAGGAAAGGAGAAATAATAACAGTATACTATGAGGCTGTTAGGAAAAAAAAAAATAAGTGTAACATTGAGATGTGATTTACAATGATGATATGTCCTAATCTAACTGGTAATGCCTTTTCTTAATGATGCTAAAATAATAGCATATCTTATCCTTGATGGTATATTAGATACATGAAGTAAAACCTAGTGGGAGGATGAGAAGAGTATGTTGCTGTAAGAGAGCTAAACCCTTAGCTTCTGTAAAGTTAATAAACAACATCTAAAACTGTAAAGTCAAGAAACAGCAGTATAACCATGTTAAATTAGAAACAAAGGGATAAATGTCAGGAGAAAAAGCTCGAGTTGAAGGTGACTGCAGGTCATTGTAAAGCGAGATATACTGTGCACATGTATTTAAAAAAGAGCACAAAACAAAAATTTGTGGGGCATGAATTTATCATATGGAGAGGTCTACACTCAAAAATAGTATAGGATGGAGAATCCTAACCTTCTGAAATCCATTCTCCATTATTTGAAAGACTGAGTTTACCAAAGTAGCTTAGAATTCATTTATATCATTGGTTAATTATAGGCACTTAAGTGGAAATGAGACTTTCCATTTGGCTTGCATTAATCAGTTCTACCAAGCTCAGTGACTGATAAAGACATGCAAAACGGAATAAACATTTTATTGATCTTGTGTAGATTTATCATAAATCTTTTTATAATACTAAAAGTATGCTGAAAACCCCATGAATAAAAACTATGTTAGAAATACTTATTAAGTACATATAAAAACTTAAATAACAACCCTGAAAACCTAGGCTAAAATAGTTCCACAGGTAGAAGATTGGAAGTTTAAGTGTTTACCTTTTCTTTGTAGACACCTTTAACAACATCAGACATCCTACTCTCCAAAACAAATTCACCTGGCATTCTTGAGGAACTTCCAGGTAAAGGAGGAAAATTTGAAGCTAATAGGTCAAACTTTGGTGTTGGAGCCTTTGCTTCCGTTGAAGGAGGGGGTCTCTAATAAAAGACACAAATCATAAAGCAGGTCACATGTTTATTTCATTCTCTAATCGTGTACCACAGAAGCTGAAAGCTTCAAAAACAAACTCTACCCTAACGCACAGAATGCCCCCTATACATTTTTGGCTAGTTGTCTCAGTTGAGCTCTCATTAGCGTTAAAAAAAAAAATGGAACGCTTCATGAATCTATCATCCCTGTGCAGGAACCGTGCTAATCTCTGTATCATTCCAATTTTAGTGCACACGCTGCCGACGAGAGCACAAGTTCTCATTAGGCCTTATCGTTTTTAAAATATTATATTTTACTGATTATGCTGTTACAGTTGTCCTGCTTTCCCCCCTCCCCTTGCAGCTATAGGACGATGCTCCAACCACTGAGCCACACCAGCAAGGCTCCATCCCTTCCCTTTCAGTCTGTGTGTGTCTTTTGTTCTGAGATGGTTCTCTTGCAGACAGCACATATATATATGGGTCACGATTTTATCTCCATTCAGCTAGCTACTCTGTGTCTTTGATTAGAACACTTAAATCCATTTAAGGTTATTATTGATAGGTATTTATTGCCATTTTTTCTTTATGCTCATGTGCCTCTCCATGTATATTTTTTAACATTATATTTTACTGTAATTTTGTAAATTTGTAAATTTACAATTGTAATTTACTATTACAATTGTCCCAATTTTCCCCCCTTAGCCCCATTCCACCTAGCACCCCCACCCCCTCAGGCAATCCCCTCATCTTTGTTCATGTCCATGGGTCATGCACGTAATTTCTTTGGCTATTCCATTTCCTACACTGTACTTTATTTACATCCCTGTGGCTGGTCTCTTAACTACCAATTCATACTTTTAATCTCCTCACCTCTTTACCCACTCCCCCAAGTCCCCCTCCCATGTAGCAACTATCAAAACGCTCTCCACATCCTTGATTCTTTCTCTGTTCTTCCTGTTTGCTTAGTTTTTTAGATTCAATTTTGATAGATACGTATTTTTGCCATTTTATTGCTCATAGTTTTGATCTTTTTCTTAAATAAGTCCCTTTAACATTTCATATAATAATGGTTTAGTAATGAGTTTTTTCTTATCTGGGAATCTCTTTATCTGCTCTTTGATTCTAAATGATATCTTTGCCAGGCAGAGTGATTCTTGACTGTAGGTCCCTGCTTTTCATGACTTTGAATATTTCTTGCCAGTTCCTTCTAGCCAGCAAAGTTTCTTTGAGAAATCAAGTGACAGTCTTATGGGAACTCCCCTGTAGGTAATTAATTGCTTTTCTCTTGCTGCTCTTAAGGTTTTCTCTTTAACTTTTGGCATTTTAATTATGATGGGTCTTGGTGTGGGCCTCTTTGCATCCATCTTGTTTGGGACTCTGTGCGCCTCCCAGGCTTGCATATCTGTTTCCTTCACCAAATTAGGGAAGTTTTCTTTCATTATTTTTTCAAATACATTTCCCATTTCTTGCTCTTTCTCTTCTCTTTCTGGCACCCCTATGATGTGAATGTTGGGACTGCTTGAAGTTGTCCCTCAGGCTGCTTACACTATCCTTGTTTTTCTGGATTCTTTTCTTCTTATTGTTCTGATTGGTTGTTTTTGCTTCCTTGTGTTCCAAATCATCGATGTGATTCTCGGCTTCATCCAATCTACTGTTGTCTCCCTGTAAATTGTTCTTTATTAGGGTTAGTGTACCCTTTGTTTCTGACTGGATGTTTTTTATGCTGCTGAGGTCCTCACTAAGTTTCTTGAGCATCCTTCTAAGCAGTGTGTTGAACTCTGCATCTGATAAATTGGCACTATCACCCAAGCTGGGTAATCAAGGTGCACCCTTTGTGTGGGCTGAGTACACTGTCCTCTAGTAGGTGAGCCTTGGTTGCTGTTGGCAGATCAATGGGAGGGATTTACCTAGGCTAGTTGGCTGCAAGGACTGACTGTGACCACTGACCACCAAACTCAGCCCTCTGGAGGATCAGCCATGCAGGCACAGGGTGGTGGTGCTCCAATGTGGTCTGTAGCTGTCCACTTGGTGTGCACGCTCTGGGATTTTCTGGGTGGTACAGGGCAAAGTCAGCCCCCTTCTGTGTTTTGATGGGGACCACCCGCTTGAGCTAAAAAGCAATCTGGGATGGCTGCTACAGTATGTGCTGGGTTTGGAGATTCTCAAAAAAAAGAAAAAGCCAAGCTGTGAATCTAGGCTGGCTGCTTCTAGTGCTGGGCCTGGGGCTACTTTGCAAGAGTTATGGGGCTAGAGGATCACTGAGGCTGATGGTTGCTTGTTTGAGAGGATTTAGGAAGTTGTGAAGCATGTGCCAGGACCAGCCATTCATATAGAAAAACCACTGTTCACAGCTTGAGTGGGTGTGTAAGTAGGGTGGGATGGAGCCTTAGGGGACCCCCAGGGCGGGGTAAACAGTGTTAGCCAGGTTGATGGAGTCTCAGACATGGCACCCACTTGCCGGCTTTGTGGCTCTGTTTGGGGAGGGTTCAGAAAAGGGATAATGGCCTGTTCCCACCTGTCTGTGTTGGAGAAAGCTGTCTTCCTGCTCTTGCCTTGATGCAAGACACTTCAGCTCCTCCCTGTATGCCAGTGGTGCCTCCAGTTGCTACCCCACTGCTAGAGCTCGGAGAGTGAGTCTGAGTAAGTCCACATGTGGGTTCTTTAAGAAGAACTGCTTGGGACTCCGTAAGTTTCTTCCACTGACTCAATCCCTGCTAGTTTTGGCAGCCAGAAGTTATGGGGACTTATCTTACTGGCACCGGAACCCTGGGCTGGTCAACCCTGGGCTGACCAGCCCATTTCACATATCCACCCCTCCTACCAGTCTGGATGGATGTGGTTTTTTTATTCTGTAGTTGTCAGACTGCCATTCAACTTGATTTCTGATGGTTCCGAGTGATGGTTGTTCTATAGTTTAGTTGTAATTTTGAGAGTAGTTGAGCAAGGAGGTGAGCCATGTTTACCTATGCTGCCATCTTGACCAGAAGCCATCATTAGTCCTTATCAACCCTACTTAATCTTTAGTCAGCTCCCTCTCCTGTTTCTTTTGCAAACTTGGCCACACTTCTAAGCCTTCTAATCAATTTCTACTATTCTTTGCTTTCTAAATTAGCTATACCCTCTTTCGTAACAAAAAACCCTACCTCACATAAAGTTGCCATCATCTTTTCTCCTTCCATATAGTCTCAAGACAGAACAATATTCTTCCTTTCCCCTATCACTATCCTTTGACAAACTTGCTGTTCTTCCTCCTCTGCTTCCTCACGTTTGTACTCATCACACCACTGAGGCTGCTTTGACAAATCACCAATGCCTTCCACAATGCAAAAGCTGGAATACTTTTCTCCCCTGACTTCACTACAGCATTTAGCATGGTAAACACTCTTTCCTTTGGGAGCTCATTTCTCCCTTAGCTTCTGAGATACCCCTTTCTCTTGATTCTCAGAGCTAACAGCCATGTGTTCTTTTCTCCCTGCCTACTTTTTTTGATGGTTTTTGTTTCTTTTCATTTTTATTTATCCCCACCCAAGGACACTTTTTTCATTCCTTTTAGAAAGGAAGGGAGAGAGAGAAACATCAATGTGAGAGAGAAGCATCAATTGGTTGCCTCCCATATGCACCCCAACCAGGGATCACATGCACCCGACTGGGGATCAAACCCACAGCTTAGGTGTGTGCCCTGACCAGGAATCGAACATAGAACCTTTTGGTTACAGGACAACGCTCCAACCAACTTACCCACACCATCCAGGATGTTTTTGGTTTATATACGGTTACTACTTTTCACCTTCCATACTCTCCCTGTGTGATATCCTTTGTCCATGACTTTAACTACTACCTATATGCAAACAATCCTTTTCACTCTGGTGACTTTATGGCTGCACAACTCTGAAAATTTATCCAAAGTCACAGAGTTGTACATTTTAAATATTTTTAGCCCAGACCTTCACCTGAAACCCAGATATCCATTTCCCTGCCTATCAGCCTTCTCCACTCAGATTTTGCTTGGATACTTCAAACAACATAATGAACAATCTCATTTTTCAGCCCAAAGGTACTACAGTCCCCAAGTTTCCATTCTTGATCCTTTTTTAAAAATCACTTATTCTAAAGGGTCTCCTGCCATGCCCTCATCTACTCTTATGACTTCAGTTATTATGAGTAAGTTTACAAATCCTAAATTTTATCTCTAGCTAAGAACTCACTCCTGCACAAGGGCACCCCACCCCTACCCCTCCTACAGGAAAACCTGTCTGTCTCTTTTTCTTCATCTCAACCTTCAGTCCTCAATCCAGACATTTTCAACATATTAAACAGATCTCAAATCTAATCTCTCCTCTCCTCAAATGTTCAGGGCCTCTTAACTGTGTAACTGCTAGAATGGTATCCTTCAAAAGTTACTGCCTAAAGTCTCATGGCTGCACATGGTATGGAAAGCTATACATGAAAAAAACAACATTGTTTTAAAAAGTCTACACTTTGCCCTAAGATCTATTCTTTGTAATAATGCAATACATTTTCTTCTTTGAAAATGTGTATGTTTTCAATACTTACAAATGTGATATATATATATGTACATATATACACACTTATATATATATAAAACAAATATTTAAATTATATGTATGCTACTTGTAATATATAATTTACTACTTATACATGTGAAGTAAGTATTATCCATTTATGGTATATCTACAAATTCTAGGCAGGGTTTTCTTGAGACCTCCACATTTTCCTACACCATTTTTATTCTTCAACATCTTTTGGCCCCAGTTAAGAGACAGTAAACAGTCTCTATAAACAAACCACAACATAATTAAAGTATGAATAATTTGAAGCTATGTAAGTTAAGATTCAAATAAGAACATGTCTAGACTATTAACATTTTTAAGTGATTTTATAAGATTAGTGGATATAAGAATGAACAGTAGGTAGAAAATTGCTCCCCCAACACAATTAATAAATTGTATAAGTTCCTAACACCAACAGAGCTTTAAAAGTGAGTAAAATGCTTTATCAGAATGGCAAAATCCTATCACCTGGAATGCTATGGATAAACAAGAACTTTGTTTTGTTTGTTGAAGTGAAAATCAGCACAGCCCCTATAGAAAGCTATTTACCAGCAACTTACTAAATTCTTACCCAGAAACCAACCTTCTAGAGATTCTCCTTCACATATTACTGCACACATAGCAAATGAAGGCTGTATGAGGTCATCTCTGCATTGTTTATAATAGCACTTTCATACAATCAAAAGATTCAAACTCCTGCAATGTCTGTTCATAAAGCAAGAGCTATTTTTCATAAAATATTTTCATATTTTTTATTTTTAAACCATGTGAAAATATTAGGTATTTAAGTAATGTTTAAAGGTGAGAAACACAGGTCAAATACCTAACTAGATATGTACTTTAAGGGGGGAATTGAGTGTAATAATGGTGTATATTTTAGGGTCAAGCACAGGCTCTATTTACATTTGCTACATACTATATTCAATAAAACAAAAACCCAGAAAGCCAAGGTAGACCACAAGTCAATACTACAGTAAATCACAAAAGAAAAGAAAAGAAAAAACGAACAGAAGAAATTAAAAGTAAAAAATACTTACTGGGATTCTGTCATCTTCTCGTCGTCTTCGACCTCTGAAGAGAGTCCTCCTTTTTACAATGACAAAAAAGGGGGTGGTGGGAGGGAAAATGCATAAGTTCCTTCAAATTTATATATTCTATCAAAAATAAGTGAATCTCCATTTTAAGTATCTATACTTTCTAAATCTCCATTATCGTTAAAAGATAAACTTTTTTCTGAAGGGATCCTGAGCTAATCTATCAAAAACTTCAACTACTATCACTACCACTTATCAATGATGTAAGTTGAGCACATTTTTATTAGAAGCACTCTCTTCACCCTAGAAGCAAATTAGGGTACAGTTATGTTTTGTTCAAGCAGGTTAGGTAATATATAATCCCATGTCCATAGTTCTGAAATCATAGTAAGAAAGTCCATAGTAAGAAATTAAAACTATAATGCAGATGTGATTTTATCTTCCTAAGCCATTCTTCCTTCCTCTGTGAACTACAGAAAAACAATTAAAAAAAGAACTTCAGAGTAATTTTCATAAACCTCTGACTCAGCTATATTCTATATGAACACTCTAAATTTCTTAATAATTATGAAAGCTATTACGGAAAAATGTATTTAGCATACACCAATAATTAAGTCTAAAAAAACCCCACTTTCATGCACCTTGTTTCCATGTTTACTACCATTTTTTCTTACCTGCCCCTACCATAGTCTCCATTCTGTTCAATCTGCAAAGTGGGAGTCTCTTTAGGAAGGTAGTTTTGCTCCTGATGCCCGGTTACCGTAGGGTTATGGCGTTCGGTTGGAAAACTCCTTGAACCAGATCTATTTAATGGCCCGTCCCCCAATGACACAGAGCCGTCGGTTGAGTGTTCTGAACCACCTGAAGACCTAAAATGAGGCTTCACACTGTAAGAAATAGATTACATACATAAAGGGGTAAAACAAGATGAACAGAAAATCTCTCTTTTTAAGGGTAGAAACTCTTAATAGGCCAAGTTAAAAACTGCTTTCTGCTATATCCTGATTAAGTTAAACATAAAATTGTATAAAAATATAAACTTTTATGTCCCAGATGTATTATTGTTAAAATGTAATTTTTTCATTAAAAAGTTGTTTGGAGTTATTTGGTGAAGGATCCAAACTTCTTCAAGATAAAGCTACTTCTACATCAGCACTCAGAATAAAACTAGGATCTTAGCTACTTTCTTTAAGATGAGCTACAGTCTTGAGACGTCCAAATCAGCCAGGCTTTAAGCTTATTAATGAGTCCATGCCATGCATACTCAACATCTCCCCCAAAGGGAGTAAAGAGTGGTTCATGGGAAGGGAGCAAGCCTTAACCTTATTAATTTCTTATTAATTTTTATGTGTGAAGTACAGCTATACATACATTACATAACAAGATTACATAATCTCTAGTATTACATTTTTAACCTTGGCTGGTGTGGCTCAGTGGATTGTAGTGAACCAAAAGGTCTCGGGAGGCAACCAATCGATGTTTCTCTGTTTTTGTTTCTCTCTCTCTCTCTCTCTCTCTCTCTCTCTCTCTCTCTCTCTCTCTCTCTCCAACCCCCTTCCTGTCTCCCTAAAATCAATAAAAACATGTTCTCAGGTGGGGATTCAAAGAGATATATATATAGAGAGAGAGAGAGACAGAGAGAGACAAAAAAATGGTGGAATACATTAAAATCCCAGCTTCTTACTAAGTATCCCTCTCCAAATAAAATTTGTTTTTCAAAGATCCATATGTGGGACAAAAACTAGGAAAATATAAAGTAAGTAATTGCATGCCATGACTTCATGAATTATGGTATGAAATCTGGTAAAAACAAAACAGAAAATCTACTTCTAACAAAAGTAGCCTTTATCTTGGATGATGTGCTTAAGCACCCAACTGTAACAATTTGTAAGCAGAAGAAGCAATGGTAAAGGAGGGAGAATGCAATTTCATCAATAGTTCAAACATCTAAAGCACAGGTGGCAAACACAAGGCCCGCGGACCAAATCCAGCCCTCCACCTTGTTTTATCTGGCTTGGCACCTTGTTTCTACCCTGTGGCAGCGCGGAGCTCTCACTTACCTGTTAAGGAGTAGTTACATTTATACAGTCCTAAAATTACATTCGGCCCTTTGAAGGCAACCACGAGGCTAATGTGGCCCCTGGTGAAAATGAGTTTGACACCCCTGATCTAAAGTAAGTCCAAGCAACTGAGATCTTGGCTCTACATACAGTAGATCAATCGAGGAAGTATGAGACTTATATTTGGCTCTTTGCTTGCAGTTTATATGCTCCATCTTTATAGTATATTCATAGTTACAATTCATAACATTAATAACACACTGCCAATTTCTGGTTCTCTGAAAAGAGACTTAAAACTTCACACTGAGGTGCGGTGGAGGGATGGGGAGAAAAGGCATACAACTGTAATTGAATAACAATAAAAATTAAAAAACAAAAACAAAAAAAACCCCTTCACCCTAATTATAAGCCCAACGATTGAACTTTAATTCCAACAGCATCTCTAGCTATCCTACTTTATACAACGTAAAACATTAGGTTACTTAAAGATAAAACTCAGGCTATAGCGTTGGTCTGAATTTAATAAGAGGTGATACTTTTCTAGCTAATTACTTTGTCACAAAATAGATTTTAATAGCAATAAAAATGGCAGTATATCAGCTAACACCAAGTTATTTTCAAAATATTTACATTATCCATCATATCTGACTTTGACTCCATTAAGTAGCTATGATGTTTACATCATCTATTTAGAAACTTCCACCTAAATTTTCTTATTGCATTACAATATACCCAATGGACTAGTTAGATTTAAACAGCCCTCAGATCTCATAATCTTACCCTTCACTGAGAGGGACTCACAATCTCAGTCCGGGCAAAAGAAGTAAGTGATAAAAGATAGAAAAAAAGAAGAAAAGTGACAGAAAGATAAAGTATGAAAGGTAGAAAATGCCCAGACTTCTGAAAGTTAGTCCTACTCTCTCTAAGTAGATCTAGTGATCATCACTGGGCTGTTATAAGGTTAATATAATTAACTGCTAAAGGGCTCTCTAAAGTTACTTTCTCCTTCACTGATAAATAAATAAAAATAAGGGTCTGGCAGTGGTTACTTCTTAGAAATAAGAAGGAAACAAGGATTTGGTTTGGGGGTCATAAAGTATTTTATCTGTAATATTTGCATTTTTACAAGAAAGTATTCATGTACTATTTCTGTAACTAAAAAGTAACAGCAATCTGTGTTGGCCAAACATATGGAAAAGAATTGTATACAAATGGTTTTGAGTAACAAGACAAATTACAAAAAACCTGCCCTGTATCTTCAAAACCACAGGCACACCTTCAAAAAAACAAAGATGACTTGACTGCCATTCCTGGCTTTGTTACTGTAATCTTACCCCTTCACTTAAAAAGCACAGTAGACAAAGACAAGTGACAATGAAGGAACACCATAAAAACATTAATTTTAAGTCAAGTATCTGCAAATATCAGTACTTTAGTTATTAGTTAAAAAACTTTTACAGAGATATGGACTAGAACATGAAGAATATAGTCAATAATGCCAAGACAAAGGGGTATGGAGCCAGGTGGGTGTTTGGGACAGCAGGGGGACCACTCTGTGGAATGTATGGTTTTCTGGACACTTAGCTATACATCTGAAAGTGGTTGAAAAATAAAAGACATTAAAAAAAATTTTTTTTAACTGCTTTCAGTCTATTTCATAATGTCTATTCTACTTACTGTTTAAAGAGAAATTGAAATGTGAAATCAACAGATATTTGAAGAAATGTGAAATCAACAGATATTTTTATAAAGCTACTATTTCTAGTCATAAGAAATCGGTATCTTCTCACAAGGAAAACTGTAAAATGTCATTTGCTCTAACTGAATTATTTTTAAGAAAAAAACTTTACCAGCTATGGTACAGGGGAAAAAAATGTTCTAAATCTCAGATATGTTGATAATGACTAGTGATGTAAATGTAGCAAGATAATTCTCCTCATCAAGTTTCGCTTTGTTCAACTGTAAAATAAGTTAAAAACTGCATCATAACAATCTGGTCTTTTTGGATTTAAACATCCTTATTAATAATGAAATAATCCTTTTTGAATAACATCAGGGGTTACATGACCTATCAGTACTTGAATTTTATAGTTAATTGTTAGTGTATTACCAAACTAAGTCATCTATAAGAGCACAATCTTTTGTTTATAAAGAATCTTTTGTTCTTAGGAGATCTCATTTGAAACTTCATAAAGTGATATGAATGTGTATATGCAGTAAAATTTTTCTAATACTTATAAAGGAACTTTAAAAGCTTTAGCCAAAGGTGTCAGTTAAAGTGAGTACAAAAATTGTGACTATTAGAGGGTAGTACATATGTAAATTTCAGAGTCCAATTAGAATATTTTTTAATACATTAAGGCTTCTTTCTCTAGTGAAGCATGTTTCAGAAAAATCTTACAAAAAAGAATTAAGTTCCTAGAAGTTGTCTTGGAAAAACATACCCTATGTGGTCTCCTTGCCGAAAAAGAATCAACAGGGAGAAGGAAACCTGGCAAGAAAAAAATCACTGAAAAGAAGTAACTTTATAAAAACAAAACCTAGGAGGCTCACAAAATAAGCAAACAAACAAACAAACAAAAAACTAATGTGAAACTATTAAATAAATCTAAACCAATATATAAGCCACTTTTCTTTGGTTACTCATACTCTGTCAAAAGACATAATATATACCAAATTATTAGGATTATCAGTTGATGTTTATACATAAAGAATAATACGTAAGAGACATACCAGTATTTTATATGAGAGCAAAAATTCCCAAAGTTCTCAATAGTATATTCAGAATGTATGCACAGGCTTTGGAGTCAAACTGCCTGAGCTCAAATCTTTGCTCTGCCAGCTACTAGCTATATGCTTATAGACTAACATATTTAACCTTGTATGTCTCAATTTACTACTTTTTAATAGATAAAATAACTATATTTTTAAAGGGCTGTGAAAATTAACTGTGATAAAACATGTAAAGCCCTAAAAATAGAGCTTAGACATTCAATGCCCAATAAATGTTGTGGTCTGTCATACACTGTAGTTTGTGAAAACTGTTTCAAAAAAAATCCTAAATAATTCGTATTCCACCCTGGCTGGTGTGGCTCAGTGGTTGAGTGCTGGCCTGTGAATCAAAGGGCCACTGGTTTGATTCCCAGTCAGGGCACATGCCTGGGTTGCAGGCCAGGTCCCCAGTAGGGGGCACATGAGAGGCAACCACACATTGATGTTTCTCTTCCTCACTTTCTCTCTCCCTTCCCCTCTCTAAAAACAAAGAAATAAAATCTTAAAAAAAAAAAAGGTTGGGATGTGTTTCTACTAAAAAAAATTTTTTTTGTATTATTTTCCCCCCCCAGTGTTTATTACTCAATTCAGTTAACATTTCTATCCTCAAATAATTCTCATTCTCCAAAATGTTACCTATTTAACACAGTAAATGGCATTTACACACCAGACTTTATGTTACTACCACAAAATATATTTTCTCTTCTCTTTATCATTTAAAAAATAATTGTATACAATCTCAGGCCCAAGTTCTTTCTATATTCATTATCAACTCTGAGGTTAAAATGTGTTTATGAATTCTAGATGAAATTATTCATATACTTTTTTAAAGAACAAAAAAATCTTTTTATTCAGTCTGCAAATAAACACTGCTATGAAGAGAACTCTATAAAAACTATTGGGAATTGCTTACAATAAACTCCAGCCATGAGTTTTATCTTACCGATTTTTTTGGAATGGTCGACTCATATTCACAGCAGCAGCATTTGCTTTATAAGATCCTGGTGAATTAAAGCCATTCATAAAACTACCATTGGGAAAGGGAGCCTAAAAGAAAATTTTAATGTTTAAAAACAATTAATGGTAAAGGCAAATCTGTATGAAATTTCTGATGACCTGACCTAGCCTAGCATCAATTTCCTTTAGAATCTCATAATTATCTTAGATTTTACTTATTCACTTCTGCAATACTTTATAGAACAACAACAAAAAATCACTAGTTCATTATTTAATAAAGAACACCTTCTTTAAAAAATTTAACAAAACTAAAGCAATTTAAATCACTGGATTTATCCAGTCTCTAACTTTAATTCACTCAGCAAAATCTAAAGAATAAAATTATAGAAACCAATAGCTCAACCTTTAGTTATATGCATACATTTGCTATGAAATATTAGATATCCTTATCCCTACTTAAAAGACAGAAAATAACCAATCAATGCAACCCAAAACAAACAAAAATGAACTACTCTGGCTTTCTTCAAATTTCAGCTTGAATGAAAAATTTCATAACTCTGGAAGGATCTCACTTACCAGTGGTGTTTCAAAGTAAGGTGCAGGATTTGGAGACCAAGACTGAGGCACAATGCTATAGATGGAGTACTGTTGGTGAGGACTATATACAGGCTGCATGAAGACTGGTGAGGCATACTGTGCTTGAGTTTGAATGGGCTGACTATACATACTAGAATCCATTAATCGATAACCATTCTTAGCAAAAAATGTATTGATGGCTTTTATCCTTGCCTAGAAGCAAAAGGAACACAATATAACAAAAAAGAATGTGTATGTTTTTACAAATATATTTAATTAAAAATTTTAACAGATATTAAATGACTACATTATTTCTGCCTATTTTAGAAATAGTACAGCAAAGGAAAAGGAAATGACAACTTCAATTAATTGAAACTTCTGTATGGCAAATACCACAATAAACAAACTAAAACCACAAAAGTCAAAAAAGTGAAACTGCAACTTGCCACAAACAAGAGGGCTAATATTCCAAATATATAAATTCTGAAATAAGATTAAAAAGCCCAACAATCCTACATAAAAATGAGTTAAAGAAATGAATACAGTTCACAGGAAAAAAAAAAGGGCAAGTGGCTCTCAAACATATGAAAAGATGCTAAACCTTGTTGATAAGAAAAATGCAATTAAAATCAATTAACATTTCTCATTTACACAACTGGCAAAAGGCCAAAAATTTAACAACATATTCTGTTGGTAAGGCTGTGGCAAAACAGGCAATGTGATACATGAATGATTGGTATGCAAAAATAGCACAACCCTTATAAAGGAAAACTCAGGAATATCTTCCAAAACACAAATGCATTGACCACATTCTCATCAACTGCACTTCTAGAAATCTTTCACAAATATACAATGACCAAAACAGTTTTTTTAATCCTCACCTGAGGATATTCTTATTGACTTGAGAGAGAGGAGAAGGGAGGGAGAGAAAGAAACATCAATAGGTTGCCTCCTGCATGTGTCCCAATCGGGGACCAAACTCGCAACCTAGGCATGTGTCTTGACCTATTGAACCCCCAATGTTTCAGTTTACAGGATGACATTCCAACCAAGTGAACCATACTGGCAAGGGCAAGAGGAAACAGTTGTTTTTAAAAACACACACAGCTATTCACTGACACTAGTTGTAATAGGGAAGGGGGGGAAATTTTCCCCAACACACACACACACACACACACACACACACACACACACACACACACACGAAACCACCCGACAGTCATCGATGGTTGAATACACCGAAATACATGCAGACATAAAATGAACTGAGGAATTGCTCTAAATACTATTATGAAGTGATTTCCAGAATACATAGACTATTAAAAAAAAATAGGCAAGGCAAGAAGAGTATGTACCTATAAGCTATTCTTTAGCTAAGTCAGATGAAAATACGAGGACATACTCACATACACACATATGTCTGAATTATGTAGTTAGAATATTTTACTTTTAAAACATGCACATTACTGAAAACTACATTAAAAAAATTGATTTGTAAAAGTTAAAAGCAAGTAAGTGTAAATGTGCATCTAATTAATAATGTAACATAGAGAAATCCTAAGTGACTTTGAACCATAATAAAAATCAATTGTTATGAATGTTCCTTAGGAAAAATCTACAAGGCGAAGAATGGAAAATTTCTTAATTTATTTTCAGAATTACAATGCTACTGGTATTGCTATTCAGATACTTGGTATGTGATTATGGGACCCATCAAATAGATACTATACTGGAGTCACTGAGATCTGTGATTTTCACATGGGAGAAAGGAGACACAAATGTGAAACTAAAGATGGAAAAGCCATGTCACCTGAATGCAAGATGTATTTTGTCCTAAAACAAAGCAACACACATATTTCATAGCTCTATCCAATGAAAAGGCTTAGAAACAATACTAAACCAGTAGTGACAAGCACTCCTTGTTCATAGTTAGTGTCATTTCCCCATAAAAGTAACATGGAGGCTCTGGTGAGTTGGCTGACCCCAAGCCTTTGACACAGAAAGTACAAAAGCCTCAAATATCTTGTCACACTAGAGATCAAACACACCACGGAAAATTATTAGGGCTGTAATAAAGGAACTCATGAGTCACCTCAAAGAAGCCACACTTCATCAATGAGGACAATTACCATACTAAATATATTTAAATACTCAAAAAATCCTGAATGGTGATTTTTAAAAGGTTGCAAGAAAATCACCAAATTATTTTCAAACACAGGTAATAAAAGCTAGAACCAAGCATTTATCACGCATTGTACCAATGAGCTGTACCTCAGGATAATGAAGATGAGGGCAAGCTTCTCTTTATAGAAGTGTTTCAATAAAAATTGGGAAATAGAAAACAGAAATAGCACCACTTTTGCCTTACTGAATTGACAGATCTCGTCAATGATCAGCAGCAGCTAGCCTATGAGAGACACAGACACATATTTTATGTGTTTTTCTGGTCTCTCTCCCTCTCTCTCTCCTGCGCTGGAATCAAATCCAATTCTACTGAAGCCTCTAGATCTAGCCATCAATTTGCATGAAATACAGGGCACAGAGAATCATGTTAAATTATACTCAAGAATATAATTAGCCATTTCAAAGATGGACAAAGGACTTGAACAGACATTCTCCAAAGAGAATACACAAATGGCCAATAAGCACAAGAAAAGATGCTCAATGTCACTAATCAGAGTGAAATGCAAATTAAATCTACAATGAGATTCCATCTAATGAATTCATGTTACTGTATTCTGACTGAAAATATTTATATTTATATAATCAATAAATACATATTTTTTAAAAAGTAAAAAAAAGTTAGTGTATTGAATAATATATACTAAAACTAACAATTGCTCCAATGTAAACAATAAATTAAATGTATACTATTTATTTCAATACAGTTTTTGTTTGTTTGCTTGTTCGTATTAGACATTTAAAAATTCATATGGAGAAACTTCTGGCCAAGATGGAGGCACAGGCAGATACACTTTGCTTCCTTGCACAACCAAAAGAAGGACAGGACAACAACCAATTTAAAAACAAAAAACAACCAGAACTGCTAGAAAATTGAACTGCATGGAAGTCTGACAACCAAGGAGTTAAAGAAGCAGCGTTCATCCAGACTGGTAGGAGGGGTGGAGAGGACTGCAGCTGGCAGACCAGATGGCCTAACATTCATGAGCAGATAATCTGGAAGGAACAACTGGGCAGCGAGACAGACTGTGTAACTCACGATTCCAGAAGAGGAATATAAAGCCTCAAAACCCCTGGTTATAAAAACCAGTGGGGATTGCAGTGGAGGGAGAAACTCCCAGTCTCACAGCAGAGTCCACTGGAGGGGCCCACGGGGTCCCAGAATGTACACAAATGCACCCACTTGGGAATCAGCACCAGAAGGGCCCAATTAACTTGTGGGTAGTGGGGGGAAGTCATTGAAAGTAGGGTGAGAGCCAAGCAAGTGGCAAGGTTCCCTCTCCAGCCACTCCCACATACAGCACCACAATGCAGTGACAAGAGTTGCCCTGCCCTGGCGAATACCTAAGGCTCCGCCCCTTGCAATTTAACAGGTGTGCCAAGACAAAGAAATATCTTTTCTTTCAGGTGGCCCAAATGAAAGAGCAGATCAAAACTCCAGAAAAAGAACTAAGTGACGAAGACAGAGCCAACCTATCAAATGAAGAGTTCAAAACACTGGTAATCCTGATGCTCACAGAAATGACTGAGTACAGATGCAAAATAAAGGAAGAAGGCTATGCAAAGTGAAATAAAGAAAAATATACCGGGAACCGACAGTGAAGGGAAAGAAACTGGTACTCAAATCAATGACCTGGAACAAAAGGAAGAAATAAACATTCAACCAGAACAGAATGAAGAAATAAGAATTCAAAAAAATGAAGAGAGGCTTAGGAGCCTCTGGGACAACCTTAAACGTTCCAACATCCAAATCATATAGGTGCCAGAAGGAGAATAGGAGGAGCAAGAAATTGAAAACTTATTTGAAAAAATAATGAAGGAGAACTTCCTCAATCTGGCAAAGGAGCTAGACCTGCAAGTCCTGGAAGCTCAGAGAATCCCAAAGAACTTGGATCCAAGGAGGAATACTCCAAGACATAGCATAACTAAATTACCCAAGATTAAAGATAAGGAGAGAATCTTAAAGGCAGCAAGAGAAAAGGAGACAATTACCTACAAAGGAGTTCCCATAAAACCGTCAGCTTATTTCTCAAAAGAAACCTTACAGGCAAGAAGGGGCTGGAAAGAATTTTCAAAGTCAGGAAGTGCAAGGACCTATATCCAAGATTACTCTACCCAGCAAAGCTATCACTTAGAATGGAAGGGCAGATAAAGTGCTTCCCAGATAAGGTCAAGTTAAAGGAGTTCATTATTACCAAGCCCTTTTTATATGAAATGTTAAAGGGACTTATCTAAGAAAAAGAAAATGAAAACTATGAGCAGCAAAATGACAACAAATTCACAACTCTCAACTGAACCTAAAAAATAAAAACTAAGCAAACAACTAGAACAGGAACAGAATCACAGAAATGGAGATCACATGGAGAGCTTTTGGTGGGGAAGGGGGTGGGGAGAATGGGAGGAAAAGTGCAAGGGATAAGAAGCATAATTTGTTGGTACAGAATAGACAGGGGGAGTTTTATAACAGCATAGGAAATGAAGAAGCCAAAGAAGCCATGGACATGTACTAAGGCGGGGGGAGGGGGGGAGTGCTGTATGGAGGGAGCCATGGGGTGGAGGGGGATAAAGGGGAGACAGGTGGGACCAGTGTAATAGCATAATCAATAAAATATACTTAAAAAAAATAAAGTACATGTTCTAAAAAAATTCATATGGAAAGGTAATGGCCTAAGAGTAACCACGTCAATCATAAAAAAATAATAATGAGGGGAAACTTGTATAAGGAGATAAGATACTATAAAACAAAGATGTGATTTAGTACAAAGTGGGAGAATAGAGAACCTGAAACAGATCTGACAGATTCAAGACTACACACAATTTGTAGGAGAGACCACTCAGCAAGTGACTGATGAGACAACTACCTTTTCACATATGGAAAAAAAATGAAATTAGCCCCCTGTCTTACAATATATCAATTAATTCCAGATGTGTCAAAGTCCTGAATCCAACATATAAAACCTTAAAGCTATTAGAAGACCTAGGAGAACATTTTTATAGCTTCAAGTATGGAAAGGTAATAGGGACAAGGGCATTAAAGGCAGAGGAAACAAAATGACCACTAGCAAACAGCTTCACCTGTAATATGGAAAGTAATAATACCACCTGCCACACAGCAATAAAGAGATTTAAACATGTCAAGTTCTTGGAACAGTGTCTGACATATAACCTCTTAATAAATATAAGTTCCTCTCATCTTCTACTTACAAGTTGTGTGAACCTGGGTAGGTGACTCTTGCACCTCATTTTCCTTACCAATAAAATAAAAGACGCCAGTACCTACCTTATTATATGCTTGTAAGAATTCGTAAGAATTAAATGGCTCTATACATATAATGTGCTTTAGAACAGAAACTGATACACAGTAAGAGCTCAATAAGACTAGTGTAAAAAAAAAAAAAAAGGAAGACTGTATTGCATTTACAAATAGTAATTATTATAGAGTGAGGCAAAAGTAGGTTTACTGTTTTAGGTGCATGAGTTTATTCTTGTATTATTATTTATTATTTTATTATTTTTCATAACTGTAAACCTACTTTTGCCCCACTCTGTATTAAGTAAGGAATGAGGAGCATGTCAAAATAAATACATGTTTAAACTTCTATTTTAGATGGTAACTCTCGTAGTAATGTGGAAAATGAACTGCAGGAAGGGAAATGCTAACGGCCTAACAATTTAAAAGGCTAATCCAATTATTCAAACCTAAACAATGGCAATAATGACTGAAAGAAGTTTTGAAGGCACATTTCACTTGACCCGAGGACAGACCAGACATGTGAAGAAAGTGAGCAAGTGTCATCAGTAGCAGCTCCCAGGTTTCCCAAATGGCTGAAATGTTAATGTGATGACACGGTGAGTTGAGATGAGGCTCAAAGTACTACAAATGTCTTCGACTTTGTTACTAAAAGTTATTTCTACTCTTCATTTTGAGACCTGGAAATTATCTTACATGTTGTTAATCAGCATCTAACCGAAACTTCATGCTGTTTGTGAAGTTATGCCTTTTGGAAAGAACTGCAGTACAGAAAGGATTTTGATGCTCCATCAACTAATTTTCTAAAGTAGCGCATCGTATGAGTCAAATTTCTTTAAAACCATTATGGGTTTTATAAAATATTATCCATCTGTGGTTTTTAAATTCTCAAACAAACAACAGAAAACTTTCTTGTCAGGGGCTGGCCTTTCTTACAAATGTTTCTTACCATGATTGGCTTGCCCTGAAATGTTTTAACTTCTTCTCTCAAGTATTTAAAAGCCTGTTAACGAAGCAGAAAGAAGCTTTCATTAGCATTCATCTTTACTCTATCTAGGGAGTTTGGTATTAGCAACTATCTCTAAACTAAACAATAGAAAATTCTGAAGGTGATTCCATTATGCAGGTAATAGGGAATGAAAAAGTAATAATGTAAGATCTTAGCTATGGTTCACATTTACTGTAGATTAGCTACATGGATTACTACAGGAAAAAAAGGAACAAAATTCAAAATAAGCCCAAAATGTCACCACAAAATGGTTGCTTCCTGTATGTGCCCTGACCATGGATCAAACCCACAACCTTGGCATATCAGGACAATGCTCTAACCAACTTAGCAACCCACTCAGGGCTATGTATTTTTTAAATGGTTCACTCAGCCAGTCTTTTAAGGTAAAGAATTAAAACAAACAAACAAACAAAGAATGGTTTAAAAGTCCAATTAGATATGTTTCTGTTTCAAAGGATTATTACTTATCTTTAAGAAGGACAAAATAATTAAGAGTTAAATCATTATATCAAAATTCCAAGAATAAGAAAGGCAGTTACATATTTAAATACTGCGGGTCTACTATGTACTAGAAATACTACTGGGTTGGCCAAAATGTCTGTCTAGTTTTTAACACAAAATAAAAGATACACTTTTTTTTCATTTTCACCAATAACTTTACTGATTTGGATATTCTGAGTATGTTGGCTATCTCTTGTGTGGTATAACGTCGATTGTTCTCAGTTAATGTCTCAATTCAATCACTATCAACTCCAAATGGTCTACCTGACTGTAGAGCATTGTCCAGAGAGAAACCCCCAGCACAAAACTTTGCAAGCCACTTCTGACATGTTCGATCAGTCACAGCACCTTTTTCTACTTCAGTTGTTTACCTTTCTTGAAATAATAAAGCATAATATGCCAAAAATGTGATATATTCTTCCATCTTCACTATTAAAATGACTATACAAAAATTCACTAATTTGGAATTTTTTTAAAAAATGCATGCTGATATGACAGCTGTCACAATACAATCTAACAAAATTGTTTCAAATGAAGTTAAAGACAATGAAGCGCTACTACAGTCATCTTAGGGGGGAAAAAATTGGCCAAAAGGACCCAAGGTGCCTACTTTGAAGGGGACTGAGGTGTCACTGTCCTACATACAATGTGTCTTATATCTTCTTCAATAAATGTCTCTATTTTTCATAGTATGTGGCTGAATATTTTCTGGACAGACCACTACTTGTTTTACCACTAGGACTGAAATCAGAAGAAAAGTTTTCTTCTCACCTGTTGTGCATCCGTGTCTGACTGGAAAGTGATATACCAGTTGCTATTGTGTGCAAACTCACAGCTTATTACCTTGGGGCAGTTTTCATTTTTGAACAAAGCTTTCACTTCCTAAAAAAGAAACATTTCAGTTAATTCTAACAAAAATATTACTAATACCGTATTTTGCTGTGTATAATGTGCAATTTTTGCCCAAATATTTTAGGGAAAAATAAGTATGTGTATTATATATGGGTAGTACTAATTCTGTATCTATTATGTTCAAAAAAATAAATGCTAAAATTCCTTTATAATACAAAAAAACAAGTATCTACACATAAGTAAATGAACTAAAAAATTAAAATGAAAGTTTTTTTCCTGAAAGTTTGGCCAAAAACATGGATGCACATTATATACTGGAGTGCATTATACACAGTAAAATGTAGCAGGCGTTTATCTCTTCATGTCTTTTGCAACTTTCTATTTCTTTACTTGTTAACTGTCTATGGCTTCTGTCATTTTTCTATTGAGAGCAGACTGCATTCTGAAGCAAAAACGTGTACAGCTATAGCATACATTTTGTTTATGATTTAGGGATAGAACCCTATTTTATAATCGAAACTGAAGAATTTCGATCCTAGTTGCAAGCTAAATTTTCCTTACAGTAAAATCTCTCCAGTCCTGTCATTATCAAAAAAAGAAAAGGTATGTCCTCCCTCCTTTAACATTTTTTAGGTGCTAAGTATTTTCATTTGATCCAGATGCTTTGTCTACATCAGAGTCATTCATAGGTATATGCTTTGTGCAAAGATATCTTCTCTTTTCCATAACTGACATATCTAAGAACTGGAACTCCAACAAACACATGGGTTCAAAAACAATGACTGTCAAAATTCAGAAAGGTATAACAGTTAAGAGCTTGAAAGAAGTTTATATAAAAAAAAAAGAGAGAATAAAACTGTAAGTGAACATTGAGTATTCCTAAAAAGTTATAAAGGAAACATTATCTGCTGAAAATACCATCCAGAGTAAGACAATGTGATTTGATTATTCCTGAAAACCCTTGTGTTGAAGATTTTATCATCTCCATTTTATAGCTGAAGAAATAGTGGCTCATTTCTACCACAGGTAGTATGAGAAACCTGCTCGTACTACCACAAAGTGGAACTCAAACTCAGATTTGTATACCTCCAAATACCATTCTGTGTAATACTCATCTGAGTTCAAGGAGAAATTTATTTCTTTTATTTTTATTTTACTTTCTAGAGAGAGGGGAAGGGAGGGAGAAATAAGGAGAGAAACATCAATGTGCAAGAGATACATCATTCCATTGACTCTCCCATGCCCCCGACCAGCGGCCTGGCCCACAACCCAGACGTGTGCCGTGACCAGAAATCAAACCAGCAACCTTCCAGTTCAGTTCTCCGGCCGGCGCTCAATCCACTGCGCAACACCAGGGCATCAAAGAGAAATTTAGTAGTAATCAATAATTCCAAAATATCAATAGAATCTGATTTGGTTAGACTGTGCCACAAAATATCACTAGATATAAATTTTTAAAAAGATAATTACTGATTGGACAATCCACATGACAACACTGAAGTCTAGCCTGTATCCTAACTTCCTCAAATGTTTAATGCACTGAATTAAAAAAATGAGATAATCTCTACCTGTGATGATGACATTTTCTTGATTCAAACACTACTTGAAATAAGCAAGCTGTCAACCAGCTGAGTTTTGTGACATTTGTCAAAGCGGTGAAATACCAAGTTCAGTTAATGAAATACCCATCCAGTCCCGAATTTCATTTGTGGAGAACTATCTATGCAACCGTTAGAAGGCCTGTCACCCA
Source organism: Desmodus rotundus (assembly GCF_022682495.2). Lineage (NCBI taxonomy): Eukaryota > Metazoa > Chordata > Mammalia > Chiroptera > Phyllostomidae > Desmodus > Desmodus rotundus. The sequence goes on from NC_071389.1 coordinate 153,526,742, forward strand.
CTGATATCCACCTTCAAAAATCCACAGATATTCTCCCAATATTTAATTCATTTAAAATGTATAATTAATTTGTTTATTGAAATTCTAATGAAATCCTTACTTTCAGCCTTTATCATTCTTAATGAAGAGTTCTGTTCATAGATTTATTTTTCCAAATATAAGGGAAGTCTGGACCTAAAGTAATCAAAAATTTATTTCACCTGAGAAGAACCCTGATGGTCAGAACCCAAATCTCCTCATTTTAATCTGATTTTCAGTTATTAGGGCCTAGGTCAACGTTCTCTATTTTTGTCATCTGCAATTGTTTTATTTTTTTTTTTTAAATGAACAGTATGTGGCCGCTTTATTCCTTTTATTTACTATTTTTCATGTGTGAGCTCTTTATACATTCAGACTGAATTACAATAACTATAAAAATGATAATAATGGCAAACTTTAGTGTTTTTATATGCATGCTACTGTTCTAAGCTTTTATATACTAGCTCATTTAATTCTCACAACAATTTCATGAATTCTTACTATTATCCCAACTTAACAGATGAGAAAATTAAGGCAAAAGAGGTTAAGTAACTTATCTAAGGTCATAGAACTAGCAAGTAAAAAGGCTTGAATTTAAATTGAGACAGTTTGGCTCTAGAGTTCAGGCTCATGTATACTCTACATTGTTTCTTAATACTGCAAATATCCTTCCCATTCCGCCTTCCTTTCAATGTTACTTTTGACATATACTTCATAAGTTTAAATCAAAGATCTAGTGACAGTTTCTTTTCTAATTTCTCTCACCAAATACTGGAATTATAACACTAAATGACTCTGGAAAAAAGATTAACTACTAATATGTCAAATTTGTTAGGCGGCAAGAGTCTTTCTTTTTAAAATGGCCAATCAATTACCATGTGTCAGTTACTGATTAATTCTCCCCATCTCTAATTTATTGTGCCTTCACATAACAATTTAGTGTAAGGGTCTGTGGCTTAGTGGTTAAGAAGAAACATGGACTTCAAAATCAGAGAGATCAAGTTCAAATCGAGACTCTCTCATTTAAACAGCCCATGTGTCTTAGGCAAGTTATTTAACCATCCAAAGGCTTGGTTAACTTTGTCTATAAAACAGATAATAAAACCATATGCTTTAAATAACTAATGTATATGGCATCATATTTGGTAGAACCTAATTATTAAATGTTATTATACATATATTGTTGTATAAAAGAGCCTATTTCTGAATTATACCACATGGGGCAAAAGTAGGTTTACAGTTGTTCATATGGAAACTACAGTAATAAATAAATAATAATACATGAATAAACTCTGTGTTTCAAGTACTCAAGTATAAACCTACTTTTGCTCAATATTGTATTGTTTCATTCAAATATTATTTTATTTTTGTACCTGTACCATACAGTCTCTATAACTGCAGCTTTGCTTTATATTTTGCTAAACAGCAGGGTTAATTCTAACCCAGTAGTCCTTATTTATATTTTTCTCCTTCATTCACCTTTCAGATGAATCCTCAATTTCCCAAAAGAGCCCGTTTATATTTTAATTGCCGTTCAAGTCAAATCAATAAATTGAAAGTTAGTCTCAATGCAATATTCAGCCTCCCCTTCTAAGAACATAGAATTGTATCTTCTTCCTCCCTCTGTGCCATTCTTTAAAAATTTCAAAATTTACACAAGTTGTTATTTAGTCTTTCATAATAATTGATATGAGGGCACTACTATACTTTGTTTATTTAGCTCCTTCAATTTAAAAAGAATACTCAGCTTTAACAATACTTAATAATTTACCTCTATTGGTGTTGTTTCAGGAATCTCCCTTAGAATCACGATACAACGCTTATGACTTGGTCTCACTTTCTCACCCTTCTCATCAACTTGTACCATGGGAGAAGCTGAAATTTTAAAAAAGGTTTCATTCAAAAGTGACAATTAGAGATAGTAATGCCATTCAAAAAACTATACATTTCTATTTCCAACTGTATAAGTCAGCAAAAGTTAATATCCTAAAGAAATTAAGTTGTGGAAACAAAGACAAGAGTTACAATAAAGTATTTTGAGATTAATACTCAATGGCAAAGAACATTGTCAAATGTTATTCTTTGAACAAAATACTCAGAATACCTATTTGGGATTTGCCACTGTGTTGGGACTGGGGGAAAAAAAGCCTTCAGGAAGCATACAACACATAACTAATAAGACAATTTATCTGTGTACAATTACCAGATTCTTTATTTCAAGAGATAACAAAAATCAATGTACTTGCATTAGCCAAACCCTACTCTGGGGAATATAATAAGCTCTAATATGTAAAGAAACCCTACTTTTTTCCTCCCTAAAGATTTCATATATATATATATATATATATATATATTTTTTTTTTTTTTTTTTTTTTAAAGAGAGGAGAGGGGAAGGAGAAAGAGAGGAAGAGAAACATCAGTGTGTGGTTGCCTCTCACGAGCCCCCTACTGGGGACCTGGCCTGCAACCCAGGCTTGTGCCCTGACTGGGAATCAAACCAGCAACCCTCTAATTCACAGGCTGGCACTCAACCCACTGAGCCACACCAGCCAGGGCTGAAGAAATTCTTCTTAAAATTACAGTCTAAGAAGTGCTTAGACCAAGAATTATTCACAAATGATTACAGTCTTTCCTTGATTTTAACATGATTATTTGCCTGCTACTACAGAGACTCAGAAGCCATCTTTTAGATACTGATTTTGAGGAAATACTAATGAAGATAGTACTAGATAGCCAAAACTTTCATTTCTGGTCCTTTCAGGAAGAGATTATGCCACAACTCCCTTAACAGGTAGGGAGAGAATAAAAGAAGCAGTTAAGAAAAATGGCCTGGGTATTAGTGCTAGGGACCAGCCCTTACAGATGGGGAATTCTGCTTGTCTTTTGGCCAATGTTTTTATGTTGACAAGACTGGGTCATTTTAAGAAATGATGTCTGCACAAACCAACCAGAGATTATTTCATAAATGTTTTTAGCCTTCTGAGAATGAAAGTCTTCTACACTTCTACTTAGTAAGTCTATTATTAGCCTTGTTATATTTAAATTTTAAACATTTCCGACAACATACTTCATATACAAATGAAGATGTGCCTCAAGAAGGTAACAAAAAGAGAGGTTACCAAGAAATACTAATATAATCACTAAGAACTCTTAGAACCTCAACCTAAAAACATAAATTCATTACAAAATTTTAGAGCATTATTTGTCATATTGTACAATAGGTTACAACTTTTTAATAGGTTATGAAATCAATTAGAATAAAAGAAATGACTTTGATACAAGCATTTATTATTAGTCTGTATAGCATTTCAGTTGTGTGTGGGTATGTGGTATACGTATTGGACTGTGATGTAAAATGTGCTTCACCTGGGGTTCAAAAGTTTAAAATAGATCGCTTTACAGGGTATGAAAACGACACATGAAACTTTCTAATAGTCCAGAATTGAGACTACTGAGATTTAATTGCTTATATGTGTAATTGGGCACCAAGATGAACAATGAAGGTATAGAATTGATATAGAAACTCTGTAACAGTCAGTAAAGATAAATTATTGGAACAGAATAGCAAAAAAAAAAAAAAAAAAGGGGAGTTAAAACAATTCCTTATGGTCAGAAATTAAAACCCATTTAAATTTTTGACTTAAAAAAATAAGCTAAAAGGTATAATTTACATACATCTCAACACTTCAAGAATTAGATCAAGGTCTGTGGTTAGCTTTTTTACTTCTTCCATGTTGGCAACAGTCCAAATTGGGATGAATTGATCACTGTCCATTTGAGATATCAGGTAAAGATCCTTTGACAAATTTTCTCTAAAAAAAAAAAATAACATATAGAATCAACAGTCCTATAAAACAAATAATTCCTTAGAAGCATCTAAAGAGTTGCCTTATTCTCTTTTGTCCTAAGTCAGGAAAACACAAATTCATATTATCAGAAATAACACAATTATGAAATTATATAATATACAACAGATATGCTCTAACAACTTCCAAAAAGATTCTGAATCCCCAAATAAATTTGGCCCAGTAGTTTGTTTTTTACTTTTTATTGAATTTATTGGGATGGCACTGGTTAACAAAATTACATAGGTTTCAGGTGTACAATTCTATAACACATCACCTGAACACATCATCTATAACACATAACTCAAGTCCCTTTCTATCACCATTTACCCCCCGCTCTTCTATCTCCCCCCCACCCCCCTTTCCCTCTGTTAATATGCTATTGTCTGTGTCTACGATGTTTGTTGCTTTGTCTATCTTATAAACACTTTATCAATGATGTTAGAATATGCAGTTTAAACCATGAGTTGGATTGTGGGATTTTAAGTTTCTGAGTGCTTGCATTTTTTAAAAAATGTTTGCTTTGAATTTATACTTAAATAATAAATTTGAAAGATTTAAAAATTAAGACTAAAGATTCTTTAAGATACATTTAAAAAAAGGAGATACAAACCTATCTTGCACATAAAATCCTGTTTAACAAACTGAAGTAAAATCAAATTCATCTTATTTATATCAAATCTTTGAAGCAGTCTGGTTATAAACAACTAGAAGTCTATGCTTAAAAGCTATCTTTTTATTAACCACTCTATTTAAAACTGAAACCAACCAAGTACTCCTGATGTCACTTCCCTTGCTTACACTGCTCTATTCAACTTTTCCATAATGATTATTACCTAACATTTCTAAACTGCTTATTTATTAAATTTACTGTTTTGGCCTCCTGGCGGAAATACAGGTTCCATGAAGAATCTTTGTTGTTAAAAATGTTAAACAAACAAACAAACATAATGCCACACACCAAAAGGCTGAGGGTTCAATTCCTAGTCAGTTACATACCTAGGTTGCAGGTTCCATCCCCAGAAGCGGTGCATAAGGGAGGCAACCAATCAATATTTCTTTCTCAAATGGATCTCTCTTTCTCTCTCTCCCTCTCTCCCTTCCTCCCTCTCTAAAAATCAAAAAACATATCCTCTGGGAAGGATTTAAAAAATTAAAGAAAAAATGTGTTTCAAAGCCCTAACGCTTGGCCAAGAGTAGGGTCTAAGGCCTTTACGTTCAAATTATATTAAAACAGAAGTAGTAATTACTTTTTTAAGGCTACAACTGTCAAAAGGTGGTAGTTACTTGTTTTGGAAGGAAAATGAGAATAGAGGGGAAACCAGTAAACTCAATTCAGCATCGATGGAGGAACATACTAGTGTCATCTTAATAAATAAAAAATTTTGTTTTAAATTTATTGATTTTAGGGAGAGAGGAAGTGGGGGTAGGGGGAGAGAGACAAAGACAGAGACACAGAGAGAAGAGACATCCACTTGTTAATGCGTCCACTGGTTGATTCTTGTATATGCCCTGACAAGGGATCAAACCTGCAACCTTGGCATGTTAGGACGATGCTCTAATGAAATGAGCTACCGGGTCAGGGCTAAAAAAATATTTAAGAACTTGAAAATAAACAACAATAAACATAACATTTGAATAATGAAAAACTTCTAGACTGACTTAAATAACATTGACTTTACAAAAATTGTTTTCAAAGATAAAAGAAGAGCTAGGGAAGCTACGAGGACAAAATTAAATTCCAGAAAGATGACCTTTCTTTCCTGAGAGCATATGCGGATGCTGGACCCGAGGAAAACCAGTAGAGTACTCAGCAGTTGCAGAGGACTGGCACTATGAATTGGAAACCAAAGGAGACCCACCCAACACACACTGTATTTACTGAGTTCTAAGAAGGAAGATGAGAGATTGGGAGCCAACCCGAAAAGAGTAAAATCTCTGGTTTTGTGGAAGTTCCAGTGGAAGAAGGAACCTTGCTTCAAGCACAAGACAGGGCTCTTCCACAAGTCATCTGCCAGATTTTGAAACTGTATGGGGTAAGAAGCTAAAGAGCTAATCGCAAATCTTTGAAGAACAGAACTAAATATCCATTGGTGTTTCAAAACAGAAGTAACAGAAAACTGTCAACCTCTAAATCAAAGCCTGAGAAGACTATGCCTACAAAACAGACACAGAGGTGGACTGAGTCTAATTAAAATGCCTGCTCAGCCCTGACTGCTTAATTTGACTGGATCGAAGCAATCAATCTGCTTCAGCCCAACAGAAGAAAGCGCAAATCTTGTCAAGAGGAAATAATTGTATCACTTGCAGCTTATACCTTCTTTTACAAGTAATGTCACCACCATATAATCAAAATTTAAAAGACATGCAAAAAGGAAAATTATGTTAGAGAATGAAGAGAAAAAAAATTCAGTATTAACAGACACACAAATGATCCAGTTAGAAGGCAAAGATATTAAAATAAGTACAAGGGACTTCCAGTCAAGGTGGTAGCATAGGTAGTACAGGAATCACCTCCTCCCACAACCAACTCAAAATTACAACTAAACTACAGAATAACCATCATTAAGAACCACCTGAAATCTGGCTGAATGGAAGTCCTACATGTAGGGACTGAAAGAAAAAGCCACATCAAGACTGGTAGGAGAGGCTGGTCTCACACCCCTATGTGGCCGAAAAATAATGGGGAGGGATATCTCAGCTGCAGAGATCCTCCTTGAAGAGCGGAGTTCCTCTACCCCATACCAGGTCTCCCAGAATTCCAGTGCCAAAAAGAAAAGTCCCCCAAAAGAACCTATGCACTTCAATGTTCATAGCAGCATAATTTACAATAGCTAAGTGCTGGAAGCAACCTAGGTGCCCATCAGTAAATGAATGGATCAAAAAACTATGGTACATTTACACAATGGTATTCTATGCAGCAGAAAGAAAGAAGGAGCTCCTACCCTTGGCAACAGCATGGATGGAACAGGAAAGCATTATGCTAAGCGAAATAAGTCAGGTGGTGAAAGACAAATACCATATGATCTCACCTTCAACAGGAACCTAATCAACAAAACAAGCAAGCAAGCAAAATATAACCAAAGACACTGAAATTGAGAAAAGGCCAACAGTGACCAGAAGGGAAAGGGGAGGGAATTTCAGGGAAAAAGGGTGAAGGGTTTGTAGGAACAATTATAAAGGACACATGGACAATAACAGGGGGTGGGGTGGGGTGGTGGAAATGGGAGGGAGATAGGAAGGGTTGGGGGGTAGGCTGGGGTGGCAGGAAAAGGCAGAGAACTGTACTTAAATACCAATAAAATTAGAGAAGAAAAAAAAAGAGAAAAGTCCCAATAACGTCTGGCTGTAAAAACCAGTGGGGATTGAGACAGAGGGCTTCTGGAGTCCCAGGCAGTTCCTCTTAAAGGGCCCACACACAGATTTACTCAGACTCACTCCCTCTGAGCTCAAGTGCTTGGGGAATCAGCTTGAAAGGTACCAGAGACATATGGGGAAGAACTGAATTGTCTGGCACTAAGGCCTGCTGGGGTGGCAGGGAGCTTTCTCCCAGACAGAGGTGTTGGCAGAGGCCACTGCTCCTTTGACAAAGAGCTAGGAGGCAGGCGCCATACCTGAATCTCCATCAACCTGGCTCACATTGTTTGCCTTGCCCTGGTGATTCCCTGAGGCCTCTCCCCACCCAATTTTCAGGCTCATCAAGCTGTTTCCAGTGTCTTTTCCATACAAATGGCCTGTCTTGGCCCATGCCTCAGATTTTCCTAAAGTCTTTCAAACAAGCAGAATATGGCCTCAGTGAGCCTCATACCTCTCATTAAGTGGCCCTAGGCCTTAGTTCAACAGCTTGGCCTCTTACCTGGGCACCTCCAAGCACAGCCAAGAAGCAACCATCTGCATATTACTTTGTAGCTCATGCCTAATGGCCCTGGGAAGAATACAGGCAGCAGCTGACCTTGGCCTACACCTCCTGGGAGGCCCTCAAGCCAGTGCACCCAGTGGACAGCTTCAGACCATGCTGAACCACCACCCAACCATCTCCACAAGCAATCCGCTCAAGGGGCAAAGTCAGTGGGCACCAGAGTTCCTCTGAAGTAAGTCCTACTCTGTGGGGTGGGTCCCTGTACAGCTTATCCTTCATGGTGGTTGTAGGTTGGTGCTCATAGCCAGTCTTTACAGCTAACTGCCCTGGGGGTAAGTCCCTTACACTGATGTGCAAACAGCAATCAAAACTCAACTACACGAGGAGGGTGTATGCAATCCATATGGGGGAATACCTCGAGTGTATAGCTTGGGTGATTGGGGAGGGTGTTCCACTGGACCCTACAGAACTAGTAATGTTAGGCCCACTCTACCAACCCTGGGAGACTAGTAGCTCTACATAATATATGAAAACAAATACAAGGAGGCAGTCAAAATGACGACACAAAGAAACACATCCCAAATGAAAGAACAGACCAAAACTCCAGGAAAAGAACTAAACAAAATGGAATTGAATAACAATTGAAAATAGTAATAATTAAAAAAAAAAAAAAAAGAACTAAACAAAATGGAGACAAGCAATCTACTAGATGCAGAGTTCAAAACACTGGTTATAAGGATGCTCAATGAACTTAGGGAAAGAGTAGATGAACTTACTGAGAATTTCAACAAAGCTAGGAAACATAAAAATGGAATTAGAAACCATAAAAAAGAACCAGTTAGAAATGAATACATTAACTGAAATGAAGAGTATTTTAAAAGGATCAACAGTGAAGTAGATGAAGCAGAGGATTAAATCAGAAGTCGGAAAACAAGGAAGCAGGGAAAAAACCAAGCAGAAAACCAAAAAGAAAAAAGAATCTAAAAAACGAGGATTGAATAAGGAGCCTCCGGGAAAATCTCAAGTGTACCAACATTCACTGGGTGTGCCGGAAGGAGAAGAAAGGCGGGGCAAGGAATTAAAAGCCTGCGTAAAAAAAAAAATGGCATAAAAATTCCCTAACCTGCTGAAGGAAACAGATATACAAGTCCAGGAAGTGCATAGAGTTTCAAAGATGATGAACCCAAAGACGCCTACACCAAAACACATTATAAGTAAAATGCCAAAGGTCAAAGACAAAGAAAGAATCTTAAAAGCAGCAAGAGAAAAGCAGTTAGTTTCCTACAGGAGATTTCCCATAAGGCAGTCAGCTGATTTCTCAACAGAAACCTTGCAGGCCAGAAGGGATTGGCAAGAAATATTTAAAGTGATGAAAAACAAGGACTTACAACCAAGATTACTCTATCCAGAAAAGCTATCATTTAGAATGAAGGACATATAAAAAGCTTCCCAGACAAGATAAAGCTAAAGGAGTTCACCATCACCAAACCAGTACTATGTGAAATGTTAAAAAAAAAAGGTCTTATTTAACCCTCTGGAGGTCGTGGCTGTTCTGAGAGATACAAATAAAATCTTTTCTAAAGATATTTTTTTTGTGAGGTGGAGGGATGGGGAGAAAAGGCATACAACTGTAATTGAATAACAATAAAAATTTTTTTTTAAAAAAGATATTTTTTTTGACTGCAACCTCTACAGGGTTAAGAGGAAGAATAAAAAAAATGAACAATAAAATGGCAATACATATGTAGCAACAACTGAAATGAAAAAATAAACAAACAAGCAGAATATAGAAACAGACTCGTGGATACAGAGAACATTTTGACAGTTGCCAGAGAGGGGGACTGCAGGGATGGGTGAAAACAGGTAAAGGGATTAAGAAGTACAAATTGGTTGTTACAGAACAGTCATGATGATGTAAAGTACAGCATAGGGAATATAGTCAGTAACATTCTAATAACTATGTATAGTGTCAGATGGGTTCAAGATATATTAGGATGATCACTTAGTAAGTTATATAATATCTAATCACTTGACATACACCTGAAACTAATATAATGTCAACTGTAATTGAAAAATTAATAAATGATTTAAATAAATAAATAAAATTATTACAAGTATGTTACAGAAAACAAATTGTATCATAGGCACAACTGACTAGAGAAAAAAAGGGCAAGAGGTTCTTGCCTTTATCCTAGGGCCTATATGAAACTATGAAGACAAGGAATAAAAAGGGGGGAAGAAAAGGGAGATATTTAGGATGAGGAATCAAACGTGAATTGAGAGTGAACTGTTACCTAAAGAAATAAAAAAGCTTCTTTCCCAAAAAAAAACTTTAGCCCAGGATGGTATGGCTCAGTGAATTAAGTGTTGGCCTGTGAACCAAAGGGTCGCTGGTTTGATTCACAGTCAGGGCACATGCCTGGGTTGCAGACCAAGTCCCTGGTAGGGGCACGTGAGGGGCAACCACACGTTGATGTTTCTCTCCCTTTCTTTCTCCCTCCCTTCCCCTCTCTCTAAAAATAAATAAGTTAAAAAAAAAATTATATATATATATATATAATTTTTTTTTTTTTAAGAAAATAGCCTCTTTCCAATAGCGGCCTGAGGTGACTTCTGAAAATGGTTCACTATTCACTTGTCCCAGAAAACCCCACAAAATCATGCAAATCGAGAGGTTCAAATCTTTTTTTTCACTTTAAGAATACTCATGAAAACTGTTCAAGCCCTCAAGGGTATGCATGTCCACAAAGCCAACAAGTACCTGAAGGATGTCACTTTATAGAAGCAATGTGTGCCATTCTGTCATTACAATGGTGGAGCTGGTACATGTGCCCAGTCCAACAGTGGGGCCAGATACAGGGCCAATTGCCCAAAAAGACTGCTGAAGTTTTGCTGCACATGCTTAAAAATGCAGAGTGGCCCTGGCTGGATGGCACAATTGGTTGGAGCATCCTCCCATATACCAAAAGCTTGTGGGTTCAATCCCCAGTTGAGGCACGTATGGGAGGCAACCAATCACTGTTTCTATTTCTTTCTCTCGCTCTCTCTGACCCTTCTCCCCTCCTCCATTTCCCTCTCTATAATCAATACACATATCCTCAGGTAAGGATTAAGAAAAAAATGCAGAAACCAATGCTGAACTTAAGGGTTTAGATGTATATTGTCCTTTGGTCATTAAGCACATCCAGATGGACAAAGCTCCCTAGATGGGGCGCAGAACTTTAACAGAGTTCATGGGCAGATTAAACCACATGAACTCTGCCTGCCACACAGACATGATCCTTACTGAAGAAGAGCGATTGTTCCTAAACCAGAAGAGGAGGATGCACACACACACACACACACACACAAATTCCAGAAGAAACTGAAAGAACAAAAACTTATGGCCCAGGAGTAAATTCAGCATAAAATAAACGCTAATAAAAGAGTAAAAAAAAGAAATCAATGCTAAAATCCAAGTTTCTAGCTTGAAAAATTGGTTCGCTGGTCCTACTGATCAGGTACAGGGAAAATAAAAGGCAAATTATTACATTTGCTTGCATATCCAAACATAATTTATGTTGGAAGGGGCAGTTCTACATATTGAAATGTTATGATATCTAAATTGTAAATATAATATACCTACATAATTCTTACCAGTAAATAAGATATCTTAAACTGTTTTCATGAAATAACTCTTTATTTAATAGAAGACACTGATAATATAAATTTTATGCCCATCCACCTACCTTGCTAAAAATAACTCTATGATCAGAATCAACTACTAAAAATATAAGTGAATAAATAACCACTTTTTTAAGAACCATAAACCTAAATATGTTCATAGGAAAAGTATCCAAGAGAAATTTCATTATCTTTCTACTGAGAAAAAATATCCTTTGCATATCCAATTGAAGACTACATTGTTAAATCTTGTTAAGAAATATAGAAGAATGATACCAAACTATATCACTGAAGGAAATTAAAAACCACCAGTCTTCCACTCTATCCCACAGGTATTTTACAGCTACTAACCAAACAATTCAAAAAAAAAGGAGAAATATCCACAAAAAAAAAGTAGTATACCGTGAGAAACAGAATTCTAATTGTTTCTTCAGACATTCTTTTAGATCTTCCCTAGAAATTGCTGAACTGCTTTCTCCTGAAGGTAAAAAATAAGAGGGAAAAGTTAATACCAAATTACCACAGGTGGTAAACTTTACATATTGTTATACTCAGAATAAGGCCCAAAATACACACAAATTAAACTCATCAAATTGAACTGTTTTATTAAATTATTTTTTTAGAATTCAGATAGCTCAAAGTCCAACTAATTTCTTTCAACCTATCTATCTATTCTTCATTTAGACAGATTTCACATCAGTTTAAAGACTTTTACCAAGTAATTAACAAAACACTATTAACACTAAACTCACTTGTCTACCATATTGCAAAATACTATCCTAAATACTTTAAATTAAAGAACAAGCCCTGGCTGGTATGGCTCAGTGGATTGAGAACTAAAAGGTTACAGGTTTGATTCCCGGTCAGGGCACATTTCTGTGTTGCTAGCCAGGTCCCCGGTTGGGAGTATGTGAGACAAATGTACGAGATGTGTGCGATGTCTCTCTCATACATTGATGTTTTTCTCCCTCTCTTTCTCAAAATAAATAAAATCTTAAAAAATAAAGAACAAGAGTAGTATTAATCTAAATTTCAAAATATTAACTACTTAAACAAAGTAGGATAATATATATATATACACACATCTGAAGTACTAATAGTAAATCTGATATTGGTCACACTCCTTAGACTTCTCTCTCTTAATACTCTTTTATTTCCTTGATTTTAGAGTACCATTGTCTTCCTAGGAATATTTAAAGAACTCAAATGTCCAAAGGACCAGATCAACTCTGTAATAGTCTTCCATGCTTTCTATTATTTAAACCCAGAACATGAGACTTTTTTCCAGGACTCAAGCTTGGAAAACCATCATTTTTTTACACAAAACATTACAAACTCAAAGCATTTACTTTGTCCTCTTCTTAAAAAGCATCAATGATTAATTTCCTTTAAATACACAGACAACAGGATGTATATAACGATAAATTCTGTGCATAATTTTACCACTACCTTGTCTTACTATTCAAGATTCAAAGTGACCTTATATATTAACTTCATTAAAATGAATATATGTATTCTATCTTTATGTATATATAATCTTTCTAATATACAAAATTTGTCTACCCACCTGCTACCTAAATGAGTAATAATTTTATTTAACCTTTCAATATCACTATGGCACATTTATTAAAATACCAACTGGTTGCCACATCCCTTAAATCAACTCTATGTTCAAAGTAGCCAGTAGTTAGGTATACTATGACCACAAGTAGAAAGTAGAACCTACCACTTTAAATTATTATATGTAAATACCACCCCATTCCACTTCAGAAATCAACCTACAAGCTAACAGACCTTTGAAATCAAGTCCAATTATATGTAACAAGGAAACTGAACACAAAGGAGGTTTATATAATTTACAGAAGGCAGAGATAGAAATGCCTCCCCTCCCATTACACTCATTTTCCAAAAAGACTCTTCAGAAATTAGAAAAATAAAGTTAGGTCATTAGGGTCTGTGGTCCATTTTTAGGGTCCTTTAAATTTCCTCCATCTCAAATCCAATCAACTACTAATTCATGACAATTAAATGAATGTGAAAAACACGTTTCACAACTTAATTACAGTAGACCATCTTTTCAATACATCCTTTTCCTTAAAATTCTCCACACAATTTCACATTTATAAATGCACTTCACACTGAAAAAAGTGATAGGAAAATTGGCAGAACTTGCACTAATCCCAACTAATAGACTAGGCCTAAGACTTGGACCCTATGAAAGATTGTAATTTAGGTCTCTTTCAACTATTCTGACTTTTTTTTCCTTTTAGCTTTAATTTAACAAATAGGAAATTTAAAGTAAATAATTTTAAAATTACAATTTTCATATTTGGCCATTTTAAAACTATTTATGACAATCACTTAATAATATTTCACTTACATAAACTTCCAATAAGAAAATAAACTAATCAACGTTATAGGTTAATTAAAACAATGATAGAGACTTGGGGCATGTGGGGGTGGGGTGGGGGTAGATAGCATAATGCATTCTCATTTGACCAATAAAACCTAAAGCTTACCAGGATCGTCATATATTTGGTAACTCAGATCTTCTGGCCCTAAAATCATTCCATCAGTTGACTCTTCAATGCCTATAGAATTTCTTGTGGTTTCACATGATGAATACATTACTTCATATTCCTTACACATATCATCTGAAAGCTCTGTATTACCTGTATGAAATAAAACATATGGAGAATAAACAAATTCTTTTTTTTTTTTTGAGGTATAGAGACACACATTTTATTACAATATAAAGCATCACATTATAACAACCAAAGTCTCCGCCATAAGGTAGATAAACTAGAATGTAAATGAAAGTTCTGTAACTCAAACAGGGTCTCGATGATCATCTCTCAGGCATGTGGTAGGAAGCGTCCTCCATTGTTTACAGGGAAGTAGGAGAGGAAACCCTTTAGAAGTTTCTTCCCACTGTAAGAATCTCTCATCATGGCCCAAGTGATCTAACCTGGTCTAGTGAATGAATGTTTGTTATTGTCCTACGATTTTAGAATCTCTGATGTAGGAAAGCAGATGTTAGTCATCTCTCTTTGCCTTTTCTTTTCTTTTCTTTTTTTTTTTTAATTTTTATTGTTATTCAATTACAGTTGTATGCCTTTTCTCCCCATCCCTCCACCCCACCCAACAAATTCTTTAAATCCTATCTTTAGGAACTCTGGGCCCTATTTCTTCTATAACAACATTTCAAGGAATTCTACCAGTTAGAAAAATGTCCACATGGTTTAAAGTAAGAGTTCTCTTCCCAAGGGAGTTACATTTTGACAATTATGGATAAGCAAAAATGATTAACAATAGCTTAAACTTATATAGCACTATGTATCAGACAACTTAATGTACTTTACTCAATTCTGTCAAACATTATTATCATAATTACTATTTTATTATTATTATTTAATCTATAGATCAAGGACACAAGTATGAAAAAATTAAGTCATACGCCCAAGGTCAAATAAGTGGGTAAATAGCATTGCCAATGACAGTAGATCAAAACTAATTTATAAATATCATGCCCTTGATAGTGTTGCTCAGTGGTTGGAGTATTGTCCTGTAACCAAAGGGTTGCGGGTTTGATTCCTGTTCGGAGCACATGCCTAGGTTGTGGGATCATCCCCTGTCCGGGCACGGGCGTGTGCAACCCTCTGTTCAGATGCTATGATCCCTGGTCTGGGTACGAACGAAGGCAACCAACTGATACTTCTCTTGCATCAATGTTTCTCTCCCTTCCTCTCTCTAAAAAAGCAAATGAAAATGTCCTTGGGTAAGGATAAAAAAAAAAAAAAAAAAAGAAAAACCAACCTAACTTATAAATATATTATGAATGGGTTAAAGGCTAGACCAAAGATACAGTTATTATTTATAATTAATGACCATTCATATTAGATATAAGAATTATATACAAACTACATGTTAAACATTTATAAACATGTATAATCAAATAATCAAAGGATGCACCCCAAAGTTCCATAAACTGATTTGGCTATATGTTTAACCTATATGTTATTTGTTTTGATAAAATGTTTAGGACTTACCCTCAGGATGAGACCCTGATGTAGCTGCTGTTTCGTGCCAAGAGCTTTCAGTTCCATGAGTTACTGGCGTGGCATCAGTATTTCCAGGAGGAATTTCTTGCCACACTTTGGCATTAGGATTTAAACCAGTTCCTTTAGATGTTACCTGCTAAATAATCAAAGGACCTATTTATAAATTTTAAAAGCCAGTTGCATTAAAAATAAAAATCTAGGTAAAAGACTTTTTCCATTACTTAAATGTGAAGAAAACCCCCAGCAGGTGAAGTTAAAAGTTAAATGTAAATTCAAATGTCATAGAAAATTAGCTTTGAAGAAACAGATGCAAATCACAGCAGATGGATGATAATACAAAACTGCAACAGAACACTAAAAATAAATACTAGGTAAATAAAATTCTAAAAAGAATACACATGCACACAAATACAGATAAAATACCATTTTACACTTATTAAATTAGCAAAGCACTTAAAAATAATTCTCACATTGGCATAAAATTTGCCAACTCATTCTTTACTGGAGATTGTATAAAATAGTACATCTCATTCCTACATATTAACATTATTTATTAACAGCCAAGAAATGGAACTAACCCAAAGTCAGACAAGGAAAAAGTTATGACGCTCACTGGTAAAGTAGTACACAGACATTCAAAATTATAAAGATACATTACCATATTTTTAAAACCTAAAGGGGTACTATAACATCACAAAGAAAAAATTTCCACTTACTAAACTATGACACATCAAATATTTTAGGATGTTTCCCAATTTTCAGAGAAGTACCTCCCTTTTACAGGTTATCCTAAGAGAAATAACATATCTAACTAAAGACACACTGAGATTAAGTATAAAGTCAGTATTAATCATACAATGATTACAACTCATAGATCAGAACAACTGCAAAAAGTACATAATATGGATATGGGCTAGAAGGGACCATGATGTGCTACAAAAACCAGATCAAGGATTTCTTTCCTTCATAAAGCATTTCATTAATAAAGCATTCTATTAAAATGTTGCCTTAAATTTTAGTCATAAAAAATATGAAACTTGCTCTGGCTGGTATGGCTCAGAGAACTGAGCATCATTAGCATGTGAACTGAAAGGTTGCTGGTTCGATTTCCTCTCAGGGCACAAGCCTGGGCTGTGGGCCAGGTCCCCTGTTGGGGGCCTGCAAGAGGCAACCAGTCGATGTTTCTCTCGCACATGGATGTTTCTCTCCCTCTCTTTCTCCCTTCCTCCCCTCTCCCTGAAAATAAATAAAATCTTAAAAATATATATATAAAAATATAAAAGCTTATTGCATCTATTAGGAATTTTTCAGGTCAGAGAACAAATGTGACAATGTCTAATATATTAAAATCAAATATTGTTTTGTGCGTATACATAATATACTATTTTTTGTTTTATAGTTATTACTATTTTATAGTCATTTATTAAATTTACATAAGTGTTGACTATTTTCTATATCATCATTCTTTCTTCCATTTCAGATCTTTCTTCTGGAATCATTTTCCTTCTTCCCCTAGGACACCACTGAGATTTTTTTTTTTTTTTTTAGTAAACTCTCAAATGGTGGATTCTCTAAAAAAAACTTTTATTTTTACCCATTGCCTCTGCTATATACAGAATTCTTGCTAGGCACATATTCCCTTTCAGTACATTAAAGATATCCCCATTGCCTTCTGGTGTGCATTATTGCTGATCAGAAAATCAGTCATTAGTCTAGCTGATTCCTAAAATCTCTTTTATCTCTGGTTGCTTAAATTCTGTCAATGGTATCCAATGGTTTTGCACTCATAAGTCTAAGTGTAAAATTCTTTTTTATTCTACTTGGGAATTCACTGAGCTCTTTGAAATTGAATGTATCTTCCATCAATTCCATAAAATTCTCAGCCATTAGCTCTTCAAATATATCCTCTCCAGCAATTGCTCTATTACTTCCTTCTGAAACTCCAATAAAATATTTTATACATTCTCATCTTATGTTCTACTTCTCTGTACCAGTCTCTTTCCCATTTTCCATTTCTTAGCCTTTCTAAGAAATCACATTCTGCATGGCAACAGTGATCCTGAGAAGGAAGAACAAAGTTGGAGGAATCATGCTACCTAATATGAAACTATACTCTAAGGACATAGTAATCAAAACAACATGGTACTGGCATAAAACCAGAAATCAACAGAACAGAACAGAGAGCCCAGAAATAAACCCACACCTTTACAGTCAATTAATATTCGACAGGAAGCAAGCACATACAATGGGCTAAAGATAGTTTATACAATAAATGGTGTTGGGGAAAACTGGATACGTGCAAAAAAAAAAAAAGAAGAAGAAAGAAAGAAAGAAGGGAAGAAAGAAACTAGAAACTAGACCACCTTCTTATATCACACACAAGAAACAATTCAAAATGGATCAAAGACTTAAATGTTAGACCCTGACATAAAAATCATATTAGAAAACATAGGCAGCAAAATCTGAGACATTGCTCGTAGCAATATTTTTTGGATGTATCTCCTTAGGCAAGGGAAACAAAAGAAAAAATAAACAAATGGGACTACATCAAACTAAAAAGTTTTTGCACAACAAAGGAAAACATCAACAAAAGAAGCAGACAACCCACAGAATGTAAGAACATATTCGCTGATATATCTGATAAGGGGTTAATATCCAAAACTTACTAAGAGCTTACAAAACTCAACACCAAAAAAACAAACAACCCAATAAAAAAAATGGGCAAAAGACCTGAATAGACACTTCTCCAAAGAGGACATACAGATGGCCAATAAATATATGAAAAGATGCTCAATATCACTAATAACCAGAGAAATGTAAATTAAAACCACAATAAGATATCACCCCACATCTGTCAGAATGGCTATCAACAAACAAGTGCTGGCAAGGATGTGGAGAAAGGGGAACCCTTTTGCACTGTTGGTGGAAATGCAAATTGGTGAAGCCACTGTGGAAAGCAGTATGAAGATACCTCAAAAATTAAGCAATCCCACTTCTGGGAATATATCCAAAGGAACACAAAACACTAATTTGAAAGAACATAAGCACCCCTATGTTCATTGCAGCATTATTTACTATCCTAAGATATGGAAGCAGCCCAAGTGTCCATCAATAGATGAGTGGATAAAAAGACTATGGGACATTTACACAATGGACTACTACTCAGCAATAAAAAGCACAAAAATTTTATCCTTTGTGACATTATGAATGGAGCTTATAAGCTAAGTGAAATAAGCCAGGCAGAGAAAGACAAAGATTTCACACATATGTGGAATCTAATGAACAAACTGAACGAACAAGCAAAACAGAGACAGACTCATAGATAGCAAGATGACAGCTAAGGGAGTGAGAGGGTAGGGAGTGGTAGGATTGAGCAAAAAGGAAAAAGGACACATGGACAACAGTGTGGTGATTGCAGGGGTGGGAGGGGACTAAATGGTAATGAAAAAAATACAATAAAAAACTTAAAAAAAAAAAAGAAATCACATTATCTGCAATTTCTTAAGATCTATCTTCCAGTTCATCAATTGCCTCTTCAGCTGCTTCTAAGAGGTGGTCACCTTGTCCAGCAAGTTTCTAAGTTCATTCGTGTGTGTGTGTGTGTGTGTGTGTGTGTATTTTTTATCTTCGCCTAAGGACATTCTTATTGATTTTTTAGAGAGGGAAAGGGAGGTGGGGGAATAGAGAGAAACACTGATGAGTGAGAGAAGCATCAACTGGTTGCCTCTTGTATGCACTCTGACTGGGAACTGAACCCACAACCTAGACATGTGCCTTGACTGGGAATCAAACCTGCAACCTTTTGGTTTACAGGATGATGCTCCAACCAACTGAGCCATACCAGCCAGGGAATTTTTGTTGTTGTTTGTCTGTTTCTTAAAGATCCTTTTGGTTCATTTCGCACATCTGATCAGTGTTTTGTTTCTTGATCATTCCTTGAGTGCCTTCCTTCCTTTAAGCATATTAAGTGTTCATATTTTGCAATCTGTATTTGATATAATAGTATCTGCAATCTTTGAGGTTCTATTTTGCAATTTGTTGTTTCTGCTAAACTATTTTCATCATTCCTCACATGTTTTATGATTTTACAGTATAAGCCTATTTTTCTTGGTCCTTCATTTGTGGGAATTTTGAAGATTATGTTTTAAATGTGCTATTCAGGAGAGAATTCGTTTTCTTTCTGCTAGATCAGCAATTTTCAACCTTTTTCATCTTATGGCACACATAAACTACTAAAATTCTGTGACACACCAAAAAATACATTTTTTGCAGATCTGACAAAAAATAGGTATAATTTTGGTTCATTCACACCAGTTATTGTATTGGCTGTTGTCATTTTTTTTTTATTTGACAATTTAAGGGAAAAAAGATCAGTGCCCATGACTAAATAGTCAGGTATCGCATGTTTGAAAAATCCTTGCGGCACACCAGCATGCCATGGCACAATGGTAGAAAAATCACTGTGGTAGATGACTGTGTATCAATCTAGTATTACTTTAAATGTTCAACACAGATTTTACGGAATAACAGATAGTGTGAATTTTGCCCTACTCTGGCCAACAAAAAGGATTTGTGGCTAAAATTATTAGGGAAGACCTCTCCCCCACCAATCCAGAACCAAGGCTGAAGTTCCCTTCTTTGAGAAAGCTTGTTTTTTTCCCTACTTTACCTTGTATCCTGCCTCTAAGCACTGCTCATTAAAACCAAAGCTCTGGGCCTCTAAGAATCAACGAAGCATGAAGGGTAGCCCCTGGGTTTACTGCCTGCTTATCTCTTTGGATTAGTATTTTCTGACTGTTTTTGGTCTGAAGACTTCTTTTGCTACATCAGTTTAAATCTCTCCTTTAATAATTCTTTTAAAAGTACCAATATTGTCTTAATAATGCTAAATCAAAGTGTAATTCCAACAACTGAGAGGCAACTATGGCGAAACAGAAAAAAATTAACTTTATTTTGTTAGCCAGGGATTATGAAATTATTGGCCTCAGTTTCCCAATTTTTAAAAAACATAATGCCTAGTCTACCAAAACTCCGTACACTTTCTACACACCTTGAACACCTACCTTAACCTTAACAAAACCTTATCAAAATTGGTGAATTTTTGTGCAGCTACTTTAATATTGAAGATGGAAGAAAATATGCAATATTCTTGGTGTATTATGCTTTATTATTTTAAGAAAGGTAAAAATGTAACTGAAATGCAAAAAAAAGATTTGTGCAGCGTGTGGAGAAGGTGCTATGACTGACTGACATGTCAAAAGTGGTTTGCGACGTTTCCTGGTACTATTGACATTTTGCTGTGGGGCTGTCTTATGCATTGGAAGGTGTTTAGCACTTCCCTTGGTCTCTACCCACTAGAAGTCAATAAATAGTAGGAGACAGCTGACATACTCAAAATATCCAAATCAATAAGCTTATTGGTAAAAATGAAAAATCTGTCTTATTTTACAGAATAAACCACACAGTCTTTTGGGCTAACCCAATAGTTCAACTATTAACACAAACCACATAAGAGTAAACCTACAACTGTGTATTGAATAAAATAGTAGAGTCATGTGCATAAAAAAGGAATTAAGTGTTAAGCAACTATGTAGTGTTAAGCAACTTTCTAACAAGACAGACCAGAGTCAGTAACATTCTTCCTCAAAAAAAAAAAAAAAAAAAAAAGTGTCCTGAGTTTAAAATGGAAGTCTTAGGTCACAATGCTTCTTGACTTTTGGTTTCAGGGCTTTAAGCCTTTTTACAACAACATAAAAACCAATTAATAAAGTGCCAAACCTTAAAGGGGAGCAACAGCATCTTTGAAGATACACCATTTCAATAATCATAGCAATTCCTACGTTAGAAATGTTAACTCACAATTACCTCATACCATAATTAGCTCAGGGACAAAACCAACTAGTTTTCTTTTTTTAAAAGATTTTATTTATTTATTTTTGAGAGGGAGAGGGAAGGAGAAAGAGAGAGAGAAACATCAGTGCGTGGTTGCCTCTTGAGCGCAAGCCCGGCATGTGCCGACTGGGAATCGAACCAAGGACCCTTTGGCTCACAGTTCCGTGCTCAATCTACTAAGCCACATCAGACAGGCCCAGCTAGTTTTCTTACAGCATCATCAGGTGGCACCACCAAAAGAGGTACCAGGGGTTGTTCTAAAACCTCTATGGCATAATTTTAGGAGTTATATTTATATTTGTTACTCTGTAGACATGCAAACAATGTGTACCATACCAAAAGTATTCTTATCAAGGATTTTTAGCAGTCAGTCTTCAAAGTCCACTCCGGCTAAATTACAGATAAAAGTAATTGATTAAAGGATAGTAGTATAACTGTCACTATGTCAATAGAAGGGCTGATAAAACAGATGCAACAGTAGTAACACCACCCAAAATAATGTTGCAGAAGTTGTTTGATGTCCAGGAAATCACTATCCCTGTCACTACCAAGCACTAAATGCCAAAATCCATTACTGAATTCAATTACTTTACTCAAGGTAAAGTAATATGCACAAGGTTACACAGCTATTAAGACAGAACCAGGATTTGAATCTAGGAAGTCTGGAGCCTGCCACTATACTAGAGTTGCCTTAGAAGAAACTTTAAGACTACTAGTTACATTCTATTTAAGAAATATCACCAATCTTCTCACCAAGACAACTGTTCCCTGTCCCCAGTTCTGCCTAAGAGTGGCTAATAATCCAGAAGAAACAGATGAAGAATATAGCCACCAGATAAGAACTAGGGTCCCCAGGACAGAAGTTAATTCAGCTCTGCAATAATTTTTTATCCTAGGGCCAGGGTATAGCTAATTTTCAGTTAAAAAAAATAAATAAGTAATACACACACACACTTGTGCTCAAGTAGTTCATGAAATTTTACCTTCTACCACAAAGTATGTATCCTAATCTGAATTATTCCATCTGCAAACTCGACAATGGCAGTGACCTTGTTTATGACTTACTGCTCCCCAGTACCCTGAACAGTGACTAGCACACAGGAGGCCAACATAAAATGTGTAGAATGAATATATACTATGATTGTTTTCTCAAACTTTACTGTGCAAAAGAATCATCTGTGGATCTTGATAATGTGCAGATTCTGATTCAATATCCAGTTGTTGGGTCAGAAAGTTTATATTCTAACAATCCCCTGGGTCAAGAAGTCTTCTGGTGATCCAGAGCTCACGCTTTGAATAGCAAGGTAACTGGACCACCCTAGGTCATTTTCCCCAAGTTCTCCAAGCTGTCAAGAAACAGAATTCACTTACTCTCCACTGTGCAAGGAATCTGAAGTTTATTCATCAATAAAGATATAGGTACTGGTCCTCTAGTGTCAGAGGGAAAGATAAGACTTATACCCCCAAAGTCCCACTACCTCAGTCAGATGGCATCTGACAACTGTTTAAAAAACAAAACAAAACAAAACAAAACTAAGGCCTCCCTAGATTAGTGGCTTAATTTAGGGGGATCATGGATTGAGATGAAAATATAATCAAAACTACAGACTTCTCCTACACAGTTCTACACATGAGATTCATGAATACCCTTACTAAAGATTAGACTATTAAATTTAACTTTAAGTAATATAAATAGTCCTCAAAAGAACTGAGCCATTTTACTTCAAATTGGTTATCTGATAAAGCCAATGGCTAACTATACAAATGAACTCAAAAAAAAGGAAAAAATCCTCAAACATCACTATTAAATATCAAAATAATTCCTTTCAAAAAGGGCATCTTTTAATCCCTAGTGTGTATAGTCAAGTCAGCAAACCATTTAGTTTCAAATGAAAATGACCACAACACTAAGATGAGACTTATTTTCATAAATATATATGAAAGCAGCAGCTCACATATGGTGTTTATGTACCAGATTCTACATGTTCTCCATTAACTGTCAATCCTCTTAACAACCCTGTGGGACAGATATTAATATTTTCCTCATGAATTAGTATTATTCTCAATTTACAGATAAAATATAAAGAGGTTAAAAACCTTGCCCAAGGTCATACAATTAGAAAGTGGCTCACCTTGAGCAGGCAGAGTCCAAATTCTTAACCATTCTTTTACGTAACCTTCTATATAAATGTACCTTATCATTATTACTCAACCACTGCTCTCCTATTTTCTTCCTTTCCCCAACTCAAAAGGCTAGAATAATCCTATTTCCCTTGCTTTCCTTAACTGCAAATTTTTGTAAATCCTATGAATTTACATTTCCCATAGCCACAACAAATATTTATTTTAATGCCAACTTATGTAACCTATGTTGCTCCTAAGGGAAAAAACTGCCAATAAACACAGCGAATCTTTCATCTCCTCTGAAAAATTAAAAATTATCATACTAGACTTAAACTAGACCATTAAGAATGAAACGGGGTGAGACATCTGTTCCAGAAAACAGGTGTACACTATGACTGTCCAGGACAAAATGGGAAGTATGGTCTCCCTACCTGTTTTATAGTTTGTGGTATCTAGTGGTGTGAAATACTAGCAAACTATGTGCTACATAAACCCTGATCGCTCCTGACTTTTCTGTCCTGACACAAAAAATGCTTTTCTCAGTAACATATAAACCAAACCAAACTCCTAATCTTTGGAATTTGGCTTCATGCCTACGGTTCATACCCTACTCCTAGTAATATTTACCCAAAGTACTCCTCTGTCTGTGGTTTCGAGCCAGTAATTTATAAATACAGAGATATTTTCTGAACCAAATATTGGTTCAAATGGTCTGACAAGGCAACAGACAAGTGGGGAAACATGAGTATGTGATATTCAAAAGTTTCTTTCTTGCATTTACTTAACACACATTAGAAAAAATATTTTTCAAAAAGAGCAAATATAACATGCCTATTTGCATTTTATCATTTGTGTTCCGTTAAATCTTGCATGTAAATGAGTTTGTACTTTAATATATTGAACTCTTCATTCTTGTTTTAAAAGTTTTGTCCAAGTAAAACTAAACTCTTAAACTACAAAAAAAAAATTGTAAATAAGGTAATTAATTACCCTGTTTCGTTCACCTGAACCAGAGAAAATTATAAAAGTAACAAGGTTAAAACAGAACTCAAAAAGTTACACATCTCTTAAATCAGTGCTATCTCACAGTAGTTATCGCAATTACCAATGCTGCTATCGTGTAGTTTTGATAAATTTACCAGAAATATCTAATACATAAAGCACAAAGTTCAGTAGTTTTGGAAGGCAACACTTATATACTGAACAATTTACATCATAATATTTACTGTGATCAAATGATAGTGTCTGTAAAGCCCTTACCTAATTATACGTATTACAACGCTTACTTAATTCATAAACACCACAAACACCATGAATACAACCTAATTCTGTCAGAAGAAATTATTAATCTCAAATTATGAATAGGAACTTGAGGCTCAAAAAGTCATCACTTGTCTCAGGTCATACAGCTAATGTTTGAACCCAGGATTCCAAAACCCTTGCAGAGAATCACAGTGCACTAATACAAGAGTTGACAATGTTTTCAAGACTGAAAACCTCCCTCAAAAGTTAAACTTTAAACAAAACAAAACTTAAGCAAAACACAGAATATAGGAATGATAAATTAAAATGCTATTCACACTATCAGAGTTACAGTCATTTTTCACTTAAGGATATTTGAAGAGAATCTTCAAATTGACAGCTGGATTAGTTTCTCACTTCCTCTACTTTCCACTCCTCTGCAATACAGGCTCAGACCCCATTTCTAACTACAAAATCTCTTTTTGAGCTTCTAGATAGAAGAACAAAATCACAGATTTGAAATGTTCATGTCTAGTATTAAGGATCACTTCCATCAACTGTGAAGTATTAATAATATGAAGCTGGCATATAGCCCAAACAAATCAAAATTGATACAAAATAGATGAATACCAATATTTCTACTAGTTTTTCACATACTATACTTTGAAGCACTATGAAGTACTTCTACATTTTTATGTTCATCTCTGAGCATTTTATTCCACTTTTCACACTTCAAAAATAGTTTTTACTTCATTTTCAGTCCATTATATCTAAAAATATTTTATTTGAAAATGTTTTACTCATTTTTAAATTCTGCCATCAAGTTGTAATAAATATAAAACCCAATTGTTCAAAAATCACTCAGCTATTCACTTATTTAGAATTCTTTTGGGCAATCACTTCCCAATCCATTTAGGCACTTCTTTTCTAAGTTACTTTTTATATCTAATAACTTTTTATAAATAATTACTTAAGCTATGGGGAAAAAACTGAGTACTGTGCATAGGCACACCACTTATGATTACTGTAATATAAAATTAATGAAAAATTATCTAGTCAAATATTTCACTATTTTCATACTCTAAGGCAAACCTAAAATGTAAAATGTTATCACCTAAAAAAGCAGAAAACTTTGGAACTCAGATAAATTATTTTTAAAATTATGTAAGATCTAGAGAAAGGGGAAAATGGAATTTGATTAATGTGTACAGAGTTTCAATTTTGCAAGATGAAGAGCCCTAGAGATGGACAGTGGTGATGGCTGCATACCCCGCAAATGTACTTAATACCACCGAACTACATACTTAAAGTGGTGATGATACATTTTATGTTATGTATATTGTACCATAATTAAATTATGTGAGTTATTAAAGCATCTTAGGGTGCAAAAAACTCATTGCTACCTAAATAAGTGGTTTTAAGTATTTATTTTCAGGAAAAAGTTCAAATAGAGATAGAAACCCAATAAGGAAAGAAAGGAGGGAGGGAGGGAGGGAGGAAGACTGCCAAACAACTAGAGCAGACTGGCTAAAAATATTAGATGGGGGAAAATGATGTAAAAAGTGAATAAAATGTCAGCAACCATAAAAAACATGAAAACTTATGGATTTTGTTTTAACAATTTATGTTGGGACATATGACAATCTTGTGAATTACCTAAACGTTTTTACCCCTTCCCAGAGAGCCACTGCATGTTCTCCTTCAATACAGAGGTGAGAAGAAAAAAAAAACAAAAACAATAAACTACTGAAGTCAATATAACCCTTTGTCTGCAAGACCAAGTTTAAAAAAAAGTGACATCTTGTGTTCACTTCAGCAGCACATATACTAAAATTGGAACGATACAGAGAAGATTGGCATGGGCCCTGCACAAGGATGACACACTAATTCATGAGGTACTCCACATTTTTGAACTAACAAGCAAAACAGAGACAGACTGAGAGCAGGATGACAGCTAAAGTGGGGGTGGGGGTGAGGGATTGAGCAAAAAGGCTAAAGGACTCATGGACATGGACAACAGTGTGGTGCCTGATGGGGGTGGGGGGAATAATGGGACAAAACAGTAATGCAAAAAATACAATAAAAATAAATAAATTACAAAATAAAATTAAATTAAAAAAATTAAAAAATTCTAGGATAAAAAAAGTGACATCTTAACAGGCCTGACACATAGTAAGTACAATATATGTGCTTATCACTATTATTATACTATTATTTTTATCACTATTATTTATCCCATTGATTCCAGTTGTATATTAATAAGCTGGAGTCTCTCCAGAAAAATGCACTCAGGTAAAAGATTCTGAACACAACTGCAGAAGACTCATAGACCCCAGATCTCAGAAGTCCAACTATGATCAGCATACAACTTCGTTAAAGTGGTTCTTAACCTCTCCTGTGCCTCTTAGTAAGTCTAATTAACCTATGGACTTCTTCTCAGAATAACATTTTTAAGTAAATGAAATATTCAGGATCACAAAGTAAACCAAACATATCATGTTCACCAAAGTATTTCTAAATTTCTAATTTAGTAATGATGCATTAAATAACAAGATTTTGAAATATGTAACAAAGAATAACGAGCATAAACAATGCTTCAAGATAATCTGTAAAAACCATAATACAAAAGTTGCAGCCATTGATATTTCAAGAATTTTCATTTCTAGATTTTAATCAGAAGCTAGTATAAACAAAGAGGCAATTATTTTTCCCTCCTCAACCAAGTTCATGGACTTCCTCAATTATGTCTAGGGACCCAGATTAAGAACCTTGGTTTAGGGGAAAGTGTAAAAATAAGTTTTGGAGCCAGAGATTCTGGAATCTCTGGAAGCCAGAGTTCTGAAACTATATTCTGGAAGCCAGACTTCAATCTTTAGTCCCCACATTATTCACACCTGAATGACCTTAGACATCAAATTTCTGAGCTTGGTTTCACTTATTTAAAATAATTCCTATATCATGAGCTTAGACGGATCAAATATTAGTTAACAAAATGCCAATGACTTGTGTGGGTTTTTTTTTCTTTTATTTTTTTACTGATTTTAATGTCATATATTCAGCTCATTTTCGATAAAACTCATTATGAGAAAAATTTAAAACCACATACTGATTCACAAAGAAAATAATTAATGTAAACATTAACTTTCTATTAACACTTTAGTGAGAGCCATGATTTGGCATTGGAAAGACCTGTATCTAAAATTCAATTCCACTACTTTTACTAAGTTACTTAACCTCTCAACCTCAGTTGTCTCATCTGTAAAATGCTACATTGTTGTTTTAGAAACAAGAGGATCTAGTTTAAAACCTCAACAAATGGAACTACTATTAAAGTTCACATTTTAACAAAGCGAAAGGGAGCAATTTGTAACTCAAACGTTTATCTTGGAATTATGTTAATATAAATAAAACTTCAGTCCTCCTTTTACCCGGCAAAACACATACACACTTAAATCTTCAGCATTTAATCGTCATAACATCCCTAACACAAACTGGCATTGCTCAAAACCATATCGGATTTCTTAT
The DNA here is from genome assembly GCF_022682495.2 of Desmodus rotundus. Lineage (NCBI taxonomy): Eukaryota > Metazoa > Chordata > Mammalia > Chiroptera > Phyllostomidae > Desmodus > Desmodus rotundus. The sequence continues at coordinate 153,554,971 of NC_071389.1, forward strand.
TCTGCCCAAAAAGAAAAACGAGTATAAAAATCGGTGAACAGAATGGGTTCAACAATTTTTAAACTTTTCATGATTTACTTGTAATGTTCCAATGAATGTTTATTATCTATGTTGGACATACTCTAAAGTAGCTGTGTCAATTTAAAATCCAATTTAAAGATCTCATATTTATCAGATACACTGATTAGGTCAAAAGGTGAGAGCATGTATTTTCCTAACACAAAGAATAAGATCCCTCTCTTCCCCAAAAAAGACTCGCCACAGACTGGCCGATCCATTATACAACCTGTAAATTCTTTCCCTCATTGAAAAGATTCTTTTTATGGGCATAGTTAACAAGTGCCAAGTTGCGAAGTGGCAGCTTTGCTGGTTTGACGTTTTCACAATGCAAGAACAGTATGATCTGGAATCTACTCAAAGCTTTAGCCAGGCAGTCAGCTGACGCTCACTGCACACATGAGAAATACAGAAATAAAGAGAAATTAAACCTCGTATTTGTGTAAGGCAGGTATCTACTACCTAAAATTAAAATAGGTCAAAAGCACACGTCCCAAATACAAGTATGTATATTGTTAAGTAACAATACAAAGGTAGGCTTTCCCCGGACTAAGTTTCTCTCGTTCTTGGAATTTTCCTTGCAAAGAGCTTTTATCCGTTCAAAAAAACAAGCCCTCACGCTGGAGCCGCTGCCTGAGTAACTTTTACAAAAGGTCAAAGCGGTGCCTTTCAAGGTTTCTTCTCCGTTCACAGTAACTCACTTTTCCACCCACAGAACGTTCCAGGGACGCACGGACCGGGACCAAACAAAACTTGGCGGGGTTGCTAAAAATAGGCTTTCAACTTTCTTTTCAAACACACATGCCGATTTTCACCTTCCTCCCTCCACGGCCCCACATGTTGCTCGCCTCTCTCCCAGAGGGCCCCGCGAGACCTCGCTTCAACCCCCAGAACGCACCCACCTGATTACCCCGTTCTCCGCAGACTCCGCCCCCCCCCCCCGCGCCCTGCTCCTGTTTGCCTCCTTTAGGGGATCCATATGGGACACTTTCCCCTTCCTCTGATCCTCACGCCACACCGGAGAGTCTCGCTTTCCCACCGTCAACGTTCCCCTACTCCAGCCCTTACCTCCCACAGCTCCCTAAACCGGGAGAGCGTAGAAGTGGAGCCGCAGGCCTACACGGCCCAGGTGCTGTGTCAGCCTATCTGCCGGTGCCGCGGCGTGTACGGCCTGGAAAGTCACATGGCGGTGGGACCGGCCGGCGCCTCAACACTACTGTTCTCTCAGGGCAGGACGAGATTACCGAGCCCACTCACCTCCACGAAGAGCAACATATCTTCCCCCGGTTGGCCCAATCGTTCTCGCCGCTGCTACTCCAACTGGCTTACAGGCCCAAGCCCCAACGCTAGGATAAGGACACTCTTCTGTCCCCTCCACCCGGCAGTAGACCCGGCTCCTCCCCCGCCGTCAGCCGCTGCGGCCTGACCCGCCCAGTCCCACCTCCCTTAAAGCAGCAACTGTTTCCGGTTCAAAAAAGCAAATGCTTCCGGGAGAAGAGACAATCCTTGGCGCGCTCAATTTTTGCACCACATTTTCCAGCAGCAGTATGGAATATACTATCATCTGTTCTAGGGGGAGGAGGGAAGTGATCGTAGAAAGCACTACGCCGTGCTACGGGGTTGTATAAAAGTCTTACTGCATTCCATCCATTGCCAAACGGATACCTTCCACGGCCATAATCTCTCAATTTTCATAGCCCAAAATGTAGATCTGATAAAAAGCCGACCTTATGCGAAGTGTTCTGGGTTTTTTTTCTTTACTTTCTTCTGTGTGTGTGCGTGTGCGCGCGAAGGGTTGTGAAGGAACGCCCAACTCTTCCGAAAAGGTGGTGGCTCAGAGAAAAAAGTAGGGAAGAAAAATTTTTTAAAGGAGCCGTAATGGCAAAGATGTTAATAGTAGCTGCTCTATTACATGCTTACTGTGTGTTTGGGACTATTCTTAGTATTTTACGTGAATTCATCTTAAAACCATCATATGCAATAAATACTATTAACCCCATTTTACAGTTAAAGAAGGGCTCTAGGAAGGCAGATTTCTATTAGAGACGCCTTTAAAGAACTTTGCCCATGTTAGCTGGAATCAGGTACCCACATCTTCGCTTAGTATGCTGCTACTTTACAATGGTCTGGTTAACCTCTTGATGTAAATGGAATATAATAAAAACAAAAAAAATTTCTTGAGAGTTTAAAATTAAAGTGAGCTTATTAGTCAAGCAGTGAAACAGAAGGCTACTCCACAGGCACCGGAGCCAAAACAAAATTTAAAAAATTTATCTATATAATTTTCTATTAGATGATCCAAAGTCCTTATGATCTTTAAAAATACCTAATAGGATTTATCCCTTCCTTACCAGTCCCACTTCTATATTCTAGTTCAGGTACTCATTTTTTGAAATAGTCATATCTTGATCTTTTCCAGTGGATTTTCCCATTCTATTAATTATAAAATCTTCCTAAAGTGAAAGTTTCATTTTGACCAAACTGCTGTTACTTGCTTTCAAGACTACTCTGATCCCATGGAATTTCCCTTACTTTACCTCAAATGAATCTCCTTTTTCACTTAGATACCAAGTTAATTCACTCATCAAATTGCTATTTGTATCTCATAATCTTCCTAATCCGATCACCAGTAAGCTCAGCATTACTTCATCTCAATTAAACCAATCTCCTCACTTTCCGCCTGAAATACAAGCTCAGCACTCACCTCCAAAGCCATGGCTCAAAATGTCTTCCATGTATGAAAAGCCTTCATTTGTCAATCAACCTTCTCTCTCCATAACGTTTTCCCAAAGACTCTGCTCCCCACAGATCTCTTCTTCATGTCCCTTGTTAGCACTTAAATATTATATTCTATCCTAAGTTCTTTTCTTTTTTTGTTTGTTTTTTAGTTTCTTCACAGATACCCTATCATATTTTTCACAGTCTAGGATAATGGTGGTCACATAGTAATGTCAACAAGTGCTTGGCAAATTGAAAGGGAAGGAGAGAGTTGTAAATTTGCTTTAAAAAGTCTTCATTTCCAGTTGCTGATGAATTCCATGCTGTATAAAAAATATGAGAGAGAGCACAATAATGCTAAATTAGTTTAGTCGATAAGCATGTTGGCTGCTTTGTGAATGTCTATTGGAGTAAGCAATGTAAAGAAATCAAGAGAAATAAAAGTAATGTAGTTTATTACCAACAAAATGTTTAAATTAATTGATAATGACAAGAAATGCTAGATAATGATGAATGTTTTAATCAAACCTCACATTTATAAAAATAATAATTTTCTTTCATTGTGATTCTTTCAGAAAACATGAACTTCCTTGAATAAATATACTTAATTGTGGTTCACAGAAAAGGAGGGAGTAATATTTCCTGATTAGGGGCAGGGTGGGCAGTCTAACCATACAAGAAACTGTCCTGGGGCTTAGAAAAGTTTACATAAGAAAAGGAACCTGAAACAAGATAGATATCCCAATTTAGATGATTTCTTTGGAGAACTTGAGAAAGAATATACCAAATGTTAGAAAAAGAACAGTAAGTGTAACATCTGGTTTTTAGTTCAACTGGTAGAGACAAATAATTCACTTCAATGAGATAAGTAGTAAAACTTTACAAAATGGCTTGGGAAAACAGAGGAGAAAGTAACTTAGACAACAGGACGTTAAAGAGAAAGAAAGATATCTCTGTAAAGTGATATTCTTTAAAAAAAACAATTACTTTATGATCCTGTCTCCACAACATATAAATTGTTTAACTTCACAAGTTTACAACAAGGACTCAACATAGGACTAAATTTACAATAAGTTTAAAGACTCAACATAGAAAGTTTTTGTAGAGAAATTTATATATCCACAACTTGTATAAAATCTAAGCCTACAAAATTACATTATATAGTTTATGAATACATACACCTGTAGTAAAACTACATAAACATAGACCAGACATAGATACATCAAATCCATGATAGTCATTGCCTGTAAGAAGGGACAGAGGGGAAGGAAGGAGTCTGGGGAGTACACCGAAGGGTTCTTCAACTTTATCTCTAATGCTCTCTTTTATTTAACAATATCTGAAGCAGATATGACAAAATGTTATTTGTTCATTCTAGGTGATAGGCACATAGCTATATGACATACCACTTTCTGTACTTTTTCATATTTTTTAAATTAAAAAATGAAAAAGCTACACAGCCAACAAAACCACCCTCTCCTTTAATTTCTCCAGCCTCCCAAATCCTTTCATGTCCTCTGCAATCAAAGGTGCTGCCCAAAGTATTGCTCTTTCAGTTAGAAAGTATACTCTAGCATTCCCTTCAATTTCTGGAGCCAACTATGGAAATTCAAAGCCTTGTTGAGTCAGGTTCCTCGAAAAGAACGGGTAAGTAGGCAGTGTAAAGAGTATGAGCATCATTCAAATAATATCTTCTAAGTTACTACATGTCAGGAAAAGTTGAGGGGCAGCTGAGGACGTTGTAATGCAATTATTCCATTACATTACAAGGCTTAAAAATTCTTAAGAAAAATTTCAAGAAGAGAGAAGAACGAGGAGTTACATTTGATAGACTGGATCTTGAATTCTAACACCTAGATTTTAAGGTCATTTAAGCAGGGCTATGTCTTCTATTTCTTTTATCGTTTCTGTTGTCTATTCTTTTTTACCCACCCTCCCCCCTTCACCCTTCTACCATCACAGAATATAGAATGTCTATTTCTCTGCATATAATAAGCACTCTGTAAATGTTTGAGTCAATGGCAATGTCACAATGCATCTATTATGACATCACCAGAACCAAAACACCATGCTTGGCAAAAGATTAGTCAACCTCTGAGGTCAGGAAAGACCTCTTCTAACTTCCTCGTGGACAGGTTTATCAGCATTTGCCTATATTCTGTGGGGAAAGAAGAAGAAATAAAAGAAAATCACTCAACTTTTCAAAATAATGATCAAAATGCAAAATGAGATAGACAATGAATCTGATTCAGAAAATGAAGTTGTGAATTACACCATCCTGTCCAGACAAGACCTTGGTATACCAGAGGTCCCTAGACTTGAGATACCTGTCTCAGTACAGCAAGTCATCTCTAAGATTCAGCAAGCACAGCTCTTTCGGGCCAGACAGGTAGGTAGTACATGAACACCTTACAGGTTGCAACTTTTTATTTTTTACTTTCCATGACTAGCTACATTGTTTTTAGAACTCATTTTATTTGAATGATATTTGACTGTGTTTGAGGTAACTTTGATTTCAAATGACAATTTCACCTGACTCTGTAGATGAACAAGCTCCAATTTTATATTAATCTCTTTCACTTTCATGTCAGAATTAATCAAGCTTTTAAACAAACAAACAAAAATCACATGTGCTATTGATAATTGAGATACAAAGACAAATTAAAATCTATAGCTAATTTTGATATCTAATTTTAGTCAATAGTTTTACTTTTTTCTTGACTAAGCTTTTATCAAATAGCTATTAGCAAAAGAAATAGATTGCTTTGAATTCTAGCTCCTTCTATTTCCCCTGAACACTGGGTGGAAGAGGGATTTATTATTGGCCAAGAGAAATCCACAGTGAACAAAGAGCTTAAATAATATATCAAATAGACCCCAAACAATTAGGGCTATCCTGCATTCTATTCTCTCAGGCAATACAACAAAATCAGTCAGATTAACAGAAATTAATTCAGGGGAAGTTCTTTTCCCACATTTGAGGAGTGCTAAATGCTATACTTTCTCATTCTCCACATAGACTTCCTCCTGCTCCAGATCCGCACAATTAGCAACAGTAACAGTGTTTGCTTTTAACAACTTCATTGAGGTATAATCGACATACAATAAATCGTGTATCTACAAATTATATAAATTTTGATATACATAAACACCTGTGAAACCTTCATCACAATCAACATAATGAATTACCCAAAAGTTTGTTCATGCCTCTTTTCCATCCCTCCCACACATCCCTCCTTGTCTCCAGACTCCAATCTGCAGCCAACCACCAATATGCTGTTACTATAGATTATTTTCCATTTTAAAACAATGTTATATAAGTGGAATCATATAGTATCTACTTTCTTCTGTCTTCTTTCACTTAGCATAATTATTTTGACATTCTTCCACATTATTGCATATATAAATATCAATAGTTCATTCTTTTTTTTGCTGATTATTGTCCATGAGATGGGTACTTGGGTTGTTTTGGGTTTGGGGTTATTACAAATAAAGTCGCTATGAACATATCATATGAATATGAATATATTCATAACCTATGAACATAAATAAGCTTTTATTTCTTTTTGATTAATACCTAGGTTTGGAATGGCTGGGTAATGTAGTATGTAAATATTCCATTTTTAAAATAAACTACAAACTTTTAAAAAGTGGTTATACGATTTTGTATTCCCACAAGCTGTACATGAGATTTTTCAGTCACTCTCATCTTTATCAACACAGCTGTGTCTTCTGAACACAGCATATCTCTCCATTTATTTAGGTCTAATTTTTCTCAGAAGTGCTTTGCAGTTTTCAATGTCTATATGTCTTGCATACCTTTTGTGAGATTTATTCCTAAGTAGTTCATTTTTCATACTATTGTTTTCTAATTTCCATTCTTAATTGTTCTCAACTAATATGTAAAAATATAGATTTTTGTGTATTAATTTCATATACTGAAACCCCGTGGTTAGTTCTCATAGATTTTCTTTGTACATTTTTTAGGTTTTTCTACATATACAATCCTGTCATATGCTAATAGAGGCTGTTTTATTTTCTCCTTTATATCTGTGTACATTTAAATCTCATTCTTGACACACTGAGTAGGCCAGGACATCCTGTATAAATTTGAGTGGAAGTGATGAGACATCCTTACTTTGTTCTTGATTTTCAGAGAAAGCATTCAGTCTTCCACCATTAAGTATGATAAGAGCTGTATATATTTTATAATGCTCTTTATCAAATTGGGGAAATTCCCTTCTTCTAGTTTGCCTACATTTGATCAGGAATAGATACTGGGTTTTTAAAGTTCTATAGTTGCATATATTGTGAAATGACCACCACAATACATCTAGTTAACTTCCATCGCCACACACGGTTACAAATTCTTTTTCTTGTGATGAGATATTTTAATATTTACTCTCTTAGCAATTTCAAATATGCAGTATAGTATGAACTATAGGAATCATGCTGTACATCATACCCACATGACTTATTAACACTAGGTTTTATCAAAAGCTTCTACTGAACCTAGTGGAATAATCATGTGTTTTTCTCTCTTTGAATCTGTTAATATAGTAAATTACATGGATTTATGAATGCTAAACCAATCCTGAATTTTTTAGATAAACCCCATTTACTCATAATGTAGCATACTTTTTATCATCTTTTATTTGATTTGCTAAAATTCTGTTAACAATTTTTGTGTCCATGTTTATAAGCTGTATTAGTCTGTATAACTTTCTTGTAATGGCATCAGATTAATGCTGGCTTCAAAGACTCAAGTGGAATATTCTCTACAATTTTCTGTAAGAGTTTGTTGAAGAATTGGCATTTCCTTTTATATGTTTGGTAGAAATCACCAGGGCTTCAGTGGGGTAGGGAAAAAACCATTGTAACCATCAAGACTTGGGGTTTTATTTCATGGAAAGGTTAAACTACAAATTTAATTTTAAAAAATCATAGGGCTACTCAGTTTATCTTATTTCTTCTTCAGTGAGCTTTCACAATTTGTGTCTTTCAAGGAATTTGCTCATTTCATCTGAGCTGTTGAGTTTACTGGTCTAAAGTTGTTCATAAAAATCTCTTCCTAACCCTTCACTATCTGTAGGATCTTTAATAATGTCACCTCTCATTTCTGATATTAGTAATTTGTCTTTTTTCTCTGTTTCTGTCTCTTTCTTTGCTTATCAGTATAAAGGTTTATCAGTTTCTCTCTCTGCTTATTAGTCTATAGGTTTATCAATTTTATTGATCTTCTCAAAGAATCAATTTTTTATTTCACTGATTTTCCTCTAATTGCTTTTCTGTTTTCTATTTTACTGATTTCCACATTTATCTTTATTACTTCATTTACACTTTTTACTTTGGGTATAATTTGCTCTTCTTTTTCTAGCTTATTTTTTTAATTTAAGTCATTTTTAAATTTTCAATTACAGTTGACACACAATATTATATTAGTTTCAGGTATATACCCCAGTGATTAGACATTATATAACTTACTAAGTGATCATCTTGATAAGTTTCACACATGTCTGACAACATACATAGTTATTAGAATATTGTTGACTATATTCCCCATGCTGTCCTTTCTGTAACAACCAATTGGTACTTATTAATCCTCTCACCTTTTTCACACATCCCCTAACCCCCCTCCCATCTGGCAATCATCATCATAATGTTCTCTGTATCTATGAGACTGTTTCTGTTCTTCTTTTTAATTTATTTTTGTTTTTTAGATTCAATTGTTGATATATGCATTTATTGCCATTATATTATTCATATTTTTTATCTTTTTCTTCTTCTTAAAGAAGATCCTTTAACATTTCATGTAATATTGGTTTGGTGGTGATAAACTCCTTTAGCTTTTTCTTATCTGGGAAGATCTTTATATGTCCTTCAATTCTAAATGATAGCTTTGCTGGGTAGAGTAATCTTGGTTTTAGATCTTTGCTTTTTTATCACTTTGAATGTTTCTTGCCAATCTCTTCTCTGCAAAGTTTCTGTTGTGAAATCAGCAGGCAGTCTTAATGGGATCTCCCTTGTAGGTAACTACTGCTTCTCTCTTACTGCCTTTAAGATCTTCTCTTTGGCCCTGGCTGGTGTGGCTCAGTGAATTGAGCGCTGGCTTGCAAACTGAAAGGTCACTGGTTTGATTCCCAGTTAGGGCACCTGCCTGGGGAGCAAGACAGGTCCCCAGTTGGGAGGCAACCATTTGATGTCTGTCTCACATTGATGTTTCTCTCCTACTCTTTCTCCTTCCCCTCCCCTTTCTCTAAAAGTAAATAAATCAAATCTTTCTTTTAAATAAAATCTTTTAAAAATAAAAAAAGGTCCTCTCTTTGTCTTTGACCTTTGGCATTTTAATGATGATGTGTCTTGGTGTGGGCCTCTTTGCGTTCATCTTCTTTGGGACTCTCTGTGCTTCTTAGACTTGGATGTCTATTAGTTTCACCAAGTGAGGGAAGTTTTCTGTCATTTTTTCAAATAGGTTTTTGTGGGAAGCTCCAGCACACGGAGTTCTCCCAGCCACTGTGGATGAGAATGAGTCATCCTGGACACAATCTGTTGTTCCGTTGGGAAAGGGGGTGGAGATTCCCTCTAGTGGAGAATGCCAGGAGCCCTTCTCCAAAATCGCTTTTGTTGGGATCAGTATGCTCAGGGGTAAACAGACACATGCAAAACTCATTAGTCAATGTCTAAAGGCCTTAGTTACAGAAAATAGATTATCTATAGATAACAATTGAGGAAACAGAGCTCTGCCCCAGGTCAGGATCTGTTAATATGCTTAACATATCTGTTAGATATGTTAAGGCACCGTTCATGAGATTAGGAGTTCACTCCCTTATGCTTTGAACTTAAACATCTGGTTTATATCAACAGGGCTATGCAAAGCAAAGCAAGCTTCAAAGGATACAATGTATTCTTCAGGCCTGATTTCCCGCGGGAACCCTCCGTGCTAGTATTGGGTCATGCCTGCCTCCAGCATTAATTGCGTTCAGGTTGAGACTTATAGGCAAGGCCTTACTCGCTCGAGGTTACAGTTTCTGATACCACACAAAGTGGTTCCCAACAGGTTTTCAATTTCTTTCTCTGTTCTCCTTCTGGCACTCCATGATGCAAACGTGGGTATGCTTGAAGTTTTCCCAGAGGCTCCTTCCACTATCTTCATATTTTTGGATTTTTTTTTCTTTTTGTTGTTCTGATTGTTTTTTGCTCTCTTATATTCCAAATTGCTGATTTCATTCTTAGCTTCATCTGTACCACTGTTGATTCCCTGTAAATTATTCTTCATTTCAGTTAATGTATCCATCATTTCTGACTGATGCTTTTTTATGGTTCTTTATCACGCTGTTAAAGTTCTCACTAAGTTCCTTGAGCATCCTTATATAACCATTGTTTTGAATGCTGATTCTGGTAGGTTGCTTGCCTCCATTTCATTTAGTTGTTCTTCTGAAGATTTCTCCTGTTCTTTCATTTGGGACCTGCTTCTTTGTCTTCGCAGTTTGTTTGCTTCTGTTTGTTTCTGTGTATTAGCTAGAGCTGTTACATCTCCCAGACTTGGTAGAGTGGCCTTGTGTAGCAGGTATCCTATAGGGCCCAGTGGCTCAGCCTCCCTAGTTACCTGAGCTGGACACTCCAAGTGTACTCCTGTGTGGGCTGTGCACTCTGTCCTGTTGTAGTTGAACCTTGATTGCTGTTGGTATCACTGGGAGGGAATAACCCCTCCAGGCCAATCAGCTGTGAGAACTGAGAACTGGCTGCAACTACAGCAGAGTTGCTACTCTTCAGGAGCGGACCCTACAGAGCTGGACTAGCTTCAATGGGGCTATGGTGCTCACTGAGTCCACCACTTGAGTGGGTTGCTCGTGAAGGTGCTAGGGTTGTTATCTGGCATGGTCTGAAGCTGTCTGTCCCCTGGGTGCACTGGCTCTGTGACCTCACAGGAGTTGCAAGCTTGGCCACTGACATTCCTTGCCTGGGGCTACCTGACAGAAGCTACAGAGCAATCCGCAAATGGCTGCTACTTGTGCTGAGCTTAGAAGTGCTCAGGAGAGGCCAAACTGTGAATCAAGGTCAGAGGTATGTGGTATGCAGAGGCCAGATGCTACTTGTTTGAGAGATTTTAGGAAAGTCCAAAGCATG